>NC_059352.1:50630703-51330703 GCF_019703515.2 Myxocyprinus asiaticus | reverse complement strand
ATGTGCCTTCACAGGCTGTACATTTACACACCCTCACATTTATTGGCTGTCATCTAAGGAACGCCTGATCTCTTCCTGTCTTTTCTCTCTATGCTTGTTGTATCACACACACTCTACCTCTGCTCCTGTGTCTGACAGTGTGTGTGTGTGTGTGTGTGTGTGTGTGTGTATCAAAGTTGGGCAAAATTCAGAATTTAATTCATAATATGAAACTGGCCACACCCACAGGATTTTGAATTGTAATGTGAAATGAAATAAGGAATTTACTGAATTGCAATTCAATGAAATTCAAAACAGTCTCACAACAGAGGAATGGCATTAGTCCAACACAACAACAAAACGGGCAAGAACAGATAATTTCGAAAAAGTACACACTTGTAATCATGCTTCATGTTGTTTGGATCGATTTTGAAGACTCTGGGATAAATTAGAGCATTTGGGGTCCATAAAATAAAAGTTAATTTCATCAAATATAATGAAATAAATCTAAATTAGATTATTATTACTACTATCAACTTATTAATATAATATATGATTAATATATTTATTCATTTTACTTAATATATGCATTATTATTATTATTATTATTATTAATTGGTATAATGCAATTTGAAATACAACCTATTTATAATATATTAATATTTATCGTAATTAATTATCTAATATTAATATTAATTAATAATAGTATATAATTATTATTTTATCTTATATTAAATATAAAAAATATTAAATAATGAATATTATATGAATATTATTTTTCTTTAATTAAATGAAACAAAAAATCAAATGATTATAATTACAATCTATTAATATAATCTATATTAAATCATATCAAACATATTCATTGTATTAAAAAAATATATGTATTATTATTAGTAGTAGTAGCATTATTATTCATGTGTGTGTATATATTTAATATAATAAATTATTAATGTATTGATATTATACATTTTAAGTAATAATAGTATTATTATTATATTATTGGTAGTAGAAGTAATAATAATATAATGTTTATTGGATTATATTAAATATTATATTAATACAATAAAATATATTATATGAAATATTGTAATAAATTAAAATTAAATCTAAATTAGATTAGTAATATTATAATATAATGATTCATATAATATATTAATATTCTTGATTTGAATGAACAATATGATGATGATTATTATTATTATTATTATTATTATTATCTAATGTTTATTAATATAATATTGTATTAATATAATCTAATGTTTCTGGAAACATGGTTGTATGTATGATTACATGTTTATGGCTAATTCATATTGAAAAATGAAATGTAGTTTTAAGACTACAATTACAGCACTTGAATTTTATTCCATTTTCATCGACTTACTCAAATTTGAATCAAAGTTCTGCATTCTGTTTGCTGCCTCAATAAAATTGACTGATTCATTTAAATTTGTTAAGGCAATTCTCAATTCAGTTCTGAAGTGTGTGTGTGTGTGTGTGTGTGTGTGTGTGTGTGTGTGTTTATAATAGATAAATCACCACCCCATATCCCAGCATGCTCCCTGGCGGCGCGGGGCCTGGCAGCAGGCATCTCGTGTCAGGCGTGTAGCATGGCAACAGCATGTCAGCATGGCGACGACAACCGCTCTCCTGACGACAGAAAAAGACATCCGTCAATGTCTTGTTGGTGTATGATTCCTGCGTTGGGATTTGCCGCTTGCAAAGATTCTATCCACAGGTCTAATCAAAAATCTACAGCTGAGGGGGGTGAAGGGAGATTTACAATGAGCGGTACACTCGCTTTCTTTCTCTCTTGTTCGCATCTAATTGTGACGAAAATCGTCTCGGGGTGTTCAGGGTGAGAAACCGGTCGCATCTCTGTGATGAAGTTGTGCCGCTCGCACCTTCAGTAATAAGCAGCTTTAACTCTAAAATAACAGCAGAGCCCTCTGCTATAAGACTCAGTCATTCACAGCTATCTAACAGTGTGTGTGTGGGGGGGGTGCAGTGGAAAATTCCTGTTTTAAAGAGAAAGACAGCAGCAATTAGGCCCAGAAAACAGCACACCTTTAACTGCTTCAAAACTACTATTCTGTTTCATTCGTTGCACTGCATCTATCTTTTTTGACAACGAGCTATCCAAACGGCCTCTTAATGACTCATGGTCTGTGATAATTTTGTGTGATGTATACGCAGCAACACGGCAGAAAACAAGAAACTTTTTGATACTTTAAATGTGCTCTTGCCGTTATCTTCACAAACAAGACCTGCACACTGCAAAAATAGTGCTGCCAAAACACTTTTTTAATGTGTTTTTGTGGATAAAAGCACATGCATGTACGAGTGATTTCACCAGATCGGAGCTTCAATTCGCAGAGTCCCCTAAAGGAGAAACAAATAATAAATAAATAAATATGATGATAAACAGCTTTGCGTTAGCTCAGGTTTATGAGTGCTTATGTAAATGCCCGAATACCTGGATTACCGTTTATAATCTGCTTAGCATTAGACCACACACACATACACACAGAATCTACAGCAATGACAGGTGTTTCAGCGTCTATTACAAAAGCTTTTGAGTCACTGAAACCAGACAGCCATGAAGACACACACAAACACACATATTAGAGCTGTATTTAGCTCTGGGTGTGTGTGTGTGTGTGTTTGTGAGGTGTTTGTTTGTTCATTTTTGAGGTGAAGGCCAGTGAAACACCACAACCTAATAAACACCTGCAGTCTGTCACATCTGTGTGTGTTTCTCCCAGTGTAAACCCACAACCAAGCTCAACTTTTTGGGGAATTCCATTCAGTGCCTGATTATAAATTGTACAATATTGCAATTTAACCATCAAAATACATGTAATGTCTTTCAAATTATATATCACATTATATAATTAAGGCTTCAAATAGTCAAATTAAGTATTTTTGTATTTTCAGTTCTGAATCATATAATGAGGTTCAATGGTTCATGGGTATTCATATATAATAATTAATTTAAGCAACACAACAAAAATATAGTATTTTATTGTCAATGGAATATGTAGACAAACCATTATATTATATTACATTACATTACATTATATTACATTGTATTACATTATATTATATTATATTACATTATATTACATTACA
The DNA here is from genome assembly GCF_019703515.2 of Myxocyprinus asiaticus. Taxonomy (NCBI): domain Eukaryota; kingdom Metazoa; phylum Chordata; class Actinopteri; order Cypriniformes; family Catostomidae; genus Myxocyprinus; species Myxocyprinus asiaticus. The sequence goes on along the minus strand of NC_059352.1, from coordinate 51,327,592 downwards.
TTGTATTATATTATATTATATTGTAACAAGTTCTTAGTTCGCCTAACCTCATAATCGAGATCTCCGACTCGTCGTGTGACCTCAAATGGTCCTTGCCACTTGGCGAGTAATTTGGAGCTCGAGGTGGGCAGCAATACAAGCACCTTATCTCCCTGTGTGAATTCCCGTAGTCGAGTGCCCCTGTCGTACAGTCGCGTTGCCGTTCGTGCGCTTGGAGCAAATTCTCCTGTGTTACCCACCCCAAAGTGTGGAGTTTTGCTCTAAGATCAAGAACGTATTGAATTTGGTTTTTGCTATTCGAAGATCCTTCCTCCCAAGCTTCCCATATGACGTCAAGTACGCCGAATGGCCGGCGCCCATACAGTAGCTCAAACGGGGAAAACCCGGTGGAGGCTTGCGGGACCCCTCGTACTGCAAACAGCAGGGGTTCGAGCCACTTATCCCAGTTTTTAGCATCTTCGTGTATAAACTTACGAATCATATTTTTTAAGGTCTTATTAAATTGTTCGACCAACCCATCGGTTTGCAGGTGATAAACGCAGGTGCGAATCGACTTAATACCTAATAATTCATACAGTTCGCGAAGTGTACGTGACATGAATGTTGTGCCTAGGTCAGTGAGAATTCCCTTTGGAATCCCCACTCGGGAGATAATTTTGAAGCGTGCCTCTGCAACACTACATGCTGAGATGTTGCTTAGAGGCACTGCTTCCGGATATTGCGTTGCATAGTCCACCAGAACTAATACAAAGCGATGGCTGCGTGCAGTCCGTTCTAATGGCCCGATGAAATCCATGCCAATTCTCTCGAAGGGGATCTTGATCAGTGGCACAATGGTGCTTTTGGGGTGGCCGGTGGATTTACCAACTGACATTCACGGCATATCGCACACCACTTGCGAACGTCTCCGTGAATGCCCGGCCAAAAGAAAGGGGCCATTATACGGTTCAACGTCTTTTTGTGACCTAAGTGGCAAGCCATTGGATTATAGTGAGCCACCTAGAAAAGTGTTTCCCAATGGCTTGTTGGTACCAACAGCTAAGTTGTATACTCTTTGGTTTGTGTGTCCTGCGTCACTTGATACAACTGCTCTTTGATAATAGAAAAGTAAGGGTATGTGAGCGCAACACCAGGCTGGAGCTGTTGACCATCAATTACTTTCACTTGGTCAAAGGCATGCTTAAGGGACTTGTCACGCAACTGCTCCAGAGGGAAATCCCCCTCAGGGAAGCCCCTGAGAATGGGAATTCACCTGTCTGCATCATCCCGACGCGGAGCTGATGTTAACGGCCCAGGCACCGCCTCACCAGTCACTGTATCGCACGACACACCCCGCCCTACTATTTTGCAGGACCCATCCACACACATTACCCTCAACATTTTTTTAAAGCCAGGCCAATTGGTTCCCAGAATTAGTGGATGGGTGAGGCGGGGATTAACCGCAGCCTCGACTCTATGCCTTTTCCCCCTGAATAGTATCTCAATGGTAACCACTGGATACTTTTTTTTAAAAAGTCTATTTTTATCCAATTCCCCGCCTTGCACCAAGCGTTGGTGGATCGAGGTTTGAGAACAACCTGTATCCACCAAAGCTTGATGTGTATCCTCTTTTACTCTTACCGGTATCCGATACGCCCCTGCCCGATCGGGGGCAGCCTGTGAAGTGTCGGGGATCCGGACCAGTGTCCCCACCTCCATTACTGGACACCGCTCCTGGCTGTGTCCAGTTTCCCCGCAGCTCCAGCAGAGCGGCCCAGGTCTTCCTTCTGCACTCGTGGGGGCGGTCTCGCTAACCTGGAGGAGATAGCGGCGGGAGACGGGGGGGTGGGGGCGTAGGAGAGACAGACAAGGGGAAGGATCCTCTGGACCAGGGATGGGGTCTGGGTGGGCCTCCTCACCTCCTCGGAGCCGGAAATGGGCGAGAGTGAGGATAACGGGGGGGGGAGGGGAGGGAACATGAGGCACAGGGGGTGGAGAGAGAGAAGAGAGAGAAGAGCCTGCTTCACCGCCTCCTGGGAACGCTGCCATGTAGTCCTCTGCCAACTGGAGCAGGACTTGAAAACGTTGTTCCTGCTCCCGGCATACCTCCATGAGGGCATGGTGTTGTGACTGCTGGATGCTGGTGAGGGTCTTGAAGACTTCACCCAGCGGTGAGGACTCCATAAAAGCACTTTCCTCCAAAGCCGGGTTCTCGGCACCACTGTAACAAGTTCTTAGTTCGGAACAATGGAGGAGTCATGAGACAACAAAGCAGGTTCAAGGTAAGTCCTTTTATTTGGAACCACACAATCGACAGTAACCGTCGATATTAGAGAAAACGTAAATAAATGAAAACACTCTCAACATAAACACAATCTCTCGCTCTCTCTGGGTACGGGCTGTCGTGCTTGATGAACCCCTTTCTGATTCTTCGGCGTCCTTTTAAGCCTTCCTCCACTATCACTATAATGAGAGACAGGTGTTAGAAATAATTATAAGCCAGGTGACGAGCCTTATCGCTCTCCCTCTCCCGCAGACCGACACATGACCATGTCCCCCATGCCACATATATTATATTACATTATATTACATTATATTATATTATGTTATATTACATTACATTATATTATATTATATTACATTACATTACATTATATTATAAGATATTACATTATATTACATTATATTACATGATATTACATTATATTATATTATATTACATTGTATTACATTATATTATATTATATTATATTATATTACATTACATTGCATATATATTATACATTACATTACATTATATTATATGATATTACATTATATTATATTATATTACATTATATTACATTGTATTATATTATATTACATTACATTGCATTATATTACATTGTATTGTATTATATTATATTCCATTGTATTATATTATATTATATTACATTGTTTTATATTATATTACATTGTATTATATTATATTATATTACATTACATTATATTATCTGATTAATCAAATAAATAATCAACAGATTAATAGATCAACACAGTTGTTAGTTTCAGCCCTAAATATATTATATTATATTACAAATACACTAAGCATGCTCAGTTTGAACGGGTCCGACAATGGTCAAATCCAATATGCTCATGGAATATCCTCAAAGTGTGCATATTCCAACACATGGATTTGTACATTTTAAAGAAAGGACACGTATAACCAGGCCCAAACAGAATCTGCAGAATTAATGTTACACAGCTCAGAGTACCACATGATTATTGATAGCTGATTGTATCATAAAATTGGCTTAAATATTAAATAAATGAATAAATAAAGAGGCAAGGGATGTGTTGAACTTGGAATGCCAGGGAATGACTGGCGTTCCAATTCTGCAGAAATCTGCTGAGCTTTTTGCACAGATCCTGTGTGGGCGTATGACCAATATGACCAATATGAATACTGTTTAGTACAGTAGAGAGCTTCTGCTACAGTAAGGTAGGGCTGAATCAGCCAGTACACACTGATTGAAATGATTTTCTTGATAAAACGTGTAATCATTGAAGGAAGGGGCTGCAGACTAAAGCACTGTCCTTCTTTCCCTTTTTAATGCCATTGAGTTTATTATTGATTGTCAGTGTGTTTGAGGAGGTGTGCAGTGAAGGAGTGGAGTACAGATATCAGAGCGACTCTCTCCACTCCGCAGATGACCAGAGGAACAGACCCAGAGTCGATCAATACAGCTGATTAATCACCCTCACTGTCCTGCCGTCAATATCATATACAGCACAGACCTGCGACAGGAAATAACCTCACAGCATCCACCACCACAACTTTAAACAGAAGCAAAAATAATCAGTTGAACTCAATTCTAAAGCAGTGACCAACCACTTCACTAGAGGATGCACACAAATATCATACAAGATCACACCTGAACTATGGTGAGCTATTTCTTTGAGATAAAAAAAAAAAAAAAGAAATGTCATTTGTATTTATGCACTACTGTTTGCTGTGAGACTGTGTGCCTGTCCCAGGACAGTACATCATGTGTCTCAATTGTTAATCATTCAGTTTTAAAATCAGCATGGTGCCTTATGTCACTCTCCAAGCCAAAGAAATGTAAATTACCTCATAATACTCATTTAAAGTTCTACTTTTAGTGGTTATTTCCTGCTTGGTGAAATGTTTATTACGACAAATAATACATTAAACCTATAAACGCAGATGTTTTATTTATGAACTGAACAAATATTAAACTATATTACACAATTTGTAGAGCTTTCCACTGACAAATGACTCTAGTTCAGCTTACAAGTCCCAAATAATTGTTCCATTAAGCCCAATTTTTGAGTTGAATATCCCTGCTTTAGAGTTTCAGAAGTGATCTCATCAACGTCTCAAACTATGCTCAGATTCGCCAAAATACCAGTCTGTAATCAAAATGGATGGATTTTTCTTTTTTCTTTTTTTCTTCATTTTTTACAAAATCTAATTTAAAACACCTGTCAAATTCGTAGAAATGTCATCTTTGTGTGCATGTTCATACATTTTACATAATGAAAAAAAAAGATTTAACCCTATATTATAATGATACAAATATGATACACAGCGTTTGACGGCGCCTGTTTCACTCTCTGTTCAAGCTGACGAGCCAAAAAATGGTATGTAAATTTCACATGTTTATGGCACCATCTAGTGGTTGTTTGTGAAAAAAGTGGTTTCAATGTTTATATCGATCTATTTAAAATGAAAAGTGACTCTTATGTTGGGATAAATGACAGCTTATTTTAATAAAGTTAAAGTAACAGTAATGATTATATTGTTACTGATATATTAAAATAAATATTTGCTGAATATAAGCAACTTGTGCTTGGTTAAAATTTTGTGCAATATTTTATTGAATACAGGCTTTGAAACAGGCTTTTGAGGTATATCTCTCAATCATCAATACATTCATGCCCACCACAATTGTATTTTATATATATAGTTTATTTAATGTCACTAAAAACAGTTTAATGTAAAAAAAACAAAAAAAACAAAACAAAAAAAATAATTCTGACAATTCTTTCATATATCAGGCTATATAGGGTTAATGACTTAAATAATTTGTAAAAAAAAAAAAATAATAAAATAAAATAAAAAAATAAAAGAAAGAAAATAAAAAGTGATTTAACCAACTAAGTAAAAGGTATTAAAATACTGTCTTTACACAGTGAATTAGTTTACACAACTTAATCATTAATATAAAAAGAAAAAATGGTTTTATTTTTAAATATATATATATATATATATATATATATATATATATATATATATATATATATATATATATATATATATGTGTGTGTGTATGAAAAGGCACACTTATACATACTTATATATTTGTGTAAACTAAAATTTATAATATAATAATATTAATAATAATATTAATAATATTACAAAACAAAAATGTTTCACTGTTATTTTGTTTATTTGTTTGCTTTTTTAAAAAAAATAGTAATAAAAGATTATTCCAAACTACGTATACCAACATTTTAGTATTTATTGAGTCTTTTATTTGTGTACTTGTTTATTTACTTACTTTATTACTTTCTGACTCCGGAAAGTTGCACCACTTAGACATTTCTGAATTTGAGCCCTAGAAAAAAACAAAATATCAAAATGACTGAATAATTTTTTTTTTAATAAATGTAAACATGTTCATCATAGTAGAGGTGTATTCAAGTAATTGTTACTTAATAGGCTAGACCAAAAATAAAAAATCCCCTTGTGTTGACCCTTGTGTCTATTTAATTTATTTTATGGAATTTTAGAAGACAAATTTGAGACTTTTATTGCACTATACTAACTTTACTCACTGACCACCAGGGGCAGTGCCAGAATTTTTTCATGGGGGGGGGGGGGGGTTTAGGGTTGGTGTGCGAATGTTATATCATCCAACCGGGGGAGTGCATCATTGTCGGAGGCACGTGGATACAAAAGCAGAGGGGAGTTGATACAGTGACACCCGGGACGGAGAGGTGCGGCTATGAGTGGGGTGGCCAATGGGGTGGCAAGGCTTCTCTCTGGGGGGGTGGGCACGAACACCCCTGGTCCCTCCTCTACCTCTGCTCCTGCCGATCACAACACTTGCATAGTGTTTATCTGAAGAGTGTATATTTCATCTAAACTTTCTGTATGTTTTCTTTTCACTCACCTACAGCTCTAAAGCATCAAAACAGCTCATTGATTCCAGAGCAAATGGGATGTATGCATTGATTGGGCTCTTATTAAAAGACTGCCAGTCTCCGCAGGCCTCTGTTCGGTCTTCTCCAGGCGTCTGAGCTCTGGACTCCATCGATTTATCCTACTGTTCCTTCATGTCTTCTCAAACACCTCGAGTCCTGCACGGTGGCCCCGCAGCCCTGCGCCAGCTGTAATTTGTGATAAACGATCGTAGATTTAACAAATCCTGCATCAATATCATATCTGGCGTGGGAGAGCTAGCAGGCGTAAAACATTCAGTTTGGACTGAGTTACTGGCTGGTTAATATTCCCTGTAGTGAACAGGTCAATAGGGACACAACAGCAGAAGGACTCTTGATTTGAGCTTACAAAATTTCTCATTCAGGAATGCAAGATGATAACTAACAATAGCCTTCAAATGCACTTAAGACGGTTTCCGAGACAAATGTCAGTGATCATACAAGATTTCTCTTGTCGTAGGGTAAAATCATCAGTTTTTGATCACCACGGCCGATTAATTACCTTTGTGAATCAGTTTCTGACTGAATTTTTATCAAGAAATTCATGTTGGATCATAATTTCTTTTTTTCTAGTAAGACCTTTTATTTTACAGTTGTGCTCAAAAGTTTGCATTCCCTTGGAGAATTGGTAATATATGTACCATTTGTAAAGAAAACATGAGTGAGCAGGCAAAACACATTTCTTTTATTTCTTATGGGATTCATATTCAACTGTAGGTTATAACAGAATGGCACAATCATAAAACAAAACATGGCAACAAAGAAAAAAATGAAATGACCCCTGTTCATAAGTTTGCATACCCTTAGTTCTTAATACTGTGTATTGCCCCCTTTAGCATCAATGACAGCGTGCAGTCTTTTGTAATAGTTGTCTGTGAGGCCCCAAATTCTTGCAGGTGGTATAGCTGCCCATTCGTCTTGGCAAAATGCCTCCAGGTCATGCAAAGTCTTTGGTCATCTTGCATGAACCGCACGTTTGAGATCTCCCCAGAGTGGCTCGATGATATTAAGGTCAGGAGACTGTGATGGCCACTCCAGAACCTTCACCTTTTTCTGCTATAACCACTGGAGGGTTAACTTGATCTTGTGTTTAGGGTCATTGTCGTGCTGGAAAGTCCAAGAGCGTCCCATGCGCAGCTTTCGTGCAGAAGAATGCAAATTGTCTGCCAGTATTTTCTGATAACATGCTGCATTCATCTTGCCATCAATTTTCACAAGATTCCCCATGCCTTTAGAGCTCACACACCCCCAAAACATCAGTGAGCCACCACCATGCTTCACAGTGGGGATGGTATTCTTTTCACTATAGGCCTTGTTGACCCCTCTCCAAACATAGCGCTTATGGTTGTGACCATAAAGCTCTATTTTGGTCTCATCACTCCAAATTACAGTGTGCCAAAAGCTGTGAGGCATGTCAAGATGTTGTCAGGCATATTGTAACCGGGCTTTTTTTGTGGCATTGGCGCAGTAAAGGCTTCTTTCTGGCAACTTGACCATGCAGCTCATTTTTGTTCAAGTATCGTCGTATTGTGCTCCTTGAAACAACCACACCGTCTTTTTCCAGAGCAGCCTGTATTTCTCCTGAGGTTACCTGTGGGTTTTTCTTTGTATCCCGAACAATTCTTCTGGCAGTTGTGGCTGAAATCTTTCTTGGTCTACCTGACCTTGGCTTGGTATCGAGAGATCCCTGAATTTTCCACTTCTTATTAAGGGATTGAACAGTACTGACTGGCATTTTCAAGGCTTTGGATATCTTTTTATATCCTTTTCCATCTTTGTAAAGTTCCATTACCTTGTTACGCAGGTCTTTTGACAGTTCTTTTCTGCTCCCCATGGCTCAGTATCTAGCCTGCTCAGTGCATCCACTTGAGAGCTAACAAACTCATTGACTATTTATACACAGGCACTGATTGCAATTTAAAAAGCCAGAGGTGTGGGAAATGAACCTTTAATTGCCATTTAAACCTGCGTGTGTCACCTTGTGTGTCTGCAACAAGGCCAAACATTCAAGGGTATGTAAACTTTTGATCAGGGCCATTTGGGTGATTACTGTTATCATTATGATTTAAAAAGGAGCCAAAAACTACGTGATGATAAATGGCTTCATATGATCACTATCTTTAAATAAAATTTTCAAAATCAATGCCAGAATTTCACAATTTCTGTCAGGGTATGCAAACATTTGAGCACAACTGTAGGACAGAAATCATATTCTTGATAATATTTTTCTTTTATTGTTTTCCTGTAAAAATATCTAAAAATCCTTAAAACAAGATCAATTTGATTGATCTTGTTTCAGAAACAACACTGCATAAGATATTTCAGTTTTTCAGAGAATGTATTTTTAACATGTGTATTTTGTCTTACTGTACTGGCAGAGTTTTTATAGTCAAAACAAGTGAAAAAATCTACCAGTGCTGAAGAAATAATCCAAAGTATTCAGAATACGTTACTGACCTTGAGTAATCTAACGGAATACATTACAAATTACATTTTGCAGCATGTATTCTGTAATCTGTATTGGAATACATTTCAAAAGTAACCCTCCCAACCCTGCCTGTTGCAAGGGAAGTATATCAATGTACAACACACTATGCTCACACAGCACCCTCTACCTGTCTGGCAAACCCACAATTCACCAAGTGTAGTGAAAAGAACACTCTTTTATGAAAACTCTCTTGTTATTAATTGTAGCAATTAGTGAAATCTCTGATAGCATTTGTATTTATGTAAATTAATTTAGAAGTATTACACCAATTGTGATGAACCTATAATTGGGTTGATACACATACACAAGTTGTAGTAACAAATCTGGGGAATACGAAGCGTTCGTGAATCCGGCGGGAAGTTTTCGGGAAGCTCCATTTTACGTGGAAAATACTCCCAATTCTTTGTTTATTTACAACATTTTCACGAATGAGACCCATTGTGTTCAGCAGCGTGGCGTTTCGCAGTTAACTGCTCAAATTTTTAAATGGCATATTGGATGAAACTAGAGACTCTAATCTTTTGACTCAAACTAGTTTCAATATAAAAACTTAATTAGGCTTCTTACCAGATGTAGTTTTATTGTTGTTTCTCTCAAAGACAAACTGAACATATGGTTCGGCTGTGGTCAGCGCCATGTTGTTTTGTCAAATGACTCCGTACGTCGAAAGTTTAACCCTCTACTGACAGTACAGAGTCTCCTGAAATGAGATCAGTCGGTTCAAATGATTTTAAATTTAAATGCAACACAAAATCGATGTATTGGTCAAAAATGTACCCATTTCGATTGGTTTATTCTTACACCATTTAAGACTTTAAACCGATAAAGGAAAGGCATTTAATGCATTTACATGACCACATATGTTGTTGGCTTATTAACCATAATTGTGTAAGAACGTGCATTTTTTTACAAAGTATGTGGCAATGGAGAGCACTTTTGAAAAGCTGTTTTCTGTGGAGAAAAAAGTGGAACTTTCTTGCAAAATTAGTGTTGATGCGACCTAAGTAACGAGCGTTGTTTTTTTCTTTTATTTAAAGGTGCACTCAGTAAAATTTCTGTTTATGTTGCGCTGACATCTAGTGGTGTAGATGAAGCATTACTCAAAACTGAAGTTCGCAGTTACCGATGTCATAGTAAATATGCGCTATTTGCAGTCAGCCATGATTAATAATTCCACAAGTGAACACGGCCAATTACAAGGGAATATTGTTATAAGTCGAGTAATATTCGGCTGGTCATGTGACCGCAACATGATGGTGCTCATGAATGTACGTCCAGCTCCATATGAAAAATAAATCAGCTTTTTCTCGAAGACTGATATGACTAGAATCTACATCTCTATGCAGGAAAACTGCAACCTAGCGGCATAAGGAAACACTAAACTGCAAGTAATGTCTATCTATGCAATAGGTTGCAAGTTTTTTTTTGTCTGATTAAATTGTTTTCTAAGTTAACAGCACATGGGAACACTCATAAACGTCCATTATCAAGAGAATAAGACATTTTATAAGAAGAATTCCCATCTTCTGTGTGATGCCATTCCTTCTTCCCACATCTGAAGCACTGTTTCACAAAACTACAAATGCTGGGCTCACAAAATCTAGTAAACGCTTCCGGTGGTCTTTATAATCTTTCGTGGCGACCATCACAGAGCGATTTAGTCCTTCACTTTGTGACCACAGACACCAGCGATTCACTCACAGAAGTTCATGCTGTGTTCTCCCAAATGAAATGTCACTCTGTCAGTTTGGAGAGGGTGAACCCTTCACATGTCTCGTTAGTTTGATGGCTACCTGTGACAGCTGACATAATGACTGACACTCAATGCACATCATCTTCACAGCATGATAATTTATTCTGGTTCAACCCCTTCAGAGTTCTTTTTTTTATCTTCCACTCATTTGTGAATGAACAATGACAACACATTCCTAAAAGGATTAGAACGATTCTGGCAACTCTAAATATTCACATCCACACTTAACTCCTGACAAGTGTTAACAGTAAAAGGTTGTGACTTCCTCTCAGTGCAACTCTAGTTCTGATTGGTGAGTTTTGACCGGTACAACATGCCCCTGCTGTGACCAGCTGTGTGTTCAGAGGTGACAAATTGATCTCAGCTAGTGAAGTGGAGATACTACAGGTGAATACAGGTACAGAACATAACCACAGGTGAGTTTTCTTTTTATTTAATAGAATGAAAACAGGGTTGGCAGGGTAATTTTTTTTTTTAATTGTATCCCACTACATAATACAGAACACATACTGTAAAATGTCATTTTTAACATATTCTCAAGGTAATCTAAATACTCTGGATAATTTAATCTTTTATCCAAGATATAAAAATAGTTATGCTTATATATGGCAATGCATGGGGACTGGAGATTTCAAGCATAAAAAGTAATTATAAAACTAGCACAAAAGTAGTCTAAACAAGTCTTGAGTCATATATAAGTCCTCTGAAGCAATACAGTAACTTTGTGTGAGGAACAGACCTCTCAAAAGAATGATTTGTTCATGAATCATTCAGACTGTTTGTGTGAACAGGTTCAAATGATTCATTGTATTGATCAGAATTACAAGAATGATTTGTTAGTGAATCATTCAGACAAGAATGATTTGTTAATGAATCATCCAGAATGTTTTTGTTAACCGGATCAACCAATTCATTAAAAAGATCTGACTCAAAAGAATAATTCGTTCATGAATCATTTGTTTGTGTGAACAGGATCAACTGATTCATTGAATTGATCAGACTCACAAGAATGACTCTTTCATGAATCATTCAGACTGTATTTGTGAACCGGATCAACCGATTTATAGAAAAGATCCGACTCAAAAGAATGATTCGTTCGTTCATGATCTCATTCAAACTGTATGGGTGCTTCTCATTTCCTTAACTGTGCATCCTCGTTTCATCGCTCCTCCATCCTCGAGCCCATGACCCGGAAACTGATCAAATTCCACCTACATGAAGGATGTATCAATTCTTTATATGCACCACGGAAGAATTGGTGGTCAAATCACCTGTCGCACTTATTAATTCTGCTCCCCCTTCACATCTGACAAAATAGTTTAAATTCATGTATCACCTTTGCAGTTTAAATAAACCACAATTGACACATCCTTCAACAGTGCATCTTGGATTACTTGAATTTATAATGAATACACTAATAAATGAAATTTCAATAACCTAACGGCAAGCGCACCAAGGTACTGCAGCTGTGCAAAAACACGCTCTGAAGTGACGCGTGAGTGAGCAGGACGTTTCATTTTCCTTGGATTCTTTCCTCATTTCCTAAAAGGGTGGAGCAAGGAGGCGAGGAAAGGAAACGAGGATGCACAGTATTAGAAATGAGAAGCACCCTTTGTGTGAACAGGATCAACTGATTCATTGAATTGATCAGACTCACAAGAGTGATTCGTTAATTAATAATTCAGAATGTTTTTGTGAACCGAACCAACTGATACACTGAAACGATCCGACTCAAAAGAATGATTCATTTTTTTGAACAGGATTACTTGATTCATTGAATTAATCAGACTCACAAGAATGATTCATTCATGATTTTGTGAACCAGATCAAATGATTCATAGCCATAACCGTATAATCAAAATTATAAGGCTCTTTTTGTGAATCGGATCAATCGATTCATTGACTTGGTCCAACTCAAACACTACAAAGGCTTAAAGGAATATTCCAGGTTCAATACAAGTTAAGCTCAATCAACAGCATTTGTGGCATAATGTTGATTACCACAAAAATTAATTTCAACTCGTTCCTCCTTAACTATTGAGATCACATTTGTGATTGTTCTTCTCCGTAGCTTAGGACAAACTTTGACTAAATATATAAGCAACATCAGCAAACAAGTTCTCCCTAACGTCCTGTTTTTCTCTGTCTGTCAATCACCCAGAGGTCCCGCCCTCAAAACACTCAGGACTGCGTCATGATTGGCAGATACATTCTGTGGATCTGCAGAGTGTGTAACAATGAGGCATCTCTCATGAATTTCTCTGTTTTTTTCTTTCCCTCAGGAATGGAGAGATGAGTCGCCCTGTCATAGGGAGAGATAGAGAGAGCGGCAGAGCGTTGGTTTAACATTCAATCTTAGTATTGTGATGCACACAACATCAGAGTGAAAGATGAGGCCAGTGAAACCAGCGATGCCTGGAATTATCTACTTAGTCAAGATGAAATCAATATTAACCTTAGTTACTTTGCAGCCAGGTAAAATGTCCATTGTGTGGTGCTAAAAGCAAGTAAATGTTATCCCAAATTGATGAAGTTTTTGCTCTACCGTGTTTTAAATAAAAAAAGAAAGTGTTTATGAACTGAGAATGTGATGTTCCTGTGATTTGGGTGAATAAAAGTGAATAAAAGTAATTGTTGTTGTAGCGCCTCTAGTGCTCATATCACCAGGAAACTGGCGTGATACATACAACGTTAACGTGATTCTATGAGACCAGGTTGTTACTTTCATTATAGGCCTAATCCTTACTGGTCATATTGTGAATGCTTCATCAGTGCATGTTATTCCATTGAAGAAGAAAAAAAAAATAGTTTGGAAGCAAATGGCTAACTGTAAAAAAGTATGTAAAAATGGCATTTCATGTTGACTTAAGAATAAACATGCCGGATGGATGTATTATGGGTTAGCATTAGCATCTAGCATGAGGTTATGATTCCTGGATACATTTCTTCTGCAAACATGTCAAATACAAACATGCTGTGAATTACTGTGATGGCATTGGTAACTTGCTGCAACTATAAGCTATAACATGAAATACTGGAAAGCTCAAAATTAACAACAACAACAGTAAATATTCAGAAGCTCAAGTGTGTGTGTTTTTGTGTTTAACTATGTACCCATACACTGCCTTCACACATAAAATCTACTGAAGTGCATCAGTCCAATATGGTGACATCTGTCCATGGCTCGGCCCGGCGCAGGGGCTCCAACTGCTGCCATCACACTGCTGGAACACAGACGTACATGCCGCGACACAGACAAAAGAGAGAAACTGACTCTAAAACTGAATTTTGCACCAGAGATGGGCGGAAACACTGTTCTATGCAGATCAGCAGTGAATTTACTACTGGTTTATTGTATTATGCGAGAATATCCTTTAAACTCAACATGAAATGGCTCAACATGCTATGATGTATTGCGCACAATAAGACAAAAAATGTGTATTGTAAATTGGGCACACATAACACCCAATTTACAATACACATTGTAATACACAAATGATCACTTTGCCCCCCCAAGTGCAAGTTAGGCAAAGGGTAAAATTGTATCATCATGGTGCTATCCCTAACCCTTGTTCAGGCATGAAACTCTGCTTGGCGCTAGCTGATAGGTTCTTTGAACTTGTTGTCTGTTAGCCAGTCAGCTCACTTATATGTGACATATTAAGCCAATCGGCTCAGATGGTGCAAGCTGATGGGTCATTTGACGTTTCTTTTTCTTTTTTTTTTTTTTTTGCCTATCATTCAAATTTGCCCAGTTTGCAAGTAAGCCGGTTTTCTCTGGAACCCTCCTCCTCACAAGCTCCACTGGTCTAGGTCATCTACATGGGGATTGCTTTAATGTCTAATTGTGCAGCAGCATGGCCACATGCTTAACTCAGTATGTCTGTGTATCTTGTAGAATTATTAAGTCTCTGCAGCAGTAGCATTGTAGCAGAACTAGTCCGCCAAGACCAATATCCTATCAATATGTTATGTTCACATTAACATGTCAAATCTTTCCAAGAGTGGTCATGACTGAACTATTGTCAGTGTGAGTAGCATGTTTGTAGGTGTGTGTTACACAGCAGCTCTCCAGCAGAACACACCAGAATATTACAAGATGTTTGTGTGTGTGTGTGTCAGATTTGGACAGAGTGGGAATCGATGTCTGTTTAAGGGTGCTTTGAACCTAATGGAGATTTAAATTCGATCAGACCGGCTCCCACTGTGTGTAGGCTAAGGTGACCAGATTTCTGAAATGAAAAACGGGGACATTTCTAGTTCAGTGGTAAATATGTCATTGAAATTTTGCTTTACTTATCTATGTATTAAAAAAGGGGGACAATTCAAATGTTATGTATTTTGACCATGGTGAATGTATTAATGTCATGAACTATGGTATATCATACTCTGTTGAAAATGCCTCAATGAAATTCTGATACGAAGGTAAAGTTGATCATTTTGAATTGTTTTCTGTTACATATGAGTTAATTATTTTCTACACTGTATACAGTAGATAACATTGTGGCATAAAAGTGAACTAAACTAACATATATAAACAATGACTGAATATAGGAACTATTGCAGCTGACTCCACAGCACAGGGGTCCTGCCCTTTACATCACTCTTCTTACTCTCTTCTAAAATTCCTTCTCTTCTCCTCTTTTCTTTCACCTTTTCTTGGCACTTTCCTAAAAGTAAGACAATAGGCTGCTAACTTGCTTGCTGGCAAACTGCCAGAGGAATTTCAAAAGAAATGAGCTCACTTGACTACCATTTCCCTCAACATTACAACTGAAATCATATGAAACACTTATGTACTACATCAGGGCCTGAAATTCATTTCTGGATGGCTGATTGCCCTCCTTAGATGCCTCAAATTGTTGGGGATCTTTTCCACTATGTAGTCATGACACAAAGATATTCAATATTGTATAATAATAATAATTAGTATTCTTATTTTAAATGCATTAATTTGATATAACACATAACAATATAACTTCTTTATAACATAGCTAGTATGTGCCTCACCTCAAAGCTGATAACGATGATGATGATTCTTTTCAATTGTGCTTGCTCCCTGGTCCAGTTCTTAATGGCAAAACTGGCACGAACAAGTAATCAGTAAAGAAAGACGAATGACTTAAAGCTGCTATAGCGAGCAGCCCCCTCTGTTGGTCAAAATAAACAGAACACGATTAACCTTGTTGTCGGTAGTCTACAATACAGGATTTATTGCCATGTATTTTCACTTTACGGACTGTTTTGAATGCGCAGTAAAAACGGGGACATTTCCGGGGACAGCTCCAGTCGGGGACAGACCGTAAAAAACTATGACTGTCCCTGGAAAATGGGGACGTCTGGTCACCCTACTGTATGCAGATACAAACTACACATCAGAGACAGCATGTGGAGGAAATGGCCACTTGTTGGAAAAATGAGAGAGAGAAAGAGATAAATTGCAGTACTCCGTGTGGCGGCTATAGGAATTTCAATAAAACAAGCAATTATTCAGTACAGGCAAAGCCATCAGCTCATCGGAATTTCCAGCTTCTTACTTGGAAAAATGCAAGAGAACCCCACTTGAAGTTGGAACTTCCAGCTTGGAAAATTGGAATATAAATATGTTTCCTTGCACATCCACACTACTAAATGCATTGATTTTGCTATGTTTATGCCTCTCATCTACAACCAAAAACGCTCTCCATAATCACATATTTTGGAAAACAATGACGTTAGGAAACTAAAAACTTTAAAGTTTTCCAGTGAAAATGTATTAGTGTGAACGTCGGCTAAGGATACATTCTTAGGCCAAATTCTCAGGCAGTATCACTAAATCGTCCATAATGGCAGACAAGGCAATATGGCGATTATAAATATACATGTATTTCATTTAATAGTGAAAAGTATCATCACAAAAGAGTTTATTCTAACTAAAATGACTATTTTACCCAATATTTGTGATTATAATTTTTTTATATATAAATATTATAGTACATTGTTAGTTTAGCAAAATGCTAACATCAAACCAAAGTCTTTCTAGCAAGTCAGTCCACTGTCTGTCATCTTTGGAACGCTCTAGGAAGGCTATTTCCGGTCATGACAGTGCAGCTTCTATCTACTTGAATGGGGAAAGACTGAAATCTCCGAAACGGTTCATCAAGATTATGATAAAAAAACATATTTCAAATCAGCAATAAAATCTGACATCACTGGAATCATAAATTGTGCTTCTTTACCTCAGATTACACCAAAAAAAAAATGATTTCCCCGGCTTGTATATATAACTAATGCTCATGCACGTTCTCAAGTTGATTGACAGGTGATGTCTGTATCTAAAAGGTGATTGGCTCTTTTACCTGTAAGACGGGACTTCCTTTCTACATCCGTTGACCATTGGACGTTCCAATTTTGCCCATTCATTTTAACAGAAGTGGCCTGTCTCTGCTAAATAGCCTCTGGTCAACCTCAACTGAGAGTCGAGTCTCTTGTGCGCTTCATGTGAGGAGCACTATTTGTGTGACCAGTGAGGTTTCAGCCTATGTCGAGCATTTCGGATCAGTCACTTATGAGGTCCCATTTCAGTAAGGTTGCTGTCTTAGGGGCCATTCCCACCAAACGTGTCCTTAAGCTAAAAAAGCAAGGTGCAGTGCACTGAACTGAACAGAACGCAGGAGTCTCGAGACACAAGTTCTTTTTAACTTGACACAGCATCTAAAAAAATGCGGCTCTCCTGTGTGAGACACTAAAAAAATAA
Organism: Myxocyprinus asiaticus; assembly: GCF_019703515.2. NCBI lineage: Eukaryota > Metazoa > Chordata > Actinopteri > Cypriniformes > Catostomidae > Myxocyprinus > Myxocyprinus asiaticus. The sequence continues at coordinate 51,310,408 of NC_059352.1, read as the reverse complement.
AGAGGCACGGCAAACTGGTCAAAGACATCCATCTAAGGTATGTTTACATAAGAAAACAATTGAATAACAGCCTAGACGAATGCAAAAACACATTTGGTGTGCACAGCCCCTAAGAAGGTAGCTATGTATTTAAGCAGTCGACTGCAAGAAAGCTCACTAGCATGTGGAACATAGTTACAATTTTACCCACATAAGTGATAAAAAGGGTTGGTTGGATCTTCCTTCTTCACTGTGCTGTTTAATGTTTGGCTGTTCCAGCTCTGGGAACAGTGTGTGTGCATGTGTGAGCTGGGGCTAAATGAAGATATTTGTTTCCACCCAGGTAACGTTGGCACGAGCACGTCTCTTTCTGTGCAGAAGACAATTAGCTCACACCTGCTCTCAACAGATTGTTCTGGCAGATCTGAGCACACTCACAATGCCATCTGTCCCAGACAAGGTGCTACACAGGTCACCTCGCTCAACCTGTCCAGAGAGAAAGAGCAAGAGAGAGATGGGGAGGATGTTTAGAAGCTGAAGGATGTTCCAGGAAAACAGATGACACACACACACAACGTGAAATTCAAGTTGTGAAATTGTTGTCACATAGTAAACAGGTGACCGTAGGACATTTTTGTGGATCATAATCCATGTTATAACAGTAGCTAAAATACTGTGAAGCTACTCTTTTTTAAAAGTAGTTAGTTAAGTTTTGATTAAAGAATTAATTATCATCTTTTAAGTATAGTTTAGTTTAGTCCATATAAATAGTTATTTGAAGGATATAGTTATATTTATAATATCATCTTAAATATAGTTATATGTTTAAAAATATATTTTGTGTCATATATATACGGTGAATATTATATGAAAATATTAATGTATACTAAAACTCTGTTTTATGTATCTGTGTCAAAAACAGTTTTAAACAGCAGCTATTAACTAAATATTTTGCTTTAAAAAGTAGCAATTTCTGTGTAGGGGCTCAAGTGAATCATGGAATCATTTATTTGAACTAGTTCATGTACATGAAACATCTGAAGCAACAGATTAACTCAAATTAATTGGATTCAATGCAAGGGCGTAGCTGCTGCAGGGGATGTGAGGGACAAACCCCCCCACACTCTTTAAAAAGATGATTTGGACCCCTGCGCTTTTTCAAGCTAAACTCATATCGAGTCCAAATGGTGGATTTGTATACATTATTATTTGCATTTTGTTACTTTGGGCTGATAGAGCAACCATCCAGCCAATCACAGGTGAGTTTCATGAGCCGAAACAATCCTTACGTAATAGGACGTCAGTCAGACAGTCTAATCAACGCGGCTCCGTTCATTTTTACAAAGTTGCTTTCAACATGCTCATTTATCCATGTTTTTATCTAAATTAATTATCTAGAGATGAGGAACACACAAATGAGAGTTATTTATCAGCATATCGTTCTTGATTGACAGCATTACGTGAAATGCACTGCAGAAAATAAACAAAGGACAATCCCGAGTTTATATCAGCACATGAGTCTTCATTAAGTTATGCTTTTTACATTATGTTTGTGAGGTCATAGTTTGATCGGTGGTTTTTGCCAAGATCTGTGTTAAATATGTAAAGCTATTTTAATACCTGTTTATCACCTCTATGTTGGTGTGCAGTCGACAGACTGCAGGAAAAAGATAGATATGCTGTGTTCAACACATGCATTTGACTGAATAGATATGTAGACACGCTTTTTTATACATAAAACTCATACTTATTCTAAGACTATTATTTTTGTCTTTTGATAAAAGTCATGCTCAGCAGCTCACAAACTGTTGGGAAATGATAGATTTGCTTTGTTCTTCCAATGCTTAAAACCTTTACTAAAGTCTCTTTGTAGGTCTGTAGACATACACATTTTAAAGGATTAAAATTTCTTTTGATCGTTGATTCAGTGGCTAACTAATATCACACAAGACACTCATTTGTCACCACCTTCTGACATCACCAGAAATGGTCACTGAATCATTAAATGGATCTGAACGAATTTTGGTGAATGTAGTCAAAACACTCGAGCCACTTGGATTTAAATCCCACAATGCACAAGCACAGAGTAAAACATAAAATTGTGCACATGCACAAATGTCATTATTGAAATTAAATAATTTATTCAAGGACCAGCTTTCTCAGTCTTTTATTGTCATGTGTGAAACAGAAGCAGGTGCTCATTGAATCTTTAAAATACTACAAATATTAAAAGTATATAATACGTATATATTAATATAATACTTATATATAGATATATACTGTAATATATAAATACTGCACTGTAAGTATTGGGTCTGTGCGAGTCACTTACTGACAGCTGTGTCCCCCCCACTTTTAAAATGACTGCTACGCCCCTGATTCAGTGCTACATATACAGCAAGTGAATTTATGAATCATTTATTTTAAGCAGTTTATTTACATGTACTGTTCAAAGAACCGATTCACTAAAATGAATTGGATTTCAAGCGATACATTTAAGTGAATATATGAATCATTTATTTTAAGCAGTTCTTTAACATGAACTTCCCAAATAAACTGATTCACTTAAATAAATTGGACTTCAAGTGCTACATTTAAGTGTATACAGATATGACATAATATTTGATCTTATACATAAAAAACAGGTTCTCTGAGAACGGCCCTTAAAGCTGTATATATCATAAAAACACATATCTCTCTGTATGATTATGGCAGACAGTGAGCGCACAGCCCACCTACAGACAAAACTGCACCAGAGAGAGTGCAAATGTGTGTTTGCGTGTATGCTGGACTCTTCTTTGACCCACTAAATTATGTATGATGGCAGTACCTATATGAGAGCTTGTGTGATTGTGGGTGTCCTGTGGGACCCTGAAGACGATGGGGCCGAGAGCAGAAGAGGGGGGCCGAAGCACACCCGCGGGGGGCAGGGGGGATATTGGCGGCTGTAAGGTGAGCAGCTGTGCACATGAAAGCTGGACCATGAGCCCTGCAGAGAGAGAGAGAGACAGAGAGAGAGAGAGGTAAGGTAAATGTAAGGTAAGTACATGTAAATATGATTTCTTTGTGTGTGTTTCTTTTGATGTGTTTGTATCTATACAGATATGAGATGATATTTCATCCTGCATTTTTTAAACATAAACATGCTCAAAAACTCTGTACCAAAAACTAGTGAGTTGCCTTCCAAGGCAGCATTTTAACCTAATGAGTCCCGAGCATGACTGCTGTGTGCATTTCACATTCCCCTTTTTGATTAGTAACTAGAAGCCTCTAAGAAACATTTTCCTAATATTGTATGTCCTCATATGTGAACAGTGGGACTGAGTTGTGAAATTGTAAACAATATCAAGCTATAAAAAGTCCACCAAATTGTTTATTATGTTTTCTGGAGTGTTGATTATTCATGTTTTTAAGACGTTACAGACATTACATCAGAAATTAGCATAATTAATTCAGATTCAAAGTAATGTCCAGCATCATCCAATCACTGTCAACCATGTTAAAATAAAATGATACATTATAAATTCTGAATCTATGTACTGATTATCATTGTCCCATGTCTGTCAAACATGTTGAGTGATCCAAACATCATCTGCAGCCTGAAACTGAACTTTTGATCAGATTTTAGGAGTGAATGCACTTAACTGCATAGAGAGCTATAGGATGCTCCCTTGCTCCCTATTTAGTGAATGACTTAACCTCCAGTGTGCTGTCTGTCTGCACTGGTCTCAGAACAGTTAGAAATGCACCTTATTTTCATCCTAACTCTGTAAAAAGCCTCTGAAAGACACATTTTTCAGATTTTTAGATGCATTTATTAATTCTCAGTGTGAAAATGCACAGTAGGATATTTTAAGGAAAATTAGCCTTTAGTCCACGTACGAGGTCATTGTGTTTAACAACATGCTGCTTCGCGATAAATCGCTAAAATTTTTAAAATGGCATATGGGATTAAACTAGAGACTCTTTTGATTCAAACAGGTTTCAAGAGATCTTACACATGGTTTAGCTAAGTCAATCATTTTTGTAAAGAACACTTTTACATCCTGTTTCGCTGGTAACTCAAGTTTGAACAACTTAGATGTACAGCAGGTCATGTATATACATCTAGCATTTCGACACACGGCAGGAGATCATTTTCCAGGGCGACCTGCGGTGCAGTACATCAGGTCAAAGCACTTACAGAAGAGCTGAGTGATGTATGTAGCAGAACCACCCACGTGCGTGGGACCACTAAATGATGGAACACTAAAGATGATCTTAAATATTAGCATATGGCCTGACCATAGGAATAGAATAAGCTCTTCAAACTTAACATACAGTTGCATGCCAATTCACATACTTATTTATTTTATCTTTACATTTGTACATTTACATAATACATACTTGTACTATGCACTAAGTATGTATTTCACTTAATTAAGTTGTGATTCCACAGATCCCTTTGTTGCATACTGTTTGTGTTTGCATTTATGTGTTAGCATCTAGCAAAACTAAAATGTATTATTTCTTCACTTTTAGGTTCATGCATTTCACAACTGTTGCAGCTTTGGATAGTGATGGCAGAAATTAAGCTTCAATTGAAACAATTGCTTCGGAAAATGGTTCAATGTTTCGAAGCGCTCTAAACACCGCACGCTGAGGACAAATTGGGTTTTCTTAAAAAAAAAATAAAAAGTGAATCTGTGTTATCATGTACATTAGATGAAATTCCAGATTCACTTTTTGTAAAACTAAAACTCCACAACTTTGTAGATTTTTTTTTTTTTTTTTTCGATGGGAACACAACTCAATGTGAACAACAGGGGATTTAAAATGACTGAATTCTAATCAGCAACTCTTGTTTAAATCAGTCTGTTTACATGTTGAGTGATCTGATTTTAAGAGTGAATGCACCTAACTGCATAGAGAGCTATAGGATGCTCCCTTGCTCCCTATTTAGTGAATGACTTAACCTCCAGTGTGCTGTCTGTCTGCACTGATCTCAGAACAGTTCAAAATGCACCTTATTTTCATCCTCACTCCATATAAGCCTTGAAAAGCAACATTTTCCAGTTTTTGGATGCATCCATTTATTCTCATTGTGATAATGCACAGTAAATATAGGATATTTTAACTGAAACTGAGCATACAGTCCACGTACGTGGTCATTGTGTTTAACAGCATGCCGTTTTGCGATATATCGCTTAAATTTAAAAAATGGCATATCATATGAAAATAGAGATTCTAATCTTTTGAGTCAAGCAGGTTTTAATGTAAAAACTTAATTAGGCTTCTTACCAGATGTAGTTTTGTTGGTGTTTCTTCCAAACACATACTCCTCTTTGATCGACAGCATATTGTTTGATCACATGACTCCGTTCGTCAAAATGTTAACCTTTTACTGACAGCCCAGGGTCTCCTGAACTGAGATCAGTCAGTTTAAATGAAATTAAATTATGCATTGCATATAGCGATGCCAAAACATAATGTCCACGCAGGTGGATGCGGGGTCTCAGGAGGTTAAGAAACTCATCAGTGTCTGTAGGACATGATCTTAAACCAACAAAATTATACAGGCCTTCCTTAAGACTGACTACTCAGCTGTTTAGTTCAAACAACCCACCTACTTGTTGTTTTTGATAATATGTAGCTTTGCACTTCCCTAACTCGGACATTAAAGTGTCCTCTCCATAGCCTGACTCAAAGCAAAACGTTTTCCTTTTTACTGATTAAAACTCCTCTTCGACTCTTAGACGTGGCATGTAAGAGCAGGACTACCTCAGAGTGTGTGTGTGTGTGTGTCTGCGGTCTATACGTTGACACAAAGAACGAATGAAGAGCAGGTGTGAAAAGAGTGGAGTTGCTGTACGGGAGCCGACCTGCCGAATCACTCGTCTACTCTCGCGCTCTTCACACCCTCGCACGCCAGGGGAAGAGGCGAGGAGAGCACAAGTGTGGAAAGCTAGAGATAAACTCATAATTGAACTGGGAGGACACAGGAGATGCTAAATATAACAGCACATGAGTGTATTTAACACACATCTTCATGGAGGCCAGACAGGTGCATCAGATATATGTGCTGCTGTAGTATGTTTGAATGTGTGTGTGTGTGTGTGTGTGTGTGTGTGTGTGAATTATAGTTCCATATTATTACTGAATTAAGTTGTAAGAACTTTTATGAAAATATAATAAACACAAAATAGGCACAAAATAAAATAAATGTAACTCGCCTTGTTGAATTTCTAAAAACAATTTGTGTGGTGTTTGCCTGTATAAAACTTGCTGCTTCAATGCCAGGATGTCCTGGGTGGTTGCAAGGACGTTACTATGCGGTTACTAAAGTGCTCTGGGTGGTTTTTAGTACTTTGCTATGCGTTTGCTGGGGTGTGCTGAGTGGTTTTTAGGACATTGCTATGTGGCTGCTATGTGGTTCTGGGTGTTTTTAGGACGTTTCTAAACAGTTGCTAAAGTGTTCTTGGTGACGGTTTGAGTGGTTTTTAGGACATTGCTATGTGGTTGCTAAGGTGTTCTGGGCATTTTTTAGTACATTGCTATGCAATTGCTAAGTGTTCTGGTAGTTTCTAGGATGTTGCTATGCAGTTTTCTAAGGTGTTCTGGGAGGTTTGTAAGACATTTCTAAGCAGTTGCTAAAGTGTTATTGGTAGCGTTGCTATGCATTTGCCAAGATGTTTTGGGTGTTTTTTAGGACATTGCTATGCAGTTACTAAGGTGTTCTGGGTGTTTTTTTCATGGGTGAGGCCACATCATAGTATAGAGACTGCACCTATAAGAGTTACAAATGACTTGCTCTTATCATCTGATCGCGGCTGCATTTCTCTTCTAGTGCTTTTAGATTTTAATGTTGCCTTCGACACCATAGATCACAACGTTCTCTTGGATAGGCTTGAGAATTATGCTGGCTTTTGTGGACAGGCATTAGTTGGTTTGGGTACTATTTATCCAACCACAACCACTTTGTCTGTGTAAATGAGGAATTGTTAGATCAAACTAAGGTTGAGTATGGAGTGCTGCAGGGCTCAGGATTAGGTTCTCTTCTTTTCTCCTTATAAATGCTTCCCCTGGGAGACATTATCAGGAACTGTGGAATTAGTTTTCATTGCTGACAATATCAAGCTTTATGTTTCCTTGAAATCTGATGAAATTTCACAATTCTCCAATTTAGCTGAGTGTATCAATGATATCAAAGACTGGATGGATAGAAATTTCCTTCTACTCAATTCCAACAAAACAAAGGTACTAATTACTGGACCAAAATCCTCTAAAAGTAAGGTGCTAAAATATAATTTGATTCTCGATGTCACGTCATCTTCTACAGCAAATAACTTAGGTGTTATATTTGATAGCAATTTATCCTTTGATCTGTCTCCAATATTTGTAGAACAGCATTCTTCCATCTCAGAAATACTGCTTAGTTACAACACAGGCTCTCTGTTTCTGATGCCGAAAAACTAATTCATGCATTCATGACCTCAAGACTAGATTATTGTAATGCATTACTGGGAGGATGTCCTGCAGCTTCAATTAACAAACTTCAATTGGTTCAAAATGCAGCAGCTAGAGTGCTGACTAGAACCAAGAAAAAGTATCATATCAGCCCAATTTCATTGTCGCTACATGTTAAATTTCATATTAATTTAAAAATTATGTTAACTTCTTACAAAGCTTTGAATTGTCTTGCTCCACAGTACTTACGCTATATTCCATCATGATCATTACGATCACAAAATTCTGGCAGTTTTAATTATACCTAGGATATCAAAATCCACAAAAGGAGGTAGATATTATTCCTATTTGGCTCCTAAACTATGGAATAGACTTCCTAGCATTGTTTGGGTCTCAGACACACTCTCTCATTTTAAGTTTAGACTAAAGACTCATCTTTTCAGCCAGGCATACACCTAATTTATCCATCAACTAATAGTTATTCTGCATTTGTTAGGTCTGCTGAAACCGGAACTTCTCTTATTCTTTAATCCTGTTTTAAAGTGAATGGTTTATATTATATATAATGCTTATATTATTTTATTTCTTTCCCTGTCTCAACTTTGGGATACATATCCTGAGGTTACCAGAGCCTGCCAGATCCAGCTCTGGTCCTGCATGATGTCCGACTCCAACTACTACTTGTTGCTGAGTGAAGATGACTAACTGCAGCCATTGCTAGCCAGATATCAGTTCAGTCTGGACTTCACAGAGGATGAACTGATGCCAGCACCAACCATCAGACATAAGATACTTCATATGCCACTGCCTGAACCTTAGACTTAAGATAAGCCACAGCCCGTGCATTTTAAATCTAGGCCTTCAGTGCGATTCATGCCATTAAGAAAATACAGTTTCACAATGCATAAGACACCATATGCCTATCATGCATTACATGGCAGTCAACTAATAATACCAATTGACATTTTAAAAACACGTCCACACACGAAAGCCAGAACCAAGGAGGTCTAATACCAAGAAAAAGCTCTCTAATAATTTTGCGATTAAAATTTTGCTTGCAATACATTTTGTTTCGTCAGGGTACACGGTTACTTTTCAAAACTTGAACCGACACTGAATGCTCAAGCAGCCTAATTTACACTTAGAAAACTCCTGATGTTGCTATAACAACGCAAAAAGAACTTACCAGTTTGCTTGAAGTGAAAATCAGTCCTCCTTTCCTGTTTAATTAATCAATCGCACGTTCATGCAGAACATCTCAGGTTTTTAAATCCATAAGGATATCTTTCTCAATGGTGATGTGGCAGTGACAGCTGACTCATCAGCATGAACTCGCGATCTTCACTTTCAAATTACATCACTTAAAGCGTGATTGCGTCACTCAAGGCCAGCTAGAAGGCCTGGACTGGGACATATCCTAAAGACCACATCTACCAAGAACAAATAAATCAATCTGATTGGCTGATGAATCTGACAATCTGATTTTAGATGCTCATTCATTTGCACTGTTGAGGGATTCTGCAGAAATTCTGAAGGCTTGACGGGGTGGAGCTCAGACTCACACGCTGCTTCGGCTAAGGAGCATGGCTTCGGGGATGCGATTTGTGAAACAGTTGTCACACTTTGCTTGTAAGCATTGAGGAATAAATTCTGATTGGATAAACTTTGTTTTTTGCTATTCATTTGTAGATGAACTAGGAGTGGAAAGCGATTGAAAATACAAAGGTAAATGAGAATAAAAGGATGAAAAATATTTATAAGGCATGTTACGCCAGCAGAGAAGGCTTTGCCACTGCTTAATAATTCACCGGAAACGAATGGCCACAAACTTCCAGTCGAACTGCAGTGCACTTCACGGACCTCTGCCTGCATCTCCTTGGTCAAAGGAAGGACTACACTCTTAAAATGGAATACATAGATAATAAATTACCAACTAAAGCTTTCATCAGCCAAATAACAAAAGAACAATGCATCTGTGTGCACTTCTGCAGTTAATTTAGGATGAACTTCTAAGACTTTAGTCATTTGTCTTACAGTTCATGCAAAATATATTTCTTTAAACATTGGCCCCTAACACTTAGTTTACTAATTTTAGGCCTTGACTTGTACTACACATAAAAAAACAAATATTGGAATTATATTCATGCTGTTTAGACAGAGGGGAACTGGCCCCCACAGTCAGCCTGGTTTCTCCCAAGGTTATTTTTCTCCATTAACCAACATCTTATGGAGTTGTGTTCCTTGCCACAGTCACCTTTAGCCTGATCACTGGGGGTCTAAATACAAATTAGTTCTTGATTGAAAGCACAATTTAAAATTGTAATGATTGCAGGAAGTATCAAGAGAGCAGGATCTACATGCATCTTATATTTAATAACAAAACTAATCCAGATACAAAACTTGGAAAACACAGGAACAAAACAAATCTTGGAAACAGAACAAACATTACATCCATATAAGGTAACAGGAACAACAACTGACAAAGATTGAACAACACAGGGACATTATATACACTGGAGCAAACAAGGTAAATGAGATACAGCTGGGAACAATCAGGGCAGGAAACAGGAACACAAGAAGGTAAACACAAAACTTCAAACTAAACGTCTCTCAACTCCTAGCGGCCTCTGGTGGCCGCTAGGCAAATGTTTCAGGTGTTACTCCTGGCGCTCCTAAACACAAATAACACCAAAAAATAAATAAATAATTGTTCATGGGAGGAGCAGGACATTATGGAACCGGCAGTCCAAGAAAGCACAGGGGAAACAAGAGGGCAAAACAGACCAGGGAGCCAAGGTGGAGCAAACGGGGAGTCCTGATGTAAACCAGGAGACCAAGCAGGCCCGGGCAGATCAGGTGGACGATCGGGAGACCAGGGCAGATCAGGCAGACAGCCAGGAGACCAAGGCAGATCAGGCGGATGGTCGGGAGACCAAGGAGGGCCGGGACTGGGTCAGGAGGTGGCCACAGGGCAGAGTCCTGGAAGACTCCGAGGGCAGATTCGCCGTAGTCAGGAGCACTGGCGGTGACTGGGAAACAGCGTCCATAGCCTGGAGTGCTGGCGATGACTGGGAAACAGCCTCCGTGGTCATGGGCACTGGCGGTGATAGGAGAACGACCTCCGTGATCATGGGCACTGGCAGTGATAGGGGAACGACCTCCATGGTCATGGGCACTGGCGGTGATAGGGGAACGACCTCCATGGTCATGGGCACTGGCGGTGATAGGGGAACGACCTCCATGGTCATGGGCACTGGCGGTGATAGGGGAACGACCTCCGTGGTCATGGGCACTGGCGGTGATAGGGGAACGACCTCCATGGTTATGGGCACTGGCAGTGATAGGGGAACGACCTCCGTGGTCGAGAACACTGGCGGTGATATGGTGTAGGGCTTTACTGGTTGTTTAGATCAGTGTTACTATCAGAAATAATTAATAATTATTTCTTTAGTTATTAATTAATATTTATATTAATTAATTGAATCTAACTCATTAAAACCTCATATGGGGCTCCAGTAAATGTAGTGTGCTACGTTTAGGAGCAAGTTTGGTTATTAGCAATAATTAATAATTATCAAAGATAATTATTAATTATTAAAATCAATAGAGACATTGATGAGAATCAGTGTTAGCTTTTTTAATCCTTTAAATCAACAATTATCAAAGATAATTGTTAATTGTTAACATCGATGAAACATTAATTAAAATTAACACTAGCTTATTGATCATTCAAATTCAACAATCATCAAAGATAATTATCAATTATCAAAAATCAATAGAATATTAATAAGGATTAACATTGACGGGGCACCACCCTGGAATCAGGGACTAATAGCCAGATAGTATAACAGTCTCAATATTAGCTTGTTTTCTTAGGAAAATCGACATCCGAAGAATATCGATTTTCGGGAAAAAAAAACTATGAATGAAGGCTTGAATCCGAGCACTGATATCCCATCAGCATGACACAGGTGTATGCAAAACAAACCAAAACACTTCTCTTTGTAATATTAACAAAGTTTATTTATGCAGTAATATCAATTAATAATTAATACAATGCAGTCAATAAACTTCCGACTTACAACTACAAATTAAACAGTGATATGATTAGATATGGAAATAAAAATAATCCTATAACACATAAGGTGTGTGTGTGACAGTGTGTGTGTAAGGAGGGACGCGCACAAAATGGCGGATGTGACTCTCGTGGAGAGTATGTCACGCGAGACTTCCGGCCAGGGAATATGACCGCGAATGGGGGCGGCGAGAAACCAGTCAATGGTGTCTACCAGTTACCGCGTGTATCCGCTTGTACGATAGCTTAGGGACAAAGCTGGGCTTTAGCATTAAGCTATCTAGGAGCCAAAAATATGTGCCAGAATGTTTGTGAGGGGTCATGTGCGTGCGTGTGTGTGTTTGTGCATGTGTGTGTGTGTGTGTGTGTGGTTAGTACGAGAGAGAGAGAAGTGACGGCCCTAAAGCCGATTTCACGATCGTGGGAGAGAAAGCAGCTGTTAGTTCATCGCTCAGAGACACGGTGGACGGCTCGTAAACAGTCCCGTGTTATTTGACTCTTTAATGATGAACTCAGTTTACCTGTCTCACCCGTGATGGCGAAATTGCACAACAGTCCAATTTGGTTGGACCACAATACAGCAAAACAAATTCGTGATAATTAATACCCTGAGTATTAATAATGAGCAGACATGGCGGTCCGTAAACTGTACAAGCAAAAACCTTGAAACACGAGAATAACACACTATAATATTCTATCTCTGCCCAGACGTAAACCTCTTACTTAAATCGCATGAGGATGCAGAATGTGTGTTCCTCCGTCCTTTAATTCCGACCCGGTTCCTCGAGGCTCGGGTGATGACGGGAGGCCGTTTCCTCGCTCTGTTGGCGGGCACGGCTGCTGATTCTCGGCGGGCTGGCGGAGAACTCAGAAATGGCGACTTGATTGAAGATGGAAGAGAAATCTTTAATCTCTTCACTTCTGCAGGCAAACGGATGAAGATGCGAATTGCTCGGCGGTCTCCTTTGGATCCGTTAGAGTGTTCGGTTGAACACAGAGTAATCTCAACTCATCCAGCGAGATGGAGATTGTATGGCCACAGTTTCAAGTCGGACGTTACTTCCTTGTGCCACGAGGCTACACCTGAGAGCAGCGATGAGCTGCGTCTTCACACTGCAAACAAAGTTGCTGGAAGCAAATGCTGGAAGCATTTCAGAGGTATTTCAACTCCTGCTGATGTCATGTTTGAGGGACGTTTTGTTGTGTGCCTCATCCAATAGGAGTTGAGAGTTCGATCCTTTAGTGAGCAAGGCTTCATGGGATTTGTAGTCTGTTTTGGACTCCCTTTGTTTGATTTTAGCGTGATTTTTATCAGTATAATTTATGACTTGGAATGTGGGGGCTTGAGTTAGGTTTTTACGACTGTGTTAGGCTTTCCTTTGTCTTCTATCTGAATACATGAGGCCCAACAATGGGAACGACCTCCCTGGCCATGAGCACTGGCAGTGACTGGAGTAGGAGCCCATCTCCTCCTCTGCTTCCAAATGGCCATGAGCACAGCTGTGGGAGGCCCGAGGAAGGAAGTCTCCAGGACCGCTGAGGCTGGGGAGAAAGTGGTCTTTGCTGAAGGGAGCTCAGAGACCACTGGAGTCATAGTGGCAGGCGTGGGCGCTGACTCGTGGCAGCATGGGTTTCCCGCCATACCCTACAGTGTAAGGGGATAATGATGATGGTCAGTTGTTCTGTAATGATTGCAGGAAGAGTCAAGAGAGCAGGATCTACATGCAGTTTATATTTAATAACAAAACTAGTCCAGATACAAAACTTGGAAAACACAGGAACGGAACGGAACAGAAAGGAACAAGCCAAAGCCAAAACCAAAACCAAAACCAAAACTTGGAAACAGAACAAACATTACATCCATATAAGGTAACGGGAACAACAACTGACAAAGACTGAACAAACACAAGGACATTATATACACTGGGGCAAACAAGGTAAACGAGATACAGCTGGGAACAATCAGGGCAGGAAACAGGAACAGAGACACAAGAAGGTAAACACAAAACTTCAAACTAAAAGTCTCTCAACTCCTAGCGACCTCTGGTGGCCACTAGGGCAAATATCTCAGGTGTTACAAAAATCATGTTTTTAAATTGCACACTATTATGACTCTAAGACATTACATATATTACAGCTTATTTTTCTGTTAAAGCATCATTTTCTGTAAAGTTGCTTTGAAATTATGTGTGTTGTGAAAAGCGCAATACAAATACAAATTACTTGACTTTACTACTATGGTGTTCTGGGTGGTTTTTAGGATGTTGCAATGTGGTTGCTGAGATGTTCTGGGTCATTTTTAATACGTTTCCAAGCATTTGCTAAAGTGTTTTTGGTGACATTACTATGCGTTTACTTAGATTTTATGGGTGTTTTTTAGGAAGTTGCTATGCGGTTTCTAAGGTATTCTGGGTTGTTGCCAGGATGTTGCGATGGGGTTTTTGAAGGTGTTTAGGACAGATTAGTGATTGCTATGTGGTGCTTGGGTGTTCTAGGGAGGCAAAAATGTAATACAATAATTAATGTTATTATTTTATGTGTGTTTGTATTTTTAAGAACTATGTCTGAACATGTGTAAAACCTTCAGATCCACCCCCCCCCCCCCACCTGCGTGTGTGCATGCGTGTGTGTGTGTGTGTGTGTGTGTGTGTGTGTGTGTGTACATTTGTGATACTTGCGTCTGCAGATGTCTGTAAATTTGTGCTCTCTTGTTCCTCAAACATTTGGATGAAGGACCCCTGCTGAGCCGGTTCTCCCTCTGTTGAACAAAGATGTTCTTACCGGCTCAGGGCGACTATCGATTTATTAAAGTCAAAGCGGCCACAGGGATGGTTGTACCTACATGAAGTTTTCGTTTATACCTTAGCAAAGTCGTTCCTCTCTCTGATCTGAGGTTTGTCTTTCCTCGTCTCCTCCCATGAAGATACTATAGCACAAAAACTTTAAACACGCAGAACAACTTTGAAAAATGAGCTGCTAAAGTTCGCTCTGGGCAACAGCAGACTTTGAAGAATTTATTTATCCATTAAAAGAAAAAAAAAAGAAAAATCAATCATGACACTCTCAAAGTGATACAGAGATACAGGCTCTCTCAGACCAAACACGACCAGAAAAAAACATTATGATAACAGAAAACACAGACAGACCACTGCTATCATGCTCCAGAGATTTACAACATTTTTTACAACTTACAAATACAAACAACTTCAAATCTCCCCTACGTAAAAAACAACAACAACAAAAACATGTTCAGTCCACCTTTTTCTGAACGTGGATGTGTTCCACAATTCATAACTTATGCCTATTTTCGTTTCCTGGACTCATGTGTTTTCACTTGCATCGGCATATGTTCTTAGTGGATAATGTGTTGTTTAGTGTATTGAATTAGTGCCTCATGAGAAGCTATGACTTGAGTATAGTTAAATTGATATAATGAATGACTTTGAGCTGTTATGACAGCCAACAACTGCACAAGTTGAGCCTGAACTCAGTCCAGTGGAATTCAGTCATCATTGCACCACCCAGTGGTTAGACAGGAAAAATATGGATAATTTCCCTCTACAATCATAATTGCTAAAGATTGCAAGCTAATTATCTAATTATTAAAAAAAAAAAAAAATTATTACATTTTCTTATAAACAAAGTACTGTAGGGTAGTAACCACTTAGTGAACAAGATAGCGATCAACCACGATGGCTAACAACCACCTAGCAATGCACTAGCAACCACCTAGCAATGCCTTAGCAACCACCCAGAACACCCTAGCAATGCCTTAGTAGCCACACATTACACCCCAGCAACCACCTAACAACACCCTAGCAACCACCTTACAATGCCCTAGAAACAACCCACGACACCCTAGTAACCACCTAGCAATGCCCTAACAACCATCCATGGCACCCTAACAACCCCCAAGCAACCAACTAGAACACCCTAGCAACCACCTAGCAACCACCTAGCAACGCTCTAGCAACCATCCAGAACACTCTAGCAACCACCTTGCAATGCCCTAGTATCCATTCACGGCACCCTAGCAACCACCTAGCAGCATCCTAGCAACCACCCAGAACACCCTAGTTGCCACATAGCAATGCCTTAGCATCCACCTACAACACTCTAGCAACCACCTCTTTATGCCCTAACAACCACCTAGCAACTGACCAGAACACCCTATCAACACCTAGCAATGCCCTAGCATCCACTCACGACACCCTAGAAACCAACTAGCAACACCCTAGCAACCAGTAATGATTCCCTAACAACCACCTAGCAACCGACCAGAACAACCTAGCAACCACCTAGGAATGCCCTAGCAACCATCCAGAACACTTTAGCAACCACCTAGGAATGCCCTAGCAACCATCCAGAACACTCTAGCAACCACCTAGCAATGCTCTAGTATCCATCTAATGACACCCTAGCAACCACCTGGCATCACCATAGCAACCACCAAGAACACACTAGTTACCATATAGCAACGCCTTAGCATCCACCTACGACACTCTAGCGACCACATATTTATGCCCTAGTACGCACCCACGACACCCTAACAACCACCTAGCAACTGACCAGAACACACTAGCAACACCCTAGCAACGCCCTAGCAACCAGCCACGATGGCCTAACAACCACCTAGCAACCAACCAAAACACCCTAGCAACCAACTAGGATTGCTCTACCAACCACCTAGCAATGCTCTAGTATCATTCTAATGACACCCTAGCAACCACCCAGAACACACTAGTTACCATATAGCAACACCTTAGCATCCACCTACGACACTCTAGCAAACACATATTTATGCACTAGTAAGCACCCACAATGCCCTAACAACCACCTAGCAACTCCCTAGCAACTTCCTAACAACCACCTAGCAACTGACCAGAACACCCTAGCAAACCACCTAGCAACGCTCTAGCATCCACTTACGACACCCTAGCAACCACTGAGTAGCGCCCTAGCAACCACCCAGAACACCCTAGCAAATAACTTGCAACGCCTTAGCATCCACCCACGACACCCTAGCAACCACCCACAACACACTAGCAACCACCTAGCAACACCCTAGCAACATCTCAGAACACCCTAGCAACCACCTAGCAACCACCCATGACACCCTAGCAACAACGAGCAGCGCCCTAGAAACCACCCAGAACAGCCTAGCAAACAAATAGCAATGCCCTAGCATCCAACCATGACATCCTAGTTACCACTTAACAATGCCCCATCAACCACCTAGCAACACCCTAGCAACCACCCATGACACCCTAGAAACCATCCACTACACCCTAGTTACAACATAGCAAGGCCTTAGCATCCACCTATGACACTCCATTAGCCACCTAGCAATGCCCTAGCAACAACCCATAACAACCTAGCAACCACATAGCATTGCCCTTGACGCCACACTGTACCACTCCCATTTTCTTCAGAAAATCTACAAATGCAGTTCAGAACTGTTTAAGAATTTTATAAACTACAGTTGTAGAGAAATAAAACAGTGGCAGATGTCAGTGAATGACACGCAGCCAATCATTAGATGCTGTCTGAGTCTCATAACTTCAGTCTTCAGCTCTGTTGTCTTCTTCAAAGCTCTCTATTCACCAGCACTAATTGATTCCTTCAACTAACTGTCAATCAGGGGTTTAAAGAAGCAAATGGAAATAAATTGTGCAGGTAAAAGGAAAGGTAAATTGCAGAGATGTTTATAAATACAGTATGTGAGTGTGTAATCATCGTAATGAGAGCTCTCTCAGCTCACATAAACACCTCCGTTTAGTTTTGGGATGGTATTTGCATGAATATTTGAGCTGAATTACTGATGCTACGGCTATTAGACAGAGTGTATGAACGTGTGCCAGCGTCTGTGTGTGTGTGTGTGTGTGTGTGTGTGTGTGTGTGTGTGGGCCCGGTGTCGAAGTGAGCTGTCCTGCTGCTAAACGGACAAGAGCTGCAACTCCAAAACTCCCCAAACATCAAAGTCAAACCCAAGAGAGACACAGAGGAACTTCATGGAGTCAGGGTGTCCTTATAGCTACTGCAGATGAACTAACAGGTGGTGCGTGTGAAGCCTGGAAGGATCTGTCTGTGTGTGTGTGTGTGTGTGTGTGTGTGTGTGTGTGTGTGTGTGTGTGTGTGTGTGTGTGTGTGTGTGTGTGTGTGTGGTTTGGCTGAGCAGATCTGAGCCAGGGTGGCCAAGAGGTAGAACCCGGACCAGAGTCTCTCCCTCTGTGTGTGATCCCGCTCCAAACTGGCAGCATCTCTGTGAAGCTCACCACACACTGCAGATGTGCCCAGTTCCTTCTCTCAGCATGCCCTACAGCGCCAACACTCCTCTGAGTGAGAGAGAAAGAAAGAAAGAAAGAAAGAAAGAAAGAAAGAAAGAAATGTACAGCAATGGCAGGAGTGCATAGTGTTTGTGATAAAGTCAGTTAGCTTTCTTTTTATGTCCTGTCTCAGTCAAGGAATAGTTCCCCCAAAGTAACAATTCTGGCATTATTTACTCACCCTAATGATGTTCCAAACCGGAAAACCCAGAGTTATTTTCCTTACAACAACAGTTTATAGTGACCATGACTGTCAAGCTCCAAA
Organism: Myxocyprinus asiaticus; assembly: GCF_019703515.2. Classification (NCBI taxonomy): domain Eukaryota; kingdom Metazoa; phylum Chordata; class Actinopteri; order Cypriniformes; family Catostomidae; genus Myxocyprinus; species Myxocyprinus asiaticus. The sequence continues at coordinate 51,292,317 of NC_059352.1, read as the reverse complement.
ATAGCAAAAAAAAAAAAAAACACCATAAAAGTACAAAAAAAAAAAAAAAATATATATATATATATATATATATATATGTATATATATATATATATATATATATATATATGAATAAATAAATACACTGCGTGCCCAATTATTAGGCAAGTGAGTATTCTGATCTTATCATTATTTCCATGCAAATTTTCCAACTCCAAACCATATAAACTTGAATGCTTATTGGATTCTATCATTTTCAGGTGGTATGTATTTGTGTAATGAGGGAGGGTGTGGCGAAAGCGACTAACACCTTATATCAAGGTGTGCATAATTATTAGGCAGCTTCATTACCTCAGGTAAAATTGTAAAATGCCTTTCAGATGGATACAACGCTCTTGAAATAGCTAAACTATTGATGCGTGTCCACTGGACAATCAAACGTTTTGTTGCGAATAGTCAACTGGGGCGCCAAAAATGCATGGAGAAGAAAAGGTGTAAATTAACTGCAATAGACTTGAGAAGAATTAAACATGAAGCTACCAGGAACCCATTATCCTCCAGTGCCACCATATTCCAGAACTGCAACCTACCTGGACTGTCCAGAAGTACAAGGTGTCAAGTGCTCAGAGACATGGCCAAGGTCAAGAAGGCTGAAACACAACCACCGCTGAAAATATTCATATGTTGAAGCGTCAAGATTGGGCAAAGAAATACATGAAGACATAGAAAACAAGGTTTTATGGACAGATGAAATGAGAATGACTCTTGATGGACCAGATGGATGGGCCCGTGGCCGGATTACTAATGGACACAGGGCACCACTTCGAGTCAGGTGCCAGCAAGGTGGAGGAGGGGTACTGGTATGGGCTGCTATCATTAAGGATGAGGTAGTTGGACATTTTCGAGTTGAAGATGGACTGAAACTCAACTCTCAAACCTACTTCCAGTTTCTGGAAAGTACTTTCTTCAAGCAGTGGTACAGAAAGAAGTCCTCAGCATTCAAGAAGGCCATGATCTTTATGCAGGACAGTGCTGCATAACATGCATCCAAGTACTCCACTGCTTGGCTAGCCAGCAAGAGCCTCAAAGATGCCCAAAAAATGACTTGGCCCCCTTCCTCACCTGACTTAAATCCTAATGAGAACTTGTGGGCCCTTCTCAAACGTGGGATTTATGGTGAGGGAAGACAATACACCTCTTTGAACAGCATTTGGGAGGCTGTGGTTGCTGCTTCAGTGAAAGTTGATGGTGAACAGATCAAGAAACTGACAGACTCCATGGATGGAAGGCTCATGGCAGTTATTGAAAAGAAGGGTGGCTATATTGGTCACTGAATATTTTTGAAAGGCCAAAAATGTTATTTAATTGTCATTTTTGTGTTACTTATTTGTTGCACCTACTCTTAAAAATTGAGAATAAACAATTGAGTTGGGAGAAATTATTTTTGTAATTTAGTTCCTTAATAATTGTGCACACTTATATGTTCCCCTGAGAAAGACAAAACTCACTTTTCCTTTGTTAAACATTCAGGTTTGATGTTCAATAACATTTTGGACTGACTGAGAGCATTGTGTTTGTTCAACAATAAAATGAATCCTGAGGAATACAATTTGCCCAATAATTGTGCACGCAGTGTAATCATGCCATTACCAAGGAATAGATGGAATCTGCGCGCCCAGAACTCCGCAGAAAGCTCTGCAGATTTCCGCAGAATTGCCACATCATTCACTCATTAAAGCTCTATGCATCCCCCACTGCTTGAACATTTGTTTCTTGAAATTCTCGAAAGATGAATTCCCAAAATCTCTTTGTAGCTTGCTGTTTGAGTGCTACCAGGTTCTCTGCTCTTGGGCATGCCTTGTCATGTTGCCTTAAATATACACTAAATTGTTTTTCTTAATTTGTGAATTTGTGCTACTGCTTTAAAAAACTTCTCAAATTCTGTTCAACAATATTTCAGTTGTAATTAAATTAACTTTCCCCAATTTCAGAAGAAAAGTTTAACTTTCCACAAAAAGATTGCATATTTTAAAAGGTGTGGGAACCCTGAGCATGGTATAGTTTAATGGTCATATTCAGATACCATGGTATTTAAATGGTACTGTAAGCTATACTTAAAGAATACCTTGGTAGTTTCCAAAACAATACATGGGATTACAATTTTTTTTTTTTTTTTTTTTTTCATTGTATACATGTATGGTAATACCATGGTACTTTTTGTAAGACCTGTGATCAGAGAGTTGAATAATTCAGATTTACATTCTGAATGAAGGATTATATTTGTATGAATACTCATTATGTTGATGACCTTTGATATGAAATGCATTAATTTGTTGAAAAGTAAATTCATTCTTCTAAAGTCTGGCTATTGATTGTTGTCCAGCTCTTTGAGGTTTTCTGTTGAAACACCTGAGGTGAGTTTATAGGTGGATGCTGAGCTTCAATGCTTTCAAATTCAGTCCAGAATGAAAGAAACATACGCAGGAACCGGAACGGCGGGCATGAAAGCAGCGGCACAGCGAGACACGTGGTGAGAAGTCTGATTAGGTTAGTGTTCAGGTTGAACGTGTGCGCAGTCAAAGAGAGCAAACAGGAGATTAATGAGCGAGCGGTGCTTTGTGTTCCCACCTCAGTCTAAAGCAGGATATTTCTGTCAACCGATAATTACTGTCAGATGGCTGCAGCACCTCTCCCAGAGATGACAGGAACGAAAGAGGAAAGGAAGAAAACGAGTGCGCCATTCACGGTGTTATTCTGTGACACCTGATGGTGAGGTTTTTTTCCGCCAGGCGTGTTTGTGAAGGTACAGTTGGCGAGAGAGAGGAGTCAGGGTTGGGTTTCACTCAACTCGAGTCAAAGTAAATTAAACTTTGATTCAAACTAAATAAATATCATCATCACCTCAGTTTAAACCAGATGTGTGAGCTGTGAGGTATCATTTAAGAAGTATGAGGAATATGTGGACCTTTTTGCGGTTTTACAGTCTTTATAGATTTAAAGTCTGAGATAAAGTTTTGTGGTTAAATTAAGGTACGGCATATGAGGTTAAAGAGTTTTGAGGTAAAAGGTAAAAAATGGTGAGGTCAGAACATCTGCAGTATATGTTAACAGCTATTATAAATTTTATGTTTGAGCTTTAAGATATATATTTTTTAAATAAGGCTTGAGGTAAAATTATTTAGGTATGAAGATTTAAGGAATATTTCATGTATGAGGTGAAGAAAGATCTGAGGTAAAATGTTTGAGGACAAATATGTTAGATTTGAGGTACAATATGTGAGGTTTGAGGTCAAAATAAGTAGTTTGAGGTAAAATATTTTAGGTAAAATAGGTTTGAGGTCAGATGTTTTAGGTCAAAGATATTATGCTTGAGAACAAAAATATTAGGTTTGGAGTCAAATATGTGAGGCTTGGGGTCAAAGACATGACATTTGAGGTAAAATATTTTAGGTTTGACGTCAAAGATGTGAGGTTTAAGGCCAAATATATGAAATTTGTGGACAAAGATGGGAGGTTTGAGGTAAATTATTTGAGGTTTGACGACAAAGATATGAAGTTTGAGGTATAACGTTTGAGGTGTGATGTGAAAGATGTGAGGTTTAAGGTCAAAGATATGAAGTTTGTGGACAAAGATGTGAGGTTTGAGGTAAATTATTTGAGGTTTGAGGACAAAGATATGAAGTTTGAGGTATAACGTTTGAGGTGTGATGTGAAAGATTTGAGGTTTAAGGTCAAAGATATGAAGTTTGTGGACAAAGATGTGAGGTTTGAGGTAAATTATTTGAGGTTTGATGACAAAGATGTGAAGTTTGTGGTATAACGTGAAAGATTTGAGGTTTAAGGTCAAAGATATGAAGTTTGTGGACAAGATGAGGTTTGAGGTAAATTATTTGAGGTTTGAGGACAAAGATACGAGTTGAGGAAAGTTTGAGGTGTGATTGAAGTTTGTGGCAAAGATGTGGGGTTTGAGGTAAATTATTTGAGGTTTGAGGACAAAGATATGAAGTTTGAGGTATAACGTTTGAGGTGTGATGTGAAAGATTTGAGGTTTAAGGTCAAAGATATGAAGTTTGTGGACAAAGATGTGAGGTTTGAGGTAAATTATTTGAGGTTTGATGACAAAGATGTGAAGTTTGTGGTATAACGTGAAAGATCTGAGGTTTAAGGTCAAAGATATGAAGTTTGTGGACAAAGATGTGAGGTTTGAGGTAAATTATTTGAGGTTTGAGGACAAAGATATGAAGTTTGAGGTATAACGTTTGAGGTGTGATGTGAAAGATTTGAGGTATAAGGTCAAAGATATGAAGTTTGTGGACAAAGATGTGGGGTTTGAGGTAAATTATTTGAGGTTTGAGGACAAAGATGTGAGGATTAAGGTCAAATATATGAAGTTTGTGCACAAAGATATTAGGTTTGAGGTAAATTATTTGAGGTTTGAGGACAATGATATGAAGTTTGAGGTAAAATGATTGAGGTTTGATGTCAAAGATGTGAGGTTTAAGGTCAAAGATATGAAGTTTGAGGTAAAATGATTGAGGTTTGAGGTCAAAGATATGAAGTTTTATGTATAATGTTTGAGGTTACCCAGATAGCACACATACATCTCTGAGATGTCTGTTTTAGATCTTTTCATCTGAAAAGCATCACAATCTTATTAACATCTGCTAAACATCTTAAAAAGTTCAGATTTACAAACATTTCAAATCATAAATGTCTCAAAGACATCTTCTGAATATCTTATTGAAATCCGAGAGGAAACATCTTATAGACGTATTGCAGATGAGCAAACAACCTAAAAAATGCATCTTCCAGATGTAAACACACAAAAAATAGACGTCTGGGTGATGTAAGTGTGCTATCAGGGTAAAGACATGACGTTTGAGGTAAAATGTTTGAGGTGTGATGTGAAAGATATGAGGTTTAAGGTCAAAGATATGAAGTTTGTGGACAAAGATGTGAGGTTTAAGAAAAAATATATGAGGTTTAAGGTTAAAGATATGTGGTTTGAGGTACAATGTTTGAGGTGTGATGTGAAAGATATGAGGTTTGTGGACAAAGATGTTAGGTTTGAGTTAAATATTTGAGGTTTAATGTCAAATATATGAAATTTGAGGTATAACGTTTGAGGTTTAAGGTGAAAGACATGAAGTTTGTGGACAAAGGTGTGAGGTTTAAGGTCAAAGATATGAAGTTTGTGGACAAAGATGTTAGGTTTTAGGTAAAATATTTTATGTTTGAGGACAAAGATATTAAGTTTGAGGTAAAATATTTTAGGTTTGACGTCAAAGATGTGAGGTTTAACGTTAGAGATATGAAGCTTGTGAACAAAGATGTTTGGTTTGAGGTAAAATATTTTATATTTGAGGTCAATATATGAAGTTTTGGGTATAATATTTGAGGTTTGACATCAAAGATACAATATTTAAGGTAAATATATGAAGTTTGTGGACAAAGATGTGAGGTTTAAGGTCAAATATTTGAGGTTTGAAGTCAAAGGAATGAAGTTTAAGGTAAAATGGGTGAGGTCAAAGATATGAGCTAAAAGGTATCGATAAATGATTGAGGTAGAAAATTCCAACAAATATATGAGATAAAAAGAAGTTATGAGGTATTCACAACCTCAGACGTCACACCAACACTCCATTCATAGATAGTCTTATGCATATTACAGACACAAATGGCAAGACTTTATAATAACTGGCAAGTCTCTGATTGACTGATATTACAAAATGTCCAGTAGTCAGTGTGCACAGGTTTATATCAGTTCACCCTGAAACAAAGTCGCATTTAAGTTTCCAGGCTGCTACAATGAGCATTTCTGAGGAACATCTAGTCTAGATCAAACCTTATTTTAGATTTATCCACCCCTGAATGTCATGTAAAAACAAAAAAGTATGTATTTTCTTTCATTCTGCCCCTAAACTAAGATAATGGCTCTTAGAAAGTTAATGAGTAAATAAGAAGTATCACTGGTTTGTTGGAAGATGTGGAGCTTGTTATAAAGTTCCTGAATCAAACACACACACCTGACTGTATAGTTGGCCGTAGTTCTTGTTGGCAGAGAAACCCAGAACATCAACAACACATTTCAAGTGCTTCTCTTTAAGAGTTTAATAGCTCTGCTGTGTGTATTTCTGAACACAAAGGTGCAGGTGTGTGTTCCGCGAGCAGCACCCTCTACAGGATGCAGGTGTGAGAAAGGAGGATTATGGGTATGTTGTTATTGATGAGGAAAGCGTGAACTGGAGGGAAATCAGGTGGCGTGCGGAACACACCCACTAATCAGAATGATATTCTCTCTCTGGCCAGGTGGCTGCGCTTTGCGTGTTATTATTATTCATAACAGGTTTGATGTTTTCAGTGAAAATTACCTTTGGGAACGCGAGCACCTGGGTCACAGGAAAATGAGCTTTCCGTGTGCTGGGACTCGAAAGCACATGATAGAATTATTTTTAATTGTGTTTCTCTGTGTCCTGTTACATGTATTGCAGGGACATGAATTCCTCATGATGTTTGGTATTACTATTCTTGTACTGCATGTGAAGAGACATTTAAAAACAAACACAACTTATTCTTGATATCCTGTCATCTGCAGTGTATTTTATTTAATGTTGTTAATGATGTGTTTGTAGCCAGGCTGCCAAACGTTACACGTTAACTTATTAAATGTTTTATGAAATATATTTAATCACATTAAATGCACTTGAAGTGTGCTAGCATCACCAAATGACTGTTTTTAAAAATATTTGCATCTAAAAAAAAAGCAGCAGATGATCAGGGCAGATTATTTCTGGTCAATCAAAAGCGGGTGGGCGTTGGACAATTACAACTCGTGCTGTATGTGAATGAAAGTGTCTCTTGTGTGGAATTACTTAGAATTGGGTGACAATAACAGCAGACTTGCAATTTGTAAGCTTTGCAATGCTAGAATTTAACGAGGTGGAATCACCGTTAAAACTCATTTGATTAATCGCCAAAGGCTCGACAAAGCAGCAACATGGTGCATCTGTTAAAGCTAAAGTGGAGGCTGCTTCAGCTACATTCACAATTCAGTTAATATGAGTTAAGTTAGTTAAAATTAAGAAATCTTACTAATTTAATGTGAGCCTGATGGGGAGCTATTCACGATTTAGTTAATGTGAGTTAATAATGTGCTTTTTGTCTCAGAGTTTTGTTTATAAATGAGACCACTTACTCTGAAACATGGAAGACACACTCAAAAAAAACATTTTAGCCTATTTTGAAGATTTACACATTTTAATTTAAATTTCCTTAGGTTTGTTTAAGATTACTCAATTTAATATGGAAATTTGTTATTAAATTAAAATACTTAAATCTTTAAAAAAAAAGTTGGGTGGGGGGGTATATTTGTGTATGGGTCCCTCTATTTATTTGTCCATTAAATCATTTGAGAGTGTCTGCATTCAACAATTTTACGCAAGCACAATATGCGCTGTGTTTTATACCTTTTTAAAGCAGCATATTGCATTCGACATTGTGTGACTAGAAGAGATAAGGGTTAAAGTTATTTCCTCATCCCCAACCCAATAATAGGATGCAAAGCATTATTTGTTCATTATCCTACTTTGTCTATTTCTGCTGACTTTATGACTGATCTTTGATATTAATCTTGTCTTACTGTGAATTAAGTCAAATTTCCCTCTTGAAAGAAGAATAACATGAAACCCACATAGGTTTTAAAACACCATTATTTTACTTGATAACATTGTGCAGACAGTATATGGTCATTCTACGACTATCATATAAGTCATATCATGCAAGTTATAACTACTTACATAAACATCTGGACTTGTGTGTAACGGAACATCTCCTTATGGTTCCTTTCATTCATTTCTGGCTTGTTTAATTCATGTTCCGGGGCTTTTGTAGATCAGTGGTTAGATGGACCAATCAGATGTCTGCATATTTTCACTTTTTTTGTTGCAAAGGGCAAAATGGCACATTTACCTATTTAAATATATATCAGATGCTAAAACTACACAGAATTATAGTCCTTACAGGAATATACTTTAACGTCTGTTGTTATTAATACTTGAGGACTTGCTATTGGCTGTTGTCATTGCATAAGTAATGAGGTACATCTGTGCAGGTTTTGGGGACTGTTTGGGGGTGTAAATATTTAACATATAGAAGTTATTGGGGGTTATAGTTATGTTTTAAATTCAGTTTAATGTTAATGATGTCGTTTTATGTTATGCCATGAGTTATTTTTATTTATTTTTTTTTGTTACCGTGGGTGAGATTAATTTTTCTTTGATTTAGTTGTGATATTGTTTCACTTTGATGTTGCTGCAATTTAACCTTACAGAACTTTGAAGAGAATAAATCAAATGATTTAGTAAAGGACTTTGTGTGTAATTTTTGTGTTTTCAGTGCTTGTTCTGCCTCAAACTGGTGACACCAGAAGTCATTGGAATCATAATAAATAGTGATGGGAAGACTGAATCTTTTCCATGAACTGATTATTTCAGATGGTTCGTTTCAATGAACCATTTAAAAAAAATGACTCACCAGTTCATTTACATCATCGCGTGATGACGTCACTATAAATAATGCTTATACGCCGGCGTCATAGTATACACGCTCAAACACATCCAATTAAGCCATATGTAAGCGCATATTGCTGATTATTACATTTGATTTAATTTAGTCATAATAATAAGGGTGTTTATTGTCATCAGGGTTTCATTCATTGATCTTACAACAAATCTTACATTAAAGTTTTGCACCTAAAGCACCCAGTACTGACACTGATATACAAACGTTCTACACATGTCTAAAGCATATAAAGTGATTAAACTAGTCTTAATCAACTCACCCTTTTTTACAGAAACCATGATCAAGCTCATCCCAACTTCAGATATAATCTGTATGCAAAATACTCAATAGTAAAATTTGCTTACATCTCTCAAATGAAACGTTTCACCCCCTCATTCAAGTCCTTGGTTCACGCATGCTCATCAGCACCTCACTGATCAGCAGTTCTCAGTATTATGTCCGAAAGAGGCGATTCTCAGTTCAGTGTACTGTTGATACGTGAACTACTGTGATCGCCTCAGTGTACTGTTGACGCGAGAGCTATTGTCCTCGGATCAGCGTACTGTTGACTTGAGAACTGCTGTGATCAACTCAATGTACTGTTGATGTGAGAGCTGCTGTCCTTAGATCAGTGTTCTGTTGACTCGAGAGCTGCTGCGAACGACTCAATGTACTGTTGACTCGAGAACAGCTCTCCCGGGATCAGTGTACTGTTGACTCGAGAACTGTAGACTGGATCATCTTCATACGTTGATAAAATGGTAATTCAATCAAGTCATAAACATATTTCCAGAATGTTTTATTTGTTACACTTTCAGAAAACATATATTTTGCCCCTTAATCGCATGCATGCTCAATGTCAGCAGCTCATCAGTTCTCAGTATGTTGGATACCTCCGAAAGAAGCGATTCTCAGTTCAGTGTACTGTTGACTCGAGAACAGTTGAGACCAGAGCGTTCAGTCCGATTTGTGAACTAGTTGGAGCGGTTCATTGCAAAGAAGAGTTGGCAAAAGCAGATATCACTAGTTCTAGGATCATATTACTCCCGGTTATCGGCTCATTTTGATTCGGAGTGTCAGGCACATTCGAGAGACAGGTTAAGACAGAGTAAACTGTGGATCAGTGTTGACTCGAGATGCGAACTGTTTCAAACTATTCAGTCCAATTTGGTGAACTGGTTCAACTCGTTCACTAAAAAGAACCGGTTCAAAAGAATGATTCATTCATGAACTGGACATCACTAGTAGCAAAATGTTTGTTGAAGTTCCAAAGCTGTCTGAAACATGTTACAAATGTGCTCATCACTTGTTAAAGTTTGCTGATGTCTTACGTTTGGATTGCTTTAGGGAGACATCAGTTTGATCATTATTTTCTATCAAGAATAGGAAAGCATTTAGTCAAAGCAGCTAGTAGTCACTCCTTTTCAGTCAATTCCCATGCTATTCTACTATTAATGCGTACGCCAGAAGTGCGCATATTTTTTGTCAGCCGATGTTCATTTGTCATATTGAACAAATGACAATAAAATGCAAAGTAATCTCTTCGGTAATCAAAATACTTTTTGACTGTAACTGTATTCTGATTAACAACAATTTAAATTGTAACTCTAGTGGAATAAAGTTACTAATATTTTGTATTATAAATAACTAATCCTGTTACATGTATTCCGTTACTCCCCGACCCTAATAATCAGATCTCAGTATCAGCACACTAATTTTGTATTGGTGCTTTCCACATTGTCAGGGGTATTTTTAACCTTCATGAGGTCATTCCTGCAGCCTTATGACCCTGTAGCCCAAGACTGGTTGCCTACTAAAGCTAAGCAGGACTGATCTTGGTCAGTACCTGCATGGGAGACCTCCTGGGAAAACTAAGGTTGCTGCTGGAAGAGGTAATAGGGAGTCCAGCAGGGCGTGCTCTCACAATTTCTACTTTATATTTAATACATTTCTATATTATTTCGCGCGATATCTATGTTATATTTAATACATTTGTACATTATTTCTCACAATTTCTACTTTATATTAAATACATTTCTACACTATTTCTCACAATTTCTACTTTATATTTAATACATTCCTACACTATTTCTCGCAATTTTTATTTTATATTTAATACATTTCTACACTCTTTCTCGCAATTTCTACTTTATATTTAATACATTCCTACACTATTTCTCGCAATTTTTATTTTATATTTAATACATTTTCTACACTGTTTCTCGCAATTTCTACTTTATATTTAATACATTTCTACATGATTTCTCAAAATTTCTACTTTATATTTAATATATTTCTACACTTTCTTGTAATGTATACACTATTTCTCACAATTTCTCCATTATATCTTGCAATTTCTACTTTACATCTCATATTTTCTACATAATTTCTCACAATTTGACTTTATGGCAATATCAACTTTATATCTTCCAATTTCAAGTTTACATCACGATTCTGACTTTATTTCTTGCATTTTCTACTTTATAACACAATAGCAAGTTTTAATATAATGTCATAATTGTGATATACTGTATAATAAAGTCAGAATAATTTCGTTTTTTTCTGAGTTATAAAGTCGCAGTTGCCAGACATAAAGTCAGAAGGCACCATAGAGAGCACTTAAGAGAAATTCCCAGCTTTGTTAAAGCCCAGATACACTGTTCTCTCTCCCTCTCTCTCTCTCTCTCTCTCTCAAATACACTGTAACACTCCTTCAGGCTCGGGTATGGAAAAGGAGGAGACGGGGAGTAGTGACACACTTTTCAGTGCGTTTCTTATTTCAAACAGTTCAGTGTAACAAAACTTTCATTCAGCATAAACTTCTTGAAATCTTCAGCATCACAATACTTAGGCATAAACTACTTGAAATCTCAGCAACACTAAAACCATTAGAACACTCAAATAAGACATGCCAGTTGCAGTACACTCGTGTCCTTCTCTCTTTGCTCTCTGGCATGTTTTGGCTGTTTTTGAGGCCTCTCCCTGCTATCACTGTAACAAGAAACAGCTGTTAGAGATCATTTCAACCAGCTTGATGAGCCACACCACTCCCTCTCTCCCACAAAAAGACACAGGACAATGCCCCCATCACCACATACACCCACCGCCCGACTCAGGCCAGGGCAACATCCAGCCTGCCAACTCCCCCCCTCCCCATTTCTGGAGAGAAAGTCAGCCACAGCCATCTGCGCCCCCGGTCTGTGGATCACCTCAAATTTGAACGGCTGAAGTGCCAGGTACCAACGGGTAATCCGCACATTGGTATCCTTCATGCGGTGGAGCCACTGGAGTGGGCCATGATCTGAACAGAGGGTGAAGGCCCGCCCCAGCAGGTAGTAGCGGAGGGTGAGGACAGCCCACTTGATCGCCAAACACTTCTTTTCGATGGTGCTTCTATTGTACAGCACCGGTTGCTTCTCCCCCTCCACCTCCTGGGAGAGCACTGCCCCCAGCCCACTGTCAGATGCATCCGTCTGCAAAATAAAGGGGAGAGAGAAGTTTGGAGCATGAAAGAGTGGTCCCCCACAAAGTGCAGATTTCACTTTTAGTAAATCCTGTTGGCACGACTCCGTCCACTGGACCGGATCGGGAGCCCCCTTTCTAGTAAGATTAGTCAGCAGGCTGGTGACATCAGAGAAACTAGGCACAAAACTTCGGTAGTAGCCAGCCAGCCCCAGAAACTGTCTCACCTCCTTTTTGGTCTTGGGTGCTGGGCAGGCCACGATTGCTGCAGTTTTGTTAATTTGGTGACGCACCTGCACATGGCCCAAGTGGAACCCCAGATACCGAACTTCCACCCGCTTAATTGTGCACTTCTTCGGGTTGGCCGTGAGCCCCGCCCATCACAGCGATCTCAGGACGGCTCTCAGAATTTGCATGTGCCGCTGCCAGTCATTACTATAATTACTATAAGTGGCGGCATATGCCATATGTGTCCTGAGAATTTGTCCATGAGATGCAGGAACGTGGCAGGGGGCCCCGAACAAACCGAACGGAAGGGTCACATATTGTTGTAAGCCGAACGGTGTGGAAAACGCATTTTCAGTCTTTTCTCGGGAGATTGGAGTTAAGGGGATCTGCCAATAATCCTTTGTTAAATCCAGTGTCGAATAAAATTGAGCCGCGCCCAACCGATCGAGCAATTCATCAATCCGGGGCACTGGGTACGTGTCAGATTTAGACACCGCATTCACTTTTCGATAGTCCACACAGAATCAGACCGCCACATCACTCTTAAGTACCAGAACCAAAGGGCTGGCCCAATCGCTGTGTGACTCTTCTATTACGCACATCTAGATCATTGCCCCTAATTCTCCCTGAAATACACTTTTTGTGTTCAGGAAGGCGATAGGTGTGGCTATGAACTACCACCCCTGGGGTGGTCTTGATGTGGTGCTCTATGAGGTTTGTGAGACCGGGGAGAGCGAGAACACGTCCACAAATTCTGCTTGCAACTTGGCTACCTCTGTGAGCTGCGACGGTGAGAGGTGGTTTCCACACAGGACCGGGGTGAATGAATTTGGTTTGAGAGTCACCTCCAGCCCGAGCTCTGCCCTCTTGGGGACTACCATCGCTAAGGCCACAGGGACCGCCTCACTCCACGATTTTAGGAGATTGAGGTGGTAAACTTAACATGCTCCACCCCTATCCGTTCGCTTATCCCCATGGTTGAGATCTCCGACTCGCCGTGTGACCTCAAAGGGCCCTTGCCACTTGGCGAGTAATTTAGAGCTTGAGGTGGGCAGTAATAAAAGCACTTTATCTCCCGGTGCGAATTCCGTTAGTCGAGTGCTCCTGTCATACAGTCGGCTTTGACGTTCCTGAGCTTGGAGCAAATTCCCCTATGTTAGTTGACACAAAGTGTAGAGTTTTTCTCTAAGATCAAGAACGTACTGAATTTCATTTTTACTGTTTGAAGGTCCCTCCTCCCAAGCTTCCCATATGACATCGAGCACGGCGCGTGGCCGATGCCCATACAGCAGCTCGAATGGGGAAAACCCTATGGAGGCTTGTGGGACCTCTCGCACTGCTTATAACAGGGGCTCGAGCCAGTTAACCCTGTGCGAAGGCGAACGGTCGGCTGTGTTTGCCCAGTTTCAGGGTGCTGTCGGCTCTGTTCAGGGGTCCGGCCAACCCGCTGTAGAATGGCTCTCTTCAAGTCAGCGTAAACAAGGAGTTTGGCTGCGGGGAGCTGTTGGGCCGCAAGCTGCGCTTCCCCAGAGAGTAGTGTCAACAATCGGGCTGCCCACTGGTCAGGCGGCCATTGCCACACCTCAGCGGTCTTCTCGAAGAGGTCGAGATATGCTTTGGGATCATCGGCCGGCCCCATATTGATGCGGGTGACTGGTTGGACAGCCGGGATGGGCTCCAGGGCTGCAGCAGCAACCACCTCGTGTCTGATCAGGCTCCGAAACACCTGTCGTTCCTCCGCTTGGGCCTGGAGCAGGAGATGAAAACACTGCTCCAGCCACAGCTCGACGAGGGCCTGATGCTGGTTCTGCTGGATGCCGGCGAGGGTCTTGATCACCTTGCCCAGTGGTGAGGACTCCATGATGACATTTCTCCTCGAATCCCGTGTTTTGGCACCACTGTAACACTCCTTCTGGTTCCGGTATGGAAAAGGAGGAGACGGGGAACAGTGACACGCTTCAGGTAGGCTTTTATTTTTCTGCCTTCCACACTCTCTGTGTGCGTTCTTCACACTGCGTTTCTTATTTCAAACAGTTCAGTGTAACAAAACTTTCAGTCAGCATAAACTTCTTGAAATCTTCAGCATCACAATACTTAGGCATAAACTACTTGAAATCTCAGCTTCACAACACTAAAACCATTAGAACACTCAAAAAAGACACGCCAGTCACGGCACACTCGTGTCCTTCTCTCTCTGCTCTCTGCCGTGTTTTGGCTGCTTTTGAGGCCTCTTCCTGCTATCACTGTAACAAGAAAAAGCTGTTAGAGATCATGTCAACCAGCTTGACGAGCCACACCACTCCCTCTCTCCCGCAAACAGACACAGGACCACGCCCCCATTACCACACACACACACTCATGTCTTTAGTGGAGGTCACGCTCTTTAAACAGTAATCGGCCCATTAGATTGTAGAGACTCTTGTGTTGCGAGCTCTTGACAGACAAAAGGCTGTGAGTGTGTGTGTGTTACCTGTGAGTCGAGGCTTTTATCAGTTTTGTGAATGAGCTTCAGTCATCCGACACACACAGATCCTCTTACACATGATAAGAGCCTGTGTGTGTGTGTGTGTTGTGTAACAGAGCATGGATAATGAGTTGTAAGTACCTGTGAGAGACAGAGAGTGACAGAAAACTCCCTCAGGTGTCACACATGTGTCTCAGGTATAGTGTTGGCACTGTGCCAGCCTGCATCTGGTATAGTGTAAGTGTGTGTGTGTGTATGGGCAGGTTTAAGTGGTTTACGAGGACATTTTTTTTAGGTTACAAACTGGTAATTACAAGGGTATTATGCTATAAATGTGGTTTATGAGGACATTTCTAGTGTCTCCATAATTCAAATCGCTTAAAAAAACATACTAAACAATGTTTTATTGAAAATGTAAAAGTGCAGAAAGTTTTTTGTGAGGGTTAGGTTTAGGGGTAGGGTTAGGGTTAGGGGATAGAATCTATAGTTCATACAGTATAAAAATCATTATGTCTATGGAGAGTCCTCATAATGATAGCTGCACCAACATGTGTGTGTGTGTGTGTGTGTGTTTGTCTCAGGTGCACTGTGAAAACTGAATACATTAGGTAGACCAATTTTAAGTGTAAGATCAGGTTAAAATACCTGAAGTAACATTTTACCATATGTATAGCTATGTAAATTGGGTATATACAGTATGCATTAGTGTGCGAACATATAGTAAGTGTTGTTTTTTGTCTGTGCAGTTTTATGTGTTAATTGTGCATTTTATGCCAAAAAGAAGGAAAAGTGTGTGTGTCAGAGTGCGTATGTATCTTCAATGATAAAAGCTCAGAAACAGTAAAGACCCCTGCTGTTTTCCAGCTCAACTCCGTGGAAACAGTGAATGTTTGAGGGGTTCGTGGGCCACACTCACGGCAGCTGAGGTGGATTTGTCTGACTGAAGGTCTAATTTAAGTCCTGTGTAGTATCGATCTGTTAAGAGCTCGCGGGAAGCATCCTCTCCCACCACTGAGAGCCACGGCTCCAGGAGGAGAAATCCACTCAGAGAGAGAGAGAGAGAGAGGTGAACACTTTTACTCAAGTGTGACGAAAGAGAGACGGAGAGAGAAAGCAGAGGTGGGGGGGTCTGGGGTCAGTATGCATCTGACCATAAAAGCTGAATCAGTGTGTATGCGTGTGTGTGTGTGTGTGTGTGTGATACCTGCAACTTAAAAAAAAAAAAAAAATGGATTTGTGTCTTGAAGACAAATTGATGTGAGCTGTGTAGGAGGAACGAGGAAATCAGCTGGGTTGGGGTTGCTTGGAAGGCAAAACACATTTCCACACATTTCATTTCATTGCTGACAAAATAGAAAAGGAAATTTTAAAAGCAGTTGGTAAGTGAACATGAAGCTATGCTGTTATCTTCAATGCTGCGTAACTAGTGCAGCCTTAAAATAAAAAGACATACATATAAACTGATATGATATCTCAGCTTTGTTGGTTATTCAGACTTACAGAAAAAAATTCTGCAATAAAACCTGAAGAAAAGGTTACAATTTGAACCAATTTGAGGCCTCCTTTTAGAGTTAATTCACAAAAATGTACTCACCCTCATGTCATTCCAAACCCATCTGCTCTCTTCTGTGGAACACAAAAGGAAAAAAAAAAATACAAATGTTTACAATAATTTTTATTTTTTTCGCAGCTTTGTCAGTTATTCAGGATTATTTGGAAGAATTCTGCACTAAAATCTGAAGTGTTACAATTTGAGACTTCCAAGTTTTTTTAATTTTGGTATTTTCTGAATGTTTATTTTTTATTGTATGTATTTATTTATTTATAAATTATGAAGAATGTTTATGTTCCTGTTTTACTGTAAAAAAAAAAAAAAGGGTATTTTATTTTGAAGATTATTTACATTTAGAAGAATGTTTACATTCCTTTTTTTCTCAGCTTGTTAAATATTAAGAATCATTTGAAATAATTCTGCACTAAAATCTAAAGAAGATGTTACAATTTGAGGCTTCCTTTTAAATAATTAGTTCACAAAAATGTAAAAATTTTAACATTTATTTTTTCCCCCCTTTTTTCAGTTTTTTTTTTTTTATTATTATTTTACTTTTGGTATTTTCTGAATGTTTTTTTTTTTTTTTTTTGCATATTTGTTTATTATAATTATAATTATAATTATTATTATTATTATTATTATTATTATTATTATTATTATTTATTAACTATTACATAAACATTAGAATAATGTTTTTATTTCTTTTTTTTCCTCAGCTTTGACAACTGGTCAACCTCAAATAATGCAAAGAAAACAAGTTCATATTCATTTTTAAACAACACAATACTAATTTTTAACTTAAGAAGAGTTCAGAAATCAATATTTGGTGGAATAATCCTGATTTTCAATCACATCTTTCATGTGTCTTGGCATGCTCTCTGCCAGTCTTTCACATTGCTGTTGGGTGACTTTATGCCACTCCTGGTGCAAATATTCAAGCATCTCGGCTTCGTTTGATGGCTTGTGGCCAATCATCTTCCTCTTGATCACATTCCAGAGGTTTTCAATGGGGTTCAGGTCTGGAAATTGGGCTGGCCATGACAGGGTTTTGATCCGGTGGTCCTCCATCCACACCTTGATTGACCTGGCTGTGTGTCATGGAGCATTGTCCTGCTGGAAAAAACAATCCTCAGGGTTGGGGAACATTGTCAGAGCAGAAGGAAGCAAGTTTTCTTCCAGGATAACCTTGTACGTGGCTTGATTCATGCGTCCTTCACAAAGACGAATCTGCTCGATTCCAGCCTTGGTGAAGCACCCCCATGTTATCACCGATCCTCCACCAAATTTCACAGTGGGTGTGAGACACTGTGGCTTGAAGGCCTCTCCAGGTCTCCGTCTAACCATTAGATGACCAGGTGGAGAATCAGTGACGAAAAATGCAAAAGCATATAGTGACCATATCTGTCAAGCTGTAAAATGGCAAAAAAAAAATAAAAAAAATAAAATAAAGCACCATAAAAGTATAAGAAAAGTAGTTCATATGACTATCAAGTTTTTTGAAGTCATATAATAGCTTTGTTTGTAACAGAGCCAAATTTAAGTTGTTATTTACCGAAAATCTTAAACTCTGCCGTACCTCTTCAATTTAATTTGCACTTGCCCATAGTCAATATCCAAAGACGTAAAGCTCCCGGTTTGACTCCAATGATGACAAATACCGGTTGTAACCATGTTATTAGGATTATTCCTGAGAGTTTTCTCCATGTAAAAATGTGCTTTTCATCGCATCTCTTGATGAAATAGGTGAAAAACCCCCATAGACTTAAATTGTTTATCCACAGTTACTGTATACTTTGGAAACACTGCAATGATTGTATACAGTATGTTTAGCATTCATTTATAGTGCTATAAAATTGCCCCTTCCACTTCCACTTATCAGTACATTACTGTAAACATGGTTTTTGTTTGTTTTTACAAACACAAGTATGAAATGAAATTATTTTGTATTTATTTTTTTTATTTATTTTTTTGCAGTAATTGACAGTCACAGGTGTGTGTGTGAGTCTGGGACTCGATCCATGTATATAGCTCATCACACAGCAGCGGGAACCATTGTGCACCGACTGCTGGTGTCGAGGGAACTCTGAGCTGGTGACACCTGTTAGCGACAGCCGGGCAGGCCGCATGAATGGGGTGGGCAGAGTTTGTGCCCGTCACTGTGCCAGCAGCGTGGCGAGGGGGATATGGGGTCACCGTCTCACTGTGTTGGGGTTAAACACTCGTTTTCTGTGAGGATGGACAGAACAGCAGAAACAAGCTGTGAATGAATCTGGAGAGAGCGAGTGACGCTGCGCTGCCATGCTTCGCTCGACGGGCCACCGTTTTCCAGGTTATGAGCATGTTTATATCTGGCATGGCATCAAACGGCAGCACTGCTCGCTGGCAGAGCGTGGTGGTCTATTTTAGGGATTTAGAGCTAAACGAATGCCGAAGATATACGCCAGATCTGTCACGAGCAGATACTTATCATTCAGTTATGTGTTCATTAAACGCATTAAAGAAATAGTTCTGCCAATTATGAAGATTTTGCCATCATTTACATGACTTTCCAAACCCATCTGAAGCAGTTTTATTTTTTCCTGTGGAATACAAAAGGAGAAATCTCGTAGAATATTCATGCATATCTTTTCCATACAATGACAGTTTGCTATGAGCATGTATGTCAAGCTCCAACAGGCACAAAAAAACCCCCATAAAAGTAGACCATATTACTTGTGCAATATATTCCAAGACTTGTGAAGCCAGATGATATATATATATATATATATATGAGCACGAGTCACATAGATAGACTACTTATGTGATACATTTATGGTGCTATGTTTGTCCTTTTTGAGCTTGACAGTTTAAAATCACCATCCACTTTCATTGTTTGGAAAATAGACACTTGAATATTCTGCTTTTTTGTTTAATGGGAGAAGGAAATTCACAAGTTTGGAATGACATGAGTGTGAAAAAACAATGACAGAATTTACATTTTTGATTGTTTGAACTGTTCCTTTAAAGGAGGGTTCCTTAAAAAGTCTTAAAATTTGTTTTCAAAAATGAAAGGAATATTCCGGGCTCAATACAAATTAAGCGCAATCAACAGCATTTGTGGCATAATATTGATTACAGCAAAAAATTATTTTGATTCGTCCCTCATTTTCTTAAAAAAAGCAAAAATGGAGGTTCCAGTGAGACACTTACAATGGAAGTGAATGGGGCCAATTTTTGGAGGGTTTAAACAGAAATGCGAAGCTTATAATTTTATAAAAGCACTAACATTAATTCTTCTGTTAAAACTCATGTATTATTTGAGCTGTAAAGTTGTTTATATCAACGTTTTTACAGTCGTTTTAGGGTTTACAAAGTTGTTATGGTAACTAAGCTGTAAAATTGGCTATAATTTTCCACAGATGTGGTTAGTAAGTCATTTAATCACAGTAAAATCATGTTAACTCACATATTGTTTACGTCTTGTGTCTATACTTTTGAAACAGTGAGTATTCTAATGTTTACAGATTGACCCCATTGATTTAAAAAAAAAATAATAATAATAATTGTATTTTTTAAATAAAGGTGGGACAAGTCTAAATAATTTTTTGTGGTAATCAGTATTATGCCACAAATGCTGTTGATTGAGCTAAACTTGTACTGAACCCAGAATATTCCTTTAAGGCCATAAAAAGTTCTGAGAGCCGAGCTTAACTGCTGTGTGCGTTTTCCATTTCCCTTGTAGATTTGTAACTAGTAGCACCTAATAAACAAGAAAAAATATATAAATAAATAATAATAATAATTTTATATATATATATATATATATATATATATATATATATATATATATATATATATATGTCAAAATATGTGGACATTGAGACTAAGTTGTGACATTTTAAATAATACCAAACTATGGAAAGTCAGATTATTTTCCATCAAATTGTATTATTCATGTTTTTGAGACGTTACAGACATTACATCAGAAATTATCATAATTAATTCTGATTCAAAGTAATGTCCAGCATCATCCAATCACTGTCAACCATGTTAAAATAAAACGATACATTATAAATTCTGAATCTATGTACTGATTATCATTGTCTCATGTCTGTCAAACATGTTGAGTGATCCAAACATCATCTGCAGCCTGAAACTGAACTTTTGATCAGATTTTAGGAGTGAATGCACTTAACTGCATAGAGAGCTATAGGATGCTCCCTTGCTCCCTATTTAGTGCATAACTTAACCTCCAGTGTGCTGTCTGTCTGCACTGGTCTCAGAACAGTTTGAAATGCACCTTATTTTCATCCTAACTCCATATAAAACCTCTGAAAGACACATTTATCAGTTTTTAGATGAACACATTGATTCTCAATGTGATAATGCACAGTAGGATATTTTAAGGAAAATGAGCCTTTAGTCCATGTACGAGGTCATTGTGTTTAACAGTGTGCCGTTTCGTGATAAATCGCTCTAATTTGAAAAATTTGATATTGGATGAAACTAGAGACTCTAATCCAGAGATGCCCAACCTAGGGCCCTTTGATTTGGCCCACCTTGAAGTATATGACAAGAGTGAAAAAGAAATGCTATTGACGCAGCTTTTCATTGCATTAATTTAGCAGATTGAGGAGTAATATTTTTTATTTAAATTCCCGCACACTTTTATTCACTTTACATTGCAGCTGCAAATTATTAAACCAATAGATACAGATGAATAGACTTAATAATACAGATCAATAAACTTGTTTATGTAACAAACTGTAATTCCAGAAGCTACACGAATAAATCTGCTCTGTCCCTCACTTTCTCTCTCGTGCAGCTGTCGATGGTGTCAGAAGTGTGAGCGCGCGCAGTGAGGAAATGCTTTGTCGCATAGATAAGCTCCTCATTCCAAATCTGGAGAAATGCTGTCATCTACATCTACTATGTATGTGCATTTGTTTTGTAGGCTGTTAATTTAAGATTGATTTTTGGCCCTTTATAGGAAAACGTTTGGGCACCTCTGCTCTAATCTCTTGACTCAAACAGGTTTAAATGTAAAAACTGAATTGGTTTCTTACCAGATGTATTTTTGTTGGTGTTTCTCTCAAACACAAACTCCGCTGCAAACTTTGCCATGTTGTTTGGTCACATGACTCCCTGCGTCGAAAGTTTAACCCTTTACTGACATTCCAGATTCTCCTGAACTGAGATCAGATGGTTTAAATGAAATTAAATTATGTGTTATGTATAGCGAAGCCAAAATATAACGTCCATGAATGTGGACGTGGGATTGCACAAGGTTAAATATCTTAAAGGGGCCTAAATTTCAGGATCGGAAAACAAGAATCATGATATGGCCTAATGTGTTTTTTTTGTTGTTTTTTTTCATTATTTATTATTTTTTACAAATTTAATATATATTGATCGCTTTATTGCCTTTCAACCAACACCTTATTATTGTATCAGCAAAATCCAATATCAATCAACCTCTAATTTGTATGTATTGATATATTAGTACATAAACCAATTTAAATATAATATGTTATAATATATTCTGATAAGCAGTATTAAGGTCGTGTTGAATGTATTCCCTGATACATGATTTATTTTAGGTTTGTCCCGGTATGGACATATGGTTTTAATTGTATTTGTTCAGGCCTTGAATAAAGGTTTTAAAAATTATTTTAAAAACTGTGCATCAACCCTGTAAATGGTTAATTCAGCCAAAAATTTAAATAAAAAAATAAAGTTTCTTTGAAGCACCATAAAAGTAGTCTATATGACTATATTCTATAGTCCAAGACTTCTGAAGTCATACGATAGCTTTGTGAGGAACAGACCCAAATTTAAGTCATTATTTTCTGAATAAATGTATGATGTGTGTGTGTGCTGACCAGGATCGGTCTTAGAGCTCTTGGACAGATTGACTCTGATTACACACACACACACACACACACACACACACACACACACACACACACACACACACACACACACACAGTCTGACAGTAATATCACTCCTCACTGATCTACAGAGTGCCTTAATCTGACCTAGCAGACTCACATTCAGCTGAATTTCCTCATGAAGTTTCTTTGAAGTCTCACCTGCATTGTGTGTGTGTGTTTGGATATAAATCACTGGGAAATGTTGTTTTGTGAGACAATTGAGTTTTTTATTTCTTTTTCAACATCACCTTTTTCCAACTATGGATTCAAAAAATATGTCTGACTTAATGTCCTTCATAATACAGAACAGAAATCTATTTTTGTCTTAAAGGAATAGTTCTCCCAAAAAGGAGGATTCTGTCATCATTTACTCACTCTCATGTTGTTCCAAACCCATATGACTTCCTTAGTTTGGTGGAACACAAATGGAAATATTTTAATAAAAATCCCCTTGCGTCTTTTCAACACAAAGGTTCATCCACATCAGGCTGCATGTTCATGCAAAAACATTTATTGTTTAGCGCTAAAAGCAACGCAGCTTTACAGGAAAATAACTTAAATTTCAGGTTGTAGTCGTATGCCTTCAGAAGACACATGGACTACTTTTGTGATACTTTTGAGTCCTTTTATTAAACTTTAAACTGCTGTTTTTAGTTTTGTTTAGTTTTTTAAATACAGACTGAGATATTAAATTAAATCTCCTTTTATGTTCCGCATAAGAAAGAAAGTCATACGAGTCTGAAACGGCATGAGGGAGAGTAAATAATGACAGAATTTGCATTTTTGGCTGAACTATCACTTTAACATGGCCAAATCCAACACTTTCTTATATATATATATATATATATATATACACTCCATACCCCATAATGACAAAGGAAAAAACAGATTTTTGATAACTTTGCAAATTTATTAAAAAGAAAATACTGAAATATCACATTGACATAAGTATTCAGACCCTTTGCTATGACACTTCACATTTAGCTCAGGTGTATCCCATTTCTCTGGATCATCTTTGAGATGTTTCTACACTTTGATTGGAGTCCACTTGTGGCAAATTCAATTGATTGGACATGATTTGGAAAGGCACATCTGTCCATACAAGGTCTACAGCTGAAAATGCATATCAGAGCAAAAACCAAGCCATGAGGTCAAAGGAACTGCCTGCAGAGCTCAGAGACAGGATTGTGTCGAGGCACAGGTCTGGGGAAGGTTACAAAAATATTTGGGTTACATTGAAGGTTCCCAAGAGCACAGTGGTCTCCATAATTCTTAAATGGAAGAAGTTTGGAACAACCAGGACTCTTCTTAGAGCTGGCCGCCCGGCCAAACTGAGCAATCGGGGGAGAAGGGCCTTGGTAAGAGAGGTGACCAAGAACCCGATGGTCACTCTGGTTGAGCTCCAGAGATCATGTGTGGAGATGGGAGAAACTTGCAGAAGAACAACCATCACTGCAACACTCCACCGATCTGGGCTTTATGGCAGAGTGGCCAGACGGAAGCCTCTCCTCAGTGCAAGACACATAAAAGTTTAGTTGTAAAAGTTACAGTAGTTTACATACATCACATTCTTTGCTTTCAAAAGGTCAAGAGATATCCTGTTTTCTGTATGACTCTTTTAAAATATCAGTGATTATAAAAGACACTACAATCATACAAACTCTTCTGAGTCTCAGTGAAAGCTTTGGACCAAAACCCCCAAAAACCATCTTTTCCAAACATCATTTTTCATCCGGTTGGGGACGTGTGTTTGACGTGTGAGAGCAGCCGAGCGAGTGTGTGTTTGTGTGTGTAATGTATCAGTGTGTGATTTCTGACAGAGGAAGTGCTGGTGTGTTGTGCTGGTTATGTCAGCCATCGATCTGTTCTGAGACAGCTCATTCTGTTCCTCTGACAGACAGTGATGTAGCGAGCGTGACTGACTCCAGACCTGTGTGTCCACGACTCACTGACACACTGTCCAATGCTCTGAGAGTCTATTGATCTGCTTTGGATGGACACACACACACACACACACACATATACACACACTTCCAGCAGGTTTAGGGTTTGTTCTACACGGCTAAACTGAGCAAATCTAGAATGAAGTCAAGCAGCTCAAAACTTCACAAGTGACTGAATTTAATTCCATTTATATCTTCCTTTCATTGCCTCACTGTTGTGTTTGAAGTCTATTTAAAAGCTTACAAAGCATGTACACTCTTACAGATATTTAAATACACATATTTTGAAATCCTCCTTTTATGTTGTGTCTGTTTTTGTGTTAGTAGAAATCCACATTTTGTCGCAAGAGAACCCAAAAATGAAAATTCTGAAAATTCACCCTCACGTCGTTATAAAGCCATATGACTTTCTTTCTTCTGTGACACACAAAATGCATATAATGAAACGAAATGAGAAAAATCACATAAAAGTAGTCCATAGAACTTGTGCGCTTTATTACAATCTTTCCGAAGCCATATGACAGATTTATGTGAGAAAAACTGAAAATGTTTACATTTTGAAAAAACAAAAAACGTGAAAAATTTTGCGAATTCACCAACTCTCCTTGGCACGTTCATGAGAGAAGATGCAATGTCTGATTCGTGAACAAATCATTCTTTTTGAGTCAGAACTTTTCATGATTCGCTCGATCCATGAACAAATCAGACTTATCTGGTTCTCTTTTAAATAAAATATACTTTACCGCCTGCTTTCATCTGCCAGTAATAGCGCAATTTAAATTGTGACAGGCAATTTTTGTGAATGAAGCACAATCTATAATAAGCCTAATTTACATAGAAAGAAGGTGTTTGCGCAGAAAGGAGCGACAATGACTTCATTTAAATACTCAAGACACATGCAATTTCAGCCCTGATTGCACTGGTTAAACTAGACTGTGGGTGGTTAGTGAATAAGCTGCAGGTTTTTGTGCTGAAATACCTTGAACAAAAGTATTGCAACTGTTTAATAAATCCACCCATCTTAAAATCTGAAAAATGTTATATGTGTTCTAACATATACTGTCTTTACAATTATGATAGCATATAAGCATGTACTGTAAAATACATGTTAAAATGTGTAATCTTATTCCCTGCTGCTCAGATGAAATGAAATAAAAGAGGGAGTTTTCAACAGTGGGACCGTCACACATTTAGAGCTGTTTGAGTTTTCGAGAGAGAAGAGAGTTCATTAAACACCTCTGGGATGAGACTACTTAGTTTAGCACTGACATCTGGGTGTGTAACGGTTAAAATGTTCACACCTGCTCCTGAACGCTCCAACACACACACACACACACACACACACACTCACACACACTCAACAGACGGGAGAGAGTTATTCAGTAGCATCACCTGCTTTGATGAAATAAGGCAATTACTGCAAGACAAGCACGAGAAGTGCCGGGGCCAGCAGTCAGCCGTTCACTTTAAGTGAAGTTTCTACTTCAAAGGGCTTCAGGAGCCGCAGCAGAGCACAAACGAGATACAACGAGACACACGGAGCGAAGAAGAGCTCGTCACCTCATCAGAAACATATCTGATATTCCTCTCACCCTAATCCTCACACAGCGCCTGCACACACACGTATCAGTTTAGGAGACTGAGCTTTTTAGAATCTAAAAAGCTTTTTTAAATCTTAGTGTAAGTCAAGGTGATCTACAGTCGGGTCCAAAAGTCTGAGATGTCCACTGTGTGGTGCTAAAAGCCAGTTAAATGTTCTTCCAAACAGATTATGTTTTTAAGGTTAATGATCTATTGAGTTTTAAATCAACAAAACAGACCTCCCTACCCTAAACCTTAAACCTAAACCTAACCGATGGTGTCAGAAAAAGCAAATGTGAGGTGAAAAATGCCAAAACGTCATTTTGTAGTGTTTCTATAGCTGCATTTACATGGACCCTATTTATCTGTTTATAATCAGACTAGTAGCCGAATTAAACTTTAATTCAGATTGAAAGGGGTGGTGTAAACCTTTTGATAATCCATTCAACAGGAAAACCTTAGCCATGTAAACACTTGATTGGATTGCTTCTGCAATTGGTACTTTCTGCACATGTTCATTACAGATACAGAAATGACGTCATGATTTTTCACACACACCACAGTAGCTTTTGTTGAAGAAACATAGTGTGCGGGAAACAAAAATGGCCCGTCAGCCATGCTATGTTCTTCCTTAACGTTTTAAAAGATTTGAAAATAATTTGAAAGACTAGACATCTGCAAATCACATAATACTACGGAGCCCGTTAGAGGACAGGGCAGGAATTTGTTTCTGAAATAGTTTATAATAGTTTAAATAGTAACTATTGCGAGGGCACATAAAACTTATTGCGAGGGAAAGCAAAGTTTCTTGCGAGGGAAAGCTACACTTATTGCAAGGGAACGCAAAACATATTGCAAGGGAACACAAACTATTGCAATGGAACGTAAAACTTATTGGGAAGGCACACAAAACAAAACTTATTGCGAGGGAATGCTAAACTTATTGCAAGGGAACCCAAACAACTGCGAGGGCACAAAAAATGTATTTCAATGGAATGCACAACTTATTGCGAGTGAACGCAAACTATTGTGAGGGAACATAAAACTTATTGGGAGGGCACACAAAACTTCTTGCAAGGGATTGCAAAACTTAGTGAGAGGGAACGCTAACTATTACGAGGACACACAAAACATATTGCGAGCGAATGCAAAACTTATTGCGAGGGAATGCAAACAATTGCGAGGGCACACGAAACAAAACTTATTGCAAGGGATCGCAAAACTTATTGTGAGGGAACAGGCAACTACTGCAAGGGAAGGCAAAATATTGCGAGGGAACGCAAAACTTATTGCGAGGGAATGCAAACTATTGTGAGGGAACGCAAACTATTGCGGGGGATCGCAAAACTTATTGCAAGGGAGCGCAAACTATTGCGAGGGAATGCAAAGCTTATTGTGAGGGAACGCAAACTATTGTGGGGGAATGCAAACTATTGCGAGGGAACGCAAAACTTATTGCAAGTGAATGCAAACTATTGTGAGGGAACGCAAACTATTGCGGGGGATCGCAAAACTTATTGCAAGGGAGCGCAAACTATTGCAAGGGAATGCAAAGCTTATTGTGAGGGAACGCAAACTATTGTGGGGGAATGCAAACTATTGCGAGGGAACGCAAAACTTATTGCAAGTGAATGCAAACTATTGTGAGGGAATGCAAACTATTGCGGGGGATCGCAAAACTTATTGCAAGGGAGCGCAAACTATTGCAAGGGAATGCAAACTATTGTGAGGGAACGTAAAAACTATTGCGGGGGAACGCAAACTATTGTGAGGGAATGGAAACTATTGCGGGGGAACGCAAAACTTATTGCAAGGGAGCGCAAGCTATTGCAAGAGAATGCAAACTATTGTGAAGGAACGGAAACTATTGCGGGGGAATGCAAAACTTATTGCAAGGGAGCGTAAACTATTGCGAGGGAATGCAAACTATTGTGAGGGAACGGAAAATGTATTGCAAGGGAACGCAAGCTATTGCAAGAGAATGCAAACTATTGCAAGAGAATGCAAACTATTGCGAGGGAACGCAAAACATATTGCAAAGGAACGCAAGCTGTTGCGAGGCAACGCAAAGCTTATTGTGAGGGAACGCAAAACTTATTGTGAGGGAACAGAAACTACTGCAAGGGAAGGCAAACTATTGCGAGGGAACGCAAAACTTATTGCGAGGGAATGCAAACTATTGCGAGGGAATGCAAAGCTTATTGTGAGGGAACGCAAACTATTGCGAGGGAACACAAAACTTATTGCAAGCAAATGCAAACTATTGCGAGGGAACGGAAACTATTGCGGGGGAACGCAAAACTTATTGCAAGGGAGCGCAAGCTATTGCAAGAGAATGCAAACTATTGTGAGGGAACGGAAACTATTGTGGGGGAATGCAAAACTTGTTGCAAGGGAGTGTAAACTATTGCGAGGGAATGCAAACTATTGTGAGGGAACGGAAAATGTATTGCAAGGGAACGCAAGCTATTGCAAGAGAATGCAAACTATTACAAGGGAACGCAAAACATATTGCAAAGGAACGCAAGCTGTTGCGAGGCAACGCAAAGCTTATTGTGAGGGAACGCAAACTATTGTGAGGGAACGCAAAACTCATTGCAAGCGAATGCAAACTATTGCGAGGGAACGGAAACTATTGCGGGGGAATGCAAAACTTATTGCAAGGGAGCGCAAACTATTGTGAGGGAACGGAAAACGTATCGCAAGGGAGCGCAAACTATTGTGAGGGAACGGGAAACGTATTGCAAGGGAACGCAAGCTATTTCTAGAGAATGCAAACTATTTTGAGGGAATGCAAAACGTATTGCGAGGGCTAACAAAACTATTTCAGAAAAATAATTACCGCCCTGTCCTCTAAGGGGCTCTGTGCAATCTCAATTTGTTCAAGCAAGTATTAGAAAAACTGAAAGAAGCAGGAATAAACAGGTCAATAGACCAAATAATAAACAGCTGTAAAGGATTGAAGAGCAGATACTACAAGGTGAAATATAAGAACAACAAAAGCAGTGAATCCCTGGCCACTTTTTAGCTCTACAACATTATGGATGAGCTAATCGAAGGATGACCACTGGCAAACTCTGCAGATCATGGCGTGGATGTTGGCTTCCAGGATGACAACTCGCTTGAGGCGAACACTTCTGGCAGTAAAGAGGAAAACATTTCTGGTAAGTTATCATCACCTCACCACAGCGTAACATGCAGAAATACTAGCTATACACATCTTGAAGTGTACTACACGTCAAAAGGTCTATTCACATTTGGTGCTTGCGACATATAAACGCCCACATGATTTCATTCAGAATTTAAAAAAAGTGCCCATATAAACAAACTGTAGCTTATTGCACTTTCAGCTCATGTGTGGAATCGCATGCTCTTCTGAACTCGTACCCCGGTCCTTTACATTACAAGTGCAATGTTCTATCAGTTGAGCTACCGCACAATTTGATCATGCACGAACAAGCTTGTAAATGTAGCTGGTTATGTAATGCAAATGTTAAAATGAGTCATGTGCTATAGTAAAAGTGTTTAGATGTCATAAAATAGCACTGTGTGAGGAACAGAGCGAAAAGTGTCAATGAACTGATCATTTTTTATTTGTGTAAAAAAAAAGTGAGTGCATGCTGTCATTAAAGCTAAAGAGAGAGATACCCAATACAAATACATTGTCAGATTAATCTAACTTTCCACACAAACTGTTATGCTGATAATATCATTTGTAATTTTTTTTTTTTTTTTTTTTTTTTTTACTAAATTTGTAAAGAATGCAAAATAAAATAATTTTCACCAGAGGACTTTTGGACCCCACTGTCTGCGATAAAGAAACAAAACTTGTTGTGTGTGTGTGTGTGTGTGTGTGTGTGTGTGTGTGTGTGTGTGTGCCTGTTGTGCAATATTTTGATCAGGATACAGCAGCAATATAAACACTATTCTCTGTTTGTTTCTAAGTGGACTACAATCAATATTTCAATCTCTGTGTCAAAAGGCATTCAGGAACGACACGCTTCAGATCTCTTGTTACTTCAGCAGCGCTATCATAATACTACAAACCCTTCATCACACACATGTCTGGATGTATTCAAAAGATCACAATTTAAAGTGTTGAATACATTTCATTATCTCATACGTGCTTTAAAGGTGCATACATTTTCAGATGAGCAAAATGAGTGCTGAATGTAAGCTTTAGGTTTTAGTTGTTAGTTCTGTGTAAACGAAATGCTGCATTTGAGCCATGTCAAATTTCAACACACAATGCAACATCATGTAACGTTTACAGTGTAAAGCTGACTATATGGTTAAATAGATGCAAATCAGATCGACTTGAACGTTGTTTGGTGTGTGATTCCCAGTTTTTTTCAGTAGCAATTTTCAAAGTCAGTAAGTGTGATGAAAATCTGTTCAGATTTTAAAAGTCATGTAGTGATATCCAGCCTTAAAGGTGTACTCAGTAACTTTTTGCTTGTGTCATCTTGGATGTGCAGTGACACCTAGTGGTGTGGATGGAGCATCATTCAAAATCAAATGTTCCCTTTCGTAGGAACCCGAGCTGTGTAGTCGCATTGGGACATGCCCTGATTGTCACGTGGTCTGAAGCCTTTATACAATCATGCCAATTTATTGGATGATGGCACTTAAGTGACACCCCTAGGGAGCTACATCATGGGCTCCATAAAGGCGCTCGCTTTGCACCATCAAGTCAGATTTTCTATTCTTCAGTGCACGATATCGTCTGACTCGTGTTGTACCAACAACTCACATCGAAGTGAGGATCATTATTATTCTCCATTTTGAGTGGCAACACAAGAATTTAGGAAGTGCTTACCTCCGTGCAAGCAGTTCATCGTCGGTGAAGATTCCCACGACATGTGTATTGCCTGTCTGGGTTTTTGCCACGCGGAAGCCACGTTGGAGATTTCGGATTGCCCACAGTGTGATTTAATGAATGTCAGGATGCTCTGTGAAAGGCTTGTCTCCTTTAGAAACTCTGGCCATTTGACTCATGGAAGGCTGGCGAGGACTCCGACGAGATGGGAGTTGAGCAGCAGGCAAACCTACAATTTTCTCTGTCACTCTACCTGGATTTGGCTAGACAGTCTCCCATGGAGTTTACACGTGGGCATTTGCGTCCTAGCCCTGAGGCCCGCACTGCAGTTTCTTTCGGCACTGAGGATGAGGACACCATACCTATGGCAGCATCGGATTCCGAGGATCTATCCGGTAGCTGAAGCCTTGCATCCTAGCAGTCAGATTTCCAGACCTTCGGCAACTTATGTGGAATTGCTGAAGGTTATTACACATGCAGTGGAAAAATTGCACCTGGACTGCCAGATGAAGCATAGTCGGAGGATCATAAATTGTAGATGACTGTTTTTTAGCGAGCCAGTGTGCAGCTACGCCTTGTAGACCGCTCCCTTTTTGTCCGGACCTCTATCGTGAGATTTCGAAGTCCTGAGATCAACCTTATTCGGCCAGGATTACGAATCAATCGTCCTTGGAGTTTTCTAATGTGTGTCGAGCTTCCAACCACGGATATACTTCAATCCCTGCGATGGAAGAGACACTGGCTGCCCATCTCTCTCCTTCTTCGGCGACCACATTGAAATCGAGGCCTACTCTTCCCTCGAAGCCATGCAAAGTTACATCGTCCTTGTTGAGAAAGACCTACCAGGCTTCAGGCCAGGTGGTTTCGGCTTTGTACACGCTTGGCATTTTATTAGGGGTTTAGATGAGGGAGCTGGACTGGATGCTGAGGCTGTCAAAGAACTGTGCTGACCATCTGATTTGACGCTAAGGGATACCAAACATATTGCTCGTGCTGTTGGTTGGAATATGATGGGCTTCGTGGCAGCTGAACGCCATCTGTGGCTTACACTCACAGATATTCGTGACAAGGACAAGGCCTTTCTAATGAACGCCCCTGTGTCACAGTCCGGACTGTTCAGTGATGCAGTCCACCTAGACAAGTGTGTCCTGTTGCCAAGGCAACAGACTCTGTTTCTAGGGGTGGAGCTAGATTCACGGGCGATGCAGGCGCGTCTGTCTCCAGCTCACGTTCTTTCATTCCACCGGTGTCTAGTGATGTTCAGAGTGGGACACATTCTCCTTGCGAGAACAATTCACAGGCTTTTGGGGCTCATGATCATGGCTTCCACTGTCATTCCCCTGGGCATGTTGCATGTGAGACCTTTTCAGTGCTGGATGTACTCCACAAAGGGACTTCAACCACTGATGCAGGCGTTCCGTCTCTTCAAAGTGACGCGTGGGTGCTACCGAACTCTGTTGCCATGGAACTCTGCCTTCTGATGTCAGGTGTTCCATTGGGACATGTGTGTCACTGCAAAGTTATAACGACAGACGCCTCCTCCACAGGTTGGGGCGCTGTATACGAGGGTCATCCAGCCTACGGGGTCTGGACGGGCCAGCGGCAATATTGGCACATAAACTGTCTGGAGATGTTCACGGTGCTGCTGTCGTTAAAATTTTTCCTCCCGGAGATTCAGGGCAGCAATGTCCTTATCTGGTCAGATAACAGGATGGTGGTGTCCTATATCAATCGCCAGAGAGGAGTGCGTTCTCATGCCATGCTGCGGCTGGTATGGCGCATTCTTCTGTCGGCACGGGACAGTGTGCGGTCTCTATGAGCCGTGCATGTTTTGGGCCAGTTGAATTTGGGGGCGGATCTCCTGTCCAGACAGGGCTTGATGCTCAGGGAGTGGACATTACATCCTCAGATTATGGAATAAATCTGGGGAAGGTTCGGCAGAGTGGAAGTGGATCTGTTCACTTTGAGCAAGACGTCACACTGTCCCCTCTGGTTTTCCCTCTCACCCCCAGCACCGCTGGGCATCGATGCATTGGCGCATCAGTGGCCGACAACACATCTTTACGCATTTCCACCGATCAGTCTGCTGCACGCAGTTCTGCAGAGAGTTCGGGAGGATCAGATTCAGCTTCTGTTAGTGGCGCCATTTTGGCCATCTCAAGTATGGTTTTCGACTCTGGTCTCTCTCCTGGAGAAATTTCCTTGGGAGATTCCAGTCAGAAAAGACATGTTGTCTCAGGCTCAGGGCAGCATTCAACGGGTGCTCTTTTGAATGATGGGTTATCCCCCGCTGTGGTTGATACCATTCTTAATGCTAGAGCTCCATCAACTTGGAAGCTTTATACTTTCAAGTGGCGTATTTTTGCTTCTTGGTGTACAGCATGAGGTGAAGATCCAGTTCACTGCCCTGTCGGTACAGTGCTGGATTTTTTGCAAGAGAGTTTTGGGGCCGGGGTTGCCTCCGGCAACTCTTAAAGCCTATGTTGCCATTATAGCGGCTGAGCATGTGCTTATCAATGGAGTCTCTGTTGGTAGACATTCTCTTGTCTCTTGTTTTATGCATGTGATATGCAGGCTTAGACCTTTTCTTCCCATCCGCATTCCTTTATGGGATTTATCTGTTGTTTTGCTCTCTGGTGCTCCGTTTGAGCCCTTGGCAACAGTTGCTGATAAGTTTCTTACTCTTAAAATGGCCCTGCTTGTGGCATTGGCGTCATTTAAAAGGGTTAGTGATTTGCAAGCCCTGTCGGTAAATCCCTTATGTATGGATTTTGCACCAGGGTGTTCAAGGGTGGTGTGCAGACCTCATTTGGCTCATTTGGCTACCAAGGTCGTTTCTACATAATTTTGCTGGCAGATTATTAATTTTCAGGCTTTCTATCCTCCTCCATTTGAGACGGAGGAGCATGAAAGATTGCATATGCTTTGCCCAGTTTGGGCGCTGTGAATTTATGTTGAACTTACTAGCCAATGGGTCAGAGCAGTTGTTTGTGTGCTTTGGTGGCTGCAACAGGGGTGTTTCGGAGTTCAAGCAAAGACTGTCTCATTGGCTAGTTGATGCAATTTCAAGTGCTTACTAAGCACGCGGTTTACCTTCGCCTTCGGGTATTCAAACTCATTCTACAAGGAGCATGGCATCCTCATGGGCTTTGGCTAGAGGTGCATCCTTGGAGGACATTTGTATGGTGGCAGGATGATCCTCTCCACATACATTTGTTAGATTTTATAATCTGGATGAGAGTTTGACTCCTGCTTCCCAGGTTCTCTCTGTTGGAACAGGAATAAACTCATAATTCCCTCTGTTTTTTTCAGACACTTTAGCTAGCTTGTGCGCTGCTATTGCCACACGGGCGTAGAAAGTTGGGAGCTACTGTTCCTATGGCGTGAATGTATATCCTTCCCAGTGCGACTACGCAGCTCAAGTTCCTACGAAAGGGAATGTCTTGGTTACGTAAAGCATAACCCTGGTTCCCTGAGTGGGAATGAGACGCTGCATAAACTGGCCATACTCTCTAGCAGCTGCATAGGCTCATGACTTCATGCAGAAAATCTGACTTGATGCGCGAAGGCGAGTGCCATTATGGAGCCCATGACATAGCTCCCTAGGGGCGTTGCTTAAGCGCCATTAGCCAATAAATTGTAGTGATTGTATAAGGGCTTCAGACCACTTGACACTCAGGGCGTGTCCCAATGTGACTACACAGCATCTCGTTCCCACTCAGGGAACCAGGGTTATGCTTCATGTGACCAAGACGTTTTCAGTTTCAGATGCCATTGTAGAAATTCACTGAAAGTCTCCAATAACAGGCTGGTTACTGAGATTAAGCGAGTAGTATTTGACTGGTCATGTGATCTTAAGAAAAACACAAAGTGAAATATGATTTCGGTAAGACATCAAATACAAATATCTCGTTTATGCACCAATCACTGCTGCTGTAAGCCCCAAATAGCTAAAAACGTTGTATCTGCTTTTACCTTAGACAGTTTTCTACAAAATGAGCTATTTTTAATTGTCTGTGAGCTTGCTGGGGTGAATAATCCAATGTAATATCTTAGATGTCCAGAACAAAATATGTGGTCCAGCAGGACAAGCATGCTAAACAAATCATCAGAAAATATGTTTTTATATCATTGCAAAGAGGCTTCACTTCTGAGCTTCTAGTCCACTCAGAGGCTGAGATATTCGATGAAAAATAGGGCTAAAATGTGTTAGAGCACCACCTACATTTCAGATGTGCATATTGTGATGGATTGTGGCAAAGGAAAAAATAGTTTTCCTAGTACCTGCTGCCGTTAAGTAGAATTAAATAAAACATTTTGCAGGGAGATAGAGCAAACAGAACCAGAATTACATGCTTACAAAGTTGGAACATAAAAACAAATAATAATAATAAATAATAATAATAATAATAATAATAATAATAATAATAATACAGTATTATTTATGAATAATTGGAGTCTTTTTATTATTATTATTTCTGTAAAATTAGAATTTTCTTTTGCAATTAGTCCACTGTATGTGTGACCTTTTAAATTTAAGAGATAAAAATTGCAGTCGGCAGTACAAAAATGCACCAGAGTTTAAGAATGTTATCTGTTAAAAACATGTAGCCTATCAAGTGTTGTGGCACTCCGTCCAAGGACTTTAATTATTAGTCCTTGTTACTTTAAAGGAGTTTCTTAAAAAGTATAAAGTGAATTAAAAAAAATAATAAAAAAAATGAACAAAGTTTAAATAGAGTCTGTATGTTAAGCAGTTAATGATAAATAATTTGCATACGTTTAATGCTTTGGTTACAGAGCTGCCTGACAAACACCAGCAGATGAAGACAGAAGTTGTGCTGCTACTGTAACTAGAAAACTCCAGTAGAAAATTGTCAGCTCACCTTTAAAAAGACTAGAATGGATGGAGATAGAAACTTAAACCTTTGTGCTTCAGGTAAAGCTGAACAGATTGAACCTGATATTCTTGTAAAGCCTCAGGGAACAGCTCTTTTACCACACACACTCACTCCTCGACATGTCTCAACAGAAACGGCTTTTTCCATGAGTGATTCTGAGCCAGAGTGCTTCCTCAAATCCTAACATGAGCAGAGAGAGAGAGAGAGAGAGAGAGAGAGAGAGAGCCTATAGAGTGGAAAGAGTTTAATAAGAAATGTTCTCGTGTCAGTATGGACTGAGAGGAGACTCAAGCATGGCTAAAAAGAGCGTTCGGAGCCAGTCACTGAATTCTCCTCCCTATTTGTCTCTGCCACTCGCCAAGCTCTCTTCATTAATAATGCATGAACTGAGCATGTGTATTAGTGGCTACCCTAGCAGAGAGAGAGCAAGCTTACCGGAGACTACGAGGTGTTAGGGAGTGTGTGTCTGTGTGTGTCTGTCTCTTATTTATTGAGGAGATTTTGGGAGGCGCATCAGGTGTGGCGTTCGCTATGCATCACAGAGGAAAAGCCCACTCACAGTCCCCAGAAACACACGGTAATTGAGTTCATTGATCAAATTCACAACGACACGCAAGAGAGTGGGCTGAGAGAGAGGGAGAGAAGGAGAAGAGAGGAACAGAAAGAATAGGCTATAACTATGGAAAACATCCTTTTTTAACTAAAACCACTAAAACAATGTATTACATGTAATAAAAAATAAAAAAAGGTAATTCCACAAAATTGGTGCCATTTAGACTGCAAAAATGTGTGTTTTTTTAAAGGAATAGTTCACCTCAAAATGAAAATTGTGTCATCAATTACTCATCCTCATGTAGTTTCAACCCTGTATTATCCATATTGTTCTACGCTTGAAAATATAATTTTAAGATTTACGCATTTCAATTTCATAACAAAATTCCACCAAATTATTGATAATCTTTAATAAATAAATAAAAATACAACCTATATAGTTTAAGAAATAGGCTACAAAATATTTTTGAGTGTACTAACAACAAACGAAAAAATATTAATGTATATCTTCAACATTTACTCAACCTTATGCCATCTCATATTACTTTCTTACTTCTGCAGAGCACAAACAAGGATATTTTGAAGGATGAATGATTTGTTTTTGTCCAGACAATGTAAGTCAGTGGGGTCTTGCGAGAACTGACCCCTACGCGATAGAACCGGAAGCTCTTGCTTGAACATACGAGCGCAAATGCGTGAAGTGTGTGGACGTGTGAACGAATTTCTCTCATGAACGTGCATAATTGCATGTGGGTTTTGGTGAAGAATGAAAGCATTTTTGCTTTGTTTATCAAGTAAAGCGATCTTATCGCTTCAGAAGACTTGGATTAAACCACTCGAGTCGTATGGATTACCTTTATTCTGCCTTTATGTGCATTTTGGAGCTTGAAAGTTTTGGACCCCATTGACTTGCATTGTATGGACAACACACATCATACATCCTTCGTTTGTGTTCCGCAGAAGAGAGAAAATGCTGAGTGTGACTTTAATCAAGCTATACAAATAAAACAAACAACAACATATAAAACAATACTAGCCAAAAAAATAATTATGAGTTTCAATAGTGTCCTTATGCCATTGCGGATGACTTGCATATCGATATGAACGAACTACTTGCCTCCTCTCAATCAGCCAGTCAGCAGATCCTTGTTCATGATGAGATGACTGATTCGTTCACAATCATTCCAGTACATTCAGTTTGTTCATGAACGAGATGCCTCAAATCTCCGACTGTGCTCCATTATGGCCCAAACTTGAATGCTTGTGTGTGTGAGGGAGAGGGAGAGAGAAAGCAAGGTGTAGATAGACAATCAAAGATGAATAGAAAAAAGATCTGTGGACAGAGAAAAACAAGTATAGCAAACAAGAAAGAGACACCCACGAGCTCTGTGTAATAAATCTATTTGACAGTGATACGTCTCTGATCTCTGAACTGAAAACACACACACATACGCAAAGACCTTTAGCTTAACAACACACACACACACACACACACACACACACACATATATATATATTATAATGCTGATGGCTGGTTGATTAAAACTTAAGATTAATGTACCATGTAAAGGGTCAGATAAACAAAAAGAGCACCTCAAGTTAACATCTGCACGTAACCACAATTTATTTACACAATAAAAATGTACAATAACCTACAACGATTAGATATAGCTCTGCATCAACCTACAGCAATAAAATAACTTACTTTCCTACCGACCATATTCAATTTAAAAATTCACATTTTGTCTTTTAAATCTTGTTTTCAAATTAATTTATTTAGCAGTCCACACATACAATCAGTTCCAGCAGCAACGAGAAGTCAGTCTGCAATTTACCAAGAAAACAAACCAATAAACAAACCATAATACACTGGTTTATAATCTCTGTTTATTTGGGGCTGGAGGACTAAAGCTGCTTTACATGCTGCTGGATAACAATCACAATCAAGCATTTCTACATTTCTTGGTCCCCACAAAATCATCTCCATTTATTGTCCCAGAGTTATTTTAATGTTTGCCAAAATGAGTGTTCGAGTTGGCTAATGACGGCCCTTATCTTCTGTTCTGTGAAAATCTCATATGAGCGCAGTCTAGATTATTTTATAGCTCGCAGTTACAGTAGTAAAAAGATAACAAGCAGCTAACAAAAATAGTTTAACATTCAATAAATGACATCAGTTTTAAACTTTGCAGTCATTTGTTGTATATACTTGTGTGCGTTCTTGTGTTACTATGGCGGTAACAACTCCAGGACTCAAGGGGGCGATAGAGTTTCCTTCAAATGTCTATGCCATCAAACTGAACGTGTTAGCTAGGTAGTTAGCTTAAGAGATTTCGACAGTTACAATAGTTGACCTGAACAAGAAAACTTACCGTAGAAGAAAACGGTAGTGTCCACTATAGAGTGCAACAGTACCCGCCCAATTTTTCATCTGTCTTGGTTCCAGAAGTATTTTTCATTTTTTTTTTTTTCATAGGGATTTCATAAAATCCAACATAAAAGAGTTCTAACACCTCGTCCAAACCAGACGCAATAAGATTCAAACACTTAAATGAGGATAATTGAAAATAAAATATAGAAACAGAGCAATCCCAGATGGAACCGAACTGTCGCTCGTCATGTGTCATGGCTGGTTAGGACAAAAACTCTGATTAACATGGAAAAAATAACTTTTATCGTGTGTCGCGGCGCATCTGGTTAGGATGCGGTGTTAGCCAAATAAACCAAACCAACCAGCTCCAAGGTGAATCACAACATTACAAACTTTGATTTGAAGCAAAAGAAAATTTAAAATCAGACAAAAAGACAAAGATACAAGGTACTTCTTTCATGATGGAATGAACTGCAATCCCATGAAGCATTGCAATACATTCAGATATTTCTAAGTAGTTTGAGAGTGTAGGGAGAGCGACTCAATTGCGTCATTCACAGTGCGTCATTGAGAGTGGGTGGAGCTGCAGAGCTCTTTTGGTGCGCTTTGTTGTCAGCGATCCTCTGATTGGCGGATCTTTCTCGAGGATTATGGGTAGTGTAGTTCTTCAACAGGAATTCTGCTATTTAGGCTGAAATAATGTAGACATTAGGCTTCAACAGAAGCATATTCCATCACTTAACAACTTCAGAGCTCATGGTAGGTCTGTCTTTAAAGGTTTAAAAGTTATTGTTTATAATCAATTCACCTATGGAGATTATTTTTACTTACTGAACCAGACTGTTGCGCTTTATAACTTCCTTTATGACAACACATATACAGTATGCATTATAAATGGCGGTTGACACATTTCAGAACACAATCAAAGCAAGCCTGTTTAACAAGAAGCGTTTGTCAACTGAGAACACACACACACACACATTGTTTGTGTTCTCAATTGAGGTAATAATGTATGTGTGTGTGTGTGTGTGTGTGTGTGTGTGTGTGTGTGTGAGTTCTCAGTTGAGGTAATAATATGTGTGTGTGTGTGTGTGTGTGTGTGTTCTCAGTTGAGGTAATAATATATGTGTGTGTGTGTGTGTGTGTGTGTGTGTGTGTGTGTGTGTGTGTGTGTGTGTGTTCTCAGTTGAGGTAATAATGTAATTTCTCAGGTGAGGCAGATAAATGTGTTAATTTTACTCACAGCTTTATTCTCATTTCACACGAATGTGAGAGAAACTCTGAGCTGCAGGGAACAAACCTCCACAAACACAGAGACGAGAGTTAAACTGATTTAACAGGTGTAATGAACAACAAGACATAACATTCACCTATTCATTTGTCACAGGGTAACTGTGTTCATCTGGTGAATGAGAGAGTGTGTGTTTCCTGTATTTCTTCTGTAGGCTTGTTCTTTGATTCTGTCTAGAGATTGACTTCACCTCTTATGGCGCAGTCACATTTACCTTCGCATGACGTGAGTGAATCTCATTTATCTCCTAAACACACACACACACACTGTCGGCCCATTCATCTGTACCTACTTTCTCAGCTTATTGATTCCTCATCAATCACACACAAACACACACACACACACACACACACACACACACACACACACACACACTAGTATGCGAAAGCAAATGCTTCTAGCTACATAAGTTCGATTTCATTGCATTCTGAAATGTGTCAAACTGCCATTTATAACACATATATGTGTTATCATAAGAGAAGTTATAAAGCGCAACAGTCTGGTTCAGTAAGTAAAATAATCTCCATAGGTGAATTGATTATAAACAATAACTTTTAAACCTTTAAAGACAGACCTACCATGAGCTCTGAAGTTGTTAAATGATGGAATATGCTTCTGTTGAAGCCTAATATTTCAGCCTAAATAGCAGAATTCCTGTTGAAGAACTACACTACCCATGATCCTCGAGAAAGATCCACCAATCAGAGAATCACTAGCCCCTTTCACATAGAGATCCCAGTATTTATCCTGGGAAAAGTTGTTCCGGCAACTCTTCTGGGACTGCAAAATTTGTTCATTCACACTGCAAGAGCTTTCCTGTAATCTGTGCTCGCATTCATACACATCCCGGGACAATCCTGTTAAGACAAATGTGACATCACGGTGTGACGTCTAATGTAAAGCGTCTTGAGTTTACTGATAATCGCGTCTTTTCTCTCGAGAAGCCTGCTCTTTAATCCTTTTGTAAACAAATAAATTGCATACGGTACAACTAAATGGATGGTTAATTTAATTGTCTGTGTGGATGGCGATTAGCTCCCTGGTCCCTGTATGAGATATTCACAAGAGCCTATTTTATTTTATGATCGCCTACTTTTATAAATAGCTCATAAGATAATTTTAGTTTTTTTCGATGTTAATTGTTATTAAAATTCACTGCTGTCTTGGATTTTGGTCTGTTTCACAGTACACAAGTCATGTGGACTATTTTTATGGTCCTCTTCCATCATTTTTGAAGCTCAATCATGTCTGTCCCCCATTTCTTTTCATTGTATGAAAAAGAGCATTGTGAACACAAGTATTTTTGACTTGTTTTCCAGTAAAAATATCAAAACATTCTTAAAATGAGATAAATTTACTTGAGAAGCAAAATTATATTGTCATGTTTTCAGATAAATAAAAAAAGAAAAAAATATGCTCATAACAAAGAATAAAAAAATGGCAGTGAGGTAGTGAAAAATGGCATTGGCATTTGTTTTTCTTTTCTTTATTTAATAATTAACCCCTTTAAAAAAAAAAAAAAAAAAGAAAATAAATCAATGTCTTGTGTCATTCTGCTCTGCAAGATGTTTTTTCTTGTTTTAAGAATGTTTAGATATTTTTACCAGAAAATAAGACATCTTTTGTCATACAGATGATTCATATGATTAACTATCTATCTGTCTGTCTGTCAGTCTGTCTGTCATCTATTTATCTATCTATCTATCTATCTATCTATCTATCTATCTATCTATCTATCTATCTATCTATCTGTCTGTCTATCTATCTGTCTCTATTTCTCTGTCTGTCTGTCTCTCTCTATCTGTCTGTCTCTAGATAGATAGATAGATAGAGACATACAGACAGATAGATAGATAGATAGATAGATTGAGACAGACAGATACAGACAGATCTATCTATCTATCTGTCTGTCTGTCTATCTATATGTTTGTCTGACTGTCTGTCTGTCTGTCCATCTATCTATCTGTCCGTCTGTCTGTGACCTTATTTCCTACCTTTTTTTATTTCACTGGAAGTGGTTGGTTGGCTGAAGTTTATAAAGGATTCAGTGAGGAACAGAATATGTGTGTTTCGGGGGGGGGGGTCTCAGTGGTTGTCCCAGGGCACAGTTTTAATGA
The DNA here is from genome assembly GCF_019703515.2 of Myxocyprinus asiaticus. Taxonomy (NCBI): domain Eukaryota; kingdom Metazoa; phylum Chordata; class Actinopteri; order Cypriniformes; family Catostomidae; genus Myxocyprinus; species Myxocyprinus asiaticus. Next base: position 51,250,585 of record NC_059352.1, on the reverse strand, counting down.
TGGAGCTTTTGAAAGTCTGACTGCGGAAGGCTAGAAGGAAACACATCTCTTCTGATTGTGTGTGTGTGTGTGTGTGTGTGTGTTGGGGGGTCTTCTGTTAGATTCTTCTGGCTCTTTTAGCCCCTCAAGGTCGTCTGAAGTATCAGAAGGGTTTTTCCCTCCTAACAGGAGCCCAAGCAGGAGGGCGGCCCATCATGAGGGAGGTCGTTGGCCCAGAGCCATGAAACCGTGAGTGAAACATCTACTGAACAACAGAACAGCTCTGAGCATTAAACGTCTCTTTCTTAATACTAGATTTTAACATGTTCTTAAGAAAATGTGAGGGGTGCTTGCTTGTGCACTTTATGCTAGGATGATTGTCAGGGAGTTACAAACTGGTCCAAGTCAAAAGAGTCCTCCACCCTCAAGTCTATTTGATACTCTGTTCTCTAGATATGACTGGAGCTCCTCCTTCAATGTGGCGTATGTCACTGTTAAATCCCTGAATCACCAAAGACCACCTCATCAGCCTTTGGTTTGAGTTGGACATGCACATGAGGAAGACAAGGGGATTGTGGTCAATATATACCACCACAGGTAAAGCACTGACACCCACATAAACCTAAAAGTGTTGAAGGTCTAGGAGCAACGTTAAGGCTTCTTTCTCAATTTTGTTGAAGTTTCATTGGGCTTTAAATATTTTTTTTGAAAAACAACACATTGGGTGGTCATTTTCTAACTCACTTTCTTATAATAACACAGCACCCACTCCCAAGGCACTCGCGTCCACTTCCAACTTGAATGAACGAGTGAAATTAGGGGCGGAGAGAACAGGGGCATTACAGAGAAGATCTTCGGCAGCGTTGAATGCAATTTCACAATCAGAACTCCAACTAAAATTTCTGGATGAACTCAACAGATCTGTAAGGGGAGACACAACAGAGGCAACATTTTTACAGAACCTCCGGTAAAAGCCAACTATCCCTAGGAAATGGCTTAATTCTCGTTTTGTCTTAGGAGCTGGAAACTCTAAGATCGCCATAACCTTGGTGCAACAATGGGCTGGGGAAATACCTTACCTCCCGCTAAATCATTTCCCAAAATATGCACGACTCCATCCACTGGGAGTTGAGAGCAGGCAGCCACATTCACATATCCTGTCACCAAATCTGACTTGAGAAATGACTTGTGTAAAGGGACTTTCACACAGCCTAACCTCACACCACAAAGCAACACATTAGCGCCACTATAAGACTCAGGGTTCATCTTTATCACACTGCTCAGAATAAGAGACTGGGCTGCTCCAGTGTCTCACAATATAGAAATCTGCATAGGTTCACCATCACTACGGCTTGTCACAGACCCATGCATATGAAGGAGAGACAGGTGACAGAAAATTAACAAATCCTACACTTTTGGGTTTAAAGGTGCACTCAGCAATTCCTGAGAAACACTTTTGATATTCAAACTCAACTGCCAAAACACACACCCCTCCCTTCAGTGCTCCTTTGTAAGCTCCGCCCCCCAGATTCATGCTCGCGAGATGGTTTTAGGCACATCAGCTCCAGACACTCACAACTCTCCTGCTACTTAATCTAACATCACAACAACAGCATATATTGGTTCTGTGAAACATAGCAAAATTTATGTTACCCACCTATCGAGAAGAATACAGTAGGTGCTCCTAGCCCTTGACTTATCATAATCCTTCTTTTTTAGTTTATATTCGTCTGACCTTTTTCTCTTGGTCTGTTTCTCAGCCATTGGTCTTCCTTTGAGTTTAGAAAGTTTGCATCAGCCAGATTTTCCGTTGCTTTTCTAATGAATTTCCCTCTCGCTCTGCTCCCACACCCATCCTGTGCACGCACAAGAACCACCCCCCGTTGCTGATTGGCTGGAGTAGTGTTGTGTGGATCAGTCTGATCCACTTTGTTTTTTGTCCCATTTACAGAGCCAGGGCTGTGTACAAATACTAGATTTTTTTTCAGCCCACCCACAGAACGGACAGCTAGCAGACTGTGAGGAGATATTTTCAGAAGTTGACAAAAAGTGTATTGGATTAGAATTACTGAGTACACCTTTAAGTAATGAATTTTTCTTCTTCCAGGCCTCACAGTCAGTGATAAGATGACCAGCATCAAGGCAGTAAAAACATACCCACCCATCACCTGACCGACTTTGAGCAGCTTTGCGTCCTGCATAGCTGCCCCACCTCGGCCATACTGTACTTGGAACTACATCCCATGGCTCCCTTCACCTGCACTTCAGCACTCTGGACAGTGACCTTATCAAATCTCAACACAGGAGAGAAAGCAGTTGTGTGTGTTAGCACAAACTCATCAGCGAGCACAGCGGCTGCTGAGAGAGACAAAATTGTATGCTCATTTAAATGCACAACCAAATTTTCAACTTTTGAAATCTTCCAATAAAAGTAACTCTCTTAAGTTTTCAAAGTTCTTATCTTGCTAGCAGCACAGCACTTGTCAAAGAGGGTTTGTTTTTCCCTCACAAACTCCACAAATGTTTGTTTGTCTGCTTTCTTATGGCTCTGAAGTTTTGTCTGTAAGTCTCAGGCACTAGATCATAAGCACGGAGAACATTCTTTTTAACCACATCGTAATCAAGACTTTGCTCTATTGGCAATAAGGAACACACTTCCTGAGATTGATATGCTTTGCTCACATCAAATACCACGGTGACAATCACCCTTTGTAAAGAAGCTCGACTGGAAGTGATCAGCACAGCCACCGAGGGAAGCTGAGCAAAAGAAGGAGAGGCATGTTTGGACTTTCCCAGCTTTGGACTTTCTCAGGAAAGTCCAAACCTGGGGAAGGCCGACTGCGAAACTTGCGTTGCATAGTCTCCTTTTCCAACTCCAACTCTAATTCTTGCAACCAGAGCCGTTTAGTTTTATACCCCTCCTGTTTGACTTCCAGCTCTAACTCCTTTTGTCTTAATGCTAATGCTGGGTCAGTCTGAGACATAGAGAATGGGCTACTCTGGGGCACAGGGAGTGGGTTACTAGGATGTACAGGGGACGGTAATGCAAGGGTGGGCTTCTTGTCGGCCTCCTCCGCCACAGTAGCCCAATACTCCGCATTACCTAATATGGACTCTTCGGGCAGAATCTGTTGCAAAATCAACTCTTCATGCAACATTTGTTTGAGCTCCTTGTTTGACGCTCGAAGGGGTACATCTATTTTAAAGAATTCTGGTATTCTAAACAGATTATTTTTTCTGCAACAATTAAACTGCTACATACTTAAGAGTTAGCATGAAGAAAATTAGATCAAACTCCAAAATGAAAGCAGCCAGACGAAGAAAAAGATGAAAGGACTTACCCCACGCGCAGTAATAAGAAGGGTTTAAACAGGTGTATGGTTTTCCATTTTGTCAATCAGCTTTTTAACGAGCCCCCAATTTATGTTATGACCCTGGTCTAGGGTTGAGGTGTAACAAAAAATAAAGATTTATGAACACAAATTTTTCAGTTTCTTTCAACTCTTTCTTTTTTCTTTTTCTTTAAAAACACCACAACACAAAGAAAGCAAAATTTCACTTCAGGGTTGAGCAAGGTCAAAATAATAAACAAAAACTCAAACTAACTCTACCCAGAAAAATAATTAAATTACTTAAAGTAAACAGAGGTCTTACCGTACTACCTGACTAATCCAATAAACATGACAAAATGTATGTACAATAAAAATAAATGGCACCCAACCCCGTGGTGAAGAAACAGTTACATACACTAAATACACTATTTACAATTATGGGCGTTCACTTGCCACATAAACAAGGTTCAAACAGAAGAGGGAACAGGTAAAGAAAAGAAATCAACAGAAATCACCCAAATGGCCCTGATCAAAAGTTTACCTACCCTTGAATGTTTGGCCTTGTTACAGACACACAAGGTGACACACACACAGGTTTAAATGGCAATTAAAGGTTAATTTCCCACACCTGTGGCTTTTTAAATAGCAATTAGTGTCTGTGTATAAATAGTCAATTGTTAGCTCTCAAGTGCATACACTGAGCAGGCTAGATACTGAGCCATGGGGAGCAGAGAAGAACTGTCAAAAGACCTGTGTAACAAGGTAATGGAACTTTAAGATGGAAAAGGATATAAAAAGATATCCAAAGCCTTGAAAATGCCAGTCAGTACTGTTCAATCACTTATTAAGAAGTGGAAAATTCAGGGATCTCTTGATACCAAGCCAAGGTCAGGAAGACCATGAAAGATTTCAGCCACAACTGCCAGAAGAATTGTTCGGGATACAAAGAAAAACCCACAGGTAACATCAGGAGAAATACAGGCTGCTCTGGAAAAAGACGGTGTGGTTGTTTCAAGGAGCACAATACGACGATACTTGAACAAAAATGAGCTGCATGGTCGAGTTGCCAGAAAGAAGCCTTTACTGCGCCAATGCCACAAAAAAGCCTGGTTACGATATGCTTGACAACACCTTGACACGCCTCACAGCTTCTGGCACACTGTAATTTGGAGTGATGAGACCAAAATAGAGCTTTATGGACACAACCATAAGCGCTATGTTTGGAGAGGGGTCAACAAGGCCTATAGTGAAAAATAATACCATCCCCACTGTGAAGCATGTTGGTGGCTCACTGATGTTTTGGGGGTGAGTGAGCTCTAAATGCACGGGGAAACTGACCCTCCAGGTGTTACAGCAGAAAAAGGTGAAGGTTCTGCAGTGGCTATCACAATATCCTGACCTTAATATCATCGAGCCACTCTGGGGAGATCTCAAACGTACGGTTCATGCAAGACGACCAAAGACTTTGCATGACCTGGAGGCATTTTGCCAAGACGAATGGGCAGCTATGCCACCAGCAAGAATTTGGGACCTCATAGACAACTATTACAAAAGACTGCATGCTGTCATTGATGCTAAAGGGGGCAATACACAGTATTAAGAACTAAGGGTATGCAAACTTATGAACAGGGGTCATTTAATTTTTTTCTTTATTGCCATGTTTTGTTTTATGATTGTGCCATTCTGTTATAACCTACAGTTGAATATGAATCCCATAAGAAATAAAAGAAATGTGTTTTGCCTGCTCATTCATGTTTTCTTTAAAAATGGTACATATATTACCAATTCTCCAAGGGTATGCAAACTTTTGAGCACAATTGTATATCCACTCTGACACACTCTTGTCCCCAACTACAATGACACCCTGACTCAGTCATCCAGGGGGCATTTGCGAGAGAGAGAGAGAGAGAGAGAGAGAGAGAGAGAGAGAGAGAGAGAGAACAAGCACAAGAGAGAGATAGACACAAACACACTCACAGATAGGCAGCAATACGCCTGTAGACGTAACAACATGATTAGAGGTATCATTCATGTCTGGAGCAAAAAAAAAAAAAAACACTCCAGGACGACTTACACACAGAACTTTAAATACTTAGAGTTCGAGGTTTGTTCAAATTATTACTATGAGCAATAGTAATAGATATGCTTGACTTACCGCTTATAACAGATTATGCAAAACTGAAAATACACTGAAAAAAAATGACTAGCAAGATTTACAGTACTTCATTTTTACTTCACTAGTTTTTGCACACATATTTTCTAAGTAAATTTGAATGGTATAAAATTAAGTAAAATGTACTTCATGACATAATATTGATTAAAGTGATTAAATTTAACAAACATTTTAGTTAATACAGTAACTTTTACTTACTAAAATACTACTTAAACTAAGTAAATTCAAAAGAACATTTTGAGTTTCCTTATAAACATTTTTAAACATATACCACATGCAACATGAACACCTTCGACAGGCAAGCTTAATGCATGTTATGTAATCGAAAAGACAACATCAGCTGGCATTACTGGCATTAGAAATACAATGTAAGACCTCAACATATAGTGCACAAAACACGATGATCATCATGAAATATGAAACTGGTCATTTTAAGTAGAAAATGAACTTGAGATGTCACAAAATAAGAAATTACCAAATATTATAACAAAATCAACAATAGAAACAATGGAAGTAAACTGCAAACAATGAAACCATGCAAGCTCATTAATGATTCAAACCTGTTGAATGCTTAGAAAAGTTATGTAGGGGCCTGGGTAGCTCAGTGGTAAAATACACTGGCTACCACCCCTGGAGTTCACTAGTTCGCTAGTTCGAATCCCAGGGCGTGCTGAGTGACTCCAGCCAGGTCTCCTAAGCAACCAAATTGGCCCGGTTGCTAGGGAGGGTAGAGTCACATGGGGTAATCTCCTCGTGGTCGCTATAATGTGGTTTGTTCTCGGTGGGGCGCATGGTGAATTGAGCGTGGTTGCCACGGTGGATGGCGTGAAGCCTCCACATGCGCTATGTCTCCGTGGCAACGCGCTCAACAAGCCACGTGATAAGATGCGCAGGTTGACTGTCTCAGACGCGGAGGCAACTGGGATTTGTCCTCCGCCACCTGGACTGAGGCGAATCACTATGTGACCACGAGGACTTAGAGTGCATTGGGAATTGGGCATTCCAAATTGGGAGAAAAAGGGGAAAAATCCCCCCCCCACCCACCCCCCAAAAAAGAAAAGTTAAGTAAAACTGGCTTATTTTATTCACCTGTGAAATTGACTCAAATTAGCGAATAAATATGACAAGGTTTTCCACTTTAGGATTGAAATATGATGACGCATTGTAAAGAAAACAATCATGCATAATATTTAATTATAAGCTAGAGCATTAAATTTTACATGTTTGAATTGAGTACATATGTAGAATTTACTTAATGTTTTCAAGTTTCACACTTAGGGGGCCTGGGTATCTCAGCAAGTAAAGATGCTGACTACCACCCCTGGAGTCGCAAGTTCGAATCCAGTGCGTGCTGAGTGAATCCAGTCAGGTCTCCTAAGCAATCAATTGGCCCGGTTGCTATGGTGGCTATTTTCACGTTGGGTTAACCTCCTCGTGGTCACTATAATGTGGTTCTCGCTCTCGGTGGGGCGCATGGTGAGTTGGCCGTGGATGCCGCGGAGAATAGCGTGAAGCCTCCACACATGCTATGTCTCTGCGGTAATGTGCTCAACAAGCCACATGATAAGATGCGCAGATTGACGGTCTCAGACGCGGATGCAACTGAGATTCGTCCTCCGCCATCACGAGGAATTATTGCACATTGGGAATTGGGCATTCCAAATTGGGGAGAAAAGGGGAGGAAACCCCCCCCCCCCCCCCCCCCCCAAAAAAAGCTTCACACTTAAACGTATTCAATGTAGAAGGTACTTAATCTTTCTGCTCTATTTACTTCACCACAAAAAAAAAATTTCACGATACGACTGTGTTCATCAGATAGAGACTTTAACTACTAAAGATGGAAGCATATGAAAAGATTTTCAGTGTGTGTGTTTTGTGGATCATCTGGGAGTAATTTGCGTTTTATTGATGTCAGGCCAGTGGACAGTTTTCAGAAGTTAAACTCAAATGAGTTCAGATATGTAGCGGAAGTGAAGGTTAAACTGTTAAACTGTAAACACAAATCTTGTTCCACAGATGAAAGAAGGTCATTTGTTGAATTTGGAACAACATGAGAGAAAATGATGACAGAACTGTCATTTTTGGGTGAACTAACCCCTTTTTTCTTCTTGTTTTAAGAATAAACCTCACTAAATAGTTAAAATGATGCTTAAAACAAGAAAGAATAAAAAACAAAACAATGAACCAAGTGGGCAAGATAAAGTTAATTCAACATACTGTATATTCTCGAAAACAATTCTTCTTTACTCATCCTCATATCGTTCCAAATCCAACTTTCTTTCCTCTGTGGAGCACGAAAGGAGATGTTTAACAGAATGACAGCCTCAGTCACCATTAATGTTCATTGCATCTCTTTTCCATGCAATAAATGTTAAAGTGTATAATGAAGCCTACCAAAGCATCAGTACAGCCTGCCATCTGTTTTTTATTGTCTAATTCATTAGGGTGCAATTCAGTAATGGTTATGAAAATCAAATTTGACAATTTTTGTGACAAGATTTGCATGGTGAGGATATTTAAGAAATAAGAAATTAGAAAATACTTATTTGAATCAGCTCGGGATGTGAAAAGCAGGAGATGTATTCTAAAATTATTCAAAAAGTTGTAAGCAGAAGTCAAATTTTGACCCCAAATGGGTTAGGCGACAGTTCAGAACTTTCCTCAAAATGGTTCTACTTCCATAGACTCCCATTTTAAAGGGAAAAAAAGTCACTAACACAAATAAAATTTCACTAACAAAAACAATAAGGTGCCATGCAATTGCGGTGTTTGGCCCTTAAATATCCAGTCTTCTACACAGAGTAATGACTGAGGGTTTTTGTTTCACTGAACGCCTGTAAAAGAAACGAACAGTGAGGAATGAGCCAAGTTTCCCCCTTTTTTTCTCTTTCTGTGAACGGTAGAAGCTGTCTGATCCATGTGCTTTCATTAAGAGGTGGACGCTTGATTTGTTTAATGAAGATGTTTGACAGCAGAGGAAAGCCCACCTCAGTAATGAACTTTGAAACGCGGCACATTTATTTATTTTTCTTCAACTTTTTCTGGCACTCGACTCTTTAAATTAGCACCTTCATCTCTGTGAGACAGTCCAGACCAGCGCTGTTTAGAAAATCTCACAGCCAGCTCAGAGGAAAGGAAAAAACGAATTGTGAGGGGGTGCATGTGTGATTCCCGCAGCTGTAAAAACAGCAGCTTCAGGTGACTGCACACCTTGAGCTTCATTCATCACATGCTGTTAACTCCACATGACATTCGACCTGCCGTCACATTCACGAGCACTGTGGAGATGGTTACTGTGTGGATGCCGTTGAGCACGCTGGTGGTCGGACACACAAGAGACGCCGCAATTTACAGAGGTGATAGTCCTCAATATTTCCCTCTCAATTTCACTGACACTTATGAACAATGAGTTCTGATTTCATTCAGCTTATATTTACACAAAACAACCCGACCCCCCAAAAAACGCATGGCAATACTTTAGAATACGTTTTAATAATAGCATTAACAAACATGACATTCTGATGCTAACATATGATTTGTTAATGTTCATTAAATACACTAAAAACTAATATTTTTGCCTATTTTTTTAAGATGTATGCATTTCAATTTCATAGCAAAATTCCATTAAATTGAATTGTGTAATTTATAACAAAATTAAATGAATACAATTATAACAATTTTATAAAATTGAAATGCATAAATCTTAAACTTATTTTTCGAGTGCAGTTATAAGATGTCTTGAAACCTTGATTCATGTACAGTATATTTATATTTGAATGTACGTCATTTTATGCACTGTATATTTAAAATTGAATTTGACAGTTTTCTTAATATTTCCCTCTGAATTTCACTGACAGTTTTATTTAGATTTTATTTAGATCATATTTACACAAATAAAAAAATGGCCCCCAAATTTTAATGATAAGCAACACTTTATAATAGGTTAATTAACAATAACATTTACAAACATGATACGTGGGTGATAATGCTTAACATTCAATTAGATTTTGTGAAACTTTTATATATACATTTTTATACTCATATTTTTATGTACATTTTTTAACAAAAAAATAGCTTATTTAGTAAGATTTATGCATTAAAACAAAATTCCATTAAACTGAATTGTGTAATTAAAAAAGGTAATAAAACTTAATATATACTTTTTTGTTTTATTTTGTTAAAGATTACTCAGTTCAATTTGATTACATTTTGTTTGTGAAAAATGCAAATGCACTAATCATATATATATATATATATATATATATATTCATAACTGAATGCACATCAGCTTCAGATCTGTTTTGCATTATGTAATGTTTATTAATGACTTGTAATTAGAAAGTGATCAAATTAATATCAACACCTCCAGTCAAAAGTTTGGATCCATTTCATAATCTTTAAATACCCTTTGACCTAAAGGCTTATACTTATTTTTAATACTCAAATATCAGGACCTTTACGAAACCAGAAAGTTTCATAACAACATATGTGGGTGACATTATCTGAGCGGTTTTGCAGTAAAAATCTTGACTTCCACCATGGCTCTCCTTTGCATGTTTATGAGCAATAAGAGAAGCTTAAATTGAGAGAGAAGCTTAAAAAAAGCTTAAAATGTATGCCTTCAGAAGACTTGAAATATGACACGTCACACAAGTCGTATGGACTTATTTTATGATAATTATCTAAGCGTTAACCTTGTGCGACCCCACGTCCACATACGCTGACATTGTAATTTGGCTTCGCTATGTGCAAAACATAATTTAAATGAATAAAAACCGACTGGATACTGTTCATAAGACTTTAGACTGTCATTTAAGAGTTAAACTTCTGCTGCACCGAGTCACATGACACAACAACATGACGTTGATTTCCATGAAGTGCTTCTACGGACGCAGCACCAACAAAAGTGTGTCTGGTAAGAAATCTCTTTATGTTTTTCATTGAAACCTGTTTGGTTGTAAAGAGTACTGTCTCTAGTTTCGTTTGATATGCCGTTTTAAAAAATTAGTTAATTTTTCGCACGTCAGCACCCTGATAAACATGATGTCCACATACGAGGATTTTGGGACATTATTCCATCAAAAGTAGAAAAAAACCAAAACAAAACATGCAAGTTATTTTGAATAACTTTCAACATTAACACATCTGTGGGTCATTTAACTTTATTTTAATATTTTTTTTTTCTATTTTATTTTGTTGTCATTGTACTATACGATTCTATTCATTAACATTAGTAAATGCATTCCTATATTTACTGTGTATTTTCACATTGAGAGTAAGCTGGAAAATGTTGGTTTCAGAGGCTTTATATGGAGTTAGGATGAAAATAAGGTGCATTTCAAACTGTTCTGAGATCAGTGCAGACAGACAGCACACTGGAGGTTAAGTCATTCACTAAATAGGGAGCAAGGGAGCATCCTATATCTCTCTATGCAGTTAAGTGCATTCACTCCTAAAATCTGATCAAAAGTTCAGTTTCAGACTGCAGATGATGTTTGGATCAATCAACATGTTTGACAGACATGAGACAATGATAATCAGTACATAGATTCAGAATTTATAATGTATCATTTTATTTTAACATGGTTGGCAGTGAAAATGTAAATTTGATGGCAAGGAAATGCAAATGAAGTGCAGCACTGCAGCTGACCAATCAGAAAACTCTGAGAAATCTTGCTTTTAATTTCTATTCATTGTCATTCTTCCTGTGATAACTCAGCTTTATCGCTGGTTCACTTCAGAGGAAGCTTTCGAAACACCTTGGATCAATATCAGTGAATTCTCGTTTAATTTTCTCTCGACGATGTAAAATGCGTGTCAGATATTGACCTTTAGCAAGTGCTTTTTATAAATTATAAATGAGAGTCTTTTGATAAATGTTGCCTTTTCAAACGCACCTCTCTAATCTCTGAATGATACGGAAACCTTGTTATGTTTCATTAAAGATCTGTAAGGTGATACGGCCCGGAAACGACGTGATGAGAGCGCTTTAGATGACTAATCTCCCCTGATTCTCAGCTGCTTCAGGGAACCTGCGTTTGATTTGCCTCTAATAAAACATTTCACACTTGCCCCGCCATTATGGGTGGCATTTCAGAGTGTACGCACGCCTCAAATACTACTAATGAGGCCAGGAATAATTAATAAACAATAAGACAATACAAGCAGCACTTGGAGCTTGTTGGCGTACAGTTCTTAAACCTGTTTGTCAAAGGAAAATTTTGGCTGAATACTCGGTTAATTGGTTAGGAAAGCCAATACTAGGCAAATAAAACATTCAGTCCAAGGTTGATGGTAGCATAGCGGTTAAAGCCCAAGAATACAGGATCAAACCCTAGTAGGAGTGAACAACGAATTGAAGGGTTAGTATATGTTTGGAATAGCATATTTCCATTACTTGCACTATTTACGCAGAACGCAGTATGTAGGGGTGACCGGGCTACAGTAGTTGTCACTCGGGGAAGTTGTCACGAGGGCTATATCTCTGTAAGATCGAGAGATTTGGAGTTAAATGTCCAAATGTGTAAATGTGTGTTCAAACACCTCGTTCAAAACCCTTTGTGAGTTCTATCTATCCATGTTATTTATATATATATATATATATATAATTATAAATGCTCTGTATTCAAGTATAACTGACTACAGTATGCATAAAGTGAAAAAAGAGAAAAAAATATACAGTATATACAGTACATATCTATCTTCACATCACAGAATATTTAAACTGGTTGCATAAAGTACTTTGTAAAGGCAAAATTCTCTTTTCACATGTTTGTAAGCATACTGTATGTGTTGTGATGTGCAGTGTGTTTGACCGTCAAACTTTAATTATGTATAAATTATGTAAATAATTTGCTTCGTACTATAATCTGCAGGACCTTTCAGATGATAAAAAAAACACAACGGGGCCTGGATATCTCAGCAAGTAAAGACGCTGACTGCCACCCCTGGAGTCGCGAGTTCGAATCCAGGGCATGCTGAGTGACTCCAGCCAGGTCTCCTAAGCAATCAAATTGGCTTGGTTGCTAGGGAGGGTAGAGTCACTTGGGGTAACCTCCTCGTGGTCGCTATAATGTGGTTCTCGCTCTCGGTGGGGCCCGTGGTGAGTTGTGCGTGGATGCTGCAGAGAATAGTGTGAAGCCTCCACACAAGCCACGTGATAAGATGCGTGGATTGAAGGTCTCAGACGCAGTGGCAACTGAGATTCATCCTCCACCACCTGGATTGAGGCGAGTCACTATGCCACCATGAGGACTTAGAGCGCATTGGAAATTAGGCATAAATAAAAATAAAAAATAAATAATAATAATAATAATTCCAGAAAATGTGGTATTTATATATGATTTAAACTGTTTTTTTATTTAATTTTCATGATATGCACCATTACCATGATATATGATTTTGGTCATAAAGCACGCACCTATTACAACCACTGTTACAAAACATAACAGACTTTCAGGCCGAGCAATTACACAGAGCAGGTCAGAGGTCAAACAGAACCAGATGGAGGTACAGTAGAGAGGAACATGTATCCTCCGACCACCCACTGATTCAACTGAAAGTGGCTGCAACTTCCTAAAACATCCCAAAGCTACAGTTTGAAGCAGTAATGTGTTTTAAACACACACACCTCTGCTGATATTAACACACTCATTCAGTCGTCTTTGAGCATCTGTGATTTCTATCCAATCAGACACAACATTTTCTCTTCTGACAAAGCACACATAAAACTATTTTGTTATCTGATCTCTGAACACAATCAGAACAATACAAGCAACACATGTTACACAATCAGATTACGTTTGGGAAGAAAATTAAGGGGCCGTTCACACAGGACATCTTCTTGCATTCCGTCTGCACTATTTTCAGATTGTTTGTGTATGTATACATGCATCAGATGGAAATCTTTGTGTCGCATCTCATTATTCCGACACATTTTTAAGACGCCATGTCAAGTTAAAAGTAGCTGAACTGAAAAAAAAAAAAAAAACATGTCTCAAGGCCTCTGTGTTCTGTTGCATTCTGCTGCACTCCATCTAGCTGCTTCTTTTTAAGGCAAGAAAATATGTTTGAACAGCCCCTTATGTGTTACTTTGTAAATTTACACCAGAATATCTGAGTTAGGGGATGTTCGCAAAGGACACATTCTTGCATTCCATCGGCCTATTATTTTTTCGGCCTAAGAACACATGCATCAGACAGCCGTCTTTCACCATTGCATCTTGTTTCTTTTTTTTTTTTTTTTTTGTGTATAAACGTCACATCCTTAAGACTGTGTGGGGGGGCTTGGGTAGCTCAGTGAGCACTGACGCTGACTATCACCCCTGGAGTCACAAGAATCCAGGGCATGCTGAGTGACTCCAGCCGGGTCTCCTACGCAACCAAATTGGCCCGGTTGCTAGGGAGGGTACAGTCACATGGGGTAACCTCCTCGTGGTCGCGATTAGTGGTTCTCGCTCTCAGTGGGGCGTGTGGTAAGTTGTGTGTGGATCGTGGAGAGTAGCATGAGCCTCCACATGCTGTGAGTCTCAGCGGTGTCATCCACAACGAGTCACGTGATAAGATGCGCGGATTGACGATCTCAGAAGTGGAGGCAACTGAGACTTGTCCTCCGGCACCCGGATTGAGGTGAGTAACCGTGCTACCACGAGGACCAACTAAGCAGTGGGAATTGGGCATTCCAAATTGGAAGAAAAAGGGATAATAAAATAAATAAAAAAATAGATTGTATGCTAAGTTTAAAGTGATTAAGATTTATGATAAACACCTCACAAGACCCCTGAACTTCATTCAGCTGCATTCCATCTAGCGCTTCTCGAATGCAAGAACGTGTCCTTTGGGACAGCCCCGATTGTGTTACTTTATGCCTAATACTTATGCATTCTGGCTAGAATTGGACCCACTTTATATTAGGTGTCTTTAACTACTATGTACGTAAGCATTTGTTACAATGTACTTATTATGTAGATATGTGTGTTGCATTGTACTTACATTTAAAGTACCTACATTTAATTACATCTGTAGTTACATTGTTAACCTAACCACTAATCCTAAACATAACCCTACCCCAATCCTAACCCTAAACCTACCCATACCTCAACCTCAGTAGAACCAAATGTGAATCTTTTGAGAATTTTGCAGAGCAACATGCAGTTACACAATATGTACATTGCATTGTATGTTTAGTAATGTTAGTACATAGTAGTTAAAGACACCAAATATAAAGTGGGACCCTTTATTATAATTGTTGGGCCGTATAAACATGTTCGTCCTTAGCTTTGTCTTGTCTCATTGTTTTTTGGCGTACTGCATCATGAGTGCCGTGTTTGAAGACGCTGTTTTGAAAGTATTTCAGCTTTCTTGAGTCAGACATTGCAACATGATGGGCCAAAATCTTGCCTTTCACCATAGGAAGTATTTATGTTATTTCGAATTTATTGATGGAAGACAGTGGTATATTCGATGCAGAGTATATCACAGGGATTTTTCAGTGGTTGGATTAGTGTTTTCTTCTGCTATAATAGCACTTAAACACATCCAGAAGTAGAAATGCCCTCCATTTATCACCGCCTGGAACACTGGAGGCTTCGCCCTCATGTTTATGTTCATATTTAGTGTAAAAATAATTTGATGAACATCGGGGGATTGTGAATATGATCTTAATGTGCTAATCGGAGTAATTATATCACAGCCAGAGGCCCTAACCGTTTGCTGAAATAGGAAATGTTTAGCCTGTGTTTGTCTTTGCTAATTGTCCTGAATAATCTATTATTTTTTTTTTTTTTTCTTCCCTTTTTGAAGTAAACCTATTTGTATGGCCTGGGTAATTTTACTTAAAAAAAAAAAAAAAAATACAACCGAATTCATAGATTCCACCAAAATACCATAGTTATTTTAATTATGTTACTGCTGTGAAATGCATAATGTATTGTAATGTAATTTCCTTCAAACCAATAGGATACTCACTCGTAGGCATTTTCATTCAAGAATGTATGTGAATATTTTATGTATAAGTACAAATGACATTAGCCTGTTCAAACAGTATAAGATGTTTAATTTCTTGTTTTGATGACAGCAGTGGCTAATACCAAGATACCACAATAGACCTTATTCACACTCCGGGTTTTGGAACGCGGAAGTAAACGAGTGCAGGGTAAACTTCGACAGTGGTGAATGGGAGACCACAGCAAATATTATTTTCACTTACCCATTTGCTCCAAGAGCAAAAGAAAATACCCACTATTACATTTGAATGACTTTCCAGAAGAAGAAAAAAAAGAGAGAGCGTTGGATTACGACAGTCAGATGGGAGAAGAAGCCAAAATTACTGTCACTCTCTCAGCAGCTGTAATCGAATCCCCCTCGCAGCTGTGGTAATTCAGCTATTTTTAAAACTAATTCCAGGGAATATAAACAGGTTATAAACTTACACGCAATATTTAAAAAAAAATATCATCATCACAGTCTGTGAAAAAATTATATTTTACTGTAGTAACAACCACTGTTGTAACTATGGTATACTGGTAGAAACTACAGTTACTATGATCAACTTATGATGTGTGCATATGATTATATGATGATTTTGATTTTTAAATTTATTATAAGGGCTTGTTTAAGGATGCATCAATGTACACCTGCGTCAGACGGATGCTTTTGGAGCGTCTCGGTTGCATTGCGTCATAAGCATACAGTTTTTAGGTCGCTGTGTCACGTTTAACATACTTTGAAACTTAGAAAAACACGTCTTGAGATCCCTGCGTTCGGATTTGCTTTCCATCAAGCTGTGTTTGTATGCAAGAACGTGTTCTCATCTTGTGCTGTCTGCTGTCAGTAAGTGTGGTTTGTTCTCTGGATAAGCTGCCTCGTTGTCTATACAGCTGGAGTTTCGCTTACTGCCCCCTGGAGAAAACAAGTGGTACTACAAGCTTGAATTGCTCAGGAATATTCCTTATTACGGTCTGGGGACATGATTAATTGCATACATTTTTTAATGCATTAGCATTAAACATGTTAAATCGACAGCCCTAATACATATATACAGTATATGTTTAAATAATTTTGAATATGATTTATAATAAATCTAATAATTCAGATCATTAAACTATATTGCATGATTGTGTCAGACAAGTAAAGCATTTATTAGCCAATACAAAATGTGTTTTTAGAAGGCAATATATTGTTTATTTCCATACCACTGAACATAAGCCTTTCATTGGCTAAAGTCAACAGCGATCCGTTTTGCAAATGAGCTCATAGACGTATTATAAATGCTTTTCTAAAGACATGTCAATGCACACATACATCTCATTTTGGTTGCATTGCGTCATAAACACAGTGTTTTTAGGACGCTGTGTCAAGTTAAACAGTTTGAAATTTAGAAAAGCACATTTTGAGATGAACAAACTAACAAACAGAACAAACAGAGGGTAAAACAAACTATTCTTCATGCTAGGTTAATTGTATGTTCATTTATAGTTTATCACAACACAAACATGGGGTTTGCGATCTAATGCTTTTAAAAAAGTCAGAGAACACCAAAGTGTACTGTATTCATGAAAAGTTATAGAAAGACCAAACACAAAACCAGAAGAAAAGAGTTGCTAGTTCTCTAGGAAAAAAGACAAAATGCTAACCATTTTAACCCAATCCATCAGCTCTCATGAGAAGATAATCCAGTGTGTGTTGGATTAACATTGACGAGTGTGACTGGATTTCCTCCTCATTAGAGACATTATGGATTACGACTGAAGATCTTCTTCACCCCCAAGGGTCGAATTCCATCGCAGCGTTTATTCCTGCAAACAGGAGTGAACATTTGTATGTGCAGCTGTACGGACGGAGCCCTGACACGCGTGGTAATGAAGCTCTATAATTGAAATGATTCAGGAAACGTGGGTAAACTGAGGAAAGGTCAGTCACGTAGAAGCAGCGGTGCAGGGAGCAACATTACCGTAGCTTAGCGTTACAGTTAGCTCGGCCATTTGACACTTCAAAAACACATTCCCTCATTTGTTTAACCAAATCACTCATGCATACTCATTCCTTCTTTGTAAAAGGGATAGTTCAGCCAGAAATGAACATTTTGTCATTATTTACTCACCCTCATGTCGTTTTCAACCCCATATGCTGTTATTTTTTTCAGTGGAATAGAAAAGAAGAATTCTTATGCCGCTTTTTCCCATACGACAGTTCATAGTGAACACGTCTGACAAGCATGAAAAACACCATTAAAGCTAAAAGTAGTCCTTGTGAGATGAGGGAAGATTATCAGTGAATAACTACTTCAATTTCGGCCTTTTTCTCTTACTCTTTCTCTTTTATCCTATACATCAGTGTCAGAAATTAACTTTTCCATAAAGGGGCATTAATTGGCCCCTTAGATTTGATATTCAGGGGCATTTTTTTTTTTTTTTTTTTACATCTACGGGTGCTTTTATCCCTAAACATATAAAAAATATACTGTGTCATCATTTTATTCAAATACTTAAATTTAAACAGTACAATCAAAACAACATCATCATTTATGTAATTATTTGTGTACAATTAGGCTCAGAATAGAATATTAAGAGTACATCAGATGTTATAAATAAAAACAGAAAAAATCATTACTGGGGCAGTTTCTGCATTTTGGGGGCATTTTTGACAGTTTTGGTACTGTTTTTGCCCCCTTCATTTCGGACCCTGGTATACATGTGCTGGTATTCAATAATACGGTACACCACGTTAATCAACATGTACACTTGTTTTATCGTGGACACTTGAAAATGCCATTAAAAATTCAAAATAACTTATTAACCAAATTGTTCTGAATTTAATCGAGTCAGGATTTACAACCAGTGACCAAAATGAACTCTCAGTTCCTACATATGTGAAATTATTTACTTTGATGAATAAATAAAGCTGAGTTACTTGCCAGTGGCCGTTAACTTTATAAGAAACTGCAACACGATAGAGTAAAATTAGCTTTATTTGTGTATTTATTTAAATGTTATTTAGTTTCTTTTCAAAATTACATTCTTTGTGATCTTTTTATTTAAAAGGCCCGTTTGGTGTTTAAAAAAAATTATTAAACTTGCCATTAATTATCTTTCAGCCTGTTTTGTAATTAGAGCTCGGTATCGATGCCGATTTCTATCAGAAAATACTCTGGATGACTGGAATTATTACAAATGTAGAGAAACTCTTAATATTTGGTGTAAGCCCCATCCTACAGTTCAGCACTCAGATACTTGCTTGAACATTCAGATCCTGCCGGAGGCAATGACGGCAGAGGAGCGGAGCTTACGCCCACCCAGGACGGGACCTAAACCTGTGGAGATGGGGTGGAGGGGGGAGAAAACATCGAAAGCAGGCGAACAGTAGAGACAGATGTGTAGGTTTATAAAATAGAGGCTGTATTGTGATTGGATGAGATGCCTGATTGAATGAAAGCATAAGGATCCAGAGTCTTCCTGCTGGAACTACCACTTACGCTTCCATTTCCCGATTCGATTCCATTCCGATTCACAAGCTCTCGATTAGATTCTGATTTTTATTCCATTTGAAATCGATTAATTTGGGTATATATTAGTTATTATGAAACTGTCTCTAAGCTCATACTGTTAATTATACAGGGGATCCTCTAACTAGGTACATTACGAAAATAATAATTTTACAAATTATATTTTATCATAAATTTTTCTCATACTGGTCACATTTTAGCTTTTTGAAAATGTACAAATGCAATGAATTCCATCAATTAATATTACTATATATATATATATTAGGGCTGTCGATTTAACGCATTAATTTAGTGTGATTAATTCTATAAAAAATAACGCTTTAAAAATTACAAATAGCGCAGAACTAACGCAAGGACGCGTACTGTGAGAACTGGACACAATGGTGAACTCAATGCAAAACAGATTGCTGTCAACTGTAGGCTTGTTCAATGATGTGAGAATAAAACAATATACTGAGTTCTTAAACCACTTTTTGTATTGTCTAATCAATGCTTTATTCATCTGCCACAATAATGCAATTTATTTTCAACTGAATTTCAATTCATATTATATATTTATTATAGGACCTACATATTATATCTATAAATATTTGAATTATTCTGCATTATTTATATTAATTATCTTTATTTCGGGGACTTTCTCAGCAAACAATAATGCACGCGATTAATTGCGATTAATTGGCATGTCATGTAATTAATTCAATTAAAATTTGTAATTGATTGACAGCCCTAATATATATATATATATATATATATATATATATATACACACACACACACACACACACACACACACACACACACACACATACACTGGCGGCCAATAGTTTGGAATAATGTACAGATTTTGCTGTTTTGGAAGGAAATTGGTACTTTAATTCACCAAAGTTGCATTCAACTGATCACAAAGTATAGTCAGGACATTACTGATGTAAAAAACAGCACCATCACTATTTGAAAAAAGTCATTTATGATCAAATCTAGACAGCAGCCATCACTCCAACACCTTATCCTTGAGTAATCATGCTAAATTGATCATTTGATATTAGAAAATCACTTGCCATTATATCAAACACAGCTGAAAGATATTTGGTTCATTAAATGAAGCTTAACATTGTCTTTGTGTTTGTTTTTGAGTTGCCACAGTATGCAATAGACTGGCATGTCTTAAGGTCAATATTAGGTCAAAAATGGCAAAAAAGAAACAGCTTTCTCTAGAAACTCATCAGTCAATCATTGTTTTGAGGAATGAAGGCTATACAATGCTTGAAGATTTCATACAAAGGTGTACACTACAGTCTTCAAAGACAAAGGACAACTGGCTCTAACAAGGACAGAAAGAGATGTGGAAGACCAGATGTACAACTAAACAAGAGGATAAGTACATCAGAGTCTCTAGTTTGAGAAATAGACACCTCACATGTCCTCAGCTGACAGCTTCATTGAATTCTACCCGCTCAACACCAGTTTCATGTACAACAGTAAAGAGAAGACTCAAGCGTGCAGGCCTTATGGGAAGAATTGCAAAGAAAAAGCCACTTTTGAAACAGAAAAACAAAAAGAAAAGGTTAGAGTGGGCAAAGAAACACAGACATTGGACAACAGATAATTGGAAAAGAGTGTTCTGGATCTTAACCCCATTGAGCTTTTGTGGGATCAGCTAGACTGTAAGGTGCGTGAGAAGTGCCCGACAAGACAGACACATCTATGTGCTACAGGAAGTGTGGGGTGAAATGTCACCTGAGTATCTGGACAAACTGACAGCTAGAATAACAAGGATCTACAAAGCTGTCATTGCTGCACGTGAAGGATTTTTTGATGAGAACTCTTTGAAGTAGTTTAAGAAGTTCTGAACATTTTTTTCAAATTGTAATAGTAATTTTTCACATTATTAATGTCCTGACTATACATTGTGATCAGATGAATGCCACTTTGGTGAATAAAAGTACCAATTTCTTTCCATAAGAGCAAAATCTGTACATTATTCCAAACTTTTGGCCGCCAGTGTATATAGTTACATGTTAATTGTTTACATGCATCATTTGTACTATATACAAGTATATACATTGACTTTTAGAATAAGTGCTAAAACAGTATTATCTCTTTAAAAAGAGCCTTAGCTTAGCAAGTGTCTCACAGAAGTGTTTTGGTTGAGTGCATTTTAATGAGCGTGGAGTCGAATTGCTTCTTTACCGCGTCAGTGCTATGTGTAATTAGAATTAAATGTTTCTATTTTTGTTGTTTTTGATCAACAACTGACTGTAAAAAACATAAATTATATTGTATTGTACAATGATAATGCAGGAGTCCGATCTCAATAACGTTTTCTTTTATTAATGGCTGTTGTCGGCCACATCCACGCCATACACGGTAAATGGAGAACTTCACTTGAACCAGCGTGAACCCAAACTGCTCACATTTCCCTCCTGCCCCCCGTTAGACCCTATGGGTGGAGCCTCCCTGCACACACACCTCACAATGAATAGCTCTGAATGAAAAATGTAAAACCAACTTTCTCTAACAACAAAAACGCAACAATGACAATAAACCCTTTTTGAACACGCTACAATATTTTAAAAAATTTTTACTTATTTTTTGGACACACATTACACAAAACGAGTCAAAACAAACATTTAACTCTTAACCAATGTTTTCTAATTTCATTCGAAAGTTTTGTGTGGGTAACAGACCTACAGACTGAAATTGCACGTTGTTAGCCACTGACTGTGCCACTGATAACATTTTATTCCTGCAGGGGGCGCTTGATGCTCTGAAAATGGAATCCTCCATGTGTCTGCATTTAAATCTCATAACGTTTTATATCTTATTGGAAACATTTTACATTGGAAAGTATTTCTAATAAAAGCTGATAGTTGCAAGGATTCATACCTGTGAATGAAAATCCGCCTCAGCATTTATCTATAAAAGCATTTTCTAAAAATCCTTATCCAGTAATAATAAAGGACTGTGATTGGCCCATCCTGGCCAGCGCTGAGAAAAGTAACAGGCACCACGCCCCCACCCCAATTCTGCGCCAATGCTCTCAACATGCAGTAAAAGGATCTCGCTGCTGAACTTCTTTTGCTGAACAAAAATGATCCTTTTGTGTTTTGCAAGAAAAAATATTAATATAAATAAACTGCAGCATATGGTTTGGAATGACAGGAGGGTAAGTAAATAATGACACCCTAATTCTGTTCCTTTACTTTTGGACTGTAATCATTAGGGCCAGTGCTCAAGAACTCAGAAAAGCTGTTAAAGCGTCAGATATGAAGTTTCATAAACACTGGGCTCTGAGCAGGTGAGTCTGTGTTCACACTAACTGAACGTGTGGATCTCGGGCGAGAGCTCGCGGCAGCGATGCAGGTCAGCACCTCTGAGATAGAGCTGTCAAATTAGGACACCCTCGCCAGCTCCGCTAACAGCTACTAATTGGTGACAGTCTGCACACCCTGTTAAAGCACTTTGGCTCCAGGGCTCAGAGCTGCCACGGGGCAAGTGTTTCTTTTTGATTCTATCAGGGTGTGTGTGTTCAAGTGAGTGTGTGTTTGACACTTTCCTTGTCACAGCCCATAGACAAGGTGAGTTCGCACATGAAATCTTTCTCTGCGTGTCACTGTGCTACAGACACTATTAGTCGCTGGTGTCTGCTTAAATGAAAGGCTAAAATATCATTAGAATATTTCAATGTTTGAACAGCGGGGCACACACACAAATTCATCCGAGGGCAGAATATAGAAGATCGCCTCTCGAAAGAAGCGGTGAACTGAGGCGGACCCTCCCCCAGCGGCCAGCACCAAAGGTTTTATTTTGCATCAGAATTACCGTGTTGTCACCGTCCAACCGACTCCATTTTCCATTCCTTATAAATAGCCACAAGAAAAGTGTTAATTATCCCTGTGCAATTTAATGCACTGGATACTTCAACCTTTGCGGTTTCCGGTAAACGCTCACATAACCAGGCATATCCGTAGCGGCAAATGTGATTTATGACAACAATGTTTAATTTCTGTTTTTAAATAGGTTAGACTGCAATCTGCATGCATTTAAATGCGCTGATGCCGCTTGTCTTGAGGCACTTCATTTAATATGCGGGGAGGATTTTGGTCCACATGCGTTTTGGTCGGTGTCACCTTAGATTAAATTATTAGTGTTGCGCGGGCCGCGGGCCCCTTATTTACCACAATCAATGAAACGGTAATGAAAATCCATTTTTCATACTATCAGCCCCTGCTGACTTTTATTTACTTTGCTGTGTCTAAGCGAGCAATTCATTCAGAGTAAATGCCACCCCAAGAACACACATTTGCAAAGCAAGGGTTAAGAAAACTGAACAATAGCCAACACACATGCATACACACACACACACACACACACACACACACACACGCTACAGTGATGTTTTCTATGTTCAGAATAGAATACCAGCTTGCTACTTACTAAATGCTGTGCAGCATACACTGTATACAGACTCCTTAAATAGTGAAACAATAGGCATTATGCAAGGAAACATGTCTGGCCCTTCAGTTTGTAAAAACAAGTACAAATTATTTACAATAAAGCACTTTCAATTGAAGTCTATGGTGCAAGACATTAAACATAATACATGTTTACACGAGACTAGTGTGACTGAAACTTTTACTGACCTTGTTTATCATGTTTGTGTAGTGCTGAGTATTTATTACATTTGTTGTCTACAGTTGAGTGTTTATTATGTTCATTGTGAAGTGTTGAGCGTTTATTGTGTTGAGTCGAGCATTTATTTTAATTGTGTAGATTTGACTGTTTATTGTGTAGTGTTTGGTTGATTATTGTGTAGAGTTCATTTTTTATTATTTGTTGTGTACAGTTAGGTGTTTGTGTTGAGTTGAGTGTTTATGTGTTTAATGTGTAGTGTTGAGTGTTTATTGCATCTGCTCTGTAGAGTTAAATGTTTCTTGTGTAGTGCTGGGCATTTGTTGGGTTTATTCTGTAGAACTGAGTGTTTAAAGTGTCCACTCTGTAGATTTGAGTGATTATTGTGTAGAGGTGAGTGTTTATTGTGTAGTGTTGAGTGTTTATTGTGTAGAGTTGAGTGTTTATTGTGTAGTGTTGAGTATTTATTGTGTAGAGTTGAGTGTTTATTGCATCTGCTCTGTAGAGTTAAATGTTTCTTGTGTAGTGCTGGGCATTTGTTGGGTTTATTCTGTAGAACTGAGTGTTTAAAGTGTCCACTCTGTAGATTTGAATGATTGTTGTGTAGAGGTGAGTGTTTATTGTGTAGTGTTGAGTGTTTATTGTGTAGAGTTGAGTGTTTATTGTGTAGTGTTGAGTATTTATTGTGTAGAGTTGAGTGTTTATTGTGTTTATTGTGTAGTGTTGGGCATGAATGATGTTTATCTTGTAGTGTTGAGCATTTATTGTGTTTAATGTGTAGTGTTGAGTGTTTATTGTGTTTATTCAGTAGAATTTAGTGTTTAAAGTGTCCACTCTGTAGATTTGAGTGATTATTGTGTAGTGTTGAGTGTTTATTGTGTTTATTCAGTAGAATTTAGTGTTTAAAGTGTCCACTCTTGTAGATTTGAGTGATTATTGTGTAGAGTTGAGTGTTTATTGTGTTTATTCAGTAGAATTGATGTTTAAAGTGTCCACTCTGTAGATTTGAGTGATTATTGTGTAGAGTTGAGTGTTTATTGTGTAGTGTTGAGTGTTTATTGTGTTTATTCAGTAGAATTTAGTGTTTAAAGTGTCCACTCTTGTAGATTTGAGTGATTATTGTGTAGAGTTGAGTGTTTATTGTGTTTATTCAGTAGAATTGATGTTTAAAGTGTCCACTCTGTAGATTTGAGTGATTATTGTGTAGAGTTGAGTGTTTATTGTGTAGTGTTGAGTGTTTATTGTGTTTATTCAGTAGAATTTAGTGTTTAAAGTGTCCACTCTGTAGATTTGAGTGATTATTGTGTAGAGTTCAGTGTTTATTGTGTAGTGTTGAGCATGTATGGTGTTTATCTTGTAGTGTTGAGTGTTTATTGTGTTCATTCTGTAGAATTGAGTGTTTAAAGTGTCCACTCTGTAGATTTGAGTGATTATTGTGTAGAGTTGAGTGTTTATTGTGTTTATTCAGTAGAATTTAGTGTTTAAAGTGTCCACTCTTGTAGATTTGAGTGATTATTGTGTAGAGTTGAGTGTTTATTGTGTTTATTCAGTAGAATTTAGTGTTTAAAGTGTCCACTCTGTAGATTTGAGTGATTATTGTGTAGAGTTGAGTGTTTATTGTGTAGTGTTGAGTGTTTATTGTGTTTATTCAGTAGAATTTAGTGTTTAAAGTGTCCACTCTGTAGATTTGAGTGATTATTGTGTAGTGTTGAGTGTTTATTGTGTTTATTCAGTAGAATTTAGTGTTTAAAGTGTCCACTCTTGTAGATTTGAGTGATTATTGTGTAGAGTTGAGTGTTTATTGTGTTTATTCAGTAGAATTGATGTTTAAAGTGTCCACTCTGTAGATTTGAGTGATTATTGTGTAGAGTTGAGTGTTTATTGTGTAGTGTTGAGTGTGTATTGTGTTTATTCAGTAGAATTGATGTTTAAAGTGTCCACTCTGTAGATTTGAGTGATTATTGTGTAGAGTTGAGTGTTTATTGTGTAGTGTTGAGTGTTTATTGTGTTTATTCAGTAGAATTTAGTGTTTAAAGTGTCCACTCTGTAGATTTGAGTGATTATTGTGTAGAGTTCAGTGTTTATTGTGTAGTGTTGAGCATGTATGGTGTTTATCTTGTAGTGTTGAGTGTTTATTGTGTTCATTCTGTAGAATTGAGTGTTTAAAGTGTCCACTCTGTAGATTTGAGTGATTATTGTGTAGAGTTGAGTGTTTATTGTGTTTATTCAGTAGAATTTAGTGTTTAAAGTGTCCACTCTTGTAGATTTGAGTGATTATTGTGTAGAGTTGAGTGTTTATTGTGTAGTGTTGAGTGTTTATTGTGTTTATTCAGTAGAATTGATGTTTAAAGTGTCCACTCTGTAGATTTGAGTGATTATTGTGTAGAGTTGAGTGTTTATTGTGTAGTGTTGAGTGTGTATTGTGTTTATTCAGTAGAATTGATGTTTAAAGTGTCCACTCTGTAGATTTGAGTGATTATTGTGTAGAGTTCAGTGTTTATTGTGTAGTGTTGAGCATGTATGGTGTTTATCTTGTAGTGTTGAGTGTTTATTGTGTTCATTCTGTAGAATTGAGTGTTTAAAGTGTCCACTCTGTAGATTTGAGTGATTATTGTGTAGAGTTGAGTGTTTATTGTGTTTATTCAGTAGAATTTAGTGTTTAAAGTGTCCACTCTGTAGATTTGAGTGATTATTGTGTAGAGTTGAGTGTTTATTGTGTTTATTCAGTAGAATTTAGTGTTTAAAGTGTCCACTCTTGTAGATTTGAGTGATTATTGTGTAGAGTTGAGTGTTTATTGTGTAGTGTTGAGTGTTTATTGTGTTTATTCAGTAGAATTGATGTTTAAAGTGTCCACTCTGTAGATTTGAGTGATTATTGTGTAGAGTTGAGTGTTTATTGTGTAGTGTTGAGTGTGTATTGTGTTTATTCAGTAGAATTGATGTTTAAAGTGTCCACTCTGTAGATTTGAGTGATTATTGTGTAGAGTTCAGTGTTTATTGTGTAGTGTTGAGCATGTATGGTGTTTATCTTGTAGTGTTGAGTGTTTATTGTGTTCATTCTGTAGAATTGAGTGTTTAAAGTGTCCACTCTGTAGATTTGAGTGATTATTGTGTAGAGTTGAGTGTTTATTGTG
This sequence comes from Myxocyprinus asiaticus, assembly GCF_019703515.2. NCBI lineage: Eukaryota > Metazoa > Chordata > Actinopteri > Cypriniformes > Catostomidae > Myxocyprinus > Myxocyprinus asiaticus. The sequence continues at coordinate 51,223,831 of NC_059352.1, read as the reverse complement.
TTTATTCAGTAGAATTTAGTGTTTAAAGTGTCCACTCTGTAGATTTGAGTGATTATTGTGTAGAGTTGAGTGTTTATTGTGTAGTGTTGAGTGTTTATTGTGTTTATTCAGTAGAATTGAGTGTTTAAAGTGTCCACTCTGTAGATTTGAGTGATTATTGTGTAGTGTTGAGTGTTTATTGTGTTTATTCAGTAGAATTTAGTGTTTAAAGTGTCCACTCTTGTAGATTTGAGTGATTATTGTGTAGAGTTGAGTGTTTATTGTGTAGTGTTGAGTGTGTATTGTGTTTATTCAGTAGAATTGATGTTTAATGTGTCCACTCTGTAGATTTGAGTGATTATTGTGTAGAGTTGAGTGTTTATTGTGTAGTGTTGAGTGTTTATTGTGTTTATTCAGTAGAATTTAGTGTTTAAAGTGTCCACTCTGTAGATTTGAGTGATTATTGTGTAGAGTTCAGTGTTTATTGTGTAGTGTTGAGCATGTATGGTGTTTATCTTGTAGTGTTGAGTGTTTATTGTGTTCATTCTGTAGAATTGAGTGTTTAAAGTGTCCACTCTGTAGATTTGAGTGATTATTGTGTAGAGTTGAGTGTTTATTGTGTTTATTCAGTAGAATTTAGTGTTTAAAGTGTCCACTCTTGTAGATTTGAGTGATTATTGTGTAGAGTTGAGTGTTTATTGTGTAGTGTTGAGTGTTTATTGTGTTTATTCAGTAGAATTGATGTTTAAAGTGTCCACTCTGTAGATTTGAGTGATTATTGTGTAGAGTTCAGTGTTTATTGTGTAGTGTTGAGCATGTATGGTGTTTATCTTGTAGTGTTGAGTGTTTATTGTGTTCATTCTGTAGAATTGAGTGTTTAAAGTGTCCACTCTGTAGATTTGAGTGATTATTGTGTAGAGTTGAGTGTTTATTGTGTAGAGTTGAGTGTTTATTGTGTAGTGTTGAGCATGTATTGTGTTTATCTTGTAGTGTTGAGCATTTATTGTGTTTAGTGTGTAGTGTTGAGTGTTTATTGTGTTTAATGTCAGGATTTAATGTTTATTGTGTTAAATGTGTAGAGTTGACTGTTTTTGCATTAATTGTATAGAGTTATGTGTTTATTGTGTTGAATGTGTAGAATTGATTGTTTATTGCTTTTATTGTATAAAGTTGAAGAGAAAAGTTAATAGTGAAACAGAAGGCATTATGCAACAATAAACCTCTCATACCTCAGTTTGTATAAAAAAGCCAAAAATCACTTTTACAGTAATGCACTTACAATGGAAGCCTGTGGGGCAAGACATTGCACTGGGATAAGCGTTAAAATAGAATCACTTACAAATCGTGCCTATATATCTAATCTTTCAACTCCTGTGATGACCATATAAAGCCAGTACAGTAATTTTGCTAGATAACGTTTAGCTTGTATAACTTGTATTGAACCTGGAACATTCCTTTTAGCAGATAAAGATAACTGCTAAAAATGTGCTGTCTCAAATTTTCTGTACAAAGTAAAATATTATAGTAGTATTTGAGTGCAAATTTTCCCAGGCAGGTCACTGAATTTTTACTCTACAATTAAATCTTTTCTATTATCATTCATTTAGTCTTTCTCTGAGACTCTGAGAAAAATGAGCTGATGTTGTGACATGGTGCCTTCAGTTTTTGTAAAACTAAGACGGGTTCTATGTGATGTTATGTGCTAATTTAAAATCCGTGACATTAATATGAAGGTCTCTGGAACATTAGATATGGAGATTTGATAGCTGCAAGCATACATGTTTAAATTAGACATGCGCTTACTGGGCACAGAGCGGGTTTCAGGATTCAGTCTACTTTATTATGAACGTTTCAGCCAGCAGAACTCACAAAACATACAGGGAAAAACACAATCTTATTCAGAGGAGAAAAGCATTTATGTCACAAACATAAAACCCTGATAACAGGCCTGTGGACTGAGGGTGTTTAGCATGTAATGTTTTTTTGTTTTTGTTTTTAGTTAGAGTGTGTAGAGTTGTGTGGTAGTGTTTCCTTATTGTTTGCTGAGTGTTTATTGTATATGTGTTGATTATGTAGAGTTGTGTGTTTTTTGTGTAGAATTGATTGTTTATTGTGTCGAGTTGAGTGTTTAGAGTTGTGTTTTGTGTTTAGAGTTGTGTGGTAGTGTTTCCTTATTTTTTTGTTGAATGTTTATTGTATGTGTTAATTATGTAGAGTTGTGTGTTTTTGTGTAGAATTGATTGTTTATTGTGTCGAGTTGAGTGTTTAGAGTTGTGTTTAGAGTTGTGTGGTGTTTATTGTGTCGAGTTGAGGGTTTAGAGTTGTGTTTAGTGTGTGGAGTTGTATGGTATTGTTTCCTTATTGTTTGTTGAGTGTTTATTGGATATGTGTTAATTATGTAGTGTTGTGTGTTTTGCCGTAGAATTGATCGATTATTGTGTAGAGTTGAGTATTTAGAGTTGTGTGGTAGTGTTTCCTTATTGTTTGTTAAGTGTTTGTTTTGTGTGTTAATTAAGCAGAGTTTGTGTTTTTTTTTGTGTAGAACTGATAGTTTATTGTGTCGAGTTTAGTGTTTAGAGTTGTGTGGTAGTGTTTCCTTATTGTTTGTTGAGTGTTTATTTTATGTGTTAATTATGTAGAGCTTTGTGTTTTGTGTGTGTGCGTGTGTGTACATGTTTATGCTACATTGTGGGGACCAAATGTCCCCACAAGGATAGTAATACCTGAGATCACCAACATTGTGGGGTCCAGCCAGGGGTCCCCACGATGTAAATGGCTTATTAAACATACTAAAAGGTGTTTTTTTGAAAATGTAAAAATGCAAAAGGTTTTCTGTGAGGGTTAGGTTGAGGGGTAGAGTTAGGGGATATAAATTATTGTTAGATCTGTATAAAATCCATGGAAGTCTATGGAAAGTCCCCACGATGATATACAACATAATGTGTGTGTGTGTGCGTGCAGTGGGTGATGCAATACAATTTAATAAGTGAATAAAAATGTAAATAAAGGTTGGAGGAGAATGGCTTGTGTATGAAATAACTCTCTCCTCCCCGTGAGCTAATAGTGTGAGAGCGTAAAGCCGCAGCTTGATTTGGTGTTTGACCTTTGAGAACATTCTCCTCCTTGATTAAAGACGTATTCAATTTGTTTAAATAAAGTTCGTTGTAATGACACATAATTTGTAAGGAGCTATTAGGGGCTGGAAATGTATGCAGGCATATTTGCATGAGAATGTGTCAGCGCTCAGAGCCAACATTTGCGCTCACCTTCATCTCACTGTCTGGCAAAGAGCTCATGAAACTTTACACTAAACCGCCAAGATAATGTCATCCGATTCGAGTTCACCTCCTCCTGACAGATACACCTTCTACAATTCCTGCCAATCCTAAAATCCTCTTCAAATATGACATGCACATAAAGACAGGTGATCAGACTAGAGGAGCGGGCCAAACCGCAGCTGTCAGTCAAACATTACACTAATTAATGATGTCTGATCTGTGAGCGCTGATCTCTCTGCATGAGCACTTTACACGCAGGTGTTTCTTCAACTGCAGGCACTTTAATGTCCCAGGGAATTATTTTTTATTAAAAGTAATATAATTCTACTTTTTTTCATTTTGTTATTTGAAGGTCACATTAAAGGAATAGTTAACCCAAAAATGAAAATTCTTTCATTATTTACTCACCCTCATGTCATTCCAAACCCATATGACTTTCTTATACGGAACACATATGGAAACTTTTTTAATGAATAATCTGGTCTGTCCTATCAGTACAATGGCAGTTGATAGTGACTCACTTCAAAGCTTAAAAAAGGACCCAAAAGTGTCTTAAAAGTGGTCCCATTTGGCAAGTCTTCATATGATTAAAAAAAAATAATAATAATAAAGTTAATTCAAGAACTTGTGTTGCTTAGTGCTTAAAAGTGTTGTTTATGTGCCACTGTCAACAAGCTTCTTTCATAGCGCTCATGACAAAACAATGCATGTCAAGATTTTCACGAAAAATGACTAAAATTTGGGGTTGTTTCCCACCAAATCTAAGCGTATATCTTCAGAAGACTTGGAATATGATGCCTAAAATGCATTGACTACTTTTATGATACTTTTGGGTCCTTTTTAAGCTTTAATGTGAGTCACTATCTACTGCTATTATGCTGAAAAGACGAACTGAGATATATTCATAACATTTTTACTTTTGTGAACTGCATAAGAAACATGGTCATATGAGTTTTGTATGACATAAGGGTGAGTAAATTATGACAGAATATTAATTTTGAGAGAATTATTCCTAAAAAAACTGGAAAATGTTAACCATGCATTTATTTATTTTTGCTACTTCTCGATAGGGTCGGATCAAGGTACTCCGGGCACCTGGACTTACAATTTTACTGGACCCATACTTTTTACGCATTTCAATTGCATAACAAATTTTCAATAATAAATTGAGTAATTTTTTTCAAAATTACATTAAGAAAAGTTACAACTAATTACCTTTTATATAATCAAAGTTACATGTTATACAATGTGTTAATCTTAAAAATGAACTGGAATATTACTTTATAAAATATAAATTATTTTAATTATCATTTATATTATTACTATTATTATTATTATTTATTACATTTTAAAAATATACTGTACTTCTAATTATATTTATTGTGTGAAAAGGATTCATATCACTTTGTACATCAGTTATGACTTTCCCTCAGTTGTCGTATCAATTCTATTTTTATTTTTTTTATTTTTTTTATTATTATTATTATTATTATTTATTTTTATTTTTTATTGTTTACTTCTTTACCATGGATCAAGGTAAATATAACTTATGAGCAAAATATATATATATATATATTAATGGGTGTCATTTCCAATCTAGCTGTATTTTTGTCTAGTTATGCAAAAAGAGTGAAAATAGTATGAAATTATGTGTATTTAGGATACATAACATGCTAGCTATGAAATTAGCCTAAAGAGTAACAAAGGAGTCCGACATTTTATTCCAAAAGTGGGTAACACTTTATGTTAACATTCCCTTTGTAAAGGGTTTATAAAGGGGTTTATTAATGATTAATATATCATCTGCAAATGCATTATAAATCATTCATGTGCAGTTATAACAACATGGATAAAAAGGGAAACTTTCATGCAATACCTGCAAAATAGTGAGCCAGTTTTAACTCACATGTTATAAATGCTTATTAAAGGTACTTGTTCATATTTATTTGAGTTAAAATCATGAAATGTCATAATTCATCATTTATGTAATGATCCAGAACAAAATAGACTAGTGTAGAGATTAAAAGGTGTTGATATATTAATCTTAAAGCTTTATAAGGTACGATTAAAGTTAGTTCATAAACAGCCAATAAAATTAAAGATTCATGAACAATCTTTTTATAAACAATAAAGAAATTAGATTTGCCAAACAATGCTGTGTGTGAGCATGAAGACCTGCAGAGGACTGTGTAAGACACAACTCAGAGTAGCACCATTATTTTACATCAACATTACCAGGAAAGTCTCATAGTCATAGACATTACAATAATGAATATAGACACAACACCTTTTAATCTCTATATTAGCCTATTTCTGCTGGATCATTACATAAACTATAATGACATTTCATGATTTTGATTAAAATAAGTATGAACAAGTATCTTTATTGCATGAAAGTCGCCCTTTTAATTCATGTTGTTATAACTGCACATAAATGATTTATAATGCATTTGTAGATGAGTTATTAATCATTAATAAACCCCTTTATAAACCCTTTACAAAGGGAATGTTAACGTAAAGTGCTACCCAAATGTCATTTCCACCACCGAATGACTGGTGATTTGAAGTGTTGTTGAAATTACATATGTTCATGACCGTTCATGAAAAATGACAGAATGCTTCTGTGATGCATGTGTTTCCACTGTTGGATATTGGTAATAAAGAAATGAAATTAACTAGTGACTTGTTTAAAGAGAGTTTGATTTCTAAAACTTCACAGGGTCAAAAGTGTCCATAGTTAAACACACACACACACACACACAAAATAAAGGTTTGTGGTCCATTTGACCCAAGTGAATTCTGTTAGACACGCGCACGATTTGTTTGCTTAGATGCTGCGAAGGGGAAAGCGTTTGTCTGATGAGCGAGAAAAACAAAGAGAAAAAACACATGCATCTATAGAGAAAGAGAGACAGTGTGGTGTGTGTGTGTGTGATAGTGGTGCTGAATTGCAGTTTGCTCAGTGGAGCATGCCGGCGCGTGTTTCTGACAGTAGAGTGGGACATACAGGCAGTTTACAGCGTTAGATCAGGCAGCAGGGCCAGTTACGCACAGAAAGCCGATCCTCTGCTCTCTTAAATTGGGCTGCACATCGCGAGCTGCCTCCAGGTCACATCAAATAAACAACGACGCAGAACTCGCGCTTCAGAATCCCGGCTGAGAATTGCATTTTGGCTCACAAAGGACGAAGCGCAGCGGCTCCCATCAGAACTAGCGATAACAAGACACAAACATCACCATCACAAACAAAAGTTTACTCAGTTTCAAGAGTTTTCCGAAGAAAGTGATACATAGTGAAGGACGTTTTTCCTTGCATCAACATCTTCTCTGAAAATGCCAAGAGAGCATATTTAGTTAGACACATACAACACATGGTAAAGCATTACAGACGATTGATCCTGTTTGGACAAGGCTATGCATAAAACTTTTGATCTAATAACATTTAATGTAGGGTTAGGTGGGATTAAGTTTAGGGTTAGTAATTTTCAAGGAACATTTAATTGATACAAAATTTCATTCTTGATCTTTTATTCACAATTTATGTAAACTCCCAAACTGTTTACAGGGTGTCTAGTTGTTTATCGTGCAAAGGTGAACAAAAATGTCTTTAAATTATTAAAATGACCAGGAACTGCATAAAACCAACAATATGCAAAATTATTCACATGATATGCGCTAAAATTTGATTTTGATGTTGTAATTTACCATTCCAACACATGGATCAAACACTTTCGAGGATAAAAGCACATCACAGAACCTGTCCATGTTGTCCTTTCTTTAACTGACAAACTCGTGGCAAAATATTGTAGAGTTTGATTGGATGCACGACCTCTGACCTAACCCTGATGTTTTCTTTTTTTCTGTAGTACACACAAGTTATTTTCCTATTAAAATGGTGGTTAGGTTTAGGTTTGGGGTTTTAACGTAGGAAAAATCGTAATGACATTGTTCCTTGGCTCGTTCATTTTTCTCTATGGGAGTAAAAGTCATAAAAAAATGTGATTAGCCAACTCGTACTATTTCTAACGATTTCGCCATCTCACTTGTCATGAGACTGGATTGGTTTCATTTGGGGGCCCTGCAAACGATGCCGCAAGACTGTGAAGTTTATCATTTTGTAAAACGTTCTACTCCTGATTTCTCCATGTGAGGTGCATGTAAACTCGCTCTGTTCTCCATATGGCAAAACAGCGAATTAGACATCTGTTTTGTCTCTTTTACACTAGTAAGTGGCATCCAAAGGACATAAAGCAGTTTTTGCAGCCGCTGTAATAGCGCTTGGCAGTTATCTGACGCATCACTTACAAACAATGACTCGTTCTTGACATTTATGTTGTCAGTCTATTGCCTATTATTATTATGACATCATAATACTGGTTGCCAGGGAGCCATCTGATCTGAAAACTATGGTTTTAAACAGAACTTTTTAAAGGAAAAAGTTCACCCAAAAATGAAAATTCTGTCACTGTATTCATTTTGGGTGAACTATTCCTTTAAGTGACTTCAAAGGTTTGCTCTGTAAAAACTGTACTGTGTGTGTGTGTGTGTGTGTGTGTGTGTGTGTGTGTGTGTGTGTGGTCAGCACAGAGCAGATAAGAGAGCAGTTAGCTGCAGGCTGATTGTCTATGTAGCCGCTGTGGTTGTGGGCAGCAGGTGATGTAATTGTACCTGGCATGCTCGGCCTGGTATGTCAGTTGATAAGTGTGTGTGTTTGTGTGTTTTGCAATGGCAGTTAGTAATTTAATGTACGCCTCAGGAAGACTTGAGCGAACCAGGAGCCCTCTGACTCACAACACAGGAAGCACCTTTGAAAACTCCTGGGGTGTCTGTGTCTGTGTGTGTGTGTGTGTGTGTGTTGTATATTTGAAGTGCATTTCCCTTGATAAAACACCTTTAAACCCTCCGGTCTGTGTGAATATTTCTAAAGCCAGTTTATTTTAAACACATTGTATTTGCTGAGGTCTGTCAGGTCCATGGCGTAGTGAAGCATTGATGCTACAAGTGCACAAACAGTCTGTGTTTGTGTGTGTGTGTGTGTGTGTGTGTGTGTGTGTGTGTGTTTGTTACAAATGAATTGAGATATCATAACTCATTACCACGCTCTATGTTTATGAAAATATAAGTTACGTGAGAATTTATGATGCAACTGCTGCCCTCCTAATGAAAATTTTACATCATATCAATAATTGTAAAGATGATGTTATAATAAAGAGTTGCTGTATAGAAATGAAAGTTTGTTTCCACTTTATGGCATTCATCATAATGCGATTTTCATCTAAACTGTCTTTCCAAGATCTAAACTGATCTGATCTTCTGAGTCCAATCGCAATATCTCCAGAAAATGAGACACAAAAACGTTCCATTCATGGCACTTCTTTGCTTAGAACTCCCTTATTTGGATAGTGAAATGTGACAGGAATTTAAAAGTGCACAATTATCGTGGTTATCTCAAATAAACATGTCCAGATCAAATAATAGCTATCATATGATTATTTAATTGCAACAGGCCTATGTCAGAATCTCTTCCTCCACATCCTGTCATTGTGAACTGTGATCAGGCCCTTCACAAAGATGACCTCAGCAAACTTCACAATGGAGCTAAAGCCACGAGAGACCACACAGTCAAGTGTGTACAGGAAGATCAGCAGCGGGCCTAAAACTGAGCCTTGGGGGACACCGCTGTTGAGTGTGAGGGTCAACGATATTCAGCTGCCCATCCTCACCAACTGGATTCTGCCTAGCAGGACATCCAAAAGGCAGATGAGGGGGTTTAAACACAGGTCCCCTGAGCTTGTTTACAAGCCTGGAAGGAACGATGATGTTTAATACAAAGCTGTAATCAATCAATAACATCCTCACATAGTTCCTACAGTCCAAAGGCTGGTATGCACGACAACATTTTTAAGTCTTCCGTTGTTTGCAGAATGAGACGGTGTGTATACAGTAAATGCTGTTGGAGCACCACGGGTTAAAGGTACCAACCTGACGTTTCCTGTCCATGTGTTTGGAATCCTGTTGATTGTATCAGCAGTTTATATTAGAGTAAAAGAGAAGGAAGTCAGGGGGTTGTTCAGAGTAAACTTCACCATTCCACAGATGTTTAAAATTTACCTGCTGTGAATAAACTCTGTTAACACACACGTACTTATGTCCTCTTCGCTGCGGTACAAGTCATTGGTCAGTCAGAGAAGACAATGAAAGCCACATGTTCTACATTTTTCAGCCATGTCTCATTTCTACAGGTCAGATTTGTACACAGTGGTGTACAGAGTGTGTGTGATAGTAGTGAGAGTAGTGTGATGGATTTAACTGCATTGCAAAAAAAAAAATAAATAAATAAATAAATAAATAAATATTTTTTTTTATTTTTTGTCTAGTTTTCCAGAAAAAAAATCAATAATAAAAAAAAAATTAAATATATATATATATATATATATATATATATATATATATATATATATATGAATACACTGAGTAATTAAATTATTTTTTTATTTGAATTTATTTTTTTGCAGTGTGTTGAATAAATACTTCACCCAAAAATGATGGTCTTTCTTCTGTCAAACACAAAAGGTAACATTTTTAGGAAAATTCCCGGTTGCTGTTTTAAATACAATTAAAGTTTTGAAAGTCATGTTTTACATTCGGTCACAAGTGACCAACAATGACGTCTTAAGACGTTGACATTAAACCTGACACGGAAGGTGCATATTTGATTTCAGATCTGCAGCTGAGGGGAAGATTTTCAGTGAATAATTCAAATTTAAGTCTGCTCCTCATACAAAGCTATCATCTGGAATTTAGCACCCTTGAAACATAGCACACTAGTCATATATACCACTTTATGATACTTTTCTTTTTGTGTGTTTATGTGTTCCACATAAGAAGGAAAGTCATACTGGTTTAGAATGACGTAAGGGTGAGTAAATGATGACAGAATTTTTATATGTTGGTGAACTTTTCCTTGAAAACAGATATAAAACATCAGCAAACTCAAGCAGAGCACTCTCTCTCTCTCTCTCTCTCTGTGTGTGTGTGTGTGTGTGTGTACGAAATGAGATGAGATTTAGTGATAAGTTATCAGCGCAAAAGTATGAAATGTTCATCTGTGAGGAACTTAACTGTGACCAACGCATGTGTTTTTCATTACTGTAACAAAAACAGTTTGAAGAGCGAGATTTAACACCCACATCCACCAGACATAGATGAAGAGATCTAAGATTACAGTTGATTTCTGCAGAAGATGTCATCTGATCTGTGATCTCTGGATATTACAATACACTGAACACAACTGCAAAAGTTCTCTTAAACGTAACAGTACCATTTATAATGGTTGATCGGCAAGGCCGATATTTGGTATATTTCAATTACCAGCATCAGCCAATAATACTGTTAACTGTACTGTTAACTGTCTTGTCTAAATGTTAAAAAGGCAAATATCAATAAAACTTCTAGCATATATACCATCTGCAAATATTCTGATATCTCTTTTAACCCTTGAGCTTTTAAGCTCTGAAGGTGTTTTTAAAGATTTCCTATTTTAGTGGCATACCCAGAATTAAAGGTTTATAACTAAGGAGGGTCAAGTGTTTGGTATCATTGTAAAGAAAACTTGTCAAAACAATGTAATGATATAGATTATGATAAATTCTGAGACTCTCAGCCTAAGAAACTGCTGGAAAAAACTAGCCAAAAATTTACTTATTTTCTTATATTTCTTATTTGACATTATATACCTCTGGGTGTAAATAAGGTGGCTCCAAACAAATAAAACATAATAATTGTACATAAGAACTAATTACATATGCAAACACAACAATGACTAAAGGTTTTCACAACATGCAGACATGCTTTTAGTAATGAGATTTCACAGAATGAGTTTCATTCTGTGTCATGTGAGTCATCATTGAGTCTGTATCATGTATTTGGCGCCATCTCCTGGTGGCCATATTTAACATTGTGCTTCATGTGGATTATCTAATGATCTCCGCATCCGATTATCTTGTGTTTGGGCTCGTTTGAAAGATAATCACTTCCTCTAAATAATGGTATGTGATATTTTATGTTCCTTTTATTTTTCGTGAAGCTATATGGAACAACGCGGCATATAAGCAACACCAACATAATTGTCAAAGACATATACTTAGCTATACTCACTATATTTTTGTATGCGAGTAAAACAAATAGGATAGTTGTATAGGATAGAGCTTTCCAACAACATATGACACATGGCTATTTGATCAGTTTGATGTTTTAACAGATTGCAATAATATGTACAGTGCAATTTCTTTTATATAAATTATCAAAACGGAAGACTTCTAATTTGTCTGCAAATTTCAAAGCACTTGTTCGGTTTTGGTTATAATGCCTACATGCATTGGAAAGTAGAACTTCTAAGATTTCAAACAATAATTATTTTGTGTTGGTCAAGAGTGTAGTTGTTAATAGTTTGACAATTATTTTGTTTTTTGTTTTCTTGTGGAGCTTAAAGGGTTAAACAGATGCAATTCACACACCTCACAAAACTTGCACAAATCTGTTTTCTTTTTGTGGAGCGCTCATATGTCTTCTTTTGAAGCATGTATTATAATAGCCTGGATCAAAACTGTCTCTCTGACTTATGAATGTTCATGACACTCCAAGCAGGCGATCCAGCCCGAGTAAACAGGAGGCAGTCAGTAGATTGCTGCTCTCGCTGGATCCGCACGAGAAAGAGCAAATGAAAAATAAATCGCTTCACGTGCGCTATAAGTAAATGTCATATTCAGTTTGATTCTGTCTTTTTGTGAGAAAATGCGCACATATTGAAATTTCTTTATGTGCAAACAATTACTAAAATGGGAAGACTAAACAGAAACCAGGGGGAACTGCTATCGAAGTATACAAAATTAAAGTTTTGAGTGAAAGTTTATGTAAATACAATGCTAAATAAAAGTTTTTTTTTTTTTTTTTGGCGAATTCACTGTATGTACTCTATATGCCATTTACTATTAAATTAGCCTCTAGCTACTACATACTTACATGTATGGCCTTATTGACAATTATAATTTTGGGAAACTTTTAGAAATGTAGTTAGACGGTTGTACCCCTTCTTCTGAGACATAATTATGTTTGAAGCATCTGGTTTTCTGTGGCATAGGGAAAAAAAATATAGCCGTCTGTGTAAAACGATGACTTTAAATGGAAGCAGGAATCAAAAGCAGGAAGCACAAAAAAAACAAACAAAAAAAAAACACAAGTATTTCATTATATAGTAGATGTTTCAGTAGTGACCAATTTTTACAAAAGGGCCTCCTACATAATATAAACTTAATAATGCATTGGGAATGTACACTTAAGTTTCTCTTGCCAGTAAAGTTTGATAAGAATTGAATCTGCCCATTTGATTCATTTGACTGTAAAACGGCAGAAGATTTCGCTCAACTTGTAATAACTGCATTTCCACTGATTTTATGGCATGTATACTGTACATACTGTATACTTGTATCAAAGATTCATATCCATAACAATGTGTCTAATTGAACTCTATCTGCAAAAAAAAAAAAAAAACATTTGAACATACTAAAAGAATTCATATTAAATGATGACTAACCAATTTCTTGCAAGATCTTTGAGACAAAGTCTAAAGTAAATATATTGTATTTTATTAAATGTTTGTTGTAATGTATCATGTACAATGATTCATCGCGATTAATCACGATTAATCACAGAAAACTGTGTGATTAATTAGTTTTTCATTGATTCACAGCCCTAATTAATACTCATCGGTATATCTGCATGTTCATATATAACACAATATAGTGTAAAAGTATTAATCAGACAGATTTAAAAAGTTTCAAATGACCTCTGACGTGAAAGGTCACCAATTCTGATATCTTCTGTTGTTCTGTTTCCAAATAGATGTTTCTACAGACTCTTAAATATTGCTCACATATGGCAGACAGAACTGCGGCTCACATCATTTATTTGTGTGTGTGTGTGTGTGTGTGTGTGTGTGTGTGTGTCAGTAGAGATTGTGGAACTTGGCATTAGATGATCCTGGGAAGAAACTTTCCATGGCTCCCTAAAGCCAGAGAATGCCATGGGAATTGTCTCTAAATACAAGAGCTGACCCCCACTCAACACACACACACACACACACACACACACACACACACACACACAGTCACATATAACCACAATATGAATTTGCTGCATTAACATAAACAGAATGAGAGCCGAGAACAACAGAACACAATAAAAGAGCTGCTGTGAGCGAGACAGAGGAAATGAGTGAAGTGGAGGAGTGTGTGGATGTGTTGAACTGTAGAGTACAGCTCCATCTACAGGACACATCAACATATGCACACATGTTCAATCGTATCTACTGTAAGACCACAGTTAGACATTTTCAAGATCTTACATTTTTTTTACATCCTTAAAATCAAATCAACAATTTGGAAAAGACTTTAAACACCCAGACATCAGAAAATAAATCCTGCTGTGCTCTGTATAAGGTAAAGGTTTGATGATGGCACTGCTTTCAAACTTCAAACTTGACGCTGAACTTCACTAACAAAAAGTATCATGGTAAAACCATGCTTTTGGAAGCATGTCATGGTAGTACCATGGTATTTTTTATTTTTTTAAGTACAATGTAAACATATTTACAAATGCTTTTTTAGACAAGGTAAATCCAGGGTTTTGGCACCTTGGTCTTCTCTGAGGTAATTTGGAGTACCATGTAAATAGCACGTTATATGACAACTTATAATCATGCAATACCATGATATAAATTAATATACCATGCTGTTACCATCTCATACCATCAGTGTACCATGGTACCACCACACATAACTTTGTGGTGCCATCATCACAATAACACACTATTATAAAACTGATAGTTCCAGTCCTGAATGCTGATTGGTCAAAAACATTCACTCAGACAAAGTTCTTATCACAAAGACCCTTTAACTGCATGTTGGCAGTACATGTTTGGTTTGTCTTGTTTCATGTAATGTGTGTCCAAAGACGAGATTCATGCAATTCATTTGTCATTGAAAAATGTCTCTTTTAAAAACAAACAAATAAATAAACAAACAAAACATTTCTTTCTAATCACACATGGATGCGCTAAAGAAAGCATGCATGTCTTCTCTCGCTCATATGCGCTCACTAGCTTAAGCCAGTAGTCTTAAAGAGACAGTACCGATTAAGCAAATGTTCTACATATCAATGTAAATAGTAAAAATTGTGCAAGTAACAAATAAACATGTAACAAAATAATCTGCAACATAATATGACATTTATTGATGAAATAGACTGAATTTGGACATTTTTCAAAAGCTAAAATTTGACCAATATGATGAAAAACTGATGAAAATTAGGGCTGTCGTTTTAACACATTAATTCTGTGTGATTAATTATACCAAAACATAACGTGTTAAAAAAATTACGCAATTAATCCCCGGACCGTAATAAGGAATATTCCTGAGCAATTCAAGCTTGGAGTACCACCTGTTTTCTCCAGGGGGCAGTAAGCGAAACTCCAGCTGTATAGACAACGAGCAGCTTACACAGAGAACAAACCACACTTACTGACAGCAGACAGCACAAGATGAGAACATGTTCTTGATGGAGCACAATTCCGAATGCAGGGATATCAAGACACTGACGCGTCCTTAAACAAGCCCTTATAATAAATCTCGGACTGATTGACGAATTCAGTGGCAAAATGAATTGCTGTGAACTGTAGGCCACTGATTTGCTTATGTTCAATAATATGGAAATAAACAATATATTGCATTCTAAAGCTTTTTGTATTCTCTTTTTTAATGCTTTACTTGTGTGCCAAAATAATGTAATGCATTTTAATAATTTGTTATTTAAATTACAATTTATTTATTTTTATTATTTATCATTTTAATTATTAAATTATATTTATTAATTATTATCTGTATTATTATTATTTTTTTATTATATATATATATATATATATATATATATATATATATATATATATATATATAATATTTATAATTATTTAATAATAATATACTGAATTATTGTTACTCGAGGGGCTTTCTAAGCAAATATTTTATTTATTTAATTGCAATTAATTTGATTAATCGGCATACCGTGTAATTAATTTGATTACATTTTTTAATTGATTGACAGCCCTAATGAAAATATAATTTGTAAAATAATATTTACAAATTGTACTTTAAGAGGTTACTTAGAAAGTTAGAAGGTCCCTTTATAATTAAGAACATTAGCTGAGGGAGAATTTATTTCATATGTAAACAAGATGAACATATTAATCGATACTGAATCGGAATCGAATCGAGAGCTTGTGAATCAGAAATGAATTGAATCGGGAAATCTGTATCAATACCCAGACCTACTTTAGGGTCTAAATGATGTCACTTCCTGGGTGTCATCATTTAAAAAAATAAAAATGTTTGACAAATTATTAAACACTTCTTTATTTGTATTTTTATTTTTTATTTTTTTTTTTTTTTTGTTATTTATTTATTTGTATTTTTTGTACTATTAGTTTTCTACTGTTTTCGATATCGTCCAATGTTATTCTCTTGTCATTCTTGTTGGACTTCGATTGTTTTGTCTCTGTCATCCTCTGTATACTTCACATTCTTAAAAATACAATAACAAGTTTTCAATTTTTTGTAATGGGGGAAAATCATGTAGAAACAGGTTTGCATGCAAAATGTGGGACACAGCACAACTATGTTTTCAGTAATTAAAATTAATTGATAATACAATACAACAAGAATTGGATATCAGTTTAACAGATTATGTCAAAATTATGATATTGACGCATGATAATTGTTGGATTCAGTTGAGAATCCACTATATTAGAACACTACTGTATATTATTGTATTTAAAACTAGCTACTTTTCATGCTAGACTAATCTTAAATAAAAAAAAAAAAAAAAACATGATTTGTGCCTCTAATACTTTTTAAAAAGTAGCCTATTTGTAACTCATGGAAAGTGACCTTTTACAAACTGTAAATCGAGGTCAACACAAAGCAAATTCCAGATCCACAAATATGCACATTTGCGTTTGTGTTTACTTGTGTGTGTGTCTGTGTGTGTGTGTGTGTGTGTGTGTGTGTGTGTGTGTGTGCATGCTTTTTCTCGTCTTGAGTGTTTGTGTGTGTGTGAGAGAGAGTT
Source organism: Myxocyprinus asiaticus (assembly GCF_019703515.2). Taxonomy (NCBI): domain Eukaryota; kingdom Metazoa; phylum Chordata; class Actinopteri; order Cypriniformes; family Catostomidae; genus Myxocyprinus; species Myxocyprinus asiaticus. The sequence continues at coordinate 51,207,398 of NC_059352.1, read as the reverse complement.
GTCTGATGTTTCGGAAGTGGACGTGTTGTGTAAGTGAAGTTGTCAGAGCAGAACTGTGGGTTCATTACAGTCGCTGTGCACTTCAGATCAACCTCACTGACACCAAATCAATGCTGCTTTTCCACCTTATCAATTAATTCACATGTAATTACAACCGTGAACAACAGAGTCTGAAATGCCTCAGAGAGGTGGCCAGAGCATGTGCTGTTTGGAGGGGGGGGTAGCAGGCAGGTCTGCCGTATAACACAGCACCTGCAACACCTGATCGGGGTGGGACACGAGGGTCCACCACGGGACGATAGGTCTCGTGTTTAGCAGTGCTCTGAACGAGACTTTGGGTGTTAGCCAAGAGGCAAATGCGTGACCCATGAGAGCAGCGCCAAACAGCTGTGCTAACCTATTAGAGTATACAGCACACATAGAATATGCAAGTGTGTGTGTGCGGGGAGCAGATGGGCCGAGCGCAGCGATCATCGGTGCATTACCTGCGTGCCTGTTTACAAACAACAACAATGCAGCTGCACTAATATCCTGCAATCAAACATGACAATTAATATGAGCAGCTAATGTCTGCCTGGGGCTCACCTGCATCTGCAGGAATCAACATTGATGCCATCAAACTCTGCCTTCATCTGTGCCAGCTCTGTGCATGGGTGCAATGTTGAGGCAGCATTTTTTTTTTTTATCTGAATGAGAATGAAATTTGAAAGTTTTAGAAATTTTCAGTGAAATTTTCCTCTGTTCTAACAAAGTTATCATATGCCTTCAGAAGAACTTGGAATATACAGACGAGTCCTATATTCTTTGATATTTCACTTTTTGTGTTCCACAAACATGGGTTTGGAACAACAAGTATTATTATATATAATTATATATTACTCAAAAATCTAGTTGTTACTAATGTTAAAACAAATTAATATGGCACCTCAACATTTTCCTGTCATTTTTGAATACCTTGTTTTAATGAAGTAACACTAACTGTAGTAGGAAATATGGTTCTGATCTGCAATAAAACAATCATTATTAAGCTGTAATAATATTTTTATGTTTTAAAATCAAAAATGTCTGTGTAGTTATACGGTTGAAGTGTTTTAACCCTGCTGTTTTTCAAGCTGCCGTTATCTCATGGACCCTAGAGAATGAACTGACGCACACATCTCCGTCTCCGTACCACACTTACACACTCATTTACAACACACACTTGTTCATATGCATCCTCTGAGGTAATATTCTCAGATGGTTTGGTGTCTGTTAAAAGAGACAGAGATGCAGAGAAAGAGAGAGAGAGAGAGAGAGAGAGAGAGAGAGAGAGGGAGAGAGAGAGAGTAGTGTAAATGTTCATGTTAATGTGAATTCTGTTGTGTATTTGTAAAGTATCAGGAAAGTTTGGCTGCTGTGTTTAGTATGTGTTTAGGAGTGTTGCGGGTGATCAGAGGGTGAGTGAGTGTGATATTAGGGTGAACTGGTGTGATTTTAGGGTCACTGCTTGTTCTGGTCAACAAGTCTCACTCACGGTTAACTGTTGGCTTCAGGGTCATAGGTCATGTGTGTGTTTGGGGTCAGTAGATTCATCTAGTCTACAAAATCTCATTTTACACATGGCCCGAACTTCAGAGCAATTACAAAAAACAAACTGCCTCTCATTGATCTGTCTGTTTGTGTGTGTGTGTGTGTGTGTGTGTGTGTAAAGAAAAAAAACTACGAAAAGAAGGTAAAGAAATAAATAAAAGTAAAAAAGAAAGTAAAGAAGAACAAGAATAAAGAAAGAAAAGTCAAAAAGGAGTGGTGGTGGCGTAGTGGACTAAAGCACTGAACTGGTGAGCAAAAGGTTGTTGGTTCAATCCCCACAACCACCACCATTGTGTCCTTGAGCAAGGCATTTAACTCCAGGTTGCTCCAGGGGGATTGGAAGAAAGAAATGAAAGGATGAAAAGAAAAGAACAGACAAAAGAGTGAAAAGGAAAATATAGAAAGATAGAGAGAGGAATGAAAGAAAGAAAAATAGGAAGAAAAAATAATGAAAGAACAGAACAGTGAAAAGAAAAAAGAAAGAAATGAATAAATTAAAGAATGAAAAGTAAAGAAAATTAAAGAAAAGAAGAACAGAACAAAGAAAGCAAAAGTTAGAAAAAATAAAGAAAAGAATGAAATAACTAAGAAATGAATGAATGGACAAAAAGAAACAAAGAATAGAAAATAAAGGGAAAGAAAAAAGAAAGAAAAGAATGAAAGAACAAAAATGAAAGAAGAATAGAACAGAAAAAATAATGAAAGAAAGACTAGAAAGACAAAGAAAAGAAGAACAGATTAGAGAAAAGAAAAAAGAATGAAATGAAAGAAAGAAAAGGTAAAGAATAGAACAAGAAAGAAATGAATGGATGGACAGAAAATAAAGAAAAGGAAAAGATAGAAATGAAAGGAAAAGAACAAAAAGAAAGAAGAAAAAGGAAAGATAGAAAGAAAAAAGAATGGCAGTGTTGGGCCTCATGTATTCAGATAGAAGACAAAGGCAGGCCTAACACAGTCGTAAAACCTAACTCAGGCCCCCACATACCAAGTCATAAATTTTACTGATAAAATCGCACCAAAATCAAACAAAGGGAGTCCAAAACAGACTACAAATCCCATGAAGCCTTGCTCACTAAAGGATCAAACTCTCAACTCCTATTGGATGAGGCACACAACAGAACGTACCTCAAACATGACATCATCAGGAGTAGAAATACCTCTGAAATGCTTCCGGGATTTGCTTCCAGCAACTTTGCTCGCCGTGTGTAGACGCAGCTCATCGCTGCTCTCAGGTGCAGCCTCGTGGCACAAGGAAGTAACATCCGACTTGAAACTGTGGCCATACAATCTCCATCTCGCTGGACGAGTTGAGATTACTCTGTGTTCCACCGAACACTCTAACGGATCCGAAGGAGACCGCCGAGCAATCCGCATCTTCATCCGTTTGCCTGCAGAAGTGAAGAGAGAAAAGATTTCTCTTCCATCTTCAGTCAAGTCGACGTTGCTGATTTCTCCGCCAGCCCGCCGAGAATCAGCAGCCGTACCGCCCACCAACAGAGCGAGGAAACGGCCTCCCGTCATCACCCAAGCCTCGAGGAACCGAGTCGGAGTTAAAGGACGGATGAACACACATTCTGCGTCCTCATGCGATTCAAGTAAGAGGTTTACGTCTGGGCAGAGATAGAATATTATAGTGTGTTATTCTTGTGTATCAAGGTTATTGCTTGTACAGTTTACGGACCACCGAGTCTGCTCATTGCGATTAACACTCAGGGTATTAATTATCAAGAATGAGATTTGTTGTATTGTAGTCCAACCACATTGGACTGTTGTGCATTTCCGCCATCGTGGTTGAGTTTATCCATTAAAGAATCGAAGACCGCGGGACGGTTTACGAGCCGTCCACCGCGTCTCTGAGTGATAAACTAACAGCTGCTTTCTCTCCCACAATCGCGAAATCGGCTTTGGGGCCATCACTTAATTCTCTCTCTCTCTCTCTCGTACTAACACACACACACACACACGTGACCCCTCACAAACATTCTCGCACACATTTTTGGCTAGTAGATAGCTTAGTGATAAAGCTCAGCTTTGTCCCTAAGCTACCATTGACTGGTTTCTCTCCGCCCACATTCGCGGCCATATTCTCTGGCCGGAATTCTCGTGTGACATACATCCCTCCTTACACACACACACACACACACACACACACACACACACACACACACACACACACACACAAACAAACACACACACACACACACACACTCTCACACACACACCCTCATGTGTTATAGGATTATTTTGATTTCCATATCTAATCATATTACTGTTTAGTTTGTAGTTGTAAGTCGGAAGTTTATTGACTGCATTGTATTAATTATTAATTGATATTACTGCATAAATAAACTTTGTTATATTACAAAGAGAAGTGTTTTGGTTTGTTTTGCATACACCTGTGTCATGCTGACGGGATGTCAGTGCTCGGATTCAAGCTTTCATTCATTGTTTTTTTTTCCCGAAAATCGATATTCTTCGGATGTCGATTTTCCTAAGAAAACAATCTAATATTGAGAGTGCTATACTATCTGGTTATTAGTCCCTGATTCCAGGGTGGTGTCCCGTCAATGTTAATCCTTATTAATATTCTATTGATTTTTGATAATTGATAATTATCTTTGATGATTGTTGAATTTGAATGATCAATAAGCTAGTTTTAATTTTAATGAATGTTTCATCGATGTTAATGATTAGTGATTATCTTTGATAATTGTTGATTTAAAGGATTAAAAAAGCTAACATTGATACTCATCAATGTTCTATTGATTTTAATAATTAATAATTATCTTTGATAATTATTGATTATTTCTAATAACCAAACCCGCTCCTAAATGTAGCACACTACATTTACTGGAGCCCCATATGAGGCTTTAATGAGTTAGATTCAATTAATTAATTTAAATATTAATTAATAACTAAAGAAATAATTATTAATTATTTCTGATAGTAACACTGATCTAAACAACCAGTAAAGCCCTACAAAAGAACAAAAAGAAAAGAAGAACAGAACAGAAAAAATAAAGATAGGAAGAAAAAATAAAAGAATGAAAGAAAAGAAAAAAGAAAAGAAAGGAAAGAATAGAACAGAAAAAAGAAAAATAAAGAAAAGATAGAAAGAAAAAATAAAAGAATGAAAAGAAAAGAAAGAAGAACAGAACAGAACAGAAAAAAGAAAAGAATGAAAGAACTAACGAATAGAAAAGAAAGAAAAGAATAGAACAGAAAAAAGAAAGAAAGTGTCACGGTCCTGTCACTCTGTCAGTCTGGGTTTTTGTCTGACAGGACCGTGACATTATCGTCCCATGTCTGTCTTGTGTTTTGTTGTCTGTTTTTGTGTGAGCACACGGTTTCTGTTGATTTCCCTGCCGTGCGCTCTTCAGTCTGTCTTGTTTCATGTCGTGAACATGGTGTCTGGATCCTGACTTCCTGTCTGGTTCGGTTTCGGTCTGTGTCGGGATCCGGACACTCATGCTCCATTTTCTGTCTGTCTTTGTTTGAGCGCACGGTTTCGGTTGATTTCCCTGCCATGCGCTCATCGGTCGGTCTCGTGTCTTATGTCCGGAGCATGGTGTCTGGATCCTGACCCTTCTGTCTGGTTCAGTTTCGGTTTTGGTGTCGGGATCCGGACACTCATGTTCCATGTCTTGTCTTGCATTGGCATGAGTGCATTGCGCTTGTCATCTTGGCGGCAAGCACTCGCTTCAATAATCTGTCTCTCGCAGATGCGTGTGCGCTGTGCGCCCGGGTCGCGAGCTGTCTTCACGTTGTGCTGAGGTTCGGTCACTTCGGTCTAAAGTGTCGGGTGTGTGTGTGGCCGAACTCTTGCACAGTTGTTCTGTCTCGTTTTGTCGCCTGCTGCATGCATCGTGCGGTGTTTGCCTTGCGATGTACGCTCAGGCTTTGTTTAGTGTGAGAATGCATGCCATCACTTTGTTTGCCGTTGTTATGCATTCTCTCGTCTGTTCTGTTGGTTGGCATGAGTGTATATTGCCTTATTGTCTTAGCATTGTGCACTCATGCCATTCAGGTGTTTTGTTGTCTGGTGAGAGCACGTGTTTCTGTATCGCCACATGTCTCTCTGTCTTATGTCATACCCCACCTCCTTGTTTGCCCATTATTAGTTTATTTGTCACACCTGCCCTGCCTTGTTAACCTGTTGATTTCTCTCCCTAGTCTCCTCATGTGTGCTATCCTGTGCCAGTTCATCTTCTTTGTTCCAGTCAGTCTGGTTTCGCGTTCATGTCAATCTGGTTTATCCCCTGTTCCTATTCGGTCCGGTCGGTCCTTGTTCCCCGTTTATGTCTGCCCTAGCCTAGATTATATTTTTCCCCTACGGGGTAGTTTGTTTGTTTTTGCTCTTTTTTGGTTAAATAAATTTCCCTTGGTTTTACTCTGTGTTTGGGTCCTGAGCCTTCTCTGATTCTCTGCAATCTCTGACAGACAGAAAGAAAGAAAGAAAGAAAGAATGAACGAACTATGGCACTATGTGGCACATTATAATAAATTTACTCTGCTGGGTTGTAGAGATCAGTGTGTGTGTGTGTGTGTGTGTGTGTGTGTGTGTGTGTTTTAGGTTTTCTCTGTCTGTGATGCTTCTAACTGTGCCATTATGTGGCTTGTCAGAACTAAACCGATATGAAACGCAGCACTTTGTGTCAAAAAATGTTACATTCAACTTAGATCAGAAAAACAATGCCATCTGTACAGTTGTTTCTGCCTCTTTATGCTCTCATTCCATTCAGCCATCGGTGACACTAATATTATCATTAATACAACACTTCTGAGCACTTTACATTGTGATTTTAGTTTTACCTGATGTTTAAATCTGATATAGAATTTAAAGGAAAAGTTCTGTCATTATTTACTCACTTTCCCTTCAAACTTGGAGCATCATGTTCATTTACTACTCGTGCAAGAACTAATGCTGTTTTGGTGTCAGAAGCGAAAGATTATCAGTGAATGATGCCCTACAATTTGGGTCTGTTCTTCACAAAAAGCTATTGAATGACTTCAGAAGACTTGAAATATGAAACATGAGTTGTATGGAACAATTGTATCGTTTTTTTATAGGGCTTTTTAGTCCTTTTCGGAGCTTGACAGTTGTGGTCACTATGAACTGGTGTTGTATGGAAAAGAGCTGCGTGAAGATTCTTCTCTACTTGTGTTCCACAGAAAATGATTTCAACATTGAGGTTTGGAACAACACAAGGGTGCGTAAATAATGACAGAATTATCATTTTTGAATGAACTATTCCTTTGTTCTCACTTACATACACACTCCTCTCTTGTCATTTTGAAACGCCCCTTTCCTGCCTTTCATTCCACATCCTATTGGGGTAATATGTGCCCTATTGCCATGCCGACGGATTCAGCATCGCCATGGGAGCAGCATCTTCTCTCATCCTTCTAATGGAGGTTTGGTTACAAATGTCTTCTGCTACCTGCCCATATTCACCCTCATAAATACCCCACAGTGCTGCCGTTAATGAAGCTATTTGCAGCCAGAGAGAGACAGAGAGAGAGAGAGAGGGAGAGATGGGGAGAGAAAGAGTGTGTGTGTGTGTGTGTGAGTAGAGAGAGAGAGAGAGAGAGAGAGAGAGAGAGAGAGAGAGAGAGAGAACATGCCACTCTTATTCCCACTGTGTGTTTAATGCATGGGACAGAATGTAATGAGTAGAGCTGCACCTGTCAACATCTCTCTCTCTCTCTCTTCTCTCTCTCTCTCTCTCTCTCTCTCTCTCTCTCTCTCTCTCTCTCTTTAGCTTGAGACAATACTGATTTTATTTCATGCAACTTTAGATCTGTTATTTAACATAAATGAAGATAAAAGAAGAAATGCTTGCACGTAAAAATGTGTAAGAATGTGCAGTTGTTACATTAAAGTGTTATTTCAGTGATTTGACTGTTTAACTTTCATTGGTGTAATTGGTGTACACATATGTTTTTAGGTTAATTCTGATATGGATAATTGTCAAGAAACCATTCAGGAAAATATAATGTGTGTAACTGACGACATTTTTATTATTACAATGTCACAAATAAAAAAAATAAAAAAATCATATTGGCCTTACTAACAGACTTCATTTTCTATATACAAAATAGAATTTATTTTTTGTTTCTTTTTTAGTTTTAAGTAAAAAAGGACCAGGACATTTCTTCACATTTTTGTTAAAATCATCAATAATTAATATGTAATATTTTGAGATGAATAAACCAGTTAATGTGGATGTTACCACATTATATTATATTATATTATATTCCACAAATGCAAAATTTTTAAATGATCTTACAAACCATTATTTAAAACCTTATTCTTTAGTCTTAAATCCTCAGTAGAAGTGGACAGTACACCTAATTTGAAATCTAAGATTGATTTGAAATAATTTTGTTTATTTGGGATCTTTTAAAAATATATATATTATAATTTTTGAAAATTTACTTTATATATATATATATATGTTTATTATTATTATTTCATTATTATACAGAATAATGGCAAAGAAAGCAAATTATTGGGGTGAAAATCTAAAAATGTTTTGGTCTGTAGTATCCTCTGAGAATGTTTTCATTTCTCTTAAATATACTGCAAAAATGCAGCCCAGAGATGACATCATTAATGTCATCATTCAGTATGCTAAAGATCCAAAGCAAATGAATGCAAATGTACCGATCAAAAGTCCTTTCTTACTGGGGGTGGGGAAGCATCTCTTTTGTTCATTTAATACCCCTGAAAAATCTGTTTAAACCAGAGAGATCTGTGCTGTGTGGAGAACTCTAACCACTAGAAGGATTCCTGAAGCTTCTCTCAGAAAACAGAGAGAACCTGAGCTGCATTTCTGTTCACAATATATTTTATATCTTTTATTTCTTGCATCTAGAAACTTTGGAGAATGGTAGTACTCTGGCTGGCTAGCCATACGCATGCAATCGGCCCGATCGGCCAATGGGGGAGCGCTATAGTGAACAAAACAAAACAAAAAATCTTGAACGGTAAGATTCCTTGGGTCATGGCGAATCTTTTTTCTTTTAGCTCCGCCCACTCGTTTTCCCGCTATTTTGGATTGTTTGCAAAATATAATTTTAGAACTAGTCCTAGGCGATTCACCCGATCGGAACCAAACCAGTGCAGAAAGATTCTCTGGAGTCCCAATATGAATAATTATATAAAAAATATATATATATATATGAACTTTCGATTCATCGTAACAAAGGTATGCCAAAACGTATGTAGTGCGCGCAGCCACTTTTACAAAAAGGTTATAACTCTTGAACGGAACGAGATATTTCCAAACTGTTTTCAAATAGCTCTCCAAAAAATTTGCTGGCGAACATACTACAATTGACATGAGGCTGTATTTTCACAACGTTTTGACATATTGACACAAAACTTGGTATATGTCATAGCCATCATGACTTGAGGGTACCTGCAGCGTTTCAGCACAGCACCACCTAGTGGTCAGGAGATATGAAAAAAAAAATTTGTTTGCTTATAATTTCTTAATAATCCAGCACCACCTTGCGGTCAAAAGTTAAAACGAAATGTTTAAAAATGCTTATAATGTGAGGGGGCCTGGGTAGCTCAGCAAGTAAAGATGCTATCACACCTGGAGTCGGAAGTTCGAATCCAGTGAGTGCTGTGTGACTCCAGTCAAGCTTCTTAAGCAACCAATTGGCCCGGTTGCTAGGGTGGGTAGAGTCACGTTGAGTTAACCTCCTCGTGGTCGCTATAACATGGTTCTTGCTCCTCGGTGGGGTGCGTGGTGAGTTGTGCATGGATGCCACGGAGAATAGCGTGAAGACTCCACATGCGCTAGGACTCCGCAGTAACACGTTCAACAAGCCACATGATAAGATGCGCGGATTGACTCTCTCAGACGCGGAGGCAACTGAGATTCGTCCTCCGCTGAGTCACTATGCCACCACGAGGACCTAGAGTGCATTGTGAATTGGTCATGCCAAACTGGGGAGAAAAGGGGAGAAAACAAATGCGTATAACGATTGATTATTTTGGCCTATCGTCCTGTCACAGCTCTCTTCGGTCATGCCGAATATGCACTGATATCAAATTTGCCATGGTTGGCCATACTTCCTATTTCCATTTTGAATTTAATTGAAAACCTACTCTTTTAACTCCTCCTAGGCTGTAAGTCCGATTTGCGCAACATTTGTTGTTATCAGTAAAAGTTCTCAAATGCTTTTCAATAGACAAAATGGTTCTCGAATAGAACGGCAATGAATTTGATGGCAAGTTGCCAAAAAGCATTTGAGGCTGTATCTCTGCAACGCTTTGCCGTAGTTTTATGAAACTTTGTGTGTGTCATAATGACCACACCCTGACCTCACCATGAAAATGTGGTTACTGCTCCACCTACTGGTACAAAAATTAATTGTATTCTAATTTTAGCCATTCTTCCTATGTTTTTTATGCTGCTTTTCTTAAAATCATAATCACTGATGTCCGGTGACACTTCCGCACATGCCGTTGGTGTGCTTGGCCCAGTAATAGTTGCTTGCATCTATATTATTTGAATTATTTTGTTCCATTTCTGTAATCATTTGTGTTGTTTGCCATTTATTGTCATTTATTTCTCTAGCGGTCAGTATGGAGTAGTTAAGTGATCATTTGTGGTCACTCTGTGCTGGGAAACAGCCAACTACAACATCTGTCCATCTGAAGTGACCAATAAAACACCACAGCCATAAACAACAAGATTCAGACAAATGGAGAGCACTGAAGGACACACACACACACACACACACACTTGATAGAAGGTCACCCACACAACCTCAAGCACTTAGCCAATGTGTTAATTATATCTCTTAGACAATTGTCTCACCTGATGAGTAGAGCACGTCAGTGGTGTGTGTGTGCAGTGCGTGTGTGTGTGTGCAGTGCTCAGTTCTAACATGATGTGGCATGCAGCGCAGCCGTCGCAGGTTTTTAATAAATGATTCAAACGTGTCACTCTGCGAGTGGAGGTAATGCGGCTCGTTCTGAGCGCTCGACTCCTCTGCCATCCTCCAGGGACCATGAGAGATGGACGCCACACACAAATGCATCTGAGAGCTACCATTTCTGTGTTTATGTGTGTGTGATTGTGTTTTTAGGTGCATCTGTGGTGTGCCGCGGGGTCTCATTTGAACTTACCCACCCAGAGCAGCTGCACAAATGACAGAGAGATGCGGTTGAAGGTGTGACTCCTGCAGCGGTTGAAAGTGTGTATGCTTTATTAAGAGAGAACAAAATACAAACACACACTGCCTGTATGCAGCGCTGTTTGTTATGCCAAGAGACATGAAAGTGAGAGAAGGTGTGAGAGAAACAGACAGATGTGTCCATATGTAAGTGATGGATTCAGTGTTTTCCTGGTAAGAGTTAAGGGACTCCCAAAAAGAACGAAACCTGAACTTGGGGCTCTTGTACTCTTTTATTGAATTAAAAAATTGACAAATTATTGTCCTATTGCAGGGGTTCTCAACGGGGGCGGTACCGCCCCCCAGGGGGCGTTTGAACAATGCCAGGGGGTGCTAAGAGCAAATTAGTAGAGAGGGGGGCGTTAGGTTACAAATGGGGGGCGTTTATCAGTCATACTAATCAAATTGATCGTCAAGTTCCTCTTTGCATAAAATTTTTATCTAGACTTGGAATATGCCAGTTCTCCATTATATGGGTTGGTGCGTATTTGTACTGCAGTTCATCTGATTCTGAAGTCACCTGTATGGCTCTGTAGTAGGAAACGGCTCAATGTACAGAGCAGAGCAGGGGCATTTTTACTTGCAGACCAGTCTCAAACTCTTAAACCAGCACCGTTTATCATTATAGTGCTGTGAGAGCCAGTGAGAAGCACAGCACGAGAAACCATTCGGAAACCATTTGAATCTGGCACAGAATTCTACCCTTGAATTTACTATGGTAACACTAACTGTACTTTAGGCAGAGATAGACTCATGATAAATATTATCATATCACTACTGGGGCTGGGGTAAGGGAATGAAGTAGGGGGACGTTCATCCAAAAAAGGTTGAGAACCACTGTCCTATTGACTCAATGATTGTTTTGAATTTTTCCAAGTTTTCATCAGTGATTCAAAATGGATTGAAATGGGAATGTTGTAAACATGCCAAAGTGCAGCATGCTCAGATTTGTAAATCGTTTAGACACATTTAGGCCTCATCCACACTAATCGCTTTTTGTTTGAAAACACCATCTTCACTTTCCTAACGTCATTGTTTCCAAAAGTATTTTCAAAACGCTGAATTTGTGGGAGGAAAATGTCATTCTAGTGTGGATGAGAGACGTAAACGTAGCAAAATCAATGTGTTGTCTAATGGAAACGTATTAGTGTTGATGTCGCCTTAGAATCATTTAGAATCATTTAGGAATGATTCAACGAATCCTCATTTACACATGATGAGTAAAGATACAAATCTTTTTATGTATGTCTTTATGATTGTACATACACTTGATTTACTATATTATCCTCGTCTTAATATTTGCATTGAGCTGTTTTTAACATGTTATTATTAAATCATAAATAATCAGAAAAACACTCTTAATATGCAGTGTTGGGTGTAATCCAATTCAAAGTAATTTGTTACTGTAATCTAATTATTTTTAGTCAGAAAAGTAGTGTAATGCATTACATTTTAAATTCTTGTAATCTGATTACAGTTACTGACTTATAATTAATTTAATTACTTTTAAGTGCTTTATTGGGTTATGCTTATTTCTTATACATTAGAATTATGGCGCTGTAAAGAGTCATTTTGAAGGAGAAACAAGATAGAAATCTAGGCTGGGTTTCCCGAAGCACTAAGTAGAACATTAGCAGCACTTAAATTGTACTTAATCTCTAAGGTGCGTTTCCCAAAAGCATCGTTATCTAAGTAGTTTGTAAAAATGTTCGTAAATTAACGAGAGCTTTGAACCGCTCTTAAATCCATTAATTGCAACTTAAACGTATCTTTCTGGCATCTGACAATGGGACATTTAATAAATTGTGTTAATATATTTTTTGTTCATTGGAAAGCCATTGTAAACTATTTCAGAGGATTAAAAAGTGTTGAAAAAATTGCATTGAAATCAACAGGCATTCTCCGCAGTCTGCGCATGCAACGTCATGGGTCTAAATTACAAGACTCGTAATACAGTATAACATTATATAAGACTTCATTGATAAGCATAATTGTAATGGCAATAGAAAGACGACATGTTCTTATTAAACAGATTATTTAAGAAGAAACGAGTAATGTAATGTGACCATGCAGTTTCAAACTTAAATAAATATGCCTAATAAATAATTGAAATTTGGCTAGAGGAGATTAGAGTAAGTGTGCAATGAGAGATTCTCTCTCTCATTTCCTCCTCCTCTTCCTCCTTCCTCCATTGGCTGGTTCAAATCGGCTCACCTATAGTCTTTTTACAAGGCAGTAACAAATTGCATGATGCACAATGGCAGTTACAAGTACACGGTGCCTTGAACTCTAACCAGATGATCTATTAATATTTAGATACTGTAGGTCTATGAGTAGTTCAATACTGATGCCCATCATTTTAATCTCGTCTGTGTGCATTTGTTCAGTTTCCAGCTAAAGGAACAAAACTTTAGGCTACTTGAGAGTCGCTTATAATTCACAACGTTTACATTCACGTTACATGCATTTATTGCATCACTTTCATTAAACTCTATGATTGAGCATCAATACATCTGAAACGCCATCTTACTAAACCCATAATTATTTTTTTTAATTAAATTCGGTACCTCGATTAGGTTACAAACAACTTCCATGTTTGTCAGTATTTCCACCTTATTTTCATGTTGAGAAGACAAACTTCTGGATTTATTTGCTAAAGTTTGAGCACCTTTGGACAGGACAGCTCCCGTAAAGAAGCACTTAAGTTCTACTTTATAACGAGTGGTCTACGTGCTGGTTTGGGAAACAGGCATTACTCCATTGTAAAATAACGAGCGACATTCGCTAAGATGATCATAAATGCTTAAGTTGCAATGTTATCGGGAAACCCAGCCACAGACATTATTTTGAAATTGTTGAGCAGAAAAGTGTTTTATAAAGTAACTTAAAAGTAAAGTAACTGAATATTTTTCCTATGAAGTAACTAGCAAAGTAATCGGATTACAGTTTTAGAGAATTAATTAGTAATTTGCAGTTGATTACTATTTTTAAGTAACTTAAATACTATTAATACATCTCTAACAAGTTTTTTAAGAAAGTAAAACCTAGAATAACACCTTCAACATTTAAACAAGCATGAATATTTGTTTATCTTGAAAAAGTGATGCATCTTCGATTCTTCCTGATGGTTTATTCAACCATATTTAATCATATGTTTGACTTGAATAAAACCTGTTAATTTAAATTTTACAGTAAAAACAGTAAGTCATTTTGTCTTGTAGAAACATTTATTATATCAAATGATCAAATGAATGAAAATGTATTTTATTATTAAATATTTATTATATATAAGCTTGTTATAGATTGTTTTATTATATTTAAAATACAATTTCTGTCATCATTTACTCAAACTCTTTTCAATACAAAGGCAGTTGACAGTAAGTCACTTTAACGTCTTTAACTCTGGTTAAATATTTGGCATCCGCCTGCAATTTTTCATACCCAAATTTAAAAGTTCACCATACACATGTACAGTGTACTAATTGCATTAAGTATTTCATTCCACTATATGACAGCAAGTACTATTTCGTAGATATTTCGTTGAATATCTTTGCTTCTGAGTCTAGATGCTCAATCTTGATCTTTAGCTTGTATAACATTTAATCATCAATAGTTGAGAACATATTTTGCCAATGATTTGTTTGTCATGTTCTTTCTACTGGACTGCATATTTTGTTCTGAACTTTTGAGACATTACATTGGATTATTTACCCAACCAATCTCACAGACATGTAAATAATTTACATTTTTCATTTGAAAGAAAACAACCTAAGGTAAGAGTTGATATAGAATTTGAGGCTATTTAGGGCTTACAGAAACAGTGACAAGGGCACACATGAGACATGTATGTGTATATTTCTAACAGAGATCATATTTCACTTCATTATTCTTTTGATAAACATTCCAACAGTGGTGTTATGACAACCAAATAAACTACATGGCCACATTCCTGAGAAAGAAAGCTGTTGTTTGGTATATGACATTTCTGTCTGATGTATCTACATGAAATACTTCTCGTAACATAAATGCAACATTTATGGAGTTCTGTGAAAAGTTTTAAATGATACCACAAATGCATGCATGACTTGTGGATCTGGGGACTTTTATTTTGAAATCTTTATTACATGCTCCTGGCTGTGCCAATGGACCCAGTGTCATGTCTGCAGAGTTGAAGAGGTTAAATCTTAAATCAGAGAAAATCTTGATGTCCGTTGCACTTTCATGATAATTTTGGGTTCTTTTTTAAGCTTTAATATGTATCACTATCCACTGCTATTTTATTGAAAAGATGGAGGGGGATATTCATCGAAATCCCCCCTTTTGTGTTCTGCTGAAGAAAGAAAGTCATATGGATTTGAAACGAAATGAGGGTATTTGTAAGTAAAAGAAACGTATAATTAAAGCTTGTTGGTCTAGGGGTATGATTCTTGCTTTGGGTGTGAAAGGTCTTGGGTTCAAATCCTGGACGAGCCCCCAATTGTTATATACCCCCACAGTCTAGGGTTGAGTAAGAAGTAACAAAAGTTTGTGGAGGTCCCTTTTCCCGTCCCAGCACTTCACACAAACACCAGAATACGAAATATGTATTTACTCTTCAAAAAATCTTCTTTATTTAAAATCATATTTACTCTTTAAAAAAAAAAAACATCTTCGGTTCTCGGGCACTTTCTAAAATATGTTAGAAAACTTTGCCTGGACCCAAACAATGCAATCTGGACCTCACAACAGTTCAGTGTCCGACTTTAGACCATTAGATGCATCACTGCTGCATCCCGCAACACTTATTTAAAATTAAGAAAACACAAACTCTTTTCATACTCACACAGGAAACATCAGTGCAGTATAATGCTCTCTTCTTCAACCCAGATCTAATTAAAGCTTAACTAGATTAAAGTCCATTAGAGAACATTAGCAGGGTGAGGGAGAAATGTCTCATATGGAAAGTGTTCCTCTGTAGATTCAGGGACGCTCCTCTCACACTAATATGTCTTGGATGAGGAGGAAATGTCCACTTGTGATTGTAGAATAAACATCAGCGTGTGAGATGCTAATGGACTCTTACCGTCCCATCTGACGTCTCTCTGTCTCAAAGATATTGACCTGTGTTCCCCGTGATTCACTTCAGCACTAAAATTAACTTAATAATGGCCGAATACAAAGAACAACTACCTTATTTAACTCGGTCGACTTACATACTCTACAGGCAATTGACGGGGAACAATTAGGGAAACCATAATATGACCAATCCAGAATTATGGCTCGTTTTAGAAGTGGGCAGTTCGTTCATTCTGTCAGACTGTTAGAAATAAATAAAGAAGGTAAAAGAGTATCTATTGATTTTATATCAGAATCGTAAATGATCTGTTTTCTCCGGGGACATTCAGGATTTAAGCTTCTTCAAGAAAGAAGACATGATAATTATTTCAGTAATTATTTCGATTTTGGCTTCATACATGAGACACACTCATGTGTGACATTCTTTGCTTCTTCTTGGAGTCGTTTACAAGCTATGTAACAGTAAAAAAAAAAATTAAAAAAAAAATTGTCCCTTATTTGTCACACAGAACAGTATGTGTGTCTGTCTGTCTGCTATGGATACATTGCAAAAGATGCAAAATATGCAACAAAACATAAAATTCTTCCCGGTTTCTGTTCCAAACTTTATCAACAGCATTGTTAATGGATAATAAACATTTTCTGATTATTATTATTATTATTTTTTATGATTTTGTTATCATTAAATTGTATCACAGGGTAGAGTAGGGATAATTGTAACACTTTTTTAGTTTTCGATCATTTATTTGAAAATGTTTAGACTAGAGACATTTCTTAAAATTAGAATTTAAAATGAGACAATTAAACTGGAACTGAAACTGGAATGTTGATGTTACATTCTTTATCCAATGCTGTATAAATGTAACAGTGGTATGTGGTTATGTTGTGTGTAATGGGTGCATTTAATTATAACCAATGTTACATTTATTGAGTGTTACAATAATCCCTGCTCTCTCTTACATATTTATCAACTAGGGCTATCAATCGATTACAATTTTTAATCAAATTAATTACATGGTGTGCCGAAATAATCGAATTAATTGCAATTAATCACACATATAAATATTTGCTGAGAAAGCCCCTCAAATAATAATAATTCAATATATAATGATGAAATAATTATAAATAGTTATATTTAAATAATTACAAATTATACATATATAATAAAAAAAAATAGTTAATTAAAATGCATTATATTATTGTGACAGAGGAGTTAAGCATTAACTTTAGAATATTTGCATATTATTGAACATAAGCCAATCAGTGGCCTACATTTCACAGCAATCCATTTTGCAACTGAATTCGCCAATCAGTCCGAGATTTATTATAAGGGCTTGTTTAAGGACGCGTCAATGTACACCTGCGTCAGACGGACACTTTTGGAGCATCTCACTTTGGTTGCGTCGCATCATAAACATACTGTTTTTAGGTCGCTGTGTCAAGTTAAACGATGTTTGATATTATAAAAACACGCCTTGAGATCCCTAAATTCAGATTTGCATTCCATCAAGCTGTGTTTAAACACAAGTACGTGTCCTCATCTTGTGCTGTCTGCTGTCAGTAAGTGTGGTTTGTTCTCTGTATAAGCTGCTCATTGCCTCTATAGCGAGTTTCGCTTACTGCCCCCTGGAGAAAACAGGTGGTACTACAAGCTTGAATTGTTCAGGAATATTCCTTATTATGGTCCGGGAAAATGATTACTTGCGTTAATTTTGTAACGTGTTATTTTTTATAATTAATCGCATTGAATCAACCTGTTAAATCGACAGGCCTAGTATCAACTTCATATTGTCCTTTTACTTCATGTGCTCTAGATTTCAATATCGGAATCCCATAATTTTTGACCATTAGTCCGCACCTAAAGCACCAAAAACGTACCATTCTTTTTGTACCACCGCAACAAATGCTCTAAACCATCTTTTGTCTTCTTGGCAGGAGAAGCGGCAGCGTGTGCAGCGCAAAATCAAACGGGACATCCATTTTCTGTCGCCGTGACACAATTTACGCATCCAGTGTAGACAGCATCATTGATAATAATGGGAGCGAATTGCTTTTGTTGTGTCATGCAGTGCCACTCTCGTCTGGTGTAGACAGGGTGTAACAACAACAGCTGCAAAAACAGTTAACTATGCTGTTGATAAGAAAGTGCAATTTAACCACGAGTAACAACTTTCTTGGTACCTACAGTATTGCACTCACACTTAAAAAAAAGCCTCCCGACATTCGGTTTTACACCTAGTGTTAAAGGGATAGTTCCCCCAAAATGAAAATTCTCTCATCATTTATGCCATGCCAGATGTTTATGACTTTCTTTCTTCTAATAATATTTCAGCTCTGTGGTTTCATACTATACAAATGAATGGGTACCAAAACTTTGAAGCTCAGCATAACTTTGAAGGCAACATAAAAGTAATCCATAAATCACCAGTGGTTAAATCCATGTCTTCAGAAGTGATATGACAGGTGTGGGTGATTAAGTCCTTTTTTTTACTATCAATCTCCACATTCACTTTCACATTCTTCTTCATTTGTTTTTGGCGATTTACATTCTTTGTGCATATCGCCACCTACTGGGCAGGGAGTATAATTTATAGTAAAAGAGGACTTAAATATTGGTCTGTTTCTCACTCACACCTATCATATCACTTCTGAAGACATGGATTAAACCACTAGTGATTTATGGATTACTTTTATGCTGCCTTTATGTGCTTTTTGTAGCTTTAAAGTTCTGGCTATGATTCACTTGCATTGTATGGATGTACAGAACTGAAATATTCCTCTAAAAAGCTGTGTTTATGTTCAGCAGAAGAGACACATCTGGGATGGCATGAGGGTGAGTAAATGATGAGAGAATTTTCATTTTGGGGTGAACTACCCCTTTAATTTTGTCTGCAAAATGACTGACCATAATGTTTGTTGATGATGGGTATTTTGATTTTGTTAAGCATCATGATGAAAATTACATAATTTTAATTACTCAATGTAAATGGTGTTGCATGATTTTAACACTGCACTAACAATATTTTTGATTGTTATTTGAATAAGCAAATTGATTTCAATAATCCTCTCAAAGTATGTTGAGGATTTCTGAGCATAAACTGCATTAGCATCCACACAATGGAACACTATAATAACGGGTTAATAACGCATCCTGTATATGTGACATAAATCAGCTTTATCCATAACATAAACATAAAATTAAAACTCGACAATGAAGCACAGACAATGATGTGAATGAACAGGTGAACTAAGTTATGCGCTAGTCAGAATGTGTAACTCGTGTTGTGAATGCGCCATTTCCGTAAAAACGTGAAACATAAAGCAATTTCATAAACGGTCTAAAACGTGGAAAATTAATAACAGCATCTAAAGCATGAATAATTCAAAACACTGAAACTACTAAACTAGAAGCTAATAGTGTAGTACATTCATTATGTGCTAT
Source organism: Myxocyprinus asiaticus (assembly GCF_019703515.2). Lineage (NCBI taxonomy): Eukaryota > Metazoa > Chordata > Actinopteri > Cypriniformes > Catostomidae > Myxocyprinus > Myxocyprinus asiaticus. Next base: position 51,188,137 of record NC_059352.1, on the reverse strand, counting down.
TATTACAAGGGCCTAGGTTTCTAAAACAAATGTTTCATATGTTGTATACTTTGTATGTGTTCTTAAATCTTTGTTTAATGCATTTTTATAAATATATATATATATGTTTTTCAAAATGTCTGAATATTTTTGTTGACTAAATTTGGCTCAAATGAATAAAAATGACATGACAAAATATTGACTAAATTTGACATTTTTTTCAAAGACAAACTATGACTAAACTGTTAAAAGTAACACTTTCTCTATCTTTTTAATTCAGCGTTTTGAACCTGACATCTCTTCAGCTCCCGTGGCATTATGAGATATTGATGCATAACATACGGCTTTATGCATAATATATTGTAAAGTAGTATGCATATTTGGATAGAGAATCTATCTTTGCCTCTCCCTCTATTGATGTGACTCTTTCCAGCTGACCAGACTCTATTAAACATGTGTTGTAGGTCTGCATCGGTCTGTCAGAGCGCCCGTGACCCAAACACCTGCCCTCTCAGGCTTCAATCCACCGCCCCGCTGCATTAATGCTGATGACCTCACAGCAGTCCAACAGGAAAAGCGATCTCAGCTCACACACGCTCATTAACAGCACACTAATGCAGCTTCCTACCGCTACACACACACACTGCTCTACTATAACATGCACAACCAAGCATACAACATGAGCGAAAGGCCACAGCAACTCACCCAGCGAATACATGCTGTAGTGTGTGTAGGCTTGCCCTCGATAAATGTTTGTGAACAGCCTGTTAACCTCAACGCTGTTGAACCCGAAACTCATCATCATTAACCCCAAACTCTCAAACTGATAAACACAAACTTCGAGCACAAATTGTACATTAAAAATTACAAATCTTCAAAAATGACTAACTATATAGTACCTTTATGTAGTTCTTTTCCATGCAGTGACAGTTTATAGTGACCACTATATTGTCAAGTTCCAAAAAAAGGACAAAAAAATCACCATCGAAGTATCATTAAAGTAGTCTATACAACTTGCGCACTATATTTCAAGTCTGTTGCAGTCATACGATAGCTTTGTGTGAAAACAGATTGAAATTTAATCATTATTCATTGATTAATCTTCCTGTTTTCAGTGAATAACAACAATTTTGATCCATTCCTCATAAAAACAATCAAATGACTTTGCCCTTCAGAAAGAAAACCATATGGGTTTGAAACAACATAACGGTGAGTAAATAATGACCAAATTTATTCTTGAATTAACTATCCCTTTCAACTTTGTCCACTAGAGGTCATACAACATTGCAATGTTTTTTTTTTTTTTTTTTTGGATATCTGAATATATATATATATATAAACATTAATGAACTCAAAGTATTCGATTAACTTTCTAGAGTAATAATGTTTTGCATAATGTTCTGGATTAATGTGAATCATTATGGGTGTTTCTTAAACTTCGAGCACTTTCATGTCCCATGGGTTCATTTTTAACCCTCCTATGGTATTCGGTCATTTTTGACTGAAATTAATTTTCCTCATTTAATAAAAATGGTTTTCTTTATCCTAGCAGTACAAGACTTGATGACTTGTCCTCCATTTTCTTCCACTGCCTGGTCGACCACATTGCCTTTGTGAGTATACTCTTCTGACCGCGAGCGAATACGAATGCATTTGAACCATGCCCACTACAACTTCTTTGTGATAATCTTTTAGTAGAGTCAATGGCTGGTGCATGCACCGACGATGCACACAGATGATGACCATGTCCGTGAGTCGAGAAAATCTGGCCAGCTGCCGGACTGGATTATGATGAAATTTAAGTCACGCATACTGTGCGCGGAGCAATCCGCAGTGCGGATGCACGAAGTATACTTTTGCCTTTACACACACACAAAAATTAACTGGTGAGTCTATAATACAGAGCCTTTTTTTTTCTTTTTAGATTTGTCAACAACAAACAATAAATCAGTAATAATGTTAAACACACACACTCAGAAATGAAGGGGTGGGATGATAACACACTCAATACAATGCAGAACACACACAAACACAGAATCAGGGCATCAATATGTGGAGCTCTACAGTCATATTTTGGTCATTTTGACATTACAAGTCATCTGTTGTTTTCCAGCTGATGGCAGCAATCTGACACACTCACTCACTCACTCACACACACACACACACACACACACACACACTCACATACACACACACATATACACACACACACACGTTTGCTAATTTTTTTACTATAGTTTGAAATTGCAAAATGTTTATAATCTGATTCTTATATTTTATACTCTAATTGAATTTTCAGTTTGTGCATTTTCTGTTTCTTGATGTTCATTTTCTTGACATCATTATGCATTTACTTTGAGTTATTAAATTTTTATGTTTGAAATAAACTAAGGGTAGAAACATGCTTATTCTGTGTCTTCTCTTTGTAACACCATGGTCAGGTCTGATGACAAGCATAATGACATTAATTGCAAAAACTGACCACTTCAATTTTAAACAGCTAAACTTTGACAAATAATAGTTTGATGTCTAAATATATATCCAAATGCATATCTTGTGATAAAGTATAAAATTAAGTTACAACAAGTCATCAGACTACACAGTAGGTGTCTACAGTCATCTACTGGCTGTTACTGACATGACATGGTTTTCAAGTCATGTTATTTATATTTTGTTCACCAGATGGCAGCAGTTTTCCTCCAATGTATGTCACATTCTCATATTTTCTTCATGTTTAAACTTCAAGAAGTGTAGGTTCTGAATTTTTACTTTTTTCTTTCACAAATCTGCTTATTTTTATATGCAAAGTAGTGGTCAAATAATAAAAAAATACATGTAAATAAGATAAAAATAGCATAACCACACCCTCCCTCTGAAATAAATCAGAGAGAATAGTAACAGAGTGAATGCTGAATTCTTACGACAGATTTATTCTGCTAACAAACTCAAACTGTAAAAGAACTCGAAAAAGTTCAACTTTTCAGAATAACAATCTTTGATCCTGTATCCTTTTAATGACTCCAAAGTATCAAACCAGATTAAAGGAATAGTGTACCCCAAAAGAAAAATCGTTTCATTATTTACGCAGTTCATGTAGTTTATTCGTCTTATGACCAAATGTCATGCATCATGTCACAAGAACCAATGAGGATATTGATGAAAAAAACTGCTTAAATTTCAACCTCTTCATCCCACAAAAGCAATCAAATGGCTTAAAAAGATTTGGAATATAGTGCGTGAGTCGTATCGGTTACTTTTACTTGGTTTTATGTCATTTTTTTGTCCTTTTTTGAGCATGACAGACCAGAGTCATAATTTACTTTCATTTATGGCAAATAAACACTGTGAAGACTATTTAATAATTCACCTTGTGTGTGTTTGTAGCACAGGGTGAGTAAATAATGACAGAATATACATTTTTGGGTGTGCTTTTTATTTAATGTGTTACAGAACCAGAAAGACTGACTCGCTAACCTAGTGGCAGTATTTGCTGAAAGTGCTCTGGTTAGTTAGCGTCTGTAAGTCTAAATGATCCAGTATGCAAAACATCAAATGTCAGATATTCAGACGTGTCCCTGCAGCCAGTTATTCTCACATGGACAGTAAACGAGCACACATGCCAACAGCAGCAGGATTTTGGAGGTTTTGTAAAGAGCTGACAAAATGTCAGTTGGATATTTGTTATGAAAATTAACAAAAACTTCTAGAAGCTGCCAAGACGAAGAAAGAGAGAGAGAGAGAGAGAGAGAGAATGAGAGAGAGAGAAATCTAGCTCTCTCGCAGCAGAAGTGAATTCTTCCTCGGCATGTTTAAAGTTTGTATTTATTTTCATTTGAATAACTTTCAACTCATTTGTGCCAAAAGAAACTCTGCCAGAGTCAAATTTGTGTTGGCAAGTCCCAAACATTTCTGAAAAACCTAAACGGAAAAAGTTAACATTTATTACAAAAGCACAAAACGTTTGAATTATTTGTTTCAAGTAAGAATGAGGTAAAATCACAACTGTTGTAATTTTATCTTACAACCCCAATTCCTAAAAAGTTGAGACAGTATGAAAAATGCTAATAAAAACAAAAAGGAGTGATTTGTAAATTATATTCACCCTTTGCTATATTGAAATAACTACGACTATACATAATATGATGTTTTACCTTGTGAATATCATGGTTTTTTGAAAATGTACAGTAATTTCGGGACAGTCGAGTGTTTACTACTGTGTAACATCACCATTTCTTCTAATAACACTTATTAAGCATTTGAGCACTGAAGACACAAGTTTGTTAAGTTTAGAAAGTGGAATTTTCCCCCATTCACCCATTGTGTGGGTCTTCAGCTGCACAATTGTACGGTGTCTTCATTGCCGTATGGTGTGCTTCATAATTGTGCCACACATTCTCAATTGGAGACAGGTCAGGACTGCAGGCATGCCAATCTACCCACACTCTCTGCTTACACATCCTTGCTCTTGTAATCTGGCCAGTATGTGGTTTGAAGTTGTGTTGCTGAAAATGCTGGGACGTCCCTGGAAAAGACAGTGCTGGATGGCAGTATAAGTTGCTCCAAAATCTTTACATATCTATCTGCATTCATGGTGTTCTCACAGATGTGCGAATTACCCATGCCATGGGCACTGACACTGACACTGACCCCTGGCCCATACAGACATTGGCTTTTGGACCCGACGCTAATAACAGCTTGGATGGTCCTTTTCCTCTTTGGCCCAGAGAACACAACGGCTGTGTTTTTCAAAACCTTTTTGGACTCATCGGACCAAAAAACACAGTTCCACTGTTCTACTTTCCATCTATGATGAGACCGAGCCCAGAGAAGTCGGCAGCGCTTCTGGACAGTGTTGATGTATGGCTTCTCCTTTGTATAGTAAAGTCTTAACTTGCATCTGTGGATGCAGCAGTGAGTGGTGTTGACTAACAAAGGTTTACTAAAGTAATCCCAAGCCCATGTTCATGATATCCATTACAGATAAATGGTGTTTTTTTAAGACAGTGACGTCTGAGGGATCAGAGATCACGCACGTTCAGAAACGGTTTTTGTCTTGCCCACCGAGATTTGACCAGATTCCTTGAATCTTTTAACTATATTTTACACTGTAGAGGATGACATGTAGGGGTGTAAATTGGACGTTTCATCACGATACAATCTTATATTGATTCTCTTGGCCTGCGATCTGATATTTGCCGTTACTTCAAAGTTGCCGCAATACAATTTTGATTTGATTCGATTCAGGGCCCTGCAATCGATATTCCGATACTATGTGCCTATTTTACACAATCAATAAAAAAATGTTTGCCTTCAAATGCAACCAAAATATAATTTGAATATTTTATTGAGCTTTCTGAAAAGTGCAAATTTAGTATCCACATTGGGACATCCACAACAAAATAAGGTACTTCACATGCTGAAAAAAATTCATACACAAGTGATCATCAATCGTTTGATTACAGCTTATTTTTCAGTTTAATCCAATTCAAAGTACTTACATACCCTTGACTTGTTTCCAAATATCCACGCTATCTGTGGTTTTCTTAGCTACAACTTCCACAGTTTTAATGAAAAATTCTGTTACAGTTAACTGGGATAAATGTTAGTAAGGGTGTTGACGTGTAGATGTTTAAAGTCTTATAACTGATGCTGGTGCTGAGCAGGTGTTTCTCTTTCCCTCATTAGTGTTGTTCAGAATGTCGGCGTTGTCAAGATGATTCCATGCTACTTTAAAATAGCAAATGCATGTGCAACAATATCGATGGAAGCCCAAATTATTTGCGCATGTGAGCAGATCTGCGTTTGTCACGAGAGCTCACATTTTAAGGAGCGCCCGCTTGATGCGCTCGCACGGATCCTGTCAATGGAGCTCGCGTTTCGCCGCACGGATAGCAGAGCACAATTTGGCTTCAGAGACCCTGCACACATTCTTGTCTCACATGAAAAGCGTATTTAGTGCTCATAAAGTGAATGAATGTAATAAGGTTGCTTCATTGCTTGATGGAAATGCATACGGACATGGCTGAAAATAAAGGTACATCTTAAAAAAATTTCTGTATCGATGTTTACATGTTGTATCGATAACATTGGATCGTTGTGTAGAGCCGAGGAGGGTGGGGCCGGGCTGGAATGACGCACGCCCGGTCCCCAATCAGCCTGATGGGGCGCGCGAGGGATAAATGTGGCCGGGGACGACGGTTCGAGAGAGATAGAATTACAGGCAGCTGTACTGTGTGTGTGTTTATGGTTGTGTGTTTTTGGTTAAGTTGTTCATTAAATTATTATTTATATTCTCAAGCCGGTTCTCGCCTCCTCCTTTCCGCTGAACCCCCTTACACTGGTGCCGAAACCCAGGAGGGAGGAGGGATTCCCGTCGCAGAGTCCTTGACATTGCCATCCACCCATTGTAGCGCCGCTGCCATCTGACGGGGGACGGAGTAGCCCGACCACCCGGACGCGGGGAACGGCCGCCGTCCGCGAGGCGAGTGGGGACTGGACTCCCCGACCGCCTGGAGCGAGGGAGCCGCTGCCGGGGGCGGAGGAGTGCCCTGCCATCCCCCGGGAACGCAGAGGGGTCGAGAGAAGACCGCCGTCCACGGGGGGAGGAGGGAAGCGACTCCCCGACCGCCTGGAGTGGTAGGGCCGCTGCCGGGGGCGGAGAAGTGTCCCCACGGGACACCGGGAACGCGGAGGGGGCGTTCTGTCCGCTAGGGGTTGGAGGAGCAGCTGCCGTCCGCCTGAGAGGGTGGAGGAGTGATCGAGGACCATGCAACGCCGCATCAGAGAACCGGTGAGTTTCTTTTTCTCTCTCTCCTCTCTCTCTCTCGAACCATCGTCCCCGACACGCGAGGGATAAAGGCGGCCGGGGACGATGGTTCGAGAGAGAGAGAGGAGAGAGAGAAAAAGAAACTCACCGGTTCTCTGATTCTCCATCAGGCTGATTGGGGACCAGGCGTGCATCATTCCAGCCCGGTCCTGCCCTCCTCGGCTCTACAGTTGGTTATTGGATCGATGCATCGATCCAGATTGATGAACCGTTACACCCCTAGTGAAATGCCCAAAATTCTTCCAATTTGAGAACATTGCTCTCAAAGTGCTGGAGTATTTGCTGAAGCATCTGTTGGCAAATTGACAAGTCTCGAATGATCCTTGCTCTTGAAGGACTAGGCTGTTTTTGGAGGCTCCTTTTATACTATGACTCAATTGCCTCACTTGTTTAACATCTCCTGTTTCACATTGCCTTGTTATTTCAACACGTTAAATTGTTATTAGTCTTAAATTGCCCCTGTTTCAACTTTTTTTGGAGTGTGTTGCAATCATCTGATTTGAAATTACTGTACATTTTCAAAAAAACAATGAAATTCACAAGGTAAAACTTCATATTATGTGTAGTTGTAGTGCTTTCAATATAGCGTAGGGTGAATATAAATTACAAATAACTTATTTTTGCTTTTATTAGCATTTTTCATACTGTCCCAACTTTTTCAGAATTGGGGTTGTAGTCTGTTTTAGGGCTAGATGATATATACAATATTTAAAATTAATTCACTTAGTTTTTCTGATGAAAAATAAAGCAAATTAAATATTGTTAACCTCCTGAGACCCGAGCGTAACTGCTGTGTGCATTTTCCATTTCCCTTGTTGATTTGTAACTAGTAGCCCCTAATATACATACAAAAAATAATAATATTAATAATAATAATAATAATTTCTAGAGCAAATAGTTTTCCTAAAAATTGATGTCCTCATATGTGGACAGCAGGACTAAGTTGTGAAATTTTAAATAATACCAAGCTATAGAAAGTCAGATATTTTTTTCATCAAATAGTTCATTATGTTTCCAGGAGTGTTGGTTATTTATGTTTTTGAGATGTTACAGATATTACATCAGAAATTAGCATAATTAATTTTGATTTAAAAGTAATGTCCAGCATCATCCAATCACTGTCAACCATGTTAAAATAAAATGATACATTATAAATTCTGATTATCATTGTCTCATGTCTGTCAAACATGTTGAGTGATCCAAACATCATCTGCAGCCTGAAACTGAACTTTTGATCAGATTTTAGGAGTAAATGCACTTAACTGCATGGAGAGATATAGGATGCTCCCTTGCTCCCTATTTAGTGAATGACTTAACCTCCAGTGTGCTGTCTGTCTGCACTGGTCTCAGAACAGTTTGAAATGCACCTTATTTTCATCCTAACTCCATATAAAGCCTCTGAAACCAACATTTTCCAACTTACTCTCAATGTGAAAATACACAGTAAATATAGGAATGTATTTACTAACGTTAATGAATAGAATCGTATAGTACAATGACAACAAAATAAAATAGAAAAAAAAAATATTAAAATGAAGTTAAATGACCCACAGATGTGTTAATGTTGAAAGTTATTCAAACTAACTAACATGTTTTTAAACTTTTGAGGGAATAATATCCCAAAATCATCGTATGTGGACATCATGTTTATCAGCGTGCTGACTAGCCAAAAATTATTGAATTTAAAGCGGCATATCAAATGAAACTAGAGACGCTACTCTTTACAGGTTTCAATGAAAAAACGTAGAGGTTTCTTACCAGAGGCACTTTTATTGGCTTTGCGCCCGTAGAAGCGCTTTATGGTAATCAATGGCATGTTGTTGTGTCACGTGACTCGGTTCGCCAGAAGTTTAACCCTTAAATGACAGTCTAGAGTCTTGTGAACAGTATTCAGTCTGGTTTTATTATTTAAATTATGTGTTGCATATAGCGAAGCCAAAATACAACATCTAAGCATGTGGACGCGGTGTCGAATGAGGTTAAAAAAATTATGTACTTTTTATTTGGCCATTAAGTTTCCTAAAGAGTGTATCATTACGTCTATTTAAACTAGAGTTGGTAAGTTCAATTCATTTTCATGAAACTGTCTGTTTTTTAGTGAATCGATTTAAAACTATTACGAGTTGTCATATGACTCTGTTGGTCTGTTTGAGAGGAAGAGAGAGTGAGAGAGTCGCGTCTTGGGGGTTGTTCATCCTTATTAGGTAACTCGTCTCATTTCAGGGGCACTTGTATAATTATCATTAACTATATGTTCAAGAGGGAGCAATCAGTGTGTTCCTCTCCTGATGGGCGATTAAATGATTTGTCTGCTGGACAGAATGTGCATCTCTGTCCAGAGCTCCAGTGAAGGAGAGCTAGAGGAGAAAAGCACATTAAACATGTGAAATACTTTATGATGACATAAAGTGCACATAAGACAAGTTTGCTTCTCACATTTGATTCATTCATTTGGATCTCCTGATCAGAGAAAACAAGCCACAAAACTCTAATTCAGGGTTTTTAAAAGCTGATAAAACGTACAAGATTGCGCCCTCACACTTTGCAGGTTCATTATAGGTATATAGGTTATTATATGATACTTAAATGCATTTCATGTTTACATTGGAGTTATTTTTCACAATTATTTCAAATATATGGAACCTTTTAAATTCAATGCAGAATTGTTTTACTTTAAGGTGCTATGTGAAATCAAACTAAATTCAATGAATATCTTATCTATAAATTATTTTATTTTTTTAGAAAGACTAGCTAGATTGACCAAACAACAGAAATGAGGTGCCATTCATGGTCTTACCTATGCTTATGGCATTGCACTGTAAATATAAAAGCAAGTACATAAAGGGGTTTTCAAGTCCGGACCTAAGAGACTTATCGACAAATTATGGACAATGTTTTCCTCTTGTCTAAATATCACCACAGTTACTGTTACGGCTTTGAAATTGTGATCAATTTTAATAAGGGTGATGATGTGTATTTGAACAACATTTATTTCGGCGCATGTCAAAATAATCCAGCAAAATGGATCAGTTGCGCAAGTTGTGCTGTGATTGCTCACTCACACGAAAAGCAGTCTTCAGTCGCGCTGCACAAGGGCACGTCTCAGATGAGAAGCATATTTAGAACATATAAACCTCTGAATGCGAGATGGAAACCATTAACTTTGTTTCGATTTTGGAAATTGAACTTGGGTGACCGGCAAAAAACATTCAAAGCAGGAAAAAACCCTGCAGACTGAATTTACTTAATTAGTATTTATTTAATTGATGCCGAATTGCTTGTAAGAACTGCAGTATTCATTTTCTTTCTCTTATTTATTCTCATAATACTGCAGTCATGTATGTATACTAATTTATTTATAATATAAATATAATAAAACATATTGGTTGAACATGCACACAGAATGTCACAAGACTGACGTTTTTGTGTGGCGGGATAAGAATCGCTTCCTCGTGTGTCTGCTTAAATTTGTAGGCAAATAAATAAATAAATAAAAATCCGTTTGCAGCAGACACTGATAATAGTATTAAATTCCTATACTATAATGCAAAAATGCTCAAGTTTTCATCTTTCCATAAATAGCCAAATCTATGATGGCCAAGTAAACATTATTATTAATGTTCATTTATCTTTGAATACAGTTGTAAATGTTAGTTTTTATTAAATCTTCATTCTGATGCCTCAGTTTGTAAACCGCTGGTCAAACTCAAACAACTCTCCTCAATACCGGGCTGTTATTTCCAAGAGTGGGTGTGTCCTGAGTAGAAGAGTGGCTCCACCCTCTTCTTAGAAACTGTGTAGGAGTGTCTGTGCTCTGATGGATGAGCTGCACTAATAGCACACACACTGAACAGCATCTGTCTACACAATCTGATTAAAGCAGCCATTTCAAATGTGTCTAAAGGCTGCTGGGGAATAAAAGAGACATTTAAATGCAGCAGAGCTAGGGCTGTGTGATAAAATTATCTATATTTGTATTAAAAAATAATAAATGAATAATCCACGATATCAGTGATAAACAGAGTAATTTAATGTTCTACATCTAGACAATCAAGAGTGTGTAGCTAAAAACACAAGCAACAAACTTCTCTGACTTAGCTGCCTTGCTAGATTAGACAAAGCTATGCCAGTAAAACCCAAGAGGTGCGTCCCAAACTGCACACTTCTGCACTATTCTACATCATTTTGTAGTGTAAATTAGGGATGGGCGATACAACTTATTTTCTTTTCAATCCGAAACCAATCATTTCAAGTCCAATATCGTCGATACCGATACGATACTTATATTAAATAATATCGTATTATTTAAAAAATAATACAAAAAATAATAAACAAAAATTAATGTATATATATATATATATATATATATATATATATATATATATATATATATATATATATATTTATTTTTATTTTTTTTTTTTTTTTTTTTTTTGTGATTGCTTGGGATAAAATGGGTAATTTAAAATATTATTTTTAGTCATAATTCAAGTCATTATTATTATTATTTTTTTTATTTTTATTTTTTTTACATTTGTGAGCCTTAACAGAAAATTATTAGACTTCTGTTTTGTTTACCCTTACAAAAATTAACCATGGGTTCACTACAGTAACTATAGTTTAACCATGGGATGTAGTTAAACCATAGTTACCACACAATTAACCATGGTTACTACAACAATATTACTCTAGTAAAACCGTGGTTTCAGCCCAAAAACAAAAAACAAACATGGTTACAACAATATTACTTTAGTCAAACCATGCTTAACTATTATTTTTAATGACTTATTAACAATTACACACAAACTCATGATAAGAAATGTCACCTTTAGATATGTTGTTATTTTAGTGTGAATTTACTCCAGAAGTCGTTTATCTGATTTTCTATCATTACCTCTGCAAGACACTGATCCCTCTTGTTGAACGAGTATTGTGATGGTGCAAGAGCTTGTCTGCTTGTGTCTTTCAGCATGCATGTTAATATGAGCGGAAGAAGAAATAGATCCATTCTGCACAAGTATTTGCTAATATAGCCTAATCTTTTTATTTCACTTTGAAGCTTATGATTATTGTTAATGTTCATGGAAACCAAATAATAATATCCCTAGTTAATTTTTATTTTTTTTTTTAAATGTTAGAATTGATATTTTTGTGTGAGGATAGATATTTTTGATATAACATCAGTATCGGAAGTATCGATGCTTTATGATCGATCCGCCCATCCCTAGTGTAAGTAGTGCGAGTAGTATGTTAACATGAAAATGCAACTAAAAGAAGTGTACTACGAGTACTCAAATGAAGCACTTCGTCAACCGCCAAAATGAAGTGTGGAATGTTGGACCCTTCATGCACTCAGCGCTCGCGGCTTGCCGTATGTAGCAAAAGGGGCGGAGTTACCTGGCTGAGATGCTGGTGTGGCAAACCTATTGTAAATAATGGAGAATGTAGCAACTAGCGAAACTTCAGTGAAGACACCACCTTACTGAATTGAATGCTTTACCATCACCCCATGCTGTGTGAATATGTACGTTGTTTGAGATGAAGTGTTGATCTGAGTTTGGCTAACGCACTTAAAAGCTAGCGGAAACACATCACACGCTTTTCAAATGTCACTTCTGTCAGGTCTTCATACAAAAACATTTTGTGTTCCATTTGGGACGATACTACACTTAAGCATTCATACACTAAATGGCTGAATGCATAGTATATTTGGAAAGTGCACAGTGAATCGTGCATCATTTGGGACACAGCTAAAGACAAAGTTATACACACAGGGGTGGTCATCACATTCATATGAAATGCTATATGTAACCTTTAGTCAACCACTGAACTCAACTCAACTTTGGTCAACTAGCTAACTGAATCATGAAATCAGCCATCTAGGAAGTATTAGCTGGCTTGCAGCTAGCTAGCTAGCTATCCGGCTAATATGATATTCTTGTGTACCGAACAAGACGGCACTGACAATGCAGCTATCGACTGAAGACAGTGAAGACAGTGTTGATGTAACACTGACATCAACTGTTTCTTTATGTACTATTTAGTTTAACATTCTGTCATGTATATTAGCACAGTCACATCCACAATTTTTTTTTTTACACAGGCAAGAAAGTCTTTCGGTGGATGTTATGAATTTGAGGTTACAGCAATTACGTTATATATGGGTTACGTTGCTGACACCCGTCAGGATAAAACCAGGAAGAAGATTGTTGGAACCTTAAAACTGAATGTCGATGAAGTTGTGGTGAAAAGCGGTGAGAAACATACCAATATTAAAGTCGTTTTTCACAATAGATTATCCTCCCTGCCCAGTAGGTGGCGATATGCACTAAGAATGTGAATCGCCAAAAACAAAAGAAGAAGAACGTGAAAGTGAAAGTGGAGATTTATATTAAAAAAAAGCACTTAAATATTGATCTGTTTCTCACCCACACCTATAATATCACTTCTGAAGACATGGTTTTAACCACTGGAGTCGTATGGATTACTTTTATGCTGCCTTTATGCCCTTTTTTGAGCTACAAATTTCTGGCCACGATTCACTTCTAAATATTGTCATTTGTGTTGAGCAAAAGACAGAATATCATACACATCTGGGATGGCATGAGGGTGAGTAAATGATGAGAAAATTTTTATTTTGGGGTGAACTAACCCATTAAGTTCAGGGTGCCAGACTTTTTAAAATTCAGTTTATTCCAACAGAAGTGAGAAACCCACTCCACTGGTCAGTCGTAGAAGTAGAGTAAACTTGTGTTTCTCCTGTAAAATCTCTCCTGAACACCAGCGTTCTCACTGCTGTCTAATTAGTATTCACACACCTCACTCCTCATCTCTTTGCTTTTGTTCACTAATTATCATCTGATTGCTCATTAGATGTTGTGTCTTCTTGTCTGTGTTCTGTAAACAAGCTCCCTGCATCTGCTTGTACCGGATCAGACTCCATAATGTCAATGAGCAGCGAATGTTGTGTGTGTGTTTGGCAAATCTGCTTTAATGGACAGACACAAATACAGACGTGAATACTTACGACTACATAAACATACAAATAGACATAAAAGACACACAAATATCTAGCATAATTTACACATAAACAGTCATTTATATTTTCCTCCAGCCCTCTCCCAACACACACACAATCTTAATATAAGATATCTGAGATAGTCTGAGAGGACTACTCATTTGGCGTTATCACAAACAAGACCAAATTCTCACAAACCACACTGTATTTAATTGACTAACCCAAATCCTAACCCTAAAAGACAACTTTTTCTATTATGTCAAAAACATAAATAAGTAATTAAATAAATAAACATTATTTGCTTTACTTATCTATTTTTTTCTTTTTTTTTTTCTTTTTTTTTCTTCTTTTTTTTCAATTGAAGACATCCTCTAATGTCTCTAATGGTAGGTTTTGTCATTAAGTTCACTTATGGGGGACAAATGTGTCCTCAAACTTTAGCACAGTAAACCCACAGAAACTCACATTTTCTCTCAGTTCAAGTGAACAGCGTTGCTTTTGATGAAAGTGCACTCCTGTGCACACACACACACACACACACACACCATGCTCTTGTACAGCTATGATGTGGCTATGAGCAGTAATGAGTGGATACTCAGATTTGAAGGGCCCGGCTCATGACAATCCCATTTTCTGTGTAATTTCATGCTTGTCTTCTTGAATGAAGATATTGGCTGCTGTGAGGCGTTAGGTCAGAGGCGGCCGCTCGCTGCAGTGCAGTGCACGCCGTGTTTCCTGTGTCTTGATGAAAAGTAATTCGTCATTTACACCCCTGAATTCTGCCATTTTTTCTGCACTCTCTTCCTTTCTCTCTCATAACAACTTTCCGGCTCAGGGCGGTTCCCTGCGGCCCAGGCGAGGAGGGAGTTTGGGTGAAAGAGATAAATAGGTTTATTCCGGCAGCGGTGTGGCGAAGCAGGTTGGAGCTCTTGAGAGTTCCTGTAAACCTGTACACATTCCACACACTGGCTCCTGATGGATTTTGTCACCCCTCTACCTCTGAAGCCAGACCCTCTGACCGCTCGGGGCATTGGTGGGCCGGCAGAGAGACTGTGGCGGCCGGTGAGGCATGAGAGCAGCAAAATTGATTTTTTTTTTCCAGTCTGAAATCTGCCAAGCTCTCCAGGGACATTTGTGACAGCTCGAGCCGATCGGCCAATCAAAACTTAGAGTTAGTTTGAACAGACATCGGTGGGGGGGGGGGGGGGTCTCACCATCATAAACAGGCTGCAAGGCTCTGACTGGCTGAGACAGAGGTGCTGTTGCAAAAAGACTGACCCAGTCCACAAGAACCTCACACACTGAACCTGACCTGAGATCTACACAGCTCAAATCAAATAGTTACCTAACAAACATGCACACACACACACACACAAACTTTTTAGATTGTATTTGCAGAAGTGATTTCTCATGTGTATATGTCTGTCAGTGTGTGTTATCAGTGGAAGGTGAATGAAATAAGACAGAAACAGAAATTTTGTACCACAACCACATCACGAAACAAACTTAACACATCAGAAACACGACACAAACCAAACTAACCATGACACTAACCAAACTAACCAGGGCATAAACCAAACTAGCAATGACACATACCAAGCTAAAAATGACACTTACCAAACTTACCCCAAATTTAAAAATACAACACCCCAAACTAACTACAACACAAACTAACCATAACACAAACCAAACTAACCACAACATAAACCACTCCATAAAGCAAACCAACCAAAACACTAACCAAATGTGGGGATGGGGGCGTGGTCATGTGTCTGTCTGCGGGAGAGATAGAGTGACCCGAGAGCATGGTGTCAATGTGTACTGAGTGCATTAAACATTCATGTTATCTTATTGAGTGCTGTGAAGAATCTACGTGAATTGAGTGCCGTAAAATACAAGACACTGAAGGCAGAAAATAAAAGAATTGCCTGCACTGCAAACAAATCACAACACTAACCAAACTAACCACAACATAAACCAAAATAACCACGACACAAACCACAACAAAAACCAAACTAACCACAAAACAAAACAAACTAACCACAACACTAACCAAACTAACTGCAATATAAACCACAACAACAACAAAAAACGCAACATAAACCAAACATATTTGCATACCACTCCCCCAGACATACGGGTATAAAAGGAGCTGGTATGCAACCACTCATTCAGGTTTTGTGCTGAGGAGCTGAGACAAGGTCCCGGCCATTTCAGCGGGTAGTTCAGGGGGGCCTCTGCCCAAGGAAGGCACAGTTTACCAACAGGGAAACTAATTAGTGGAAGATATACGTCACATGGGGTTACCTACAGGGAACCACCACATGCAGAGCACCTACCCCAGTGCAGGGCTTAGTTAGCACGTGTACTGAGCCATCAGCAAGTTTCACCGCAAACTCGTCTGCCACAGGGCTCGGAGGAAATCAACCAGGGAACACAGTTTGTGAACACTACTGGGAGTCAACGGTGCACGTCTTCAGCTCAGGGGAGATGAAAGGCGCTAGGCGCAAGCGATACACCCGACCAGCTGTCCCGGACTTACCTGCTTGTGCATGCCACTACACTGGACTACCGCGTCCCATCCAGGGGCCAGACACGGAGATTCCAGAGGTCTGGTCACGGGTGCCAGAGGGTGCCCCGTCCCCAAGAAAGAAGATTCTTCCTCAGGGGAATTCGCCAGGGGGGAGCTGTCGCGAGAAGCGTGAGGTCCGAGAACAATGTCTGGGTGGGCCAGTAGGGTGCTACCAGGACAACCTGCTCCTCGTCCTCCCTGACCTTTCACAGGGTCTGTGCAAGCAGGCTCACTGGGGGAAATGCATATTTGCGTAGGTCAGGGGGCCAGCTGTGTGCCAGCACATCTATGCCGAGGGGAGGTACCAGATCGGGCGGTGGGAGGATTCTTGGGATGCGAACAGGTCCACCTGTGCCTATCCGAATTGACTCCAAATCAGCTGAACCACGTGAGGGTGGAGTCTCCACTCTCCCCTGAGGGTTATCTGCTGTGACAGCACATCCGCTGTAGTGTTGAGGTTGCCTGGGATGTGAGAGGCTTGCAGCAACTTGAAGTGCTGCTGACTCCAGAGGAGGAGATGGTGGGCGAGTTGTGACATACAACGAGAGCGCAGACCGCCTTGGCGGTTGACATATGCTACCATTGCCATATTGTCTGTTCGAACTAACACGTGCTTTCCCTGGATCAACGGCCAGAACCTCCGCAGGGCGAGTAGAATTGCCAACAACTCGAGGCAGTTGATGTGCCAATGCAGTCTCGGACCCGTCTAACGGGCCAGCGGCTGCGTCCCTGTTGCAAACAGCACCCCAGTCCATTTTGGAGGCATCTGTCGTGACCACGATGTGCCTGGAGAGCAGTTCTAGAGGAACACCTGCCCATAGAAACGAGAGGTCGGTCCAAGGGCTGAAAAGACGGTGACAGACCGGCGTGATGACCACGCGATGTGTCCCGTGACGCCATACCCATCTCGGGACTGGAGTCTGGAGCCAGTGCTGAAGCGGCCTCATATGCATCAACCTGAGCGGGGTGGCCACCGCCGAGGATGCCATATGCTCCAGGAGCCTCTGAAAAAGTTTCAGTGGAACCGCTGTTTTCTGTTTGAACACCTTCAAACAGGCCAGCACCGACTGGGCACGCTTGTTCGTAAGGCACGCCGTCAAGGAGACTGAGTCCAACTCCAAACTGAGAAAAGAGATGCTCTGAACCAGGAGGAGCTTGCTCTTTTCCCAGTTGACCCGAAGCCCTAGTCGGCTGAGGTGTGAGAGCACCAGGTCACTGTGTGCGCACAACATGTCTCGAGAGTGAGCTAGGATTAACCAGTCATCGAGATAGTTGAGAATGCGAATGCC
Organism: Myxocyprinus asiaticus; assembly: GCF_019703515.2. Taxonomy (NCBI): domain Eukaryota; kingdom Metazoa; phylum Chordata; class Actinopteri; order Cypriniformes; family Catostomidae; genus Myxocyprinus; species Myxocyprinus asiaticus. The sequence goes on along the minus strand of NC_059352.1, from coordinate 51,170,453 downwards.
CACCTCCCTTAACGGGGCAAGGGCAGCCTCTGCGACCTTCGTGAAGACACGAGGAGACAGGGACAGGCCAAAAGGGAGGACTTTGTACTGATACGCCTGACCCTCGAATGCAAACCGCAGGAAGGGTCTGTGTCGGGGAAGGATCGAGACGTGGAAGTATGCATCCTTCAGGTCTACCGCCACGAACCAATCTTGATGCCGGACACTCGCCAGAATGCATTTTTGTGTCAGCATCTTGAACGGGAGTCTGTGTAAGGCCCGGTTCAGTACTCGCAGGTCCAAGATTAGCCGAAACCCACCGCCTTTTTTCAGTACGATGAAGTAGGGGCTGTAAAACCCTTTCTTCATCTCGGCTGGAGGGACAGGTTTAGTGCACAAGGTAGCAGCGTTTTCGCTCTTGACCAAGGTGAAGTGAATACCGCTGAACCTGGGCGGGCGCCTGGTGAACTGAATCGCATAGCCGAGTCGGATGGTCCGGATCAGCCATCGCGACGGATTGGAAAGCGCGAGCCACGCGTCCAAGTTCCACGCAAGGGGGACCAAGGGGACAACGAAGCACTTACCTGGCTCCTTGTGACCACCCCCGGAACAGCCTGGGACAGGGGAGGAAGAGGCCTGTCCTCGTAACCTGTGGAGACTGCCACATCGGGGACGGCTGTGTGCCACAGCTGGGTGCTCAGGGATGGAAAGGCCACCGCTGGAGTGCCAATCCTACAAGAAAAAACCCGTGGACGGTGGTCGTGGTGACGACCATGCACACCGGGTATGTGACCCAGGGAGGAAGGAAGCCACTCTTTTGCTGAACTGTTGGGTACCACAGCCACTTGGGCATGCGGCGAAATCAAACAAAAGGCAACAAAAGATTTTCCGCCCAGCCCTCCACCGGGGGATGGAGGGGTTTTTTTAACAGCTCCAAGTGAGTGGGTTCCCTCGTCTCTGGGTCACCCGTCTCAGGGGCGCTTTGACGACCTCCATGGGTTCTTAGGTGCCGGCTGTGAGACGGGTGGCATCTGCTTCCTGCGGTGGGCTCCACGCCGGGGCCGGGCTGAAGGGGCGGGCTGTGGCGGAGCCGGTGCAGTCACCGCAGGGGGACGCCCCTACAACACAAGCCATACTACCCACACAACTAAACACACATATCTCATCAGACACAACACAAACCCAACTAATCACCACATCAATCACACTAACTACAGTAACCATCACACCTGTCATGCTAACCACACTAAACACTGCACTAATCACACTAACCAGATTAATCACCACACTAATCATGATAACAACACCAACAACTACACTAACCATCACACTAAGCATACAAACCTTCACATTAGACCGCTGAGCAGAAATAGCTTAGGCCTTTTTTAATTTCACAATGAGATTTTATCAGAAGAAAATAACTTACTGTGAACTTTACAGACGAGCTTCCTCTGCGGCAAGGATTAGCCCTAGACCTAACCCTACCCCCCCCCCCCCACACACACACACGTTTGTTTCTCTGTTGTTCATCCGAGTGTGTAAGTGTACTCATGCCCTCAGACCACAAACAAACACAACACACACTCCACAGATCTGTGCGTGCCAGCGGGCATACAGGTGTCAAACACACACACACAGCGAAAGAGGGCCAGCAGGCCCAAGAGTTCTTGTGCATGGATGAATTGAGTGTGTTTAAGAAATAAGCACAGATGGAGGTGTGTGTGTTCTCTGAAAGAGGGCTGGAGGGGTGCTTAAAAATGCAATAACAATATCCTCAAGCAACCTGCACAGGGGAGTTTATCTAAAGACTCTGAGGCCAGTCACACACAGGCAACCTCTCTCTCTCTCTCTCTTTCTCTCTCTACGAAAGGTCAATCTTACAAAATTAAAAATAAAAGGGAATTTTATAGTATTATTTAATATGAAATAGGTCATTTTTATCATAAAAATTCCCATCACAATGTCATTTTCAGCAAATCTCAAATTCTGTATTGTGTTTAATGGAATTCTGTGCTGGAAATGAAGCTGATGGAAATTACATTTTTTTTTCTTTCCCATTTTGCTCCCCAATTCCCAATGCTCTTTAGGTCCTCTTGGTGTTGTAGTTGCCTCCGCATCTGAGACCGTCAATCCGCACATCTTATCACGTGGCTTGTTGAGCGCATTACCACGGAGATGTAGCGCATGTGGAGGCTTTACGCTATTCTCCGCAACATCCATGCACAACTCACCACACGCCCCCTTGAGAGCGAACCACATTATAGCAATCACGAGGAAGTTACCCCATGTGACTCTACCCTCCCTAGCAGCCGGGCCAATTTGATTGCTTAGGAGACCTGGCTGGAGTCACTCAGCACGCCCTGGATTCAAAATTAAATTTTTAACATTTTTGAAATAAAATGACTTGTTGTCTTGCTAAAGCAAATTTTAAAGCTAACATTTTACGTATGCTACATACACACAATTAAATCATATTTTCACACTTTTAACGTAATTTGGTAAAAAAAATATTTTTCATCTCAAGCATGCTCTTCACTGACACTTTTGTCCAATTGGTTAACAAGTACATTAATTTATGAAAACTTTATTAGAGCAAAAATTGTTTGGTGTGGTGGAAATGACGCCAGTCATAAACAGAAATCATTTTCACACAATATTGGAAATGTTTTTTTGTTTTTTTTTGTCTGTTTATTTCACTCTTTGTTTAGATTATTATAGTCTGTCTGTGTGTATGTATGTATGTATATATATATATATATATATATATATATATATATATATATATATATATATATACATACAGGGTTGGGAGGGTTACTCTTGAAATGTATTCTACTACAGATTACAGAATACATGCAAAATGTTAGATTACTCAAGGTCAGTAATGTAATCTAAATACTTTGGATTACTTCCTCAGCACTGGTAGATTTGTTTCACTTGTTTTGATTTTTAGATATTTTTATAGGAAAACAATACAGAAATGATCAAGAATATGATTTTTGCCGTAATATCAAAGGTCTTACTAGAAAAAAAGAAATTATGATCCAACATGAATTTTCTTGTTAAATAAATATGATCGTGTGTGGTAATGTGCATGTAAAATGGCTAGAAATAGCATTTTATCTTAGTGTAAAGCTGACAGTTTGCACAAGGTTTATTTCTATTTCTTCTGCTCCAAACTTACTTCAAACTTACTTCTCTGTCTGCTCGTATGAATGTAACACATCATAAGAAAGTGTTTCACCGCTGTTCAAATGCACTCAATATCATTATTATATTTTTTAATTATTTTTTTTACTGTGATAATCTATGATAAACTATGTCCTAAACTTATATATATATATATATAATGGATTTTAATGGTTTAATATTGAAAGTTTGGGCCAGGGACAAGGCTAAAACAGTCAAATCTATACATAAAAGGCATATAAAAAGTACTAAAAATAAAATATAAAGAACTGGTAAAAAAAAAAAAAAAAAAAAAAAAAAGGTTTCCACGTCGGTTTTAATGAGACCTTCATATAACAAAAATCTTTTCGCTTCAATACAAATCAACTCCTGGGACATGAAAGAACCCTGTTGAAAAGATACCAAAATACGCTATATGTGTGACGTTATGAATATAATGTCACAATGTCAAAAATATTAAATATCAGGTTTTAATTTGTCCGTTTCTATAATGAGAATCTATAAAACTGATATTATTTAAATTGTATGCTGACAACATGGTAGTATTTGTTGTACTGCTTTTATACTGATATTTATTTTAAAAATAAAATATATTACAGTAATTTAAAGAAGATCTACAGTCAAATTAACTGTAATACAGCAAAAAAGAGCTTATTACAGTAATTAGAATCTAATGAGAATCACCTTTGAGAATTACAAAACAGCTCAGATGTAAAACATTCACAAACATGATAGTAATGAGACTTTGTCTCATCTTAAATGTCTTTAACTGTTTAAAATTAAAAATTAAAAATTATCTAAAAATGCAATATATATATATATATATTTATATTCTAAAATAGTCGTACTTTTTTTTTTTTTTTTTTTTTTTTTACATATCCCAGACATGCAGATTATCGTTCGTCTTCTCCTGCATTTAAATCCTAAAGATGTTTCATTGTCTCTTCATGTATTGATTTATTAAACAGATACACAGTATTTGATTTACTCCTGGACAAATGTGAGCACTTGTACTTCACCGTAACTTCACTACGGTAATAGATTTTTTCTCCATGGTGCAGTATTTTCATCATAACCCAAAATCCAGGGGTAAGTTTCAGACTTGGGTCAGGTTCGAGCGGTTATCAGCGGTGTGGGTTGCTGCTGTGTAAGCTGCTGGGAATCTGTGCACTATAACTCACAGTGAGCTGCAGTTAAAGGACTCCGCCGAGACCTGGAAATCAGGTTACCATGCAAGCGGGCCATCAGGCATGCTAAATCAAACCAAATAACAGATTGTTCAACTTGGTAATTCCGCATAAATTTTCATTTGATATATTTAGAGTTTCTCTTCCATATGCAGTCGTGTAGCAGTTAATGCACGCTGCGGTGTGTTTACTAGTTTCGCCTGGAGATCAAAACGTGAAAATTCCCTTTGAAATGCATTAAAATGTGAATGTGTGTGTGTGTGTGTGTGTGTTTTCTCCCTGGCACTATAAATAAATTCCCCCTCAATATGTGTTTGTGTGTCAGAAGAGGCGCAGTAATGTGTGTTGTGTGTTTAAGTGTGATTCTGTTTTAATAGGTGTGTTAACAGCAGGTAAAGATTATACACTCACATCCCCCTACGTGAGTCAACATGAAACCACATTTGCAACCCAGTTTACTTTAGTAATCTGACGTATTTCAAAGTAAATTATGACATTTAACAAATGAAGAACAGTACTGAATTTTAGCCATCGGGAATTGACTGGATGGTGAAAACTCATCTCTATCTTCATAAGACTGCAAAGATAAACATCTGTTCTTTGGCAGAACATGCAGCTATGAATAGGATGCACCGATAGGGAGTTTCCAGGCCGATAACCTATAATTTTATGTTTTGAGTTTTAACCATTTAAAAATGAAGCTGCTAGCTAATTAACTAAAAACGACTCACTTGAACCAGCAAATATGACCGTATTACATACTGTATGTCCTGCTGTTTGAATGAGACAAACAGAGAGGGAAAAAATAGTTCTGTACATGCAAAGTGTGTCTGATTAGTAGAAACTGGCTAGTACAAATTAAACTCAGGTTTAGAAACAATACTGATCTTAGATCAGCAGAGCAGATCAGATTAATGCCACATCGGCTCTCTACGCCTACAGTTGGAGAGTACGGTTATTTTAGACACTTGCTTGGTAAAGAGAGAGTTTATGTTTAAGGCTTGCGGTGAGATTTAAATGTTATTTAGTGATGATGTGTCGTCATGGAGAAATAGGTCAGGTGAGGCTGACAGCAGAGCATGTGTTTATGAGATAACGCATGAGAATCCTTATCCTAAATATATCCTTATATTATACAGTGCTGTACCTCACATGTGTTAAAGTAATGGCAGGTAATACAACATAAGTTACATACAAAACACAGTCTGAATGCATCACCTGCACCTACAGTAATATCAACATCACATTTTGATCATAAATTTTTACACAAGAAAAAAAAACAATTGGTACTTTAAAGCTACACTATGTCACTTTTGGCCCTCTAGTGGTTGAAGCATAAAATTGCAAGTTACTTGTGGAGGAACATCGTTTTGATAATTACTTAGACTCTGCTCTTCTGCACGGATGAATCTGATGGTTTGCGGAATACCCTTAATACCGTGGTTACAGATGATCATCTTATCAGAACAACAATAAAACTCGCCCCCTCCCCTCAAAAAATAAATGCATAAATAACGAAAGGAAGAAAAAGATGGATATCCGACAATATATCTTCTGCTGTTGTCTTGACTTATTGAAAAGTTTTTTTTTGTTTGTTTTGTTTTGTTGTTGTTGTTTTTCTCCCTAATTTGGAATGCCCAATTCCTAATGCGCTCTAAGTCCTCGTGGTGGTGTAGTGACTCGCCTCAATCCGGGTGGCGGAGGACGAATCTCAGTTGCCTCCGCCTCTGAGACCGTCAATCTGCGCATCTTATCACGCGGCTTGTTGAGTGCGTTACCGCGGAGACATAGCGCGTGTGGAGGCTTCCCGCTATTCTCCGCGGCATCCACTTACAACTCACCATGCGCCCCACCGAGAGCGAGAATCACATTATAGCGACCATGAGGAGGTTACCCCATGTGACTCTACCCTCCCTAGCAACCGGGCCAATTTGGTTGCTTAGGAGACTTGGCTGGAGTCACTCAGCACGCCCTGGATTCGAACTCACGACTCCAGGTGTGGTAGTCAACGTCAATACTCGCCGAGCTACCCAGGCCCGAAAACAGCTGTTTTAAAATAAATGGCGTTACAAAAGTTAGGCAACAATGACATTAGACATAACGATTGCTAGTCATATCAGATAAAATCAAACGGTGGAAACTATTATAACTTGGCTAGCAGGCAAAAAGACCAAGTTAGTAACTAATTTAGAGATTGGCATTGTTACCAGCATAAAGTTTAACATTTGTCCATTGTCCTTCCTTCCTCTAAAATGAAACTGAAAGCACTGCAGTACCACAATCCATAATATCTTACCTGTCCAGCAAGAAAAACTCCATCTCTGGGTCGGTTTTAAATCCTTTAAGATCTCGGAGTTGTCGTCACCCCTGAAAAGCTAATCCGATGTTGTTTCGTATTTTATTACAGGTCGTTTTCCCTTTTTGCTAGCAGACTCTTTTCGGTTCGAGGTTTCTTTATTTTGAAAACAGGTGGTTCCCCATTGTGTTGTCTATTTGAATGATCCATGAGCAATATCGCTCATTTGTAGTGGATACAAGCTTTCAGCTTTAAACTACTACCACACCTATCCCCTTACATACTGTATAAATGCACTGTAGTAGCTGGATCTTCTTTTCTTTATTTATGGACATGACGTAAACACGCACCGACGGATGACGGAAGTATGCAATTTCCCGCCAAATCCATTCCGATAGCTCTAAAATTGTAATCATTATTATAGGCTTACCGTAGTGAATCGGGGTAAGGTAAAAACATGGTTTGGAAGATGGATTGTTGATGTACTTGCTCATTAAAGGAATTGTGTTCATTTCAAACAAAAAAAAATCTAACATAGTTTAGCTTTAATAAACAATTTTTACTACGCTCACATTTTGCCACTGATTGCAGAATGTTCTCATAAAAACATTTCCAGGTCATATTTGACCCCAAAATCGTATTTTGCATGTAGAAAATGAAGCCTATTTTTATGATCATTAAAGTTTTTTTTTATTTTCATGATATTTCAGCACATTTTCCATCAAAATTCTCATTACTATGGAGCATCTTGGTATTTTACATTAATTGGGAGTATTTTTTTCCCCATTAATGATTCTCTCTTGATTCTCTAAATACTTTATAGTAAAAGTTACTATAAAATATGTTATATATATATATATATATATATATATATATATATATATATATATATATAATTTAAATGCACAAAATTTAAAGACAATACAGTAAACACTACAATGCATAAATACAGTTCATGCAATTTAAATAATGTCTTTTTGGTAACATTTTACAATACAGTTCTATTTGCTAACATTAGTCAATTTACCATAAACTAACAATGAACAATGACATTTTACAGCATAATTTAATCTTAGTTAATGTAACTTTATCACAATACTATTGTTCATTGTAAGATAATGTTAGTTCATATTGCATTAACTGATGTTAACATATACAATACAACATATACAACAATATAAAAAATGTATTAGCTTCCTACACATAGAAATGAACATTAGTCAAGATGAATAAATGCTGTAAAAGTTAGCTCATGTTTACTAATGTAAGTAAATAATGTTAACAAATACAACCTTAATGTAAAATGTTACATCTTTTTTTACATAATGGTAATAGGAATATGGGAGTAAAATATGCTTAAGTGTCATGAAAATAAAGTTACAATGCATCTTAATGTTTCTAAAAAAGGTTATTTTCTTAAAGCACAATACAGTTTCTCATTTCATCCTTTTTTTGAGTTTAAATATTACCTGAAGATGTTCTTGCCAGGTTTTGTGAGATTCACACTTAAATTGAAAACAATGCAATATGCAAAAATAAAGTAAATTAATTGTTTTAATGCATTTATAAATAAAACATTTCCAAAAACAAAAGTTCATGTTACACTCAGTGTGAAAGAGTTTTGAGCCAATAATCTGCACTGCTTTGTCATGTCGCTCTTGGTCTGAATTGGCCTTGGTGTGATGTATAGATACATAAAATAATTATAAAAGTTGGTCTAAACTCAAAGTTATACTTTGAGTGTGTCTGAGGTGTCAAACGTCACTCTCTCAATGCTTGTAGGAACATAACGAGTCTCTGTGTGTATAATTGGGGTGGCCTGTTTTCCCCGCCCCCTCGTCTCTGATATCTGCCCCTCTGTGCTTCTGGCAGGGACTCACAGCCCTCAGTCACACTGATAAAAAAAACACGAGCATTTCTCATTCTCCACAGCCGCTTTCATCATTCATCAAAAATTAGTTTCTAATGCAATGAGTAACTGCAATCATGTCAGGCCCGGCATAAATCTGATGCTATCATAATTACAATTAGATTACACTACTGCAATCAGAGAAAAGGGATCGTTAAGAGAAGGAATATAAATTGCTTTAGTTTTGTAAGTACTGAGCAAGCAAAAATTGGAATTAATCTCCATTTACACATTGTGCGCGTTTCTCTCTTTGAGAACTTCAGGCTTCCTTCTTCCAGCCTGTCGGGTTGAATTTAAACAGACGTAGAAAAAAAATTTGAGCTCTGAAAGTTCAATTCTGTAATGTGACAATCTTCCAAAGATTTGTCTGGAACTTCTTTTTAAACTGAGTGTCTTCAATTGTACTCATATCAGCCATATCACGAGTTACACCTCTTAAATTGATATGTGTCGTACATACAAACATTAATTTGTAGTGGATAAAACACTTTTATTAAAAGTGTAATTAAGAATGTTTTTTTATCTCCCTCAAAGCAAGCAATATCTCGATTATAAATATTTAAATGAATAACATAACATCAACATGAAAATAGCACGTTACGACTCCGGCTCTGCTGGTGAATATCTCCGAGTGATGATCGCAGGCAAAGCAGGTAACATCAAACCATGAGATTCATCTGTGCAGAAGAGCAATGCTGAAACACAACTCACGTAAAATGTTCCTCAGCGAGTTGCTTGCAATTTTAGGTTTCAACCACAGATGTCGCTATAATGCCCACAGTTCTGTAGTGCAGCTTTAACATGCACAAAAACTCCCTTCCAAGAAAGTTAACTTGTATATATGACCTTAAAGGGATAGTTCAATCCTTAATGCTTTAAAATGATGAAATATGGTAAAGTCTCTGACCAAATACAACAGTGTTCAAGCTAATTTAACTAGTTTTTTTTATTGATTTTTATTGTATTTCTATGTAAGCATCCACTAGTTTTTTTCAGCATCTCACGCAGGAGTGCCGCATTTTTAAGATGGCGCATCAATTTAAAGGACTTTTAAAAATGTGTCTTGAGGCACCTGCATACTAGGGGTGTAAAGATATATCGTGCCACGACTATACTGTATATCCAGATACAAAAATGCGAGGATTCGCATCGTGGGTTTGAAAAATGAATCGCGCTATAACATATAGCTTTATCCATGTCTCTAAATTCTGACCATAGACAGCGTAGACCTGGTATGATACAAGGTGCATCATTTCTCTAAATAAACATATTAATGTGTGACGTACACATTCAATCATATACGTAGGTGTAATATGAAGAAACGCAAAGCTCCAGTGCTTATTTAACATGAGGATTCAGATAAATCGCTGATTGCTGATTTACTCTGTAATGTGATTTAAGCTCCAATTTTTTGAAGGGACCATTTTGACACTTTGCAATCAGAAACTGCGATATGGAAACACTGAAAGCACATATGGTATAAGCGCAGCCTTTTGCTGTTTAGTAATCCTGCAACAACATATCATGACTAAAGTTTTAATGCAATTATTTGTGCAGCCTTCATGGATATCATACCGCTGTCTCAGGCTTCAAAGTATATAGGTTTTAAAGTGTTTTATGTGGTCTCCCCTCACCTTGTAAGTGTATAATAAATAAGAGAACACAGGGATAGAGATGTGGCTTGTCAACGCAAGCATGCACTTCCATTAAAACTTCATTTTTGAAAAATACCATTTCAGAAGCATAAAATCAGTGACAACAATATTTAAAAAACTGCAATATTAAAAATATTGTAATCCTGTAAAGCCTGGCATATGAAAGAACTGTCAGAAATGTGTACATTGTAAGTTTTTAGTACCATTAGACAAAATAAATGAATAATTTTTTTTTTTAAAAAAGTCACTTTTATTTTAGTTATTTTTTTATGTATCATATTTGATCATTTAGGCTTTAAATGTCATTATCCTCCTGAGGCCCAGTGATTCATTTTTGTGTAGGACATTTGTTATTGAAGTTTTTCTACAGTGGTAAATCTTGGGGTATTATCAGAGGACTCTCTGGGCTTTTCAGAGATACCAAATGTTTGAGAGTTTGGTCATGACAACTTCCTCTCCGTAGTCTATAAATATGGATTGAAATTTATCACAGTACAATTCAGCACATTAAATACAATATGAATAAAATATTATTTTTTCAATAAACAATTTTTATCATATGTATTTTATGCACCAAACACTATATTGACATTTAAAAAAAAGGGAAATTTAAAACTTTTTACACTGGGTCTCATGAACTTATGGTGAGATGATATTATAACAGCTTGTAATGTAAAATAATGAGATCTTTATAATGACAGAGCAGTCTGCATATATGAAAATACACAGAAATATTAGTCCACACTTTATATATATCTTATAACATGTATAATTTTCAAAGCTCTATGATTTGTTTTGTGGTGTGCATGAATGTAACGTAACAATGATTGAGAGATATTCCTCAAAAGTCTGTTGTATCATATTTGATACATGAATTTAAAAGGGGTTTTTTCAATAAAATAACATACAACATTTTAACCAAGCACAAGTTGCTTATATTCAGCAAATACTCATTACTGTCATTACTGTCACTTTAACTTTATTAAAATAAGCTGTCATTTATCCCAACTTAAGAGTCACTTTTCATTTTAAATAGATCAATATAATCATTGAAACCACTTTTTTCACAAATAACCACTAGATGGTGCCATAAACATGTGAAACTTACATACCATAAGTTGTTTGACTCGTCAGCCTGAACAGAGAGTGAAACAGGAGCCGTCAAACGCTGTGTATCATATTTGATACGTACGTTGTTATAGGGTTAAAGGTCTGTATTGAGTGACTGTGTTTGAGCATTTGCATTTAACATAATTCTGTATTTTCAGCTAAGTAGAATTGTGAATATTTGTATTTATGTGTCACCATTGCCCTGTGCTATCCCTGATGAATCATTTTGCATTTTAATGAACAGAACTTTTAGTTAAGATTGAATGCCCGCTTGAAAGAGCAGGAGTGAATCTGCGCTGTAATCCTATTTATAAAGCGTAATATAATGTATAATAATGCTATAAGTGTATTTGTCGGTCCTGATTATTCCAAATGTATCGTCTGATCCTACTGCGTACTGTTTCATTTATCCTGTTGCGGCTAGCTTTTTTTGTCGCAAGAGCGTGTTTGGTTTGAACGGCCCCTGACGCACTCATTTTTTTATTCAAAATACAGTTCTTGAACTATGTTCAGATTTAAAAATCCACAAAGACCAGTAAATTGTTCCTTGAGTTACATTTGTGTGTACCAAAATAATACAATTGAATTGAACAGAACAAATTTCAGATTTCGTTGAATTGAGAATGATTCAATTTGTCATGGCAAATATTAACTCCCTTATTATATGAGATCTTGGAGCAAACTGATATTAAAATAGTTCTGATTGTTATTTGATGAGATTTGAAGGACATTTTTTTGCACTTGGATTTACGCAATGAAGGGCAAATTGAACGATTTAAAACACAATTTTCGTTTAGTTAAAGATGATAATTAACAATCATACTCCTGTTCTTTGATGTTTCAGACTCTAATTCAGCTTTTGTCCCTTCATTTTTCTCTCTTTCATCAATTACCTGCTCTTTTTTTTTTCTTCTCAATTTCTCCTGAAGACGCTCTGGGAGATAAATATGTGTCTGTAAATTACACACTTTCAGCACCTTTATCAGCTCTGCACACAATATTCATGAATTAAAAATAGTCATTAGAAAAGGTCAATTTTTTCCTGAATTCTTAAAAGGTTTTATTATACAGGGTTAAAGAGACCTGAGGAATATTTCAGAGTGAATACGGCAAGATAAGAGTTGCAGTCACCGTGCTAGTAAATAGCTTTCTATTTGTGTGTGTGTGTCCTGTATATGACTCTCTGGTGCATGTCGGGTCACAGTAATTAAAGTTCTGATCATTTACCAAACACTCTTTGCTAGCCACCAGACCCCAAAAAACACTGACACTCACACACACAAAGAGAGAGAGAGAGAGAGAGAGAGAGAGAGTTTTAAAGAGTGTCCAATGATAAAGCTGCTACTCATTTAAACTCTGAACTCTTTCATCTCCTTAATCATCATTGGGATCAATGGGAGTGTAATGTTTAAGTGTGTTTTTGTTCATGTCTTTTATTTTGAAATGAGTTTACCTCCTGTTTCTGGTCATGTGTGTTAGTCATGTGGTTTCCTGTTTCCCTCTTGTTTTATGTGTTTTGTTCTTATTGGTTCTTGGTTTATTAGTCTTGTCTTTTCATCGGTTCATGTTTACTTGTTAACTTGTTTATCAGTTCAGTTCTGTCATTGGTCCCTATGTTATTAATTCAGTCTTGTCATTGGTGGTTTTGTTATCTTGTTAACCCTAGTCTATGTATTTAAGCCCTCATGTTTGCTTTTGTACTTTGTCGAGTATTGTGATTGTATCATCCTGTAATGCTGTGTCATAGTCTTTGTTTTCATCAGTCAAGTCATAGTCTATTCCTGTTTGGTTCATGTTTAGGTTCTGTTTTGTTTCTTTCATGTTTTTTTGGATACACTTAGTCAAAACTGCATTTGGGTTCTTCATCTCATCATCATCTTCATTATTCTTGTCCTGCTAGCCTGCATACACATTACAGGGAGGTTTTGCTATAACTTATGGGGATACATTTCTAAACTATACGAAAAAGGTTACTGTGATAACTATGTTGGTGAAAAATGCCGATAACTAATTAATCAGATGATTTTATGAATGTTTAAAAAAAAAAAAAAAAAAAAAAAAAAAGAGCCTTCTTAGCCTTCCCTTACTATGACCATCAGTCCAAAATGAATAAAATCCCAGATGCAGTTTATTGTGCAACCAAAATCCCAATAATAACCAGGCAAAAAAATAAAGAGTTGGAGCATAACACAGGACTTCGACCAAGCCTGAAATACACTTTGTTATTTCAGGACTCTTAAATGATGGAGACTTGGCTCTGTTATAATACTCTATATATATTTATTTACCAATTCAAGCTTTTTATAGACTATATATTTCCCCAGATTAGGTTTTTTTTATTCATCAGAAATTGAAGTTGGAGACACAATGTTTGTACTGACAGGGTACGTTTCCAAATTGTTGCACTTTTCTTTTCATGTCCTTGCTTTAATTTTGGACACTTGATTAACTATTCAAAAATTTGCATTGAAGTGAGGATAAAAATATAGATGAATATTGTCAGTCAGTGATTGTTTTTATTTCACCTCTAGATGCTGCTGTTATATAGGGACAGTGGTGGCTCAGCAGTTAAGGCTCTGGGTTACTGATCAGAAGGTCGGGGGTTCAAGCCCCAGCACTGCCAAGTTGCCACTGTTGGGCCCTTGAGCAAGGCCCTTGACCCTATCTGCTCCAGGGGTGCCGTATCATGGCTGACCCTGCACTCTGACCCCAGCCTAGCTGGGATATGTGAAAAAGAAGAATTTCACTGTATATGTGCAAATGTATAATGTGTGATAAATAAATATAATTATATAAAAAAATTATAATACAAGACAATCCTCCAGCACCAACCACAGAGGAATAATAATAACAACAATAATAAAAACTATCAGCAAATATATCAGACTGATTTTCTGTTGATAACGATAGTTCCAAAAAGCAACTATCAGCACCGATTAATCGGTAAAACCGATATATTGGTGTACCTTTTCTAGGGGTGGGCAATATGACCAAAATCTTATATCATGAAGAATTTTATATCAAAATAATGATATATATCACAATATACTAGAAGTTTTCTGGAAAATCAATACAAATTGTTTTATAATGTCTATTAAATAACCTTATTGTAATGCCTATTTTTGGAACTCCAGACAGTGAATTAAATACTTTATGAATTAAAACTACTTCCTCTTTACTTGGAGCAAGACAAACAATGTCAAAGTAAATAACTAAATAAAAATCAACCTTACTAAAATGCTAAATATAACAGTATGCCACATTTCAGTTTAAAATGTTGTTGACCATTATTATAATTATTATTATAAACGTTGCTCAAGAAACTTTAGATCTTCTCAAAGCAATGCGGAAAAAAAAAAAATCATAAGTAAAAAAATATCCAACGAACACAAATAAATATCGGCTGCAGAAAAATGTTCAATGCTGGAAAATCCCTGTCCATATTTCTTCAGTTCTCTCAGTCTCACGTGAAGCCCTTCCCACTGATAGAGAAGACCACCCATGGATATTTACATATTGCAATATTCATGATATGGCAAAATCTCTATCGGTTGACACTTTATATCATCGCCACGCTATAGTATATTGTTATATCGCCTAGACCTAACCTCTACCACACACATACATGTCATAGTTTGCTCGGCTATGAACCTGTGAGTACAAAAAACAACATTTAGATGCTGCGCTAAATCTTAAATTTATGATCTTATAAAATTACATGACTGTGGCAACATTTTTGCAAAATGATATTTCATGGTTCCTCACATCAGGCTTATTATAGTTTTAATTTTTTTTTCTTTTTTTTTCAATTGTTCATTCCAATTTAATTTAGTTTTCGTTTGTTTGCACTGTTTAACTGTTAGTTTAAGTTCCGATTTTTGTTGTCACAGTTAAATAGTTTTTATTTTAGTTTTAGAATTTTATGACTGCCAAAGCTAAAGCGTTTACTGATTTCATTTAAATATGCTTAATGTCTTAAAATGTATCATGGCAGTCTTGTGTTATCGCTATCTAGTAGCATTATCATGTCTAATGAAGGCGGATTGTAAAAGTGTCAAATTTTATCATATACTGTGCATCAAAAAAATAACATTTAAATAATTTTAATAAAAGGTAATTTTTTATTTTACATTAGTTTGTTTTGGAGTTATAAAAAGTATTTTAGTTTCAGTTTTTTACAACCATGTTAGTTTCTATTTTTATTTCCATTATCGAAAAAGTTTTAATTTCATTTTCATTTTAGTAAACGAAAATAACACTACCTTAAATGCATTACGGCAAGTGAAATGTCCACTGTGTGGCGCTAAAAGCGAGTTAAATATTCTCCCAGATGGATGAGGTTTTTAAGGTTAATGTTATATTGAGTTTTAAATCAACAAAAACATATCTCCCCTCCCTACTAGGGGTGTGCAGCAAAGCCACTATCTGTATCTGTTTATATGACAAAATTATCTGTATCCGTCTCTGTATTCAGATAGAACCGGATGTGGGCGGGGCTTGAACCGGAAGTATTTCAAAACGAAATGAAATGCCCATTTTTAAATGTTACTCTTACAATTATAGTTTTTATCAATAAAATATGCCTTGTATATGCATTTTGATAATAATAGCCTAATAATAATTATTATTATTACTATTATTATTATACAACTTTTATTTAAAAAAAATATCATCTTATTCTTTTTTTTTTCTTATCAAATGAAGCTGAATTTGTAGGCGACCTTAACTGTGGAATATTTTGTGGTTTCTCCTGGTATTTCAGATATTAATATCTGCATGAAACAGAATTTTCGTTTGTCTGTGCATGTATAATAACATTATTCTGGAGGCAGGAGGTGTCAAGCAAAATGTGAAATGTCAAGCAGAGATTTTTCAGTGAATAATAAATACAAATTCAGACATTAGATCAGACAAAATAAAATCATTATAGCCTACAAACAGGTGAAAGTCCCGTAAATCTATCAGGAATTTGTATGATAAGAAACCATTATTAATAGTAGTAATAATAATAATAATAATAATAATAATAATAATAATGGTACATTTATATAGCACCTTACCAGAGGTAGCACAGTTTAAAGAAGAAGAAAAAAAGACGGAGCATGTTTCAGTTTCTTCGTTTCACATATGGAGGAATATTCCTAATAGATGATATGGAGCATTTAAACCTTTATGGAGCATTTTAACTTTTATTTCTGAACAAAGTCTTAATCAGTTAATAACTTTAATCACTGATGTGGATATACTTCAGGTCAGGAATTTAACATCGCGCTCAGGTTTAGGCTATAAATAAATACACGGGAATCACGTGTGAATCATGTGATACATTAACATAGACATTTCTAGAAGTAGAAAGTGTACATGATGTCATAGGTTAATGTTACACTTGATAAGCTCTCAGAGTCGAGACCGCGCCCATCCGATATGAAATCACACCGTGCGCATATTCATTCATAAGTTTTACACTTTAAAAATATTGGCTGCACAGATTAATACAGTTTTTGTCATTTTTTATGTTTATTTAAAATGTCCCTTTATCCTTGTGCTTTTTGGATAATCAGTCATACGAATATTTTTTTAAATTATTTGGATGAATCCGTTATTCGTTTTGAAGTCATTATTCATGCCTTTCCGAATAAGGTATTAGGCTTCGGTCACATCCCTACTCCCTACCCTAAACCTTAAACATAAAACTAACCGATTGTGTCAGAAAATTGTCATTATGTGCTGCTTCTGTCACACTTTGGGCTCACGTGTGGATTTGTGTGCTCTTCAGGACTCGTACCCTGCTTCTTTACATCACAAGTGCAACACTCTATCAGTTACCGCACAATTTCATCACACTCGATTAAGCTTGTAAATGTAGTTGATTATGTAATGCAAATGTTAAAATGAGTCATGCGCTATATTAAAAGTCTTTAGATGTCATAAGATAACATTGTGTGAGGAACAGAGCGTTTATGAACTGATAATCTGCTGTTTTACTCGTGATTTGTGTGAAAGTGAATAAAAGTCATTGTTGTTGGGCCTCTAGTGTTCATTTCACCAGGAAACTGACCCGATACGTACAATGACCCAGGTAAAAAAAAAAACATTTAGCAAAAATGTAGGTATAGTAACATGATCTACATGCAGCAGATATAGAGGACAAATCCTGATCGTTCTTGAACATTCAGGACTGCGAGTGTGTCATGATCGCATCACTTCCTGCTGTTGAACCTCTCATCGTGTTTAAAGTACCTCTTAACGTGTGTGTGTGTGTGTGTGTGTTCTCCTCCTCTTCTTACTCTGTCATTGTCGTTGAGCAGGTTGGTGTTGTAAGCTTAAACACACACATATTCTCTCTCCGCGGGCTGATAAAAGTTAACAGAGCTTGTGATTAATGTGTCACATATTAGTGCTGCTTGTGTTCAGTAAATCCCATCCTTCAGGATTTGAGCCTGTACAGGTATTATCTTGCAGAATAATCCCGAGTGATTTGAGTCGTCGAGCAGAAACATGTGAAGATCTCTGGCAGGTCCTGGAGAAATTCCATCTGCCTGGTAGGTGAGAAAAATCTCGAGTGAAACCTCTCAGAGCGAGATCAGACAGGGAGAGAGAGAAAGCTTTGAAACTACCGTCTCTTTGACTAATCTCAATAAAGTACTCCAACTTCAACAGCACTTTCTTACACAAATCACATCCCTCCTGGTTACTAATATCATAATTATAAGATTAACATGATATTCATATTCGATCTAAAGGACTAGTTCAGCTAGAAAAAAAAAAAAAAAAGTAAAGCAACTCTTTAAGAGTGCATCATTATACTTTTGTAAGAATTATTATTGTCCATGAATATTTTTTTTAAAAAAGCACTTAAGAACAAAACTAGATATCCCAGAAGTTCAAAACATCAGTATGTTTGTTGTAATGAGATGAGTTGAAGGAGCTAAGATGAAACTGCGGTTTATATCTGTCAAATAAGTCATTATTTTTGGTCGGCTGCTCCTCACAGTCTAGACCAACAGATAAACAAGCCTTGGTGTTCACGGACCCGGAATAACGATTTTACACAGAGCAGACCTACAGCCGATGTTCTGCCCGGAATCATATGCCAAACACAACATATTTTCAATCAGCATGCCTCAGAAAAATAAACAGTGGAGTGGAGAAATCAGTGAGAGAGATGGTAGTTCGGCCGGGTTTGAACCAAGTAAACAGTCAACAGTAAATGTTGGGAAAGACACTTTGAAACTGTAGACTATCTTACAAAGCTACACACAATTTAGCTAGTTCAACCATTTAAAAAGTAGTTACCTACACTAAGTTTGTATACAGTGTGCGTAAGATTATACATTGTTTGGTAACACTTTAGTTTAAGGGTCCACAGTAATGCACTAGTTAAGCATGAATAAGATGCATATATAAGAGCATGAAAATTAAGGCTTACTTAGTCATAGATTACAAAGTATTCAACTTCTTATTTTTGTGTAGAAAGTAATGTAATTAATGCTCAATGTATTATCATCCATCATGTATCAAATGTACTAAACAAAGTCAGTAATTATGTTAGAAATTAAAGACAACTCGACCCCCTGTTCTAAAGTGAAAGTTTGTTTTGCGCTTATTTGGTGGTATTTATGTTTATTTAACTTTATTAAGTAAGTAATTATGACTAATTATTATTGGTTTCACTTGTTACTTATGAATTGTTAAAATCTTAAAATTACATTAGATAAATCTTAAAAAGGGGCAATTTGACTTCTTGTTCTAAAGTGAAACATTTACTTACAAGATATTAATTTGTTTGACATTTATTAGGTTATTACAATTACAGTATTTTCAGTCAAATTAAAAATGTTCAGAGAGTTTCATTGTAATTGAAACACTGGCAAAAGTAACAATTTAGTAAAAAGTTGTCTTTAATAGAATTATTTAGTAACACTTTACAATAAGGTTACATTAGTAAACATTAACCAAGGGCATAGATTTGGGAGGGGGGCATTTGCATATTTCCATTGAACATGGAATAAATAATGGGGGGTTGTACTTGCTTGTTTTGATTATTGTCAAATAATCCCCCCCCCCCTGGAATCTACGCCCCTGACATTAACTATCAATGAACAATACTTTGACAGCATTCATTAATCTTAGTTAATGTTAATTTCAACCTATACTAATACATACAAAATCAAAAGTTTTAAATGTTAACATTAGTTAATGTGACTCCAGTCAGGCTTCCTAAGCAACCATATTGGCCCGGTTGCTAGGAAGGGTAGAGCCACATGGGGTAACCTCCTCATGGTCACTATAATGTGGTTCTCGCTCTCGGTGGGGCACGTAGTTGTGCGTGGATGCCACGAAGAATAGCGTGAAGCCTCCGTGCTACGTCTCCGTGGTAACGTGATAAGATGCGCAGATTGACGGTCTCAGACGCGGAGGCAACTGAGATTCATCCTCCGCAACCCGGATTGAGGCGAGTCACTACATCACCACGAGGACTTAGAGCGTATTGGGAATAGAGCGTTCCAAATGCACTATGAACTAACATGAACTAAAAATGAACAATTGTATTTTTATTAACTAACATTAACAAAGATTAATAAATGCTGTAAAAATATATATAATTCATTGTTAGCCCATGAGACCTAATGCATTAACTAATGGAACCTTATTGTGAAGTGTTACCAAATATTTTAATAACTAGCCTTACTAATTAGCATAAATTACTGGCTTAACATTTTTGTAAACACGATATACTGTAAAACCTCTGCAACTCAGCATTAATTACATTACCAACTACACACACACAAAAAAAGATGTTTAATAAGTTGTAAATTATGATATTCTTACTGTGTATTCAGTTAATTATTAATTACTGTCTTATTCATACTTAACTAGTGCATTATTGTGGATCCTTAAAAGTGTTAGCATTGTTTTTATGAAATAATAATTATTCATTAATAACTTATAAATTATATAATGATTTGATATTTTATTTTATTTGTATTTATTTTTACTATATATATATATATATATATATATATATATTTCTGAATTAGGGTGTGGTTATTAAATATTTGAATTGGAGTGACATAATAATTTTCTGAATTAAGGTGACTGTACTAAACTTGAATAGATACATTCACACTAAATATGAAAACAATTGTAATCATGCTAATTTATACAACTGATTAAAAAATATCGTGAATAATAGCAGTATCTATCTATCTATTTCTCAAAAGCTACTCAAGGCCACCAAAAAGGTGCACAGACTTTGGTAAATCCGTGAATCGTTTATTTTAATGGTATAGTGTCATCCAAATGAAGCGATTTGCTAAAATGAACCACACTTCAAAATGCTACTTGAGAGAAAAGCTGGAACTATTACTAAGCAAAACTATGTTAAAAAAAAAAGCTACAGTCACACTACAAAACAATTTAGTTCAGTTACTTGCATTGCTACTTTTAGTTAGTTACTCCCAAACACTGCTGGGTAAAAACAAATGTATCTGCTACTGAATTTGAGCTTGAAATCTTCAGTAACATACAGACACACCAAATCTAAGCACAGATGAGTCATTTCTCGAGGACAAACGAGGGTTTGAGTTCATTGTGCATATGGTGCTCTCGGACCCCAGGCTACAGTGTGAGAGAGAGAGAGAGAGAAAGAGACATCCGCTGAATGCTCGCACATCCCACAGATCTTCATAAGTGACTGAATCTGACTCGTTCACGTTGGGCTCTTTTATCGACAGAAGAGTGCACTCCAACGGTGCTCAATGTGGCTCGTGTAATTAGGCCTATCGGATAAATATTTCACGAAGAGCACGTATTATTTTCAGGTTCATACACACGATGGCTTTGCATTCACTTTAACTATCCATTCTCCTTAAAGGACTGTTCACCCAAAAATGACAGATGACTTACTTTTTTCAGTAGAACACACAAAAAGATTTATAGCAGAACGTTCTTTTGTGTCATAGAGGTTTGGAACGACGTGCGGGCAAGTAAATCTTTTACTCAATTAATACATGTTGAAGTGCATTGAATTTAACGTGCATGACTTGAATCATAATAATCTGACATTTGAGGTTTGTAATCAGCTGAATTTGTAGTCTGAGCACCTGAATGTGGAGGTGGAGGAAACTGAGGTTTAGAGAAACATTCATGCGATTTATTCAATTTCCATCAAGCAGCGACGAGCTGAAATAATAATGAGCAGATCTAGTGGAATGGTAAATGCAGACGTTACACCTGCTCCGGAGAATTTACACCTGCTCTGGAGAATTAAGCCGAACCTTTAATGAATGTTTAAACCTGTCGAACACGGCAGATAAACCTGCTGTCAGGCTCACCGCTTAATTCCGACTGAAGGAATCCCACACCTGAACACAAAAGAGAGATACTGAGAGAGGAATGGAGGAGGATAAGCCTGGGCTTTGAGCTCAGTGTAGAGTTGGGTGCTATGACAGAATATAAGATGCAGTGGCAGCAACTGTACAACAGAAAAAGTAAATAATATGAAATAACTTGCGTTTCAGACAAATATTGGTTAGTTAGTTCATGCATTACTTCTCTGCCAGCGAAAATACTTCCAAATGAAGCCAAAGCATCAAACACAACTCGCTCTCTGCACTGGTTTCGAACTAGTGGTGTTTTGTTCATACTGTAAATGAATCAGTGTTTTTGAATGAATCTTGTTTAGTGAACTAATCATTCTCAATCACTTCCATTGTTTCAGTTAGTGAATCATTTGAGTCAATGCTCGAATGACTCACTCATAACATAAAAGACATGCATAGGTCACCACCTACTGGAGTAAATATGCAATCTCCAGAAATGGTCACTGAACGAATCGGTGAATGAAATCAAAATGAATGATGAATCAAAATCCCAAGCACTATTTGGAATGCCACGAGCACGGAGAGGCGGAGTGATACCAATAGTGAAGAGTCCCAGTTCTGTTAGTATATATCAACACTCATCTAATCAGACTGAATACCGAAACTAACTGTTGTATAAAAGGTCAATTTTTAACATAAGGCTTATATGCAAGGGCGTAGATTTGGCTTGAATATTGGGGGGGTTGCAACATGAAGAATTTACATGTTTCCATTGATCATGGTATAAATATTGGGGGGTTTGTACTTGCTTGTTTTGATTATTGGGGGGCTACCTCCCCCCCATCCCCCCGGAATCTACGCCTCTGCTTATATGTGTTCTAAGGACAAAGATATTTTTTTATTAAAGTCATGTCAGAGCATTTTTATTTTATAAAACACAATTTATAGTATCAATTACAATATTTGTTAGCCAGACCAATAGTCTTATATTTTTGTATGTTAACTTTTAAATTTTTTGTTGTTTCATTAATTGCCCCATATTGGTTTATCTTTTTAAATTCTGCTGAAAAGTCTATAAAAGGCTGTTGATGCAAGTATTGTATAATGTACATTAAAAGAGAGTTTTGGATTTTGTTTTGGAGGTTGTATTGGTGGGAACACTTTTCCCCATCACCCTCCAGTGTCTACATGACACCTAAGTGACTGGTTTAATGGCAGGTTCCAGTGTGACAACTTACCCCATTTATAGTGTGACAACATGACCCGCTTTTGGGTCAGTGTTTTATATTAACTCTCTTTTTTCCAGGGCATAAACGGTGAAAATGTTCAAAAGGTTTTTTTAGTTTTTTTTAAGACTTTAAGGTATGTAGCTATGCAGAAATTGACTGGGGTAAAAAAGTGACAACTAGCCTATACTGTTGCTAAAACTGTTATATAAGATTTTGGTCTTCCACCCACCCCAAGTGTGGAGTAATTAAACATTAAGACTAGGTCCTGCTCTCTCGATTTACACAGTCAAACATATCTGCCTTTCTCCTCAACCAATACACCTCCCTCTCTCTCTCACGTGTGTTTAGCAGCGTCAGATGGCGACTGATGAAACCGCAGCTCTGAAGACAGTTAAGCGGATGTTAACTTCCCACTGAGAGAATTTCTCCAGGTCGAATGGAGAAACATTCCACTAATCATCCGCGGTAGCAAAATACCAGCTGCGGCCCGCGCAGGATTATCATTCTCATAGACCTCTCACCGCGCTTTTAGCTAAATGAAAAATCTGCCATGGCCTGGGGAGAGACGCCGGCTGATAAGAGTGAACGCTGTTTACGCAGACGCTGTGACAGAGAACTCCGAACAGGTTTTTCTTCCGCTGAGATGTGAAAAAACATGAAGACACCATTAGCTTGAAGAAGGGAGGGGGAAACGAAAGAAAAGAAGAGAGAAAAAGATCAATGTATTTACACGTTTCATTTGCGCCGAGTTGGCACAGGCTCATTAATTTAACATTTCCCTCCACCTTCTGTGCCAGAGTAACGCCTGGCCTCTCAAAACTCTAAAGAACAATCTACACAACATACCAATCAATGGTGCAGTAAACCACCTCAAAATTACACATTAAACAACTACACAACTCTACTTTCACACTGAGTGTTGGTCAGGAACATTAATTAATGTAAATTCGAAATGTACACAGATGAACTACAAATCACAAAGGTCTGACTTCCTGGGTGATCTCATTCGTTTTTGTCTATATTTGTACGTAAAGTGTACACATACATTTTTGTGCGTTTTGATTGAAACTAAAACATTAATATCAACATATTGACAGCATCTAAGACATTTTGTGAATGGACAATGTTAACCTATACAAGTACAATTCTTAATGAATCATCTGACAACTGGTCAGAAATGCAATCGCCAGAATCTTTGCAAGGGTTTCGCCACAGGTGACCGAGTTTAACTGTGTTAACTGTGTTAAATAAATGTAATGCCATTAAGAATATCAAATAAATCTCATTCGTTATAAATACAATAAAATCAATCTATAAATTACATGAATTCAGTATTCTATTTAAAGGATTCGCAATATTTGTATTTGTGTTCCCTCACAATATTTTTGCATTCCACAAATTCCATAGTTGAACTATAGACCTTATTCATAGCAGCTCCATCTTTGTCTTTTGTTTTTTATAGGAATGACAACGAGGATGTTAGGGATAGACGTACATACTCTTCAATGGGTTGTACAGCTGTTTAAAGTGTTTTTGGATTGTTCCGCAAACAAAACCTTTAAAAAGAATAAAAAATAAAAACATATGAGTTGACCTAGGAGCGTTTTGATAGATTTATACAGTGCATGTCATTAAAGAGACAGTAAGTCTATCCTTCACGGCCTCATTTTCATTCCAAATCAAAGATGTCGCTACTGTAAATAAGGTCTATAGTTACTGTAATAAAACCATGTACAATTTTGCTCTTACCACATTTGTAAGCGATGGATAAAGGTTTTGCCAAGTAACCCAAAATAATTGCAAAGGAACGCAAAAAGTATTTCGAGGGAATGCAAACGATTGCGAGGGACTGCAAAACTTTTTGTAATGTAATGCAAAATGTATTGTAAGGGAACACAAGCAACAGCGAGAATGCAAAACTTTTTGTAAGGAAACATAAAACAATGGCAAGGGAATTCCAAAAATTGGAATAAGGAAACAAATGATTGCGAGGGAACGGAAAACTTTTTGTTAGACAACACAAAATCATTGTGAGGGAATGCAAATGATTGCAAAGCAATGCAAAACTTTTTATAAGGGAATGCAAAACAATTGTGAGGGAACGCGAATGATTGCGATGGAACGCAAACCCCTGGAAGGAAAAGCAAAACAATTATGAGGGAATGCAAACGAATGCTAGGGGATATAATAATATTTGCAATGGAATGCAAAACTTTTTTGTAAGGGAAAACAGCACTTATTGTGAGGAAACGCAAATGACTGTGAGGGTACGGAAAAGATTTTTTCCGGGAACACAAAACGATTGTAAGGGAATGCACACGACTTCGAAGGAATGCAAATCTTTTTGGAAGAGAACACAAAACTATTGCGATGGAACGCAAAAGATTTTATAAGGGAATGCAAACGATTTAGAGGGAACACAAACGGTTGCTAGGGGATGCAATAATATTTGCAAGGGAAAACTTTTTGAACAGGAACACAAGCGAATGCGAGGGAATGTTTTTGTGAGGGAACGCACAACTATCGTGAAGGACCACAAAATGCTTTGTGAGGGAACGCAAAACTTTTCAGAAAATAAATTAATGAGATGAATGTTGTCAATTCTCAAACCAACAAGAAACTTGCCCTGTCTTCTTGACTGAATGTAATGCCCCCTTAACAAAAAACAAGCAATAATTTAATATTTGTACTTTTTAAATCCTTCAAAAGAGGAAAAACTTTTGTGTTTACATGTGGTTTTTAAATGTACAGAATCCTAATATTTCAGAAATGTTTCATGTTCTTGGCTCTTTTTTTTTTTTTTAAAGCTCTGGAATTCTTACATTTTTCTGAATTCTATTGAGGGAAGCCAAGCCTTTTGAGTCTAAACCAGAGGGGTCATAATGTGTGGGGGGTTTGAAATGCTCTCCATTTCAACGTTGTTCAAAACAAATTCACACATTTCACCTCGCGGATACAGATTATCCTGTTGGTTATGGTCAATCTCTCCAGCAAACAATCATCGGAGCACAGGGGCGCGTTTAGCTGGCAGTTTATGCTGCACGCTCTTCGCGGCACTGATAAAAGCACTTATCTTTTTGACAGGTCTCTCATAATGCTATAAATGGGGCTGATAAAAGTAGCAGCTCAACTTTGAATAAGTCCAATTCGTCCGTCTGCGCTTGTCTGCGAGCCGGACGCGTGTTTGCTGTCAAACATGGCAGCGCGGGGCCCAGGGCACTGGAGTTTAATCCAATTGGCATTGAAGCCAAACTGGTAAAGTAATCTATGCTTTAGTGTAGCTGGCAGCAGCAGCTCAGCTCTCCCCAAGAGTTGGACCGAGTGCCCTCAACGACATTTTGCAGTCGGTGATAAGCACACTAGAGAGAGAGAGAGAGAGGCACTTTAGCTTCTTTTCTTTTCCTTAACAATTGCTCTAATTCTGTGCGGTTATCGCTCTACCTGTCTCACAGACCTATTAAAGATTACGGTCACCGGGAAAGAGAATCGTCTCAGTGATTTAAGCACTTTTAAAATTCATAAGTGAAGAAGCTTATGCTTTCTTAGTAGGAGTCCCTATAACAATGAGAATTCTAATATTTAGTATTAGAATAGCTGACAGGGAGATTTTACCACGGTTGCGTTTGACCCTGTCAGAGGGAAAAATTCGCTGGGTTTGACAAGCCAAAGAAGCACGCTGTTACCGAGGACAGCCTAACGGACACAAATCCCATCCAATCACATCCCATGGATATTTCCCTCGCACACTTCCACATCTGAATCCGAACATCTCATCCCATCTCGGCTGCTCTCTGAAAGCGGGAATATAAATCTTTTATTAATACACGCAGAGACGCACTACACAATCATTTTTACAGCTTAACTTAATATATTTATTTATTTATTTATGTGTCTTAGAATATTCAGAGGCCTACTCTTGAAGTTCTTGTAGAGGGTTTATTGAACATTGCTCTAGAGGAGACTGGGGCTAGTTGTCACACTTATTACTCTATGGTAGGTTTATTTTTAAAAAGTCAATTATTGTATAACATATACTTTGAAGTCTTGGCAACAAAAAAAGAGTCAGTCTATCTTTTATACTACAATGGTATTATCACCCATTTATTCATTTTTTTTAGTTAAATTATTATACATCATCTTATTAAGGAACCCACCAATATAGAGTATGTTGTTAAATGTATCACAAAACAAAAAGAAAATATTTGAGAACACCTGTTTTGATGCTAATAGGATAAAATGCTGATGTAGACCAGGAAAGGAATTTAATGAAATCTTTTAGGATTTTAAAATGCTTATAGCTCTATTTGTGATTTTCTTTACATATACAATATGATTCTAGGAATAAAATAAGATCCTATTGGATAAACTGAAATTCTTGCATGATTTTTGACTAGGGATATAGAATATATATTGTTAAATCTGCTTATTTTCATGTCTAGAGGTGAAGTTACTTTCATATGTATTCTGAATGAGACTCTTGAGGAGGAATAGAGATGTTGGTGTAGATCAGAGCTGAACATATGGGCTGTAATGGGCTCTAATGGTTCTGTGTGTTCAGGAGGAACCGCAGGTTAAACAGGAGCTGATCATCAGAATTCATCAGACTGCACGCTGACTCCGTCAGACGACACATCTGCACACATCTGCCACACTGAAACACATCTCGATTTATTCTATCAAGCTGTCATTCAGGAAGAATATTTTATGCTATGCCAGTTTAATATGCAGAGTCGAGTATAAGTCCTGTAAACCACTGGTAGGTTGATTTCTCTAAAAGTTTAACACTGTGGTTCTGTGGCGCACCCCAAAACAGCCCAACATAACAACTCTGGCTCAACCAATGGCATGAGTGGGACTATCTGTCCAACCAATGGAGGAAAGGGGGAGTTTTCAAAAGAAAAAAAAAACTGTGAATAAGTTCATATTAAAGAATAATATTAATGATTATACAATTTATACCATTTTAATATTGATTATAAAAGCATTATAACATTAAGCATTTTGCATTTTCATTAACAATAAACAGTACATTTCCAAAGAGAGCTGAAATTTAAAGAGTGTTTCCAAAAACACAGCTAATTTATAAAATTTGAATATTGACTGTAATATCTTAATAAAATTGTTATAACATAGTAACAATTAGAAAAGTTTGTATTTTCGTTAACAATAAATGGTAAATTTCCAAAGAGAGCTGAAATTTAAAGTGTGTTTCCAAAAATACAGTGTATTTATACAATTTGAATATTGACTATAATAGTATAATAACATTGTACCAACATAGTAACTAGTAGAAAATTTAGTATTTTTATAAACAATAAACACTAAATTTCCAAAGAGAGCTGAAATTTAAAGTGTTTCCAAAAATACAGCTAATTTATAAAATTTTAATATTGACTATAACAGTATAATAACATTGTACTAACATAGCAACAAGTATAAAATGTTGTATTTTATTTTGTTTAATGTTGTGGCTGATCGGTGTATATACACACATGCAGTATATATATATATATATATATATATATATATATATATATATATATATATATACAGTTGTGCTCAAAAGTTTGCATACCCTGGCAGAAATTGTGACATTTTGGCATTGATTTTGAAAATATGACTGATCATGCCAAAAAACTGTCTTTTATTTAAGGATAGTGATCATATGAAGCCATTTATTATCACATAGTTTTTTGGCTTCTTTTTAAATCATAATGATAACAGAAATCACCCAAATGGCCCTGATCAAAAGTTTACATACCCTTGAATGTTTGGCCTTGTTACAGACACACAAAGTGACACACACAGGTTTAAATGGCAATTAAAGGTTAATTTCCCACACCTGTGGCTTTTTAAATTGCAATTAGTGTCTGTGTATAAATAGTCAATGAGTTTGTTAGCTCTCACGTGGATGCACTGAGCAGGCTAGATACTGAGCCATGGGGAGCAGAAAAGAACTTTCAAAAGACCTGCGTAACAAGGTAATGGAACTTTATAAAGATGGAAAAGGATATAAAAAGATATCCAAAGCCTTGAAAATGCCAGTCAGTACTGTTCAGGGAAAATTCAGGGATCTCGTGATACCAAGCCAAGGTCAGGTAGACCAAGAAAGATTTCAGCCACAACTGCCAGAAGAATTGTTCAGGATACAAAGAAAAATCCACAGGTAACCTCAGGAGAAATACAGGCTGCTCTGGAAAAAGACGGTGTGGTTGTTTCAAGGAGCACAATACTTGTTGACCCCTCTTCAAACATAGCGCTTATGGTTGTAACCATAATGCTCTATTTTGGTCTCGTCACTCCAAATTACAGTGTGCCAGAAGCTGTGAGGCGTGTCAAGGTGTTGTCGGGCATATTGTAACCGGGATTTTTTGTGGCATTGGCTTCTTTCTGAAAACTCGACCATGCATCTCATTTTTGTTCAAGTATCGTCATATTGTGCTCCTTGAAACAACCACACCGTCTTTTTCCAGAGCAGCCTGTATTTCTCCTGAGGTTACCTGTGGGTTTTTATTTGTATCCTGAACAATTCTTCTGGCAGTTGTGGCTGAAATCTTTCTTGGTCTACCTGACCTTGGCTTGGTATCAAGAGATCCCTGAATTTCCCACTTCTTAATAAGTGATTGAACAGTACTGACTGGCATTTTCAAGGCTTTGGATATCTTTTTATATCCTTTTCTATCTTTATAATGTTCCATTACCTTGTTACGCAGGTCTTTTGACAGTTTTTTTCTGCTCCCCATGGCTCAGTATCTAGCCTGCTCAGTGCATCCACGTGAGAGCTAACAAACTCATTAACTATTTATACACAGACACTAATTGCTATTTAAAAAGCCACAGGTGTGGGAAATTAACCTTTAATTGCCATTTAAACCTGTGTGTGTCACTTTGTGTGTCTGTAACAAGGCCAAACATTCAAGGGTATGTAAACTTTTGATCAGGGATATTTGGGTGATTTCTGTTATCATTATGATTTAAAAAGGAGCCAAACAACTATGTGATAATAAATGGCTTCATATGATCACTATCCTTAAATAAAAGACATGACATGGCATGATCAGTCATATTTTCAAAATCAATGCCAAAATTTCACAATTACTGCCATGGTATGCAAACTTTTGAGCACAGCTGTAAATATATATATGAATACTTTTCCGACAATACATATTGAAATGGTTTGTTTATTTCACTCTTTGTTTAGATG
The DNA here is from genome assembly GCF_019703515.2 of Myxocyprinus asiaticus. Taxonomy (NCBI): domain Eukaryota; kingdom Metazoa; phylum Chordata; class Actinopteri; order Cypriniformes; family Catostomidae; genus Myxocyprinus; species Myxocyprinus asiaticus. The sequence goes on along the minus strand of NC_059352.1, from coordinate 51,140,370 downwards.
ATCATAGTTCAATATTGAAAGTCTGTGTTTGGGACAAGGCTAAAACATTCAAATCTATACAAAAAAGGCATTTTAAAAGTACCAAAAATAAATGATGAAAGCCTGGTAAAACGTTTCAGTCAGTTTTAATGAGACTTTCATATAACAAAAAGAAATAGTTGATATCTGTTGGTTTTAATACAAATCGACCCCTGGGACATGAAAGTCAGATATCTCCTTTTATTCTTTTCCTTTACATTCTATTTTGACCTAAAATACACAAACTCTGCAGGATTTAGACAGAATTCCTCACCAACTGATCTGTTATAATAAATGGCCTTAAAACAAGTTTTTGTTAATAATAAATGAGCAGGTGCGATTACATTCAGCAATATCGTGAATTAATTAAAGAAATCACATCAAACCTTTAAGGAATAAATAAAGCTGTTTTAAGGCTGTTAAAGGTTTTCTGAAATTCACTTCATTTACCCCATTAAAGTGTATGGTTTAAACAAAAAAATAAAAGCTATTTTAATTTCCTTCTCTCCAAGTATCTTTTCTTTTTTTTCAGTGAATGTAGTGAGCTGTATTTATGGTCCATTTGAAGAAGTGGTAAAAGTGGAAAACAGTGAAATTTGACTGTAGGTGACAGACGCTTGTGGCACTAATAGCATGATGTTGGGCTGCTAATAGAGCTAAATGTGATGTCTTCACTTTAACAGAAACCTTGCTGTCAGATTAGCCCTGACTCCTCTTATATTAATGTAACACTCGGAACTAATGCATTCCTGCAGAGAAACAGATAAAGGACGAGGACAGAGCGATTGTTTGTGCGAGAGAAATGGAACGTTAGCAGAGCTGAGCGATGTTAAGTGAACCTGTTTGTGGAAAACAGCTTTTGTTGGGTTTTATTTATGTGTAATCACACAGAATTGAGTGTGATACTGAGAGAGGCATGTCTTTGTTTCTCACATCTTGAAGCCCCTTTATAAACACACACACATTGAAGAGGTCTACAGTCAAAAAATAAATGTCATTCTTCTAGTAATGTCATAAAAATAGATTTGGGTGTTTTTGATCATTGTTATTGTGTTGCTAGGACACTTCTAGGGTGTTTTAAATGGTGGATATGGCACTGCTAGGTGGTTTCTGGGCATTGATACATGTAGGTAATCAATGTGACCTCATGAGTATTTGTATGTATTCTTTGGTAAAGTGAGGTTTTACGCATATACATTAACTAACAGAGCATTAGCATAAATACTGAAACACACAACATTGACACAGTGACAGAATCTAAAACTTAAACAAATGTTACAAATCCTAATTTAATCCATGGATATTGAATATATCCATAGAATGAATTGGTTGATTTAATTGTATTTATAATCAATGAGATTAATTAAATATGCAATGTCATTATATTTATTTAACGTAGTTGATGCATAAATCTTATTTGACATTATAACAGTTTCATTCTGTTCTTTACTGACATCAACAAAAGCTAATTAGAGTCAGGAGTTGGCAAACCTGGCATCCAATTAATGAAACATGATTGGAGGTGTGGGTTAGAGCTACTTTGACTTATAAAAAGCACTCAAACATTTTGAGTTTGCTATTCACAAGAAGCATCTGCTGACGTGGACCATGCCTCACAAAAAAGAGATCTCAGAAGACCTACAATCAAGAATTGTTTCTTTGCATGAAGCTGGAAAGTGTTACAAAGTTATCTCGAAGAGCTTAGATATTCATCTGTCCACAGTTAGACAAATTGTCTATAAATGGAGACGATTTAGTACTGTGGCTACTCTCCCTAGAAGTGGCCGTCCAGACAAGATGACTCAAAGGGCACACCGCAGAATGCTTAATGAGGTATAAAAAACCCTAGAGTGACAGCTAAAGACGTGAAGGAATCATTGGAACTGGTTAACATCTCTGTTCATGAGTCTACTATATGGAAAAAACATTAAACAGGCATGGTGTCCATGGCAGGACACAATGAAGGAAGCCGCTGCTTTCCAACAAAAACATTGCTGTGTGCCTGAAGATTGCTAAAGACCACCTTGACACTCCACAACACTACTGGGAGAATGTCTTGTGGACTGATGAAACTAAGGTTGAATTGTTTGGGAAGAACACGCAGCACTACGTATGGCATAAAAAGGACACCACATACCAACATGAAAACATCCCAACGGTGAAGTACGGTGGAGGGAGCATCATGATTTGGGGCTGCTTTGCTTCTTCGGGGTCTGGATTGCTTGCCATCATCGAAGTTTATCAAGATATCCACAGGATAATGTCAGGGTGGCTGTGTGCCAGCTGAAGCTCAGTAGAAGTTGGGTGATGCAGCAGGACAATGACCCTAAACATCGAAGTAAATCCACTACAGAATGGCTTCAAAAAAGAAAATCCACCTTTTGGAGTGTCTCAGTCAGAGTCCAGACATTAACTCAATAGAGATGTTGTGGAATGACCTCAAGAGAGCCGTTCACACCAGACATCCTAAGAATATGGCTGAGCTGAAGCAGTTCTGTAAGGAAGAATTGGTCCAAAATTCCTTCTGAACGTTGTGCAGGTCTAATCCGCAGCTACCAGTTCTTAATCCAAGGGTTCAATTACTTTTTCCAAATAACTGTGAATAATTAATGGTATGTGTTCAATAAAGACATGAAAGATTATAATTGTTTGTGTGTTGTTAGATTAAGCACATTGTGTTTGTCTATACTTGTGACTATGAGATCACATTTTATGACCAATTAATGCAGAAAACCGGCTAATTCCAAAGGGTTCACATACTTTTCTATAGATAGATAGATAGATAGATAGATAGATGACAGACAGACCATTTTAAATTGTACTTTATCTCCACATTTGATCTAAATCCAAAACATAAAATAATATTAATGAAGTTTTCTCTCACTCTCTCTTAGGTCTTGTTGGACTTTGTGTTTTATATGGATTTTCTTTTTTCAGCGATTCATGTGTTCTCGCTTAGCAAGGTGCCGTGATGCTTGAAAGAGCATTTGACACATGAAAAGTTCTGATCGCTTCTCACAAAGCCGTAAGAAGCACAAACAGCAGCCGCCTCAACCCTCAGGAGCGTAATTATATCAAAGACACAGAATCTAGTTAAAGCGTATACATGAAAACACATCAGTCCTCTTCAAGGTTTTGTTTGACAGTGAGAAGATATAAATGAAGAAAAAAAAGACAAAGTTTTGCGGCCACACACACACACACACACTGAGTTCTGAGTGAACCATGAGCTGTCAGAATACTTTGATTACACGCTGCTGCCATCAGGACACATCAGGGCAAAATAAAGTGACCTGCCTGACACGGACGAATACAAACGACACGAGAAAGAGTGGAAGAGAATGAAAGACAGCAGATGAGGGAACAGTAGCTACAAAGGTAGAGCCGAACTGTATGTATCCCTCTGGCCATTCTATTGACAGTGATGACAACGGTCCCATGGTAGACCATTATCCAGGACGAGACTGCACACATCAAACCTTCCCTGACACACACAGAAAAACCAGAGCTGAGAATGCATCGTTACACGCCTTCACCTTGCTTTGTCAAAACACAGACTTATTCAGAGAGTACACAAGCCCGCCGGGGATTCTCGTTTCAAATATGAGAAAGAAAGCTAGAAAAGACGAAGGAGCTAAAGACACGGGTCACGGCCTATTTCTGCATCTGTTTACATAAACCTTTTCTTACTGAGATGGAACACAAGATTCTTTGAAGAGAGAAGATAAATCGCGGCTCGGCTCTTCAGAACGCAGCTGCTCTGATCTCGCAGTAATTGATAAACAAGTCTGCGCTTTCTCAGAAGGGTCTGTGACAATCGGTGCTACTGAGGGGTCTTTGTGCGGCCCCTGAGAGAGGCCACAGCAGCGATCACAACGCGTGCATCTCTCACTTTTAATAAAGCGCGTTGTTTTCAATTAAAAGGTCCAGGCTTCAGGCACTTTTTGTAACCAACTGCCTTACAAAATATTTACAATGCTGGGAAAGCAAGTAATTGAAAGTCTTTTGAAAATTGAGGAGTGTTGTATACAAAACAGCATCTTTGAAAGGCTTGTGTAAACCACTGACTTTTGGGTCCATATGGACCGCAGATTCCAGCGAACATCTTCAGACGCTCTGTTTAGGCCTGAATTCATTTCGAACTGGGACACACGAAAATCTGTGACACACTGCAAAGAGGCTTTTCTAGGGCACTGTTGATGTAAACGCAATCTCTTGACTCTTAACTCTCAACATATTTATAGTTATTTAAATGTAACATGTCAGATTGCTCAATTGAAACAGGTGTCATGTAAATATACAAGTGTAGCAAGTTATTAATTGTCACTTAACTTCCTGTGTCATTGTTGTTGATTCCATTTTTGTGCCGTTAGTAGTGCAAACTCATTATGTTTTAAGTTTCAACTTTGTTACACGTATTTCAACTAAAATTTCTTCAGAGAATTAAACTAGATATTTGTTGGCAAACAGTAAGAGCATCGAGCAACAAAATGAATGATTTGAACATGTTTCTATCCATGTTAGAAAGTTGGATATTTTGACTGGAAGGGTTAGGGTTAGCTCAATGTAATCTCACCTGGCAAAAAGTTTCAATTAAATATTTAGCGGAGTGTCTATTTATACTAAGTGCAAATAGCCCATCTTGTTGGCAAAGGCTATTTACACTAACTATACCCACCATTGCTGAGACAAAGCTCAAGACAATTTTTGGGAGGGTCAACAGCTGGTGAAATTAATGCGAGCATATTTAAATTTTTCGTGATGGGGCAGAGACGTTGAACAGATTAATGGGTTAGACGTTTTGTGGGTTAACAGAATGGAGAAGAGTGACTATTTGCACTCCAGTAGTCTGGTGGTAACACATGAGTTTATGACAAACTGTGCACTCACGTGCCGCAGTAGTGGCTCAGGGTGTAATGACGGTGCAAATATGCACTGTCATGCTGACGATCTGGGTTCAAATTCTGCCTTTTGTCCCACTTTTTCCCATGTCTTCACTCTTAATATTACCTATACTACTACTACTAATAATAATAAATAAAAGTGATTCCTTGCATTAATTTGGTCACAGTGAAGTTCGGGGAGTTGAGAGAAGGGTTTGATCCAGATAAAATTAACCAAGGTTTTACTGTAGTAATATTGTAGTAACCGTGTTTTTTGGTGGAAACCAAAAATCTGATGCAGTTAACCATGGTGTTAATACAGTAATATGGTGTTAATATAGTAACCATGTTTAATTTTGTAGTTACTATGATTTTACTACAAAATACCATGGTAATACTATGGTTACTGTAGTAAGACCATATTTTATTTTGTAATAGAGTGTTAGGATTAGGTTTAGGGGCAGAGGTTGGTGTTTAGCAATTCAAAGTGCTTTACATAAAAATTCTAAAGAAAATACAAGATACATAAAAAAAATAATAAATAAAATAAAAATATAATACTACTAATAATAATATAAACAACTTCAAGGTTCTCTGTTACTTGGTTGTGGTGTCTTTTTAATGGAAGATATACCCTAAATAGAAGCTATAAGGTTCACTATCACGATCACAAAATAGAAGACTATAACGGGTCAGTAATCTACAAAGAGGCTCGTGCCAATATCATGGCCTACTCCCATATCGCTACATTCGAATAATGGGACCAAGGTCCGCTGATTTGAGAGATTTGGTACTCTTTAAACCCAAATGTGTCAACTTATGGGACAATTAAATTAAATCAATGTCCACAGATTCCAGAGATTAATGCCGAGACCACCTCGTTTCTTTCTTCGTCTGCAGCCAAAATTGAAAGAACAGGTGGCAGGGATATACTTCACGAGACTCACCAACAATCAGTCAACAGAGAAAGTAAAATAACAGATGATGAAACTCACCTCTATATCTTTGAGCAATGAATTTAGGTCCTAGGCCATTATGTGATATATAAACGAGTAATAGTACTTTAAAATCAATTCTAAATGTAACTGGAAGCCCGTGTAAAGACATGAGGACTGGAATAATATGCTCTGATTTTTTGGTTCGGGTGACAATCCTGACAGCAGCATTCTGAATGAGCTGCAGGTGTCTAATGGTCTTTTTAGGAAGGTCGGCGAGAAGTCCATTGCAGTAATCCACCCCACTGGTGATGAATGCATGAACAAGTTTCTCAAAATCTTGACTGCATACAAAACATCTTATTCTCGCTATATTTTTTTCAAGTTGATAGTAGGCTGATTAGTTATTGCTTTGAAATGACTACTGAAACTAAGGTCTGACTCCAAAATGACACCAACATTCCTTTTTGTCTTTAGGCCCCAAGAATGGGTCCTGTGTGAACGCACCCTAAAAATGTATCCTGAATCTTCCTCAGAAGTAATAAAAGATTTGTTAATGGAACCGTTAAGGAACCGGAATCATCAAATTCCATGCTATTCCCATTCCTATGCCAAATCTTTTTTTATTATTATTATTCATTATTTACATTTTCTCACATGAAAGGTCTTGTTACCTTATTTTTTGAATCACCCTTGTATGTATAAGCAGAAATTCAATAGATAATAGGAAAATGACATCCCCAATAAGGGGCCATTCACTTCTGATGCATTCTTGCATTCTATCTGCTGTTTTTCTATGTAAACATTGAAATAATGGCCCTACATGCTCCACTTTTTTAGAGGTTTAAAGGAGATCAACTTTTGAAAACGCACCTCGAGACCCCTGCATTCAGTTCCATTTCATTGCACTCTGTCTAGCTGTTTTTAACAAAATAATGAGTGTGTGATCGTCCCCTAAGACTGAATCCTGAACACCGTCTGATAAAGAAAGAGGAGGAGATGCCCAAATCTTATTTCTGCAGCTCACCTACTGCAAACAAGAACTATGCTGTGTTTGTACTAAAAATACAGTATATGTTTCTGTTTTGACAGGGTCTGTCAGATTACTGAGTCACAGCTGCGGTCAGTATTGCAGGGTTGAAGGTGTTTCAGACAGACTGACAGACAGGAGTCAAGCTGTAAGACTCGCCTGCAGATCTCTAATGCTGTATCTATGCAAATACATTCTGGTTTGACAGTCATGTTTGGTTCACGAATGTCCAATCCTATACACCCCTCGGTCTGAGAGACGTTGGTGCGGCCACAGGCCCTCGAGCAGTGCAGGAGTCTCCTCTTTCAGGAAAACATCCCTCTCTAGCCCACACAGGGGCCGTTCGTTCGGTGCATCACCTCCAGGGCTGAGTTCTTTCAAGACGTTTAAAGCTTCTCTTTTAAAGAATCCAGTCCCAGCGCCCCACAGCAGACTTTAACAGTAAATCTCCCTCAAATCCTATTAGAACAAACACAGCTGCCTGAAACACCAGCACCATGATGGTTCAAAACAGTAACGACTGCATACACACTTCTTGATATTACTGATACATTAGACCATATACATTATTAAACCTGGCAAGAAAATTTTCTGATCCTATTTTACTTTAAAAAACAAAACAAAAAAACAACAACAACAAGAAATTCAATTTTGCATATAGAAAAAGCCTATTTTTAGGGCCATTAAGATATATTTTCTAGATCTTTATTATATATATGTATATATATATATACATATATGTATATATATATATATATATGTATATATTTTTTTTACATTTTGACAGTTATGCGCATTTTTTCACTATGATATTCTCAAAAAAATTATGTCATTGAAATTGTAAAATATTCATACATCATCGTAATACCCCCTTTCATTTAGCTGATTTTGAGTGTTATGGTACTGAGAAGCATCAATGTAAATAGTCAAATTAAAATGTCCGAATGCGTAAAAAGTGCTTGGAAAATAATTTTTTTTTTTTTTTTTTTTTTTAAGTGTCCGGAAATTAATGTCACAATGCAAAAAAGCTTAATGGTCCTAAATGTAGGCTTAATTTTATTTATGCAAAATATAATGTGTGTGTGTGTGTGTGTGTGTGTGTGTGTGTGTGTGTGTGTGTGTGTGTGTGTGTGTGTGTGTGTGTATATTTTAGTTATTTTTTATTTGGGGTGTAATCTAACCAAGACATTTTCTTGTTGCTGGCAGTCATTATAGTACCAAAGTAGACAAAATTAAACAAAAAAGTTCTTAATATCAAATATGAAAATGAATAGTATAGACATAGTGTCAATACAAAAACTGACACTGTGGGTTTTATTTTGTTATCCAAATCATGCATGATTATTATTTGTTGCATTTTACTATTTACATTTAACATTGTGATCCTAACAGACCTCTGACCCATCAGTTTGTGCCATTTATTCCCTAAATGTCAGTTTTGGCTTGTGTACTGGCTGAATCATGTGGTGTGTTACAAGCCCCTTGACCAAGTTTAGCTCTTCAGTCACATGAAATCAGGCATGTAATGGCTGCGTACAGCAGAATCTATCACAGTCGCTGATTGGATTAAATACATAATAAGTTTAGATTTGTATTTAAAGCCAAAATATTCTGCTAATCACCCAATGCTAATGAATTTGAGAGCAGAAATATTGGCAGCAGTGATCAGGAGGCGATGAATAAGTACTGACGGTTTAGAGACTCACAGACAGTAGGACTTAAGAATTCATTTAAAAACCAGCGCAACACACACAATCCATACAAAATAAACTAGGAATGCACTGATGTATCGACTGCCGATATTTATCTGCCAATTATTTACCAAATTATTAAGACCATCGGCATATTGGCAATAAGCATGAAAATGGTGTATTTATAATTAATTAGTAACACACTTTGTAAAGACTCTAAGAAATTAAAAGGCACAATCCATAAATAATAATAGCCACAACATGTAGAAGGGTTGACACTCCTAAGAACATGTAATATTTAATTTTTATTCTTTCTTGTTCTCACATAAATGCAGGGGGAAAAAACGGATGTGACAGTTGTGAAAACGGCACTTGCTATATAATTAAAGAAACCATTCAAAATGCTTTAAAACCAGCAGACTTTGAATTCTGAGATGTCAAAAATTATATATACTGGAAATTAGATATATTGGAAATTATTTATTGTTAGAAAAGTTAAAAAGCTTTTGTGCCTCTTTATAATTAAGTAAAACAGTGATCTGATGACAAAATGTTTTCAGATACACAGGACATGATGAAGTCCAATGTGCCCCTCCTATACTCATTTCCTCCTGATGGTGATGGGAGGACTGACCTACACTATTCTGATGTTGTGAAGGTGATGAAGGCTGGGCGGACACATCATTTGGGCTATCAAGTGGGCTCCTACTTTCATCAACGTTTTGCTGACCGGGCCCAACATGTCTCTAGTAGGTTCAGCAGTGTGTTCTGGCATCCTAGAACCACCCCCCTCAGCATCTGTCTAGCCTACTCATTTGGGAGCCAGAGCCGCTGACTACTCCGCTCTGCCACACCCGATGTTGTCTTGATGGTCTGGCGTAGGGCTTGTCCACTGACCTACCGGGTCCCTCAACAGCCTTACAGTGGATGTTGCCACAAAGCCCCGACACCCTACCTCTACTGGGCAGATCTTTGCTCTCCAGCCCCACTGTTCTGCCTCTGCTGCCAGCTTGGTGTATCGCAGCATCTTCCTCTCAAAGGCTTCTTGCACGGCAACCTCCCAAGGGACAGTGAGCTCCACAATGTAGACTGTGTGCAGAGAGTTGGACCACAGCACCAGATCTGGCCTCAAGTTAGTAATGGCTATTTCTGATGGGACCACAAGCTATTGGCCCACATTCACTAACATTTGCCAGTCCCGGGCTTCCTCGAGCTATCCATCAATGGTCCTTGGTGGGATCTTCCACTGTTTTTGTTCCTCTTCCTGGACAAATGCTACTGGCTGAGCTGGATAGCTTCTCCTGGTCAGCAAGGCATTGATGGCTGTTCTCTTGTTTTCCAGATTCGCTGCCAAGCACTTGAGGACTTGGTTGTGTCTCCACATGTACCGTCCTTGGAAGAGGCTCAACTTGGCACCCAGTAAGGATGTGCTTTAATGTTACTGGTGATGAACACAGGTGGCATGATGGATCTTCACCATTTGTTGAGATTTTGAGGAGTAGGAAGGACATCGTAGGTTGCACGAATGAAGAAACTTATCCTGCTTGTCTCCATCTCCCACAAGTTCTCAACTCTTGTGAGGGGGATGTCATAGATGGTCAGTGGCCACATAAGGTGGGGTAGTAGGCCAAACTGCAGGCACCAGATTTTTTACTTGCTGGGCAGTATAGATTGGTCAATGTTCTTCTGACCACTGATGGTTTCCTGCCGCAGTTCATGTGCTTGATAAGTGTCCTTTAGCTTTGAGTCGTAACATCTTCCAAAACTTTTGACTGGCTTCTCTGACACAGTTGGAATTGGTTCCTGATAAATAAAAAACTTTGCTCTGTGAGTTTGCCTTTGATAATAGAGATGCTTCTTGATTTGGATGGCTTTATTTTCATTCTGGTCCAATTGATGTTGTCTTGAAGCTACTCTAAAGGCATCTGGTGCAAGGTGCTGTTGTTGTCATGGTTGTCATGTCATCCATGTAGGCCCTGATGGGTGGTAAACGGACTGCAGACTTCAACCGTTCACCACCCACTACCCACTTGGAGGCTCTTATTATCACTTCCATGGCCATGGTAAAGGCCAACGGGGAGAAGCCTGGTGTAGTGAGACAGAGCTGCAGATCTTGAAAGTAGGCCTTGACAAGGTTTGTGATGGACTCTGGGATCCTGAAGAAGTCAAAGGATGCCCAGAGGAAGCTGTGGGGGACAGATCCAAATGCATTGGGAAGGTCAAGAAAAATGGCATGGAGGTCACTCTTCTCTCTCTCTTTGCAGTCTGGATTTGGTGCCAAATCATGCTGGTGTGTACGAGACATCCAGAGAACCCTGGGATCCCAGCTCTTTGGACTGTTGTATCCACAAGGCTGTTTCTCTCCAGATAGCTGGTAATCCTCTGAGCTACCATGCTGAAGAAAATCTTTCCCTCCACATTAAGGAGACTGATGGAGTGATAATAATTACCAAAGATAATTATTCATTATTAAAATCAATAGAACACTGATGAAAATCAATGTTAGCTTTTTTTATCCTTTAAATCAACAATTATCAAAGATAATCACTAATCATTAACATCGATGAAACATTAATTAAAATTAACACTAGCTTGTTGATCATTCAAATTCAACAATCATCAAAGATAATTATCAATTATCAAAAATCAATAGAATATTAATAAGGATTAATATTGACGGGACACCACCCTGGAATCAGGGACTAATAACCAGATAGTATAGCACTCTCAATATTAGATTGTTTTCTTAGGAAAATCGACATCCTAAGAACATCGATTTTCGGGGAAAAAAAACAATGAATGAAGGCTTGAATCCAAGCAGTGACATCCCGTCAGCATGACACAGGTGTATGCAAAACAAACCAAAACACTTCTCTTTGTAATATAACAGTTTATTTATGCAGTTATATCAATTAATAATTAATACAATGCAGTCAATAAACTTCCGACTTACAACTACAAACTAAACAGTGATATGATTAGATATGGAAATCAAAATAATCCTATAACACATAAGGTGTGTGTGAGAGTGTGTGTGTGTAAGGAGGGACGCTCACAAAATGGCAGACATGACTCTCGTGGAGAGTATGTCACGCGAGACTTCCGGCCAGAGAATATGGCCGTGAATGTGGGCGGAGAGAAACCAGTTAATGGCGTCTACCAGATACCGCGTGTATCCGCTTGTACGATAGCTTAGGGACAAAGCTGAGCTTTATCACGAAGCTATCTACTAGCCAAAAATGTGTGCGAGAATGTTTGTGAGGGGTTGCGTGTGTGTGTGTGTGTGTGGTTAGTATGAGAGAGAGAGAGAGAATAAAATGACGGCCCCAAAGCCGGTTTCGCGATCGTGGGAGAGAAAGCAGCTGTTAGTTTATCACTCAGAGACGCGGTGGACGGCTCGTAAACCGTCCTGCGGTCTTTGATTCTTTAATGGATAAACTCAGTTTGCCGGTCTCACCCACGATGGCGGAAATGCGCAACAGTCCAATGTGGTTGGACTACAATACAGCAAATCTCATTCGTGATAATTAATACCCTGAGTATTAATTGCAATGAGCGGACACGTCGGTCCGTAAACTGTATAAGCAATAACGTTGATACACAAGAATAACACACTATAATGTTCTATCTCTGCCCAGACTTAAACCTCTTACTTGAATCATATGAGGACGTAGAATGTGTGTTCATCCGTCCTTTAACTCCGACTCGGTTCCTTGAGGCTCGGGTGATGACGGGAGGACGTTTCCTCGCTCTGTCAGCGTGCGGTACGGCTGCTGATTCTCGGCGGGCTGGCGGAGAAATCAGCGACGTCGACTTGATTGAAGATGGAAGAGAAATCTTTTCTCTCTTCACTTCTGCAGGCAAACGGATGAAGATGCGGATTGCTCGGCGGTCTCCTTCGGATCCGTTAGAGTGTTCGGTGGAACACAGAGTAATCTCAACTCGTCCAGCGAGATGGAGATTGTATGGCCACAGTTTCAAGTCGGACGTTACTTCCTTGTGCCATGAGGCTGCACCTGAGAGCAGCGATGAGCTGCATCTATACAAGGCGAGTAAAGTTGCTGGAAGCAAATCCCGGAAGCATTTCAGAGGTTTTTCAACTCCTGATGATGTCATGGTTGAGGTGCGTTCTGTCGTGTGCCTCATCCAATAGGAGTTGAGAGTTCGATCCTTTAGTGAGCAAGGCTTCATGGGATTTGTAGTCTGTTTTGGACTCCCTTTGTTTGATTTTGGCGTGGTAATTTATGACTTGGTATGTGGGCCTGAGTTAGGTTTTATGACTGTGTTAGGCCTGCCTTTGTCTTCTATCTGAATACATGAGGCCCAACACTGCCATTGGTCTTGTAAGTGTTTGTTGAATATTAAGAGTGTCATAAACTGTAAATATACGTACAGCATTTCTCACTAACCAGAAGACAGTCTATTAAGGCTGATACAGTAGTACTGTATATGGACAGTTTCTTCTGTGTTGGCTTGCAGCATTAGAACACTGATCAATTATAAAGTAACTGTGTGAAGACCAGAACTGAAACAAAAATCAGGAATATTGCGAAAGAACACAATAGAATGTTGTTTTTTTTTATATATATATATATATATTAGAAGTCTTGAATCTTTACTATCTTTTGGGGTAATAAATAAGATTGAAGATCAACACAAAGTGCGCCAAAAGAGCTCTGCAGCGACCGCCCACCCCCATGATGCATTGTGAATGACTTAATCGGTTTGCCCTACCTAAACTCTCAAACTACCTGTACATTTGCATACTGTATATCTGAATATTTTGCAATAAAATTAAAACATATTGTTTCTATACTTATAATCAACAACTTTATAGAAATAGTTTTATAGTTTTCCATAATTTTTAATTTGACTATATCATTCGCAATGCTTCATGGGATTGTAGTTCATTACCATTAAACACATTAAGTAGTCATTTCACCCTGTAGCTCAAGATCGGTTGCCTACTGAAGCTAAGCAGGGCTGAGCCTGGTCAGTACCTGGATAGTAGACCTCCTGGGAAAACTAAGGTTGCTGCTGGAAAAGGTATTAGGGAGTTCAGCAGGGGGTGCTCACCCTGCGGACTGTGTAGGCCCTAATGCCCCAGTATAGTGATGGGGACACTATACTGTAAAAAGGCACAGTCCTTTGGATGAGACGTTAAACTGAGGTCCTGACTCTCTGTGGTCATTAAAAATCCCAGGGCACTTCTCGAAAAAGAGCAAATCCCCCCCATTGGCCCTTATCAGTCATGGCTTTCAAATAATCCCCATCCATTAATTGGCTCTATCACTCCAGTCTCTCCTCTCCACCAATAGCTGGTGTGTGGTGAGTGTACTGGCGCACTATGGCTGCCGTTGCATCATCCAGGTGAATGCTGCACACTGGTGGTGGTTGAGGAGAGTCCCCTGTTCACTGTGTAAAGCGCTTTGAGTTTACTGTCAGAAAAGTGCTATATAAATGTAATGTTCATTCATTCATTCATTGATTCAAGTACACTGTCTTGTATCTTTGTCTTTTTGTCTGATTATGAAATACTTTTTTATTCAAATCAAAATGTGTTATGTTGTAATTTACCTCGGAGCTGTTTGGTTTAGTTCATGGCTTACAACTCTTTCATAAAGGATTTTGTTAAATTTATATATTAAAAATAATTAGGAAAAATACTTCGGAACCATAACGGTTGAAAAAGAGAAACTGTTGCGTTCTATATCAATCCACCTCGAAAGGAAGGTGTTAAGGTACCAGGTTGATGTAATGAGTGTTTTTGAGGAAGAATTACACTGTAAAAAAAAAAAAATCTTGTTGTTTGAACTATAAAGTTTTAGTGTTTGTTTGTGCTGCCTTAAATATTTGGTTGTGTTAAGAGGGACATTTAAACGGAACATAGAGTTGACTTAAATCAATAAAACTAATTAAATGAGCTTAAAGTAATTGTAAGTTAACTTGACATTTTAGTTCAGGCTAATTCAGGCTATGTTCACATTAATCCATGTACATTTGAAAACACCATTTTTGTTTTCGAAACGCTCTCCGTCCACATTGCCATTTTAAAGAGTTTTCTAAGTTGCTTGTCCACACTGAAACGTATGAAAACACTTTAATCCGGTCTGAAATGCAATTGTCCTCGAGTTCTGTCGCCGGACAGCAATTCCGCGTAAACTTCCCATCGCCTTTGAAGGAATGCAATGTGAAAGTTGTATATCAGGCATAACAATGGCGCTACAACATGGGCACCATTTTGATTGTTTTGGGTTTAATAAATCACATGAATGCGTAACATGAAAACAAATACATAATCGTCCCTGTTCATGCTAAAATGCGAAGATGGCATTTTCAAATTTATCCACATGAGAGAGCGTTTTCGAAAAGTTCTGTTTTCACTGGATAAAAACATCATCTCAGTATGGATGGAAAGCCAAAATGTAGCGAAATTAATGCGTTCTCAAACGAAAACGTATTGGTGTGTACGGGCCTCAAACTGAATATTGAAGTTCAACTATTTATATTATAATTTAATATTATTGCTATCTATAGAAGTAGTTGTGGCTATCCCATTGTCAGATGTAAAATAACTGCTAATTAGTGGTAAATGGCCAATTGATGATCAAAGATGAACATCTGATCCCCCTTTCATATTCAGACTTAAATTGTCAAGGAGACACACATGGGCCTCAACACTTTACATGCAAATCACAATGATGGTGACAATCATCAAACACAGAGTAAAAAGATTTGCTTTGAATTATTGCTACATGACAAATAACTGAAAGTGACAACAAAGCACAACAGCATAAATAAAAGCAGCAAACATTAAAAAAAGAAAAGTAACACAGTAACACTACAATTTACATAATGTATTCATGCCGCAGTGCATGCTGGGAATCTGTGCGTAGGAATACGTGAGCGTGTGTAACAGTAACCAGCTGGTAGGTAGCTGTGCAGTGTGTAAACCTCACTCCCCTAACCTCAAGAGATGCATGAGTGACTGACACTAGAGGTTGTAGCCTTTAGCCTCCTTGTTAGCATGGTCGCCTTCCACGCGGAAGACGCTGGTTCGAATCCTACTTGGAGCTGATCGAGCAGGACCGGTTACAGCGGAGCTGTGACCTGGATGGGAGTGAGGTTTAGGGGGTAAGTTTAACAGTAGCCAGCTGGTAGGTAGCTGTGCAGTGTGTAAACCTCTTTCCTCTGGCCTCAAGAGGCACACTAGCAACTGACGCTAGAAGCTGTAGCCTTTAGCCTCCTCGTTAGCGCGCCCGCCTTCCATGTCGGTTGACACCAGTTTGAATCCCACTCGGAGCGGGTCGAGCAGAACCAGTTACACGTGATGTGTGCAGTTCTCTTGACTTTTTTTTTTTTTTTTTTCAGCTAAATAGTTTTTCTAAGTTCAATGACTTATCAGAAGTACAGCCAACAAAAACTTAAATGAGTTATCTCAACAAGAACAATCCAGCGCAGTTGTTCTAACTCTACATTTTAAGTTATGATAACAAAAAGACAAAATCATGTTTTACAGTGTAGTTGCTGCCAACGTTTGCCAGGTTAGTAGCATAAAATATTTTAAAGACACTAAGAGGTTTTTTTGAGGCGCTTAGTAGCAAGTAAACCAGATATCCTCAAGAAAAGCTGAATATTCCAATTTGTTTTGCCTGTAAAACAATCTCTATTTATAACTTTTGGACCAATAGAAATTCGAAAATGCTTTTCACACTACCTACTATTTTTATCTGTGTATTCTGTGGCGTCAATTGTTTGAGATAACCCCACCCCTAAATGGCATGTAAAAACAAAAACTGTGGTCACATTAAGGGCCGTTCACACCAAATGTGTTTTTGTGTCCGTCCGCACAGTTTTCCATTGATGCTGTGTCAGGTAAAAAAGTAAGTCAACTTTAAAAAACATACCTCGAGACACCTGCGTTCTGTTAAATGCTTTGCATGAACATGTTCGGTCTGACCAGCCCACATGTCAGTCAGATAGTCTCTTCCTGTCTTAGTGGGCGGTTCTGGGCCAGAATAAGACCTGAGTTTATGCTGAGTAAGACTAACATAAATGAATCTTCTACAATTACAGCATCCCCAAAATCAGTGTTTAGCACTAAAACTGTATACAGTTTCCCCTCTAGCATATATTTATTTTATGTTCAATGGCCTTTCCTTGCAGAGAGCAGCCCCAGTAATCCTTATTCCTGTGTAAAATTTGTTTGAGTCTCTATAATTCTGCTCTCACACACTGAAATACTGTAACGGCAGACCCTCTTGTCCAGTTAAAGGCACGTTAGGCAGCTTTTTGTTACCCTCTGACTCCTGACCGGCCTCATTCTCCATTCACATGCTAAAATCAGAGGAACACGAGTATAATTATGCTTTACAGCCGCTGGTTTATCTGTGGTGTCCGAGCTCTGCAGTTCTGTCTCAGATTCAATAGCAGCGTAAAGCTCTTTACAGTGCGGCCCGTGACAGATTCACATCAATGTGAGTTTGGGTTGTAGCCCTATTCACAACATCTTCAGTCCGTGCCTCTTATCAGAGAGTGTTGCCATGGTTCCGTTTTCTGTAAATATTGGGTATAAATGGTGTATTTTTGGCCTGGTTCACTGTGTGAATGTAGTAGATTTGTGTCTTACAGAAAGCGAGAGAGCTCAGCAGATTATTATCCAGAATTATGAGAATAAAATGTAAAGCCATAGAACAGTTTTATGTGTGCTTTAGACCTCTTGCTCACAATCAACAAATATGGGTCACATTTTCATGAGGTGGTTCTAGTTAAACCTCTGGTTCTTTATTGAGTATTCAAAATGTTTTAAATGCTCTGGTATATTTTAAAATATAATACATTTTGTATTTTGTTAACAGCTAAATTGCAAAGCTAACAATATGTGATACTCTAATAGGCACATAAATATTAGATCAAATTTAATTAGAATTTAAAAATAAAATGTGAATTAATTTAAATGGATACTTTTTACTCATAAAAAGTAATTTTAGTAATAAATATACCTACAAGCAGCAATTAACATAGTTCAAGCCATTTAGTGCCTTTAAGTGCGTGTGTTTAAAGATAATAATTATTAACAAGACAGTACGTTAGCCATACTTTTCAGAACCGTCAGGTTGAGGACCATCGAGATATGGACTTTTTAACATTCCTGACTGTTTTAGTGCCACTCATTGTCAGATTTCCACCAAACTGTACACGCTGCTTAAGAATCACATTTGCAAATGTGTACTAATTTTGAAGAAAATTGGATTTGTCTTTGAGGAGTTATAGGCTTTTGGGTAAACTAGGCCACGCCCATCTTTTTAAATGACACTGTTATTGCCATTCCAAATAAAAAGTTCAAACAATTTCTGATAATTATTGATAATGGCTGTTCATAGATTCTTCCTGTACAGGTTTTGTTGATATCGAGTGAAAAACTTAGGACTCTGACACCAGAGAATCTTTATGCATTTGTTTGGTTCCAGTCGAGTGATCGGCCTATGACTAGTTCGAAAAAGTAGGCTTTACAAAAAATCCAATATGGCAGAAAAAATTGCATGATGGAAATGAAATCTGAGATATACATTT
The DNA here is from genome assembly GCF_019703515.2 of Myxocyprinus asiaticus. Lineage (NCBI taxonomy): Eukaryota > Metazoa > Chordata > Actinopteri > Cypriniformes > Catostomidae > Myxocyprinus > Myxocyprinus asiaticus. The sequence continues at coordinate 51,122,240 of NC_059352.1, read as the reverse complement.
TGTTCGTCTTGAGCCAATGATTCAGTGATATTAGTCAATTGAGTCTGTGACATACAGTTCAGGAGTTGCGATTTATGAATGTGCAATTTATTTGTTTTGTTCACTGTAGCACCCCACATTGGCCGATTGGGGCAAATCCTTGTGCATGTGTAGCCAGCTTGAGTACTACCACTCTCCCAAGTTTAATGTCTCTAGGCCTTACGGTTTGATCTGAACGATCAGTTTTAGGGCAGAAACAATTACAATAGAGTTTCAGCACTTTGTGTTTGAACCCCTAAAAAGTGCAAATGTAAATGTAAGTAATTATAATTTCGCCTCGCCTGCCATCTTTCACAAGATTTACCGCAATGCATTCTGTGAATCCTTTCACTGTGAAAGATACAAGCAATTCTGCCTGAAATTTTGGTCAAAACAAGGTATGTTAAGTGTACTTATGCTGCCTAGATTTTTGAACTGCCTTTTCATTGTAAATACACCTAAATTGCTTTAAAATTCTGTCTATGTAGGCAGCTCACTAGGTTTTGGACCAGAGTTACAGTATAGTGGGTGTGTTCTGTCGCTGTGAGATTGTGTAGATGTGAATCATGCAAATTCTTTGACATATTGTGGAACAGGATTTGAGATAAAAGCTTCCTTCCCGCCAGTCTTTTAAAGTCAGGGATTAAAATGATCATCTCTGGAGTTTGTGCATGGCACACAATCAACAGATCCGGTGCTTTCTAAGAATTTTTTTTAGATTATATAATGTAATTTAGGTGTGCTGACATGAACACACGCCAGAAACCTGTTATATGGGTAATAGTGAACATTTATAGAGTCCAGCAAGGATATGGTTTTGTCTCAGGACTTCAGATTTGGTCCTCTTAAGGAATAGTTTACCCAAAAATGAAAGTTCTCACATTTTCCAGGATTTTTTTAAGAATCTTCATGCAGCTTTTCCATACAATGTCAGTTTGATAAGTTGCTCATCACTTATTCTGTTAAATGTTCCGTACATCAGTGTAGGGTCATGGGAAACACAAAGGTTATAGTTTAAATAAGACGTTTATCATCATAGAGGTCGTGTTTAAAACATTTCACCTCCGAATGATCGGGGGGTCTCACTGTCCCTGCAATTCATGTCCTGTGAATTATCTTGAATGAAAAGTGATCTAAATGACCAGCAACATCTGCTTTCATATGGATTTATTCACAATGAGATGCATATATATATATATATATATATATATATATATATATATATATATATATATATATATATATAAAACTCAGCAAAAAAAGAAACGTTCCTTTTTCAGGACACTGTATTTTAAAGATAATTTTGTAAAATCCAAATAACTTTACAGATCTTTATTGTAAAGGGTTTAAACAATGTTTTCCATGCTTGTTCAATGAACCATAAACAATTAATGAACATGCACCTTTGGAACGGTCGTTAAGACACTAACAGCTTACAGACGGTAGGCAATTAAGGTCACAGTTATAAAAACTTAGGACACTAAAAGACCTTTCTACTGACTCTGAAAAGCACCAAAAGAAAGATGCCCAGGGTCCCTGCTCATCTGCGTGAATGTGCCTTAGGCATGCTGCATGGAGGCATGAGGACTGCAGATGTGGCCAGGGCTATAAATTGCAATGTCCGTACTGTGAGACGCCTAAGACCACGCTACAGGGAGACAGGAAGGACAGCTGATCATCCTTGCAGTGGCAGACCACGTGTAACAACACCTACACAGGATCGGTACATCCGAATATCACACCTGCGGGACAGGTACAGGATAGCAACAACAACTGCCCGAGTTACACCAGGAACACACAATACCTCCATCAGAGATCAGACTGTCTGCAACAGGCTGAGAGAGGCTGGACTGAGGGCTTGTAGGCCTGTTGTAAGGCAAGACTTTACCAGACATCACCAGCAACAATGTCGCCTATGGGCATAAAAACCCACCTTCACTGGACCAGACAGGACTGGCAAAAAGTGCTCTTCACTGACGAGTCACGGTTTTGTCTCACCAGGGGTGATGATCGGACTTGCGTTTATAGTCGAAGGAATGAGCGTTACACCGAGGCCTGTACTCTGGAGCAGGATCGATGTGGAGGTGGAGGGTCCATCATGGTCTGGGGCGGTGTGTCACAGCATCATCGGACTGAGCTTGTTGTCATTGCAGGCAATCTCAACGCTGTGCATTACAGGGAAGACATCCTCCTCCCTCATGTGGTACCCTTCTTGCAGGCTCATCCTGACATGACCCTTCAGCACGACAATGACACCAGCCGTACTGCTCATTCTGTGCGTGATTTCCTGCAAGACAGGAATGTCAGTGTTCTGCCATGGCCAGCGAAGAGCCCGGATCTCAATCCCATTGAGCACGTCTGGGACCTGTTGGATTGGAGGGTGAGGGCTAGGGCCATTCCCCCCAGAAATGTCCGGGAACTTGCAAGTGCCTTGGTGGAAGTGTGGGGTAACATCTCACAGCAAGAACTGGCAAATCTGGTGCAGTTCATGAGGAGGAGATGCACTGCAGTATTTAATTCAGCTGGTGGCCACACCAGATACTGACTGTTACTTTTGGTTTTGACCAAATCAAGGAATAAATTCTGAGTGGATAAACTTTTCGTTTTTCTCTATTTGTTTGTAGATTAATTAAGAGTGGAAAGCGATTAAAAATACATAGGAAAAAGGTGATTGAGAATGAAAGGATGAAAATTTTTATTTATTTGGCATGTTAGGCCAGCAGAGAAGGCTTTGCTGACCCTGAGAATTCACCACTGGTTAAAAGGAAAAATGCAACCTCGGAATCACGCACTGATTATAGTTTCAATGAGGGATTCGAACCCGGGTCTCCCACGCTGCTGTGCAAAGCACTTCTGTTCACACAACAAGAGAAGGTAAACACACTCAAACCAATGCAAAAATGTCTGATATGAGATGCACTTGTCAGTGATTCGGCCTACCGGAACTCCTGGAAACAACATGCCGACTTCCCGTTTGTTCATGTTGCATTGAAACCCAGATTTTTGCTTTTTTTAAAGAAAGGGGAACAAGTCGAAATTAATTTTCGTGGTAATCAACATTATACCACAAAAGCTGTCGAATGTATTGAACCCGAAATATTTCTTGAAGTAAATAAATACCAGACTTACTGTAACTGGTTAAAGTAATGTAACGATTCAGAGTTAGTAACATTAAATAACCATTGATATATTATGTGGTATTTCAGTGTCCAATGCATTTACGGCCCTGGTAAAATTCCTCCATTAAACATTCACGGAAGTATGCATAGCACCCAGGGACATGACGAAAATGGCAAGCGGTCAAATGATTTAAAATGAACTCTTATGTTTACTTAATTGTTATAATTAATATTTTACCCAATGTATGGTGGGGACATATGCACTGTATACTAGAAATGACCCAGGAACCATTTTACACAGAGGCACACAGATGAATTTTCAGTAACTAATGACTAGTGATTTTAATGTGTAGTGTTAAACATGACAATTAAACCTTAATCCAGGGTGTAATATATTAAACCCACCATTAAGCTCTCAGACATATCAGTGTCTCGTGTCCAACTCTCTCTGCTGTACAGTATCTCTTCCATTGAGCACTTACACCGGTGCATGTAGACATTACAGCACAGCTCATTAAGATAACAGTAAATTAATGCAGCCTTCACTCATGCACACACACACATTCCGCAGTAATGTTACCATTAAAAGTGTGAAGTGAAGGTAAAAATGGTGCTATTCAGATCAACACATGAGGATGATGATGAAAGAAATTACTTTGCACACGCACGCTGACACATGCACGTCTTGGTATTATTTACAGCATGACTGATTTGAGATAGACTTGATTGTACGAAACGTAATTACTGGGACACAATGGCCACACAACATTGTGTTTTCACTTCTTGCATTTGCTGACAGGCCGTGCACACACACACACATACATGTACAAAGGTTGTGTGTGGGGTAGTTATTGGGCGGAGAGTAAATGAGGTAGGGAGAACTGGTGCGATGTGTGTTGACACTTGCACTGTGCTCTTACAAAAACACACAACAATGATAAACTGGCACAAAGAAACGCATTATGAATTTAATTAATGATGGTGGGACAGTATGCACAACATCAAAGGTCCACGCAAGAGATTAATGACCCTCAGCTAGACTGTTTAATTACTGCTGGCTAATTAGATTCTTGACCAAATTTTTAATATCTGCATTCCCCTCAAACACTACGTTCAGATCCCACCATTTATCAATCTCGGAGAAAAACGCTTGAGTGCGCGACTTTTCCGAACGCTGAATTAAATCCACACTGCTGAGGACTTAACGCTGAGATGTATCTATTGCATTTACACACTGTTTTCCTTGTCATATAAGATCAACGAGTTGTGTGTGACATCATAAACATTAATGTGTTCAAGCATGTGTGTGTAGTTAAAGCCCTGAAGTTGTGTTTGAGTGTATGCTGAATAAACTCAGAAATGTCTGCCCTGAAATATTCACATTAAATTCTGTCATTATTTACTCACCCTCGTGTCTTTACAAAACTGTATGACTTTCTGTCTTCCACTGAATGCAAAGGAGATGTTTGGCAGATCGTTAGGGACTGACAGCCACAGTCACCGTTTGCTTTCATTGTGTGGAAAAAAGATACAATGAAAGAGAATGGTGACTGAGACAAACATACTGCCTAACATCTCTTTTTGTGTTCCACGGAAGAAGAAAAAAAAAATACAGGTTTGCAACAACATGAGGATGAGTATATGATGATAGAATTTTCATTTTGGGGTGAACTATCAGTAAGTGAAAACTAGAGTTTATAGTCAGGAGAGCTTGTAAAAATGTAATTTTTTGGCACAATTGGACAGAAAACCACAGCACTGTCAACTATCATGCCACTATCAACACACAAACACACACACGCACACACTTAGCAATCTAAATGGGGGCATATCATAGACTGTTTATATATACGTATAAGCTAATTAGCATTACTATAGACTATCCCTAACCCACACTGTAATCTATTAAATTTTGTATGCATTTTTAGATTAAAGATTATTATTATTATTATTATTATTATTATTATTATTATTATTATTATTATTATTCAATTAATTTAAGGATTTTTAATTTGTTTTCTTAATGAAAACATCCCAAAATGTCCCAAAAGGGAGGTTTTGTCAGATTTAGCTCACTTCTGGGGTTAAACTTCAGGATTTATATCTGGATTTACAATTACTGTATAAATATATTTATTAATCTATAGATGAATAACTATATACTCAGATTTACAAGTATTCAATATATATATATATACAGTATATATTAGGGCTGTATTTTTAACGCGTTAATTCAGTGCGATTAATTATATATATATATTTTTTAAAAACGTTAAATTTTTTTTTTAACCGTAATAAGGAAGATTCCCGAGCAATTCAAACTTGGAGTACCACCTGTTTTCTCCATTTCCATTTCTTAATATATATATTATTTTTAATGATTTAAATATAACTATTTATAATTATTTCATCATATATTGAATTATTGTTATTTGAGCAAATATTTAATATGTGATTAAATTGGCACACCATATAATTAATTTGATTAAAATGTTCAATCAATTGACAGCCCTAATATATATATATGTGTGTGTGTGTGTGTGTGTGTGTGTGTGTGTGTGTGTGTGTGTGTGTCTTTAAATATACAGTATATTCAGATTTATAACTATATATTCAGATTTCCAATTATATATTCAGATACATAAAAATTTATTCAGAATTGATATAATTATTTCCTGTTTGCACTAACAAGAAAAACAATATTTAATTTTACTTTTGTATCATTTGTACATTTCATCCCCAAAATGTAAGCAAAACCTGACCACACACATATGTACTTCTATTGCTGACTTCTATTCTCCTCATAGAAAACTTCCTTTAATGACTAACCTTAACAGAAACTGTATTATAAATATTTACTTATTTTTATTTACTTACTTATGAATAAAAACTGATTTTTTTTTTACCCTTGAGGATGTCCCCAAAGTGAGGTTTTGTTAGATTTAGCTCACTTCTGAAGACAACTTTGTCCCCCAAGTATACTAAGTAAAGTCACACACACAAATCCATTTATGATCCTGTGTAACAGCTAACAGCACTTTTTAGAGGAAATTCTAAATACTGTCTGAATAGATGTTCAATGTGTCATAGCTAAGATATGTCAATGTTTTATTTTTTTATTTTTTTCCTCAGAATTCTATGTTTTGCAGAGTGAATGTGGATGAATTTCTTCCTGCTGTGCTTTTATTCGCAGCAGTTAAATGAATTTTCTCCACACAGAACTCAAAAACACAACAGTGTGTTTCTCTAAATGAACTGGAGTCGCGGCTTTCATTCACACACAATACTTACCCATCAAAGCAAAGGGGAACAAGTATTATTTTAACAATTTAAAACAATTAAATCTGTCAAATAACCTCTGAGTGAGTACGAGAACACACTTAATTACTGCTTTCTCCTCCTGATGGCATTTTCCTAAAGACAACATATAGTCTAATGCATTTGTAAGGCCACTGTTACTAAAACACAAGTGAACCATCTGCTGTGTGTGTGTGTGTGTGTGTGTGTGTGTGTGTGTGTGTGTGTGTGTGTGTGTGTGTGTGTGTGTGTGTGTCAGTTTTCTTCCTTCCAGCTAAGTCTGCTGTTTTGTTCTGTTGTCATGCAAGCAAATCCAAATGCATCCAACCTCACGCAAGTCTGATTCCTTATGAGTGCTTTACTGACTGAGTGTGTGTGTGTGTGTGTGTGTGTGAGAGAGAGAGAGAGAGAGAGAGAGCATACAGAAACTCTTTGCTTCTGTGTTCTGTCTAACCACCATTAAATCAAAGACCTTCCACTTTTTATATAACTATTTCTTTGTTTATTCATTAATTCAATTGCTTATTATTATAGGTGTGTAACGGGCAGACTCAGAGAGCATCATCTTGACAGATGGCACGCACACCTCACAGCACTCACAATCTCTGTCTTCCACTTTTTAATTAATATAATCTTCATTTTCAACATTCTGTGGCTCCAGAGGTCAGTGAACTACGACAACATCATTAGACCATCATAACAAACTAACATAATCACAGTACCATTGCAACAGCATCACAGCACCATCAAATGCAATCATATCATCATACCATCACAACGCCACCACACAATAACTTCATAATCAAATCATCACAACACCATCAGACATCATGTGAAAATCATATGACACCATTACAATACCACCACACTATCAACTCATCACACCATCACATCATCATCATACAATCTCTATACCATCACAATAAAACTACATCATTATCATCACCACACTATCACATGACATCACAACATCCATGTAAAATCACAACACAACTATATCATTATCACACCATCACACACTCACAGTACATCACAATCCAAATACATCATCATCAGCACCACACTATATCATCATACACAGTACCATCACAACCCAACCACATCATTACCACACCATCACATCACCATCATACAATAACAGTACCATCTCAATATTATCACCATCATAAATCTACATCTTCATTACCACACTATCACACGGTCATCACATAATCACAGTACCATCACAACATACAGTACCATTGTAATACATCTATGTCTTTACTAGCACACTATCACAGAATCACAGTACCATCACAACATAAACACATCATCACCACACCATCACATCACCATCATACAATAACAGTACCATCTCAATATTATCACCATCAAACAGTTACAGTACCATTGTAATAAATCTACATATTTGGTACCACACTATCACAGAATCACAGTATAACCACATCATCACATCACCATCATACAAGAGCAGTACCATCTCAATTGTATCACCATCATACAGTTTCTCTACAATCACAATACAACTACATCATTATCATCACAATACTATCACATGATATTACAGTATCCCGGTACCATCACGACACAACTATAGCATTACCACACCATCATACTCACAGTACCATCACAATACTATAATCATCACAAAATAGCAGCACCATCACAGTACAACTACATCATCATAATCACCACCACACTATCACATCACCATCATACAATAACAGTGCCATCTCAATATTATCACCATCATATAGTCACAGTACCATCATAATACATCTACATCTTCATTACCTCACTATCACATGACCATCACAGTACCATCACAACATAACCACATCATCTCCACACCATCATACATTAACAGTACCATCTCAATACTATCACCATCGTACAATCACAGTACCATCACAATACATCTACATATTCATTACCTCACTATCACATGACCATCTCACAATCACAGTACCATCACAACACAACCACATCATCACCACACCATCACATCACATCATACAATAACAGTACCATCTCAATATTATCACCATCATACTGTCACAGTACCATCACAATGCATCTACATCTTCATTAACACACTATAAGATGACCATCACAGAATCACAGTACCATCACATCACCACATCATCTCGACACCATCACATCACCATCATTCAATAACTGTACCTTCTCAATATTATCACCATCATACAGTCACAGTACCATCACAATACCTCTACATTTTCATTACCATGCTATCACATGACCATCTCACTATCACAGTACCATCACAACACAACCACATCATCACCTCTTTAACATCACTATCACAATACAACTACATCATCACATCACCATCATGCAATTACATTACCATCACAACACAATGACATCACCACACCATCACATCACCATCATACAATCACAGTATGTGATGGTGAGCCTGGGGAGCCTATCACAGAATTTAATTGTATCCAATTACTTATTTATTGTTTTATTCACCATTTTACAGTGTTCATGTGGGGTTTGCTGCTTGATTTCCTGTTTTAATAAGTGGGTATAACTAGTAGGGAAGCGTGCACCTAATGGGGAAGCGCTCGTTTTAGCTATTTAAGGAAAACTGTTTTTAATGTGCAAATGCTTCTGTTTTATCTGTCCTGTTTATTGGTATTTTTTTAACTATGTTCTTATTTTATACAATGTAATTTGGTGTAAGAATATGAGGATGAGGGCAGATTTTATGTAAAAAAAATAAAAAAATAAAAAAAGGTATGTTCCAATTATAAAAGGCATGAAAATTGCGTATTTAAACAAGCCGCCACTAGAGGCATGGGGAGCAAGACAAATTGACCATGGGTGTTTTAAGCACACGGACAAGGGTGTTAGCACTTCTCGAGCTCAATGGAAACTCTGGCCTCCATTATATAGGGAGGGGAATGGGTACAGCTCTAATATCGAAAAAAAGGTCTAGCTTATAGACTTTATTTATTTATTTATTTATTTATTTTTTAATTACCTTGGTTTTATTTGCTTTTAATTACTGTTTTTATTTTGCACATTTTGCACCTCCTACAAAATAAACATCTTTTTGGAATGCTATTCCTTCTCTCTGGTGACTGCCTTGGTCCCTATCACACACTGCCTCCACAGTATCACACTACCATCACAATACTACATCATCACCACCATATTACCATCACACAATCACATCACAGTATCACAAAACATCCACATCATCACCGCACATCCCACAATTATCACACCATCACATCATCACAATGCCAAATCAAAGAAAATGACAGAAATAAGGTAAAATTAAACACATTTGACCCCTCTCTTTGACCCCGCTGTCTCTTACTCGAGCGTTTCTATTCTGTTATTTCTCAGGAGGTTTTACTGGAAAGCACAAGGAATAAGCTGCTGTACATCTGACAGGAAACAGTTTTTAGTTACTATTTTTGATCTTTTCTTGCCCATCCTTTTCTCCATTTATCCCTATAAAAATGAAGTACATCTTAAAAGCAAATCTTTTAAGTGAAAAGTGTTTGGTGCCTGTGGTGATTCCTGTGTATTGTATCAGACGGAAGCCTGGGAGATTGATTCATGATAAGAAATGAATATGTTGTCCATCTTAAGTGCTGCTTATTACGTTTCTTGAGAGCCAAATATGATTTTTTCCTTATGTCTGTAGAGCACATCAGAAATGGAATAAGCAGATCACTCTCTGACTCTCTCAACTCAAAGCGCTGATGTCTATCACATGTGATTATATCTGTGACATCCATATATCCATCTGTCCATCTCTCTGTCTCTTACAGTCACTCACATCTGTAATGGGGAAGTGGAAAAATTGCACTTTAAACTTTGTGTCTTCTCTGATAGGAAATAAATGTAATAAAGTTCAATGTCATTTTGAATTGAGCGAAATCTTTTTTTTTATTATTATTTTAGTGCATAAAGGTCCTGCCCTGGTTCTCTGAGCCACTCCAGAGTCTCCAGTTTTCCTGTTTCCTTCTGTGAACAAAGAGAAAATTATGATTGTGTAGATTGTGTTATGAGTTGTCTGTAATCCTTAAACACATTGTAAGATTTACCGTATTTACCGTAATTAAATAAAATAAAAAAACATCCTGTAAATACTGGTAAAAGAACCATAAATGTGCATAGAAATTTGGACAGTGACTCTTTTACAACTTTGTTCCATTTATTCGAACCGCATGACATCTTAATTATTGGCGCAAGTTTGGAGCGGGACTGTCTGTTTGGAAAGAGGTGTGTTTGGGGAAACGTGTCTGAAAACTGTTGTTTGTTTGGGAATTACATTAAAAAAATGTACAAAATCTGACAGATAGACAGACAGGTTTGATAGATTTGATTGGTAGACAGACAGAAAAGTGAGGGTGAGTAATTGTGTAACTTGGGGGGAGGAGCAGTACGGATCGGCCTCATGATTAATGTGTAATGGGCGTCTCTGTGCCGTCATGCATGACTGTGTGAGGTGTCTGCTGTCCGCTTCATAATGAGAATCACACAGGTAATTGTCACGCTGTTTGAGGAGTCATCTTTTATAAAACAAGCAATTCATCTTCCAGCCGGGAAGAATAATACAGGTACATTGATTTATTACAGAAGACCACAAACCTGATCATTCAGCTCTCTTTATGAAAATCAAGGTGTTTGTTTAAAAACCCAGAGGAAAACACGGCATAGATTGTTCACACAGACGTTCTGCAAAAAATGCTAAAGCTCTGAAGTCGACAACAGAAACGAGTGAGCGATATGCTGTCTACTACATTATTGTGATGTATTTTGTATGTGACATGTGGTACTGACAGAGATCACTGACTGTTTTGCTGTGTTACAAAAGAGCATAAAAGTTTGTTGTTTATCCCCCGGGGGTCTGGAATCTAAACAGCACCTGGGAGAGCAGATGGGGATCGCAAAAGCGCGTCAGGCGGAGGTATTTGTTGCCGTGGCACAGCGATACCTGCTGTGAGGCGAGATATGGGCGCTGTTGTTGTTCCTCCCAGAATGCATTTAGGAAAGCGACTCTGATTAAACAGCAGAGAGGCACTTGAACTATCGCTGTTCTGCCCTCTTCATCACAGGCAGTGCATCTCCACGGACAGCAGGGAAAAAAACAATGCTTAATGCAAATAACACAATGCAGCTATGCAGAAAAACCTGTATAATTAGGATAGCCAAAAAAGGGAGGAGAAAACTCTTCCCTTATTTGTTGCTGTTGATGTCAAAGGTTGTACGGCCAATCAAACTCTACAAACTAGACAATTGTCCACATGGACAGGTTGTGTGACATGATCTCATCCTTTAAAAACCATCAACAAAATTACACAAGGTCAAAGAAAATACATTCCTACTGAAAAGACCAGCATAACCAGCATGCAACTCCCAAAATGCCATGTTGGTCTCGGTTGGTTTGTGCTGGTTTTGTGCTGGTGGACCAACATAACTATTTTGTTCTCTAGTAAAACTTGCTGGTGAAGCGGGTCTACTATTATGGATTTTGTGGTAAAGCTGGTTAGCTAACTCAAAAGACTTTTACACACTAACACCCCATAAGCATTCAAAACCAGCTTTTAAAACAGAATAAAGGTCAAGGTTCCCACCCTTTTTGAATTTCCATGACTCGTCAAGGCAATTGTGATTATTGGACACAGATGTTTAAAAATATTGTACATTTTAAACTGTTTCAACTAATTGAAAAACAGTGACTCAAAAGGACAGTTCCCTGACAAATGGGATATCACTGTGGCTAGCAAACATGTTTCTCTCTATAATAGAGCAATAGCTGGTGAAATATTTTTGATCAAAGGTAAACTAGAATAAAAATATTTTCTCTGTAGTAATTATCATGACTTTTGAGATTTTATTAATTTCCATGACTTGATACAAACTTTAATAATTTTGATTCAGACCATTTTGCAAATAATAATGTATTTAAACTGATTTGTGAACCATTTAGACTATTAATTGACTCAAAAGAATGACTCACTGACAAAATCGGCTTGCGAGCAAGTTTACTCTACAAAAGACCATCATGCACAATCACAACCCAACCACATCATCACCACACATCACACAATCTCAGTACCATCACAACACAATTACATCATCACCACACCATCACACAATCACAGTACTATCACAATACAACTACGTCATCACCACACATCACACAAAGTACCATCACATAAGTATCACCATCACACAATAACAGTACCATCACAATACAACTAAATCATCAATACCACACTTTCACATGATCATCATCATACACAGGACAATCACAACCCAACCACATCATCACCACACCATCACAACATCAGCACACAATCACAGTACCATCACAATACAACCACGTCATCACCACACCATCACACAATCATAGTACAATCACAATAGTATCACTACCACACGATAACAGTACCATCACAACCCAACCACATCACCACACCATCACACAATCACAGTACCATCACAACCCAACCACATCATCACCACACCATTACACAATCACAGTACCATCACAATAGTATTACCAGCACACAATCACAGTACCATCCCAATATAACCACACCATCACACAATCATAGTACCATCGCAACAGTATCACCATCAAACAGTAACAGTACCAAACATCACAATTCAACCAAATCATCACCACACCATCACATCACCATGATACAATAACAGTACCATATCAATATTATCACCATCACACAGTCATAGTACTTTCATAGTATATCAACATCACCACATTATCACATGGCCATAACACAATACCATCACAACACAAACCTTTACAAAACCACAGTACCATCACAATACACTACATCATCATCGGGGGCCTGGGTAGCTCAGCGAGTATTGATGCTGACTACCACCACTGGAGTCGCAAGTTCAAATCCAGAGCATGCTGAGTGACTCCAGCCAGGTCTCCTACACTTTCATATGACCATCATACACAGTAACATCACAGTACAACCACATCATCATCATACCATCACACAATTACAGTACCATCACAATAGTATCACCATCACACAATAACAATACCATCACAATACAACTACAACATCATCACTACACTTTCACTTGACTATCATAAACAGAACCATCACAATCCCACTACATCATCACCACACAATCACAGTACCATCACAATAGTATCACAATCACAAAATAGCAGTACCATCACAATACAACTACATAATCACCACACCATCACAACACCGTGATACTATAGCTGTACCATCTCAATATTATCACCATCACACAATCACAATACCATCACAAAACAACCACATCATCACCACACCATCACACAGTCAGATTACCATCACAATACTTTCACCATCACACAACAACAGTACCATCACAATTCAACCACATCATCACCACACCATCATATTACCATGGTACAATAACAGTACCATCACAATATTATCACCATCACAAAATAGCAGTACCATCAAAATTCATCTACATCACCACACTATCACATGACCATCACACAATCACAGTATCATCACAACACAACCACATAACCACCACACCATCACACACTAATAGTACCATCACAATACTATCACCAACACACAAAAACAGTACCTTCACAATACAGTTACATCCTCAACACCACACTTTCACATGACCATCATACACAGTACCATCACAATTCAACCATATCATAACCACACCATTACATCACCATGATAAAATAACAGTACCATCTCAATATTATCACAATCAAACAGTCACAGTACCATCACAATACATCTATATCTTCATCACCACACTATCACATGATTCATTCCCTAACAAATGGGATATCACTATGTCTTGCATGTTTTAAGCATGTTTCTATAATAGAGCAATATCTAAGAGCAAGATCAAAGGTAAATTAGAATAATATATATTCTCTGTAGTAATTATTATGACCTTTTTAGATTTTATTAATTTCCATGGCTTGTCACAGACTCAAAACAATTTATTCAGACCATTTTTTCAAATAAATAATTTAGACCTATTTGTGAACCATTTAAACTATTCATTGACATTGATAAATTGACAAATCTGACATCACTATGGCTCGCGAGCAAGTTTTACTCTACAAAAGAGCAATATGAAGAGATAAAAACTAGAAAAAAATATTCTCTCTAAAAAATTTATTTTCATGACTTTTATGATTTTATTAAAACTGAAGTTTGTAATATCTGCGCAATTGGACGGGTTAATCAAAACAAACAGAGTAAGAGTAATAGTGCCAAAGAGACACCGTTTTTACAGTTTTCAAGGAAATCAGCCTATGAATGGATTACTTATAGTGGTCTCTGCATAAGAAGTTGGGATAGGAGAAAGTTTTTTAACACTGAAAAAGTTACACACTTCAGCTTTAATTGCCATGCCTTAAAATTCCCTGATATTGCCAGGTTTTCCATGGGTTCACTTGGAACAAGGATATACAATATTTTATTTGTGATGACCAAAATGTTTCTGACAGCAATCAGCTCATTTGGGCAAAGGCTCTGAAAGAACGTAGAAAAGTAAAGCAGTCCTTCCTTTCTGTCCTCTCAAACCGCTCCTGTCTTTAAAAGACTCCCTTTTCATTTGTTTTATTCGCTGTTTGACTAAATGGAGAGTGCTTCTGGTCGTTTGACAGCTCCAGAGAGCGCTGAGGTCAGATGATGACCTCCTGTCACTGTAAAACCTCTTGCGCTATGCCATTTTTCCCGATTTGAGGGACTGTGACCCTCCGGGAGACGTCAAGGTCATGAGGTCAGCAGCAATGTCACTCAAATCACTCCCTCTCTCTTTGGCTCTTTCCTCGATGTCCTTGTGCTTCTGCCAAGCTAAACTTTATTCAACTTGTCAGACACTTAAGAATTGACAAAATGCCTCCTCACCCCTTCAACGTCAAACAAGATATATATATATATATATATATATATATATATATATATATATATATATATATATATATTCAAATAAATTAATCAAAAATAGGCAGTGCCTCCATGTGGCCAAGAAAGGTCTCTTTCCAAATATCAGCACGGAAAGAGAGTGTAATTTAAACACATTTCTTTTAGTGTGTTCCAGGTTATAATAGCAAAGTTTAAATGTTGAGCATTGATGTAACCCTGTCGCTTATTTATTTGCTGCTGTCTGGATGTAGAATAATGACCACTTTAAGTGTCTAAAGAAAATACAGTATATACGATGCTAAAGCTGATGGAAACCAGATTCAGATTGTGAAATCACTGCTTTGAACACTTTTGTGTTCCACAGAGGAAAGTAAGTCATAAGAGTTGTGAATGACACAAGAGAACATTATGACAGAATTTTCATTTTGGGGTGAATTAGTCCTTTAATTTGATAAATTTTCCTTTAATTTATGTTCAGTAACTGATTTTCCAACAAAGAAATCTCAGAGCACTTTGTGTCCTGACCCAAACAGCTCTGAACATGATGACAAAATAACACAACAAGGTGTGTATGTAAGGTGTGTATGAGTGAATGAGTCGTGTCCTTCATTGTATTTTCTTTAACTGAAGGACGACTGCTCCTCAGTGTAATGTGTGTATTTGGCTTTCAAAAGATGAATGAATGCCAAGACTTCTCTGGGCCCTCCACCCTCTCTCTCTCTCTCTCTCTCTCCATCAGTATCTCTCTCTCGTTCTCTCTATCTGTCTCTCACACACACATTTCTGCTCTAATCTTTGTGCTGCTCTGAAGAGGCTTTAAGCAGCTTTGTAGAACTGTCCAAATGCCACCACAGATACTCTTCAACTATTTTGCTTACTTTCTTTCTATGTCTGTTACTTTCTCTCATTCTATTCTCCTCTTTTGGACTTCGTGATGTTCAAATGTTACTGTTTGTTTCTTTCTTTCTTTCTTTTACTCAGGGACCAAACGTAACACTCGGCAAGAGTGAAATGCGAGTAGAAATTGGCTTTGGCGAGTAAATAAATGATGTTCATTTGGCTGGTTATTTTATTAGGAACTGCAGCATTACATGTTTTAAGTTGAATTGTAAGAATAATAACCTGACCCTCGCATGACATGAGTGACATGAGCGAATCAAAGACATACAAACAGTCTACTAAGGAAAACATCTGTCGCAACTTCTAACAAATTTTGGCATCAGAAGTTTATGGTATCCCTTATTGGACAGGAAGGGAATTTATTTTCTAAAAGAGTTTTATTTTCCTTTGCAATGGTTGTGTTCCCTTGCAAAAAGGTTTGCGTTCCATTGCATTTCCTCAAAATATGTTTTTGTGTTGCCTTGCAATACCTATATCCATCCCTTACAAAAGTTAACCGTAGTTTTACTGCAGTAACCATTGTTGAAGTATGGTATTTGCAGTAAAACCATAACCACAAAATGTACAATGTACAGCAACCATATTTCAATGATTATTTTTGTAAATATAGCTGCAAACAGCCATTGCAGTGCCTAGCATTTGGTCTACAGGTCCCATAAAACACAAAGATTGGCTATGATGAATATTTCAAATGCAAAGTGACTTGCCGAGGTTAGAGTGAGAAAAAAGTGTTATCTTTTGAAATATAGGTGGTGCTGTCTACAAACCTCTCAGGTTTCAGGCCAGTGGGTTTAAACAGTACGCACAAAAGAAAAGTTCATTTCTGAACTGGCGCTATAGAGTTTGGCCCAGAGACCCCTAAATTTGTCTTGTGGCTATTTATGCCCACCTTTATCAGTGTGCCAAATTTAATCATTTTCCTATGTATGGTTCTATGGGATGCCATAGACTCCCATTGGGGAAGAATAATAATAATATTCATGGATACACTAGGTGCCATAGCACATTCAGTGCTTGGCCCCTAATAAAACCATAGTAATAATACAGCGAAACCAAGTCTATTCATAATAATCATAACAGTTCTGGCAAAAAACATGGTTAGTTTTACTACGGGATGGAATGCAAAACTATTGCGAGGGAATGCAAAACTTTTTGTTTGCATACACAAAACTATTGTGAGAGAACACAAAATGTATTGCAAGGGAACGCAAACTATTGCAAAAGAACGCACAACTTATTACGAGAGAATGGTACATTTTGTAAGGATCACAAAACTATTGCCAGAGAACATAAAATGTTTTGCGAGGGCATGCAAACAATTTCAAGAGGACCAAAACGTTTTGTAAGAGAACGCAAAGCTATTATAAGAGAACGTAAAATGTATTGCGAGGGAATGCAAAGTATTTCAAGGAAATTCAAAACTATTGAGAGAGAACATAAGATTGCGAGGGAACGCAAAATGTACTGCAAGGGAACATAAACTATTGCGAAGGAATGCAAAACTCATTGCGAGGGAACGCAAAACTTTTTGTTAGGAAACGCAAAACTATTGCGAGAGAACATAAAATGAATTGCGAGGGAATGCAAAATATTTCAAGTAAATTCAAAACTATTGAGAGAGAACGTAAGATTGTGAGGGAATGCAACATATAGCAAGGAAATGCAAAACTATTGAGAGACAGAACACAAACTATTGCAAAAGAACACAAAACCTATTACGAGAGAATGCTACATTTTTGGAAGGAACAAAATTATTGCCAGAGAATGTAAAATGTATTGCGAGGGAACGCAAAATGTATTGCAAAGAAACTCAAAACTACTGAGAGATAATGCTAAACTTTTTGCGAGGGAATGCAAAACTATTCCAGAAAATGAATTCTCTTCCTGTCCAAGGAGCTCCATGGATGTATATCTACAACAACACATACGTGGAACGTTCCTCACCACCAAACATATGAGGAACAAAATCCTGCCATTTGATGTTTTTGTGACAGGTTCAGTTTCACTAAGAGACAGAGGCTGACTCATCTCGTATACGATGCTGTGAGTGACAAAAATAATACCAAAAATATATATTTTAATTAAAACAATGCAAAAGATTCTTTTAATGGCCTGTAAGAAATGATTAATGGCCTGTAAATGTTCTCAATTCACTCGCCATCGGCTGATGTGCCAAAAACGTCATTGCAAAGACCCTCTACTTACTTTTCTTGCTTTCTCTTAGAATCGCAACAGTTTATGACACAGCACCAAAACAACAGTGAAAGTCTTCCATGAATGCCAGCTCTCGCGCATGAATCTCAAATGTGTTTGAGTCAGCGCGGGGCAGAGTCAGTCCAAACATCAATAAAAGAAACACACACGCATCTGTTCTGCATTCAGCGTGAGGTGTGTGTATGTTTGCTTGCAAGAGGTGTGTGTGCATCTGACTAGCCGGGGTCTCGATAAAAGCGCTCTTCCTTTGCACACACACATGACTGCAGTGTTTACACACACATACAGCGGCGATGATCTCGCCGTAACGCATTCCTGCAGTCCATTAGCCGGTCCTACCTGATGATTATTTGTTTTTTATTTATCTTTGGAGTTCTCTCATGAGAAGACGTGCGTTTCTCTTTTAATATCACAAGTGAAACATGATTATGACCTCTTAATGCCGAAATTACGCAGCCTAGTTTATATTTTTCACTCTGTCTCTCAATGCTAAGAGTTTTCCTGCATTGCACCCCATGGCATTAACATCTTTATCTCTGCATGTGTTTCTGCTTTTAAAACCTTTCCCCCTGCTGTTTGAAAAATATTCCTCATTTCCCACCCCTACGGAGCGCAGAAATCCCCATAGGCGACCCATTTACCCCCCCACCCCCCCACCCTAAAACACTTACAGCCGCCACACGCGCTCTCGGTGCTGCCTCATTGGCTTTCGCTAAATTATGCAAATAAGGTGATGTTCAACATATAGTTTTTCAGTTTCTGCAACTGCGCAAGTTTACACAGCTTTTCCATCCAACGCGATGCCATTACGCCGGCACTGCCTGTCAGCAAGATTTATGCATCAATGACAAATTAAGAGTGAAAATACTCTTCAACTACTAATTTCTTCTGTTCCTCTCTCAGGTTTGGCCAACTTCTGTGTTTCGTCTTTTGGGGGCATTTCAAAGGAATCCAGTTTTTTGTTGTTGTTTGGTGAATATCAATGTGCTTTCCTGCTGATATCATGCTGTTGAGCTCAAATGAATTCATTAATCAGAAATGATGTATGGCCACTTTTTGCAGCACCACTACGTTTTTTGCACTTACAAAGAATTTATTTGATGATTTTCAAGTCGGAATATTTGAAAGCATCCTCAATAGGAATGGGAACGGTTAGGAATTTAGCGATTCTGGTTCCGATTCCACTGCATGATTTAACTTCCTTAATTCCATTCACTATCTATATATATATATATATATATATATATATATATATATATATATATACACACACACACACACACAAACATACACATACACACACATAATATAGATAAGGTGTCAATGATGTGATGCAAATGTTTTGGTCACAAAACAATTACTTCAATACATCTCTTCTATGATGAAAATGTTTTCAATATCTGAGTTCAAAGTCATTTTGATATTTTTTCTGGGGCTAAAAGTAAAAAGAAAAATGTCATGTGGTGTAACTGTCCAGAGACAGTAAAATAATGATAATAATAATAATAATTAAAACCGAGAATACCCATATAGACCCTATAGAACTTTTGATATTTTGACATTTTAATGAAAAGGCACATTTTGTTCAGGTCAAATGGAGTAACCCTGAGAAAACTTATTGATTTTATTGACACAAAATTCATGATATTTGTAAAAAAAAAAAAAAAAACATCTATACACTCAGTTGTATACACTAATTTATTCATAGTTCAAGGAAATTATTTTCAAACCCTTTACTTCATGATTACACCACATGGCATTTTTTAAAGTCATAATTTTTTTTTTTTTTTTTTTTTTTTTTACAAATGAATGAAACCAAATCGGGCATAAAATACTACATTTCTACGAACTTGACACAAGTTGTTTTAAAATTGATTTTTAAGATTTCTCATTTAGTCGGATGACTAAAAGTAATGACTACTCATTCTAGTTATTGGATTGTCCATATGTTTGTAAACGAACCATCAAAACATTTATGATTCACTGATTTTGAGTCCCAGCATAAAAGTCAAGCGCACTATTTAAAGTCTTATTTTTAGCAAATTCAAGTTTGCATTTCTAGATTTTTTGTTGTATTTAACGAAAATGTGTCTGAACATCTGAATTCAGTATAGCAGTCAGCTTAATTAAGGATCTGATTAAATTATAATGCAATAAATCTTTTAAAAGCATTTTAAAATGCATTATACACACACGCACGCACGCACGCACGCACACACACACACACACACACACACACACATATATATATACATACTGCATTATACTGCATTCATTATGTCTCATAATAACCTTATAATAAGTTATAACTTCTCATAAATAATTATAAATACAGTTATAATACATTATAAGACTTCATAGTTCCCCTATTCATAGTTATACTTTAGAGTATAATGCATTATAACACAAGCAACATCCAATGTTAATGCAGCAGAAGTTAATAAAGTTAATGGTATAAGTGCTGTATAAACAGTTAAAAGACTTTATGATGTGACCTTATTATAAGTGCTCTTTGCCTGTTTTAAGTAAAGTTACAAAAGCAATATCTTCTCATAAGCAGCCATAACATAAACTTGTATCATACAATACATTACAACACCCAAGATTGGTCACATGTATGATCAACATGACATATTTAGAGTTTTTGATATATTTTAACTATGTTGCTTTACAAATGTTTCACGTAATATCTCAAAATCTGCATTGTGTGTTATTTTGTATTTTGTTCATGTGTCTTATAACAACTTAAAAATATCTTATGGATGTTTATAAGACATTGCTTTTGTCACTTTACTTAAAGCATACCTATTATATATATTACAAATATATAATACAGTAAAGCTATGAATAGGTAATTATTATAATATATTATAATTGTGGTTACAATTAATTATGAGAAGTTATAACATTATCAGGTGTATTATGAGACATTATTAATGCATTATAATGCCTTTACAATGCACAACAAATTTGGGCTTCATAGAAAGTGTTACCATCTGTTTTACTTACTGTATATATTACTTCTTTTACTTAGCTTTTATTTAGCTCTTCATCTGCATTGCAATATCTGACTGGTTGAGTTTGTTGTCACACTGAAGGCAAGAACTCTTCTTCTTAAGTTTTTTTTTTTTAAATGTCATCCAATATTAGATGATTTTTATGTAAAATGATAGTATCTTCCAGGTCAAGTGTTGACGTTCATTGTTGTAATGTAACATTCAAATACTAATAATAGTATACATAGCACGCACACAGATAGCGCTGAGATTTTGTTGCCAGATAACAGGGCTGTGCTGAGCTACAAACGTTTAAACAATTTGCCACAGGCCTTAATTGTTTTCGTTTCCTTGGCGATCGCTTGCTGAAAAGATGAAGAGTTTCAATGAACAGATTAACTCACGCTCGAGCGGTCGTGACAAAATCCCTCTTAACCCCGCGCGGCCGCCATTACTGCACCCCGCCGCAGATATCACTCGTTCTTCAGTGTTATTAAACACAACTTTGCAGATTCAGTCCGCGGCGAGTGCCATTTAGCCATGCGAGCAGGAAGGAAACATGCGGGGGAATTACAGGTTGCCAGCGCGGCGTGTGCGGCCGACTGACAGGGGTTGATTTGGGTGTGCGCTGTGAGCAGGCCTCCCTCCGAGTGTTGTGACAGGCGGTCATTACATCGCCACGTCTACACACTCAGCTGCGTGACATGCCACATGCAAATGGACACAAATGGGCCGCCACTGCACGCAAGCTAATGACACTTTCGGAGCTGTTTTTCTCTCTCGACACTCTTCTTTAAGGTGGAAGATTAACGCTCACCAGTTTAGACTTCATAAATCATGTTTGACTTGAACTTCTGTCAAAATAAGTCAAATACATAGATAACTCAAACATTTGGCTGTGGGACCATTTTTAAATTTAGCCCTCCAGTATGGACGGTCCACAGATGATTTTTGTTGTTGTTTTGTTCATTTTGAAGAGTGTATAATTTACGAAATAAATGAATAAAAAGGGCTAAGTCTTTAACACATCACATTTATTTGTCATTCTCTTTATATTTCAGTATTTAGGCTTCCTTTTTACTGAGGAATTTCCACAGATTTGTTTTTTAAATTTTTTTAATTGTTCATTTATTTATTTAAAGAACAGTATTGTAAAGTGTTACCAGAAAAATAAATAAAAGAAAAAAGTTGTTGTCTCGTTGTTCTGAAAAGCTTGTTTGTTGGTTTATGTTATTTGTATTCCGATTGTTTTTGTGTGTGCGTGCGTGCGTGAGTGTGTGTGTGTCTGTGTGTGTATCTCTGTGTGTGAGTGAGTGTGTGTGTGTGAGTGAGTGCGTGTGTATCTGTGTGTGTGAGTGAGTGAGTGAGTGAGTGAGTGTGTGTGTGAGTGAGTGAGTGAGTGAGTGTGTGTGTGTGTGTGTCTGTGTGTGTGTGTTTGTGCGTATGTGTCTGTGTGTGTGTGTGAGTGAGTGAGTGTGTTTGTGTGTGTGTCTGTCTGTGTGTGTGAGTGTGTGCATGTGAGAGTGAGTGTGTGTGTGTGTAATTGGTTATTGACATGTAACGTTTCATTTAAAGTTGGTCAGGTTTGTGTACTGTTAAACTTTTAATAATTAATTTTACAAGGTTGAAGTTTAATGCAATTCTATTCAGCAGTTCTTTTAATGGACAAATATAGAATATCAGCAAATTATTACAGAAATATGTACAGGTCATAAATACTAAACTTGACCATTTATGTAAATCTTTATAAAAAAAATTTTTTTTTTACAATTTTAATAAAGTATTTTTTGTTTCATATTAAAAGTTTTTGAAGATTTATTAAAAATGAAAATAAAATTAAATGTATATTATTTTTATTATTTAATGATAATAATTATTATTAGTAATAGTAGTAGTAGCAGTTTTTATAATATATATATATATATATATATATATATATATTATAAAAACTACTACTGCTACTACTACTATTACTACTACTACTAATAATAAATATTATTAATTATATATATATATATATATATATATATATATATATATATATATATATATATATATATATATAATTTATAATGTATAATATTTATATATTTATAATTATTATAAATTAAAGTTATAATTATTAATTATTATTCCAGAGTTGACATGATTGTGTGAATTTAATAAAAGGATTAAAGTTACAGTGTGCTGACAGTCACAGCATGATAGAGCTGCTTGGGTTTAATGTTTAGAAGTTTATTTTTGTTTGTTTGTTTTTGAAGTTTTTTGAGTGTTTGCCCTTCAAGAGATGAACACATATGACAGTAAGCTGCTAAAGTGGATTTGAAATGGTCAGTCCACATTTAGAATGACATCACAGAGCAACACCCATCCCACAAACTGTTTTATTCTGTATATTCAGCTTGACAAAAATTGTTTTGAAAAAAAAAAGCTCAAAACCAACACTAATCTAATAAACAGATTTAGAATATCGCTACAGTGTGGCATATAAATATGGCTTCTGTGTTTGTGGCACTTTGTGATTAATACAGTGAGGCCCATTAGAGGACGAAACGGCCCGCAGAACCGCTGAAATCTTTTTCTCATGTGCTGTGGGTAGTCTGGAGGTTTGGCCCGGGCCGCTGCAGGATTATGAGCGGTTTTGTAAGCCTCCTGATCTATGAGTTCCATTCTTTTGTCGGACTCGCCCGAGACTGCGCTCAAACATGGCCAGCGAATGAAAAAAAGATTAAGGCAGGATACCAAGTGTCTCGCGCCGGCCCCTCTGGGCCCCTGCTGGAAGAGAAACAATTGTGAAGTGCCGTTCCAGGCGTTTGGGCAATGGGGGCAGTTGGAGGGTTTGGGGTGAGCACTGGTCTCAGCTGTGGACACAGATTGAAGAGGGGAAGACTTCACAAAGTTGCGGTAGAAACCACTCAGAGAGACGGAACAATCTAGAACCTGACGGCCCACAGAGAGTTACTACACAGGGACTAAGATTACCACGCACACAATTACACAAACACTGTACATTATAGAGCAATGACTTTCAACTTGTGGGTCGCAACCCAAAAAAAGCAGTCTAACTTAAGCTAAAATCTCATTTGTTTCTCCTTTTAGTGTGCTTTCACACTAGTGAAAGCTCTGATGGGGCATCTGAAAGGGATAGGAATGCATAAGATGTATTTTGATGGTGTGTAAAGGGTGATCGGTTTGAAATCAGGAAAGATACAGCAAGAGAGCAGAACAATTTTTCAGAAGTATTTTCCCATAAAAAAAATGTCCATAGGGATTTCATAAAATAATTCATAAAAGAGTTGTAAGCCATAAACCAAACCAACCAGCTCCGAGGTGAACCACAACTAAAGGTAGACCGATATATCGGTTCTACCAATTAATCGGTGCCAATAGTTGCTTTTTGGAAGTATCAGTTATTGGCAAAACTCTGTGTTGGTAGTTGCAGATAGTTTTTTCATCATTTCAATATAAGTGAAATCCCCGGTGTGTTTCGGGCTTGTTTATAATTAAAAGTCCCACGTAATGCACCATTCTTCGTTTTTCTGGTTATTATTGGGATTTTGGTCGGAAAAAATCCTGCATATTGGAATTTATTCATTTTTGACTCTTTGCCTGCCATAGTAAAGAAAGAATAAAAAAAACAAATTTGACATTCAATAAATCGATTTTAAAAACCATCGGCAGATTAATCAGCTATCAGCCTTCCCCACCACCTTAGTTACTGGTATTGGCAAAATCCACTTTCGGTCGACCTCTAATCACAACATTACAAACTTTGATTTGAAGAAAAAAGCATTTGAAAATTGGACAAAAATACAAAGGTACAAGACTGTACTTACCGTCTTTAATGAGGGAAAGAACTACAATCCGTTGAAGCACTGCGGATGATGAAATCGAATTAAAAACAATGGAATAATATAAAACTATTGATTTAAAGTTGTTGATTATATACAAATATACAAGTGGTTTGAGAGTGTCGGGAGACTCAATTGCATCATTCACAGTGCATCATGAGAGTGGGCGGTCACTGCAGAGCTCTTTTGGTGCACTTTGTTTGCTGTGATTCACTGATTGGTGGATCTTTCTTGTCAGGATCATGGGGAGTGTACTGTAGTTCTTCACCAGAAATGTAAACATGTTTTTGAGAGAAGTTGAAATAATGCAAACTGATGTTTCAACAGAAGCATATACCATCAGTTAACCTCGGAGCTCATGGTACGTCTGTCTTTGAAGGTTTATAAGTTATCGTTAATAATCAATTCTTCTATGGAAAGAATGAATGGGATTTTCACTTCTGGAACCAGACTTCTGCACTCTATTGGATTCCCAAAAGCACGCCTTCCTAAAGTTCTCATTGGTCAACAGATGATTACATCAGAGTGCATGGCGAAATTTTCTCGACTTTTTTTCGGGGGAAAAAATGCAATGAAAGTGAATGTTGACTGAAGCTAACATTCCACCTCATAAGTCATAAGGGTTTGAAACAACATGAGGGTGAGTGAATGATGACAGATCTTTCATTTTCGGGTAAAATATTCTTACAATCTTGTTACTTTCCACGAGAAAGAACTGAGATTGTAAAAAGATGTCATTTGTGATTTTTCTGACTTATGAAGAAGATCATACAGATGTAGAGCTCTTCACATTGTGTGCTTTTTAGCATGGGGCAATGCTGGGTTGGGATGCAGATCAAAAACTGGTTCTGGTTTTGGCTGTTGACTTAAGTACTGTCCCTCTGCTCACTTTCAAACAAAAAATCATCCATAGTCATGACCAACAACTGAAAATCTTGAGCCGTTTGTTGTGAGCTCATGGCTCGAATGGGTTTGAATGGTGTTGGTGTCTTTAGAGACTATATTGAGCTGCTTTATTGTTGAGCTCAGAACTCATTCTTTTCATATCTCTTTCTCTCTATCAGTGTTTCATTGTTTACTGTGCTTTATTGGCAAGTAAAAAGTAATAATACCAATATTAAGCAAGAAACAACAATAATAGTAGTAAATAGACGTTTAATTGAAAACAGACAAGACAGATGATGAATAAAGCTGGCACATCTGTGTATGATTAGTGCTCTTTTAGAGTTTTTCTTCCCTTTAAAATGTTGGGAAACCCTTGTGCTATTTGTAATTTCTCACTCTTCTGAGCATCTGTGGCTCCTGTACAGAGAATCATCAAGCCAAACAGCGAGCTGAACTAGACCATGAAATTACAGATAACATTTAAAAATAATCTCAGCACAATGATTACAGCAAGGCCACTGAGACATTTCTTAAGGCCCTAAAAATTATTCACAGTATTTATTGACTTCTCTCTACACAAACGATAAGAATATGTAATCAGTTTTTCTGGTAATTTGTTGTTGTATCAGTTGGATTAGTAGAGGAGGGGCACCTTTAAACAGTGCCATTGGCTCTTCCTCAGATGTTCGTGATGTTGTTTGTCAGACTGGGCAGTCTTACTCGGCAGAAATATAAACTGTAGTTTGATTCTAGAGTTACAAAACCAACCAGTATTCCTCTGTCTCAAATGTTCTTAACCTCTCTTTCTCTCAAGCTCTCAGGTTCAAATTAAGTTACTAATTCAGTGACTCTGCTTAAGATCGGATAACATTTATAATTTATTTAAACCTCTTTCTCTCCCTCTCTGAAACGCACACACATTGTTACTTGTTCTCTTTGTCTACGTGGGTCAGGAAAAACTGTATTTGGGTAGTTGACATGACACATCATGCAGTGACAGATGTAGTTTGACGTGTTATACTTCATCTAAAACTATTTCAAACTGCATTTTTCCTAAATTTGTATTATGAGTATACATGCAGTTTTAATGACCTCATATTAATGGAGAGGTTGCATGGAAATATTTACAATACAAATTCATTTGTCACACAACAGGACTATTTAAGTGAACTACCAAAAGATGTCCATTTCGAGACAAGAAAAAAGGGACGAGACAAGAACAAAAGAGAAGAGAAGAGAAGAAAAAGACGAGACAAGAAGAGATGAATAGAGAAGAGATGAGATGAGATGAGAAGAGATCAAGAACAAAAGAGACAAGATGAGAAAAGAAGAGAAGAGACAAAAAGAAAAGAAAGAGGTGAAAGGAGATGAGAAGAAATTAGGCAAGACAAGAAGAGAAGAGGAGAGAAAAGAAGAGAAAGAGATGAGAAGAGGACAGAAAAAACAGATTAGAAGAGACGAAACTAGAAGCGAGGAGAAGATAAAACAAGAGACGAATAGAGACGAGATGAGAAAAACAAAAGACACGAGAAGAGAAGAGAGAAGAGAAGAGAAGAGAAGAGAAGAGAAGAGAAGTGTTGTATTGGTTTGGTTTGGTCTTTTGGCCATCTCTTGCTTCTCCTCTTTGAAATGTGTCTTTCTACAATTAATTCTCCAACACTGATTCAGTATCACTGCAGTCAGAAAGACACACACACACACACACACACACACACACACACACACACACAGTATGTACACTCACTGGCCACTTTATTGTGCACACCTGTACATCTACATATTCATGCGATTATCTAATCAGCCAATCGTGTGGCAGCAGTGCAGTGCATAAAATCATGCAGATACGGGTCAGGAGCTTCAGTTAATGTTCACATTAACCATCAGAATGGGGAAAAATGTGATCTCAGTTATTTGGACCATGGCATGATTGTTGGTGCTAGATGGGCTGGTTTGAGTATTTCTGTAACTGCTGATCACCTAGGAGTTCTGTGGGCGAAAATGGCTAGTTAATGACAGACACTGCTACAACAGTGCTATGCAGAAAAGCATTTCTGAATGTACAACACGTCGAACATTGTGGCGGATGAGCTACAGCAGCAGAAGACTTTTCCAGGTACCACTACTGTCTGCTTAGAACAGGAAACTGGGGCTACAGTGGGCACAGGCTCACCAAAACTGGACAGTAGACGATTGGAAAAACATCACCTGGTCTGACAAATCCGGATTACTGCTGAGGTACACAAATGGTAGACAGAAGTGGAACCCAACATGGTCTTCTACTGTTGTAGCCCATCCGCCTCAATGTTCGACGTGTTGTGCAATCTGAGATGGTATTCTGCTCACTACAATTGTACAGAGTGGTTATCTGAGTTACCGTAGCCTTTGTCAACTCGAACCAATCTGGCCATTCTCCGTTGACCTCTCTCATCAACAAGGCGTTTTCATCCACCAAACTGCCCCTCTCTGGATGTTTTTTGTTTTCGCACCATTCTCTTTACACTCTAGACACTGTTTGTGTGAAAATCCCAGGAGATCAGCAGATACAGAAATACTCAAACCAGCCCATCTGACACCAACAATCATGCCACAGTCTAAATCACTGATATCACATTTTTTCTCCATTCTGATGGTTGATGTGAACATTAACTGAAGCTCCTCACCCATATCTGCATGATTTTATGCACTGCACTGCTGCCACACGATTGGCTGATTAGATAATCACATGAATAAGTGGATGTACAGGTGTACCTCATAAAGTGGCTGGTGATTGTATATATAGCAGAGGGTCAACCAAGTTACACAGGGGCTAAAAGACAGTTATTACAGCTGTGGATAAAAGAGAGGGAAGATAAACATCCTCTATAAAGAATAGAAACTCTACAGGATAGAGATATGGACAACAGAATGAAAGATAATTTTAAAGAATACTTGACAGGGAAACAAAAAGAATTAAAGGAATGTTCTGGCTCGCCAAAATAATGGTTACAGTAATGCACTAACAACGGAAGTACACAGGACCAGGTGATAAACACTAAAATACAAACATCATCAGAAGTTTCGCCACAAGATGTAAATCAGTGCATTGTAACATGAGACTAGGGCAATATAAATACTGACGTTTGTGTGTAAAGTTATGTCTGACCTTTCAACTCCTGTCATGACCATGCAACGCTGATAAACCTGGTAAATTTTGCATGATACACTCAAGGATACCAGAATAAACCCTCCAGAATGCTTGCACATGCATTACTTTAGCCACAGTTTTTACTTTACAAATTGACCAATGGGATGAAATTATTTTCTGTGGTAATCCACATGCCACAAATGCTGTTAAAAAAGTTGTATTGAACCCGGCATTCATAAACACACACATCTGCAGGAGAGAATCGTAAATCAGCAGGTTAAAAGCCATTTACACTATAAACCATTTCTGGGAGTCGAGAGGTCTGAAGACAATCAAGATTTGAGCAGAACAAAAGACTCGTCTCCATTAGAATTCTCTTTGATGGTATTTTCTTCACATCGGCCCTCAAACTGCACCCTGAATATTACAGAGAGAGAGGAATATCAAAATGTATTGAAAGCGTGAAGAAAACAGGAGATTGTTGAGTGCAAGAATGTGCCCGTCGCCTCAGGAGACCAAACACAACAAGAAATCACAGTGGCTGTAAATATTAATGTATGCTCTTTGATGCCTGTGCGCCCATTAACATGCACACCGAAACATCACATTTGTCAGAAACGAGACAGACAGTGTGTGTGTGTGTGTGTGTGTGTGTGTCCGGCAGAGAGCACTCTACGAAAAAGCAAAAAATCCCAATTAAGATTGTTTTTTAAAGCCAGAAAGAGTAGCAAAATATATATCTAGAGAGAGAGAGAGAGAAAGAGAGAGAGAGAGAGAGAGATGTAGAAAGAGTGTTGACATCCTCAAAATAAAGGCAATTTCCCAATGAAACAGCGCCCTCTTGTGGTGCTTTCGAGCGAAAGTAAAAAATAAAGCACTGTTTCTGATCAACAAATGTCCCAACAACAAGAATTAATGTTTATTCCTCCACATTTTAACTTTCATTATTATTTAGATATTTTAAATCAAAGGACTCCTTTTTTTATAATGCAGAATATCCCACTATGTAGAGCTTCATAGAAGAGTAATATATTACACCATAGAAGAAACCTAAGCAATAAATAATGTTTTAAATACTGAGAGACAAATGTGTATCATGCAATTGTAACCTTTCTGTCTTTATAAATATAATATAAAATATGATTGAAAAACATTTAACAGATCTACATTTGATGTCAATTCAAATCAATACTGAATGATAGAGGAGTGCAGGGATCATGTAACACTCAGTAAATGTAACATTGCAATTAATGCACAACACACTCACCATATCAGATTCAGTCATCCCAAAATAATAAACAAAATATTAAAATATATCAATATTCAATCAATATATAGAATGTGAATTTATACATTTAATTGACACAAGTAATCACTGCTGATTGAATATCAAAGCTTTAGGCTTCCTGCTCTCCCAACATTATTTTTGACAATGATATTCTTGATTTATGAGCAATTATATTATTTACATTATAAATACATTATAGAGTATAAAAACAGTATACAGTTCACTAGTACAGTATATCCCCTCGTATGGGTTTTGCGAGTGTGTTTGCATATGATTTATGCATTTGTGCCTGTCTCCTGCTGTGTGTTTGTGACAAACATTCAGCTGAGGCCATTTTAAGTGCACATACACACACACATTAGTCCATCATAAACATCTGTTTGCTCGTCTGATCGAGCTTCTCGATGCTTTGCTTTGAGAATCATAGTCCAAAAGGAGGCAGCATGACCATGACAAACAATTATTAAATGCTTAAATAGATATGAGAAACCTCAATGCTGTTTGATGGATCTACAGTATTTGGGTATCATGGAAAATAAAAATTACAAATGAGATCTCTTTTTTTTAATTTTCTCCCCAATTTGGAATGCCCAATTCCCAATGCTCTCTAAGTCCATGTGGTGGCGTAGTAACTCGCCTCAATCCGGGTGGCAGAGGACGAATCTCAGTTGCCTCCGCGTCTGAGACCGTCAATCCACGCATCTTATCACGTGGCTTGTTGAGCGCGTTACCGGAGACCTAGTGCATGTGGAGGCTTCATGCTATTCTCCGCGGCATCCACGCACAACTCACCACGCGCCCCACCGAGAGCGAGAACCACATTATAGCGACCACAAGGAGGTTACCCCATGTGACTCTACCCTCCCTAGCAACCGGGCCAATTTGGTTGCTTAGGAGACCTGGCTGGAGTCTCTCAGCACACCCTGGATTCAAACTCGCGACTCCAGGGGTGATAGTCAGCGTCTTTACTCGCTGAGCTACCCAGGCCCCTACTGATGAGATCTCTTTAAAATCTCAATTGTTTCTCTTGGAACGCAGTGAGAATAAACAGAGTAAATGGAGACTTTGTCTTAAGCCTCCTGGTTTTTCTCCTAAAAAAATTACTCCAAAAGTAATCTCAAGAATGTCTTAAACTGTACTCAGATTTGCCAAGATACCATCTGCCAAGGGTGTAGCCAGGAAATTACTTTTGGGTGGGCCTCAATACAAATGGATGGGCCAAGTTTTCGCTCATTTTATTTTTTTTTTTACAAATTTCCCTTAACAACAGAGAAGCGGCACATTCAGACAGTTTTATAAATATATATTTGAAGTCAAAGAATAATCTCATATATTCTGGGTGGGCCCCTTGGCTAAGCCACTGCCATCTGTAATCAAAAGTCAGAGATTTCAATATGTGAAATTTCTTATCAAATTCTCCCAAAATCAAATGATCTGAGCTATGCTATTGACATATGATATTAAATTCATTATTTTCCTCAAAATTCTACAAACAATACCCCATAATGACAATGTGAAAGAAGTTTGTTTGAAATCTTTGCAAATTTATTAAAAATAAAAAACAAAACAAAAATCACATGTATTCACAGCCTTTGCCATGACACTCAAAACTGAGCTCAGGTGCATCCTGTTTCCACTGATCATCCTTGAGATCCACCTGTGGTAAATTCAGTTGATTGGACATGATTTGGAAAGGCACACACCTGTCTATATAAGGTCCCACAGTTAACAGTGCATGTCAGAGCACAAACCAAGCCATGAAGTCCAAGGAATTGTCTGTAGACCTCCGAGACAGGATTGTATCGAGGCACAGATCTGGGGAAGGGTACAGAAAAATTTCTGCAGCATTGAAGGTCCCAATGCGCACAGTGGCCTCCATCATCCGTAAATGGAAGAAGTTTGGAACCACCAGGACTCTTCCTAGAGCTGGCCACCTGGCCAAACTGAGCGATCGGGGAAGAAGGGCCTTAGTCAGGGAGGTGACCAAGAACCCTATGGTCACTCTGACAGAGCTCCAGCATTTCTCTGTGCAGAGAGGAGAACCTTCCAGAAGAACAACCATCTCTGCAGCACTCCACCAATCAGGCCTGTATGGTAGAGTGGCCAGACGGAAGCCACTCCTCAGGAAAAAGGCACATGACAGCCCGCCTGGAGTTTGCCAAAAGGCACCTGAAGGACTCTCAGACCATGAGAAACAAAGATTGAACTCTTTGGCCTGAATGGCAAGCATCATGTCTGGAGGAAACCAGGCACCGCTCATCACCTGGCCAATACCATCCCTACAGTGAAGCATGGTGGTGGCAGCATCATGCTGTGGGGATGTTTTTCAGCGGCAGGAACTGGGAGACTAGTCAGGATCGAGGGAAAGATGAATGCAGCAATGTACAGAGACATCCTTGATGAAAACCTGCTCCAGAACGCTCTGGACCTCAGACTGGGGCGAAGGTTCATCTTCCAACAGGACAATGACCCTAAGCACACAGCCAAGATAACAAAGGAGTGGCTACGGGACAACTCTGTGAATGTCCTTGAGTGGCCCAGCCAGAGCCCAGACTTGAACCCGATTGAACATCTCTGGAGAGATCTGAAAATGGTTGTACACCAACGCTCCCCATCCAACCTGATGGAGCTTGAGAGGTCCTGCAAAGAAGAATGGGAGAAACTGCCCAAAAATAGGTGTGCCAAGCTTGTAGCATCATACTCAAAAAGACTTGAGGCTGTAATTGGTGCCAAAGGTGCTTCAACAAAGTATTGAGCAAAGGCTGTGAATACTTATGTACATGTGATTTTGTTTTTTTTTTTCGTTTTTTTTTTTTTTTTTAATAAGTTTGCAAAGATTTCAAACAAACTTCTTTCACGTTGTCATTATGGGGTATTTTTTGTAGAATTTTGAGGAAAATAATGAATTTAATCAATTTTGGAATAAGGCTGTAACATAACAAAATGTGGAAAAAGTGAAGCGTTGTGAATATTTTCCGGATGCACTGTGTATATATATATATAAAATGGTGAAAGGAATACATAAATGATTACGAAAGCCAAAATATAAAAAAAAAAAACTTTTTTTCAATGTTGGAGTGCCTATAACTCCAGAAGTATTAAAGATATATTAATATCCTTTTAGATTCTGGTTCAGAACAAGCTTTCCTTTTTGTATCGTCATTTTTAAGGCCCTATATAGTTCACTCCCAGAGATATGGGTCTCTGAATATGGCTCCAAATTGTTACATTTCACCCATTTTTAATGGTCGAAAACCATATGTGGGTCACATGTTATAAAGCTAGTTTTTCTTTTTTAACAAAACAAAGGTCTGAAGTACAAATAATGTTAAAACTAGAAATGTACCTTTATTTATTCACATTAAAACAACACTGTCAAAATCTCCATAAGTGACACGTGGCTTTTCAGTTAGTACAATACCTAAATCTAGTTTTTGTTTTTATGACATTTTACGGATTTGCATTGAAACCAGTAAGTAATCGCGTTCGCATGATCAGTGATGAGCGTGATTCAGAGGTTGCATTTTTCCCTCTAACATGACATTTTTACTCCATAGATGGTTAGGTTTAGGTATGGGGTTTGGGTTAGGGGGGTTCAGTTTATAAAATATGCATTCCTCTTTACTGTTGTACCTCTATGTGGACTTCTGGAAAATGGAGCTCACATGTGCCCATACACCTAACAAGTTACTGCTTTGGCCACTTGGGGCAGTGTTTCAAAATTTTGGTAAGCATGTACCAATTTTAGTTAATGAAAATTTAACCTACTGTTTTCAGTTTCACTGTGAGATCAGTCTGTGTGGGGACTGTTGGCTGCTATACACAATGTAGACAAAACCTGACACACACGTACCATACACCACTGGTGTAGTCGGGGCCATACGCACGTATACGCCGTATGCTTACTTTTTTCTCAGGGCTGTTTGCATATAACGACTTCTAAGGATCAATGTTTGGATAAACCCTCGGTATACCCACTTGTTTTGCTGCATCAGAAGTCCATAATCTTCTGTCATGTTAGTTTCCCTTTAACTGTATTGGATGCTGTTTTGTGAAACTGCCGATTATTCGTTGTAATTGGTGCATTATCACTTGAATTCTAACATTCCCCGGCTCTGATAACCATTGTCACAGCCATCAGTGAGTGGACAGAGAGAGAGAGAGAGAGAGAGAGAGAGAGAGAGAGGAGAGAGAGAGAGAGAGAGAGAGAGAGAGAGAGAGAGAGAGAGAGAGAGGCATACTGTAGATAGATATCTATGGAGAGAGAGAGACCCTCACGCTGAAGCAGTATCAGGTACAATTAATTAGCAAAATATATGTTGCCAAACGTCCCATAAAATAAGGAATTTATTCCTAATTGAGGGTAAATAAAAATGCCTTCCGTATAAAATCCATAAGCGACACACCCAAAGTGCTAAGAAAGTTTCACAAATCGAGAGAAATTAACACACACCTTTCGCGTGAGTTATGCGAGATATCGGCATTACATGGACACTGCACTTGAAAGTAGCGGCTGGGGGAGATAAATAACAATCAGCGCACATCTTCTTCCGTATTTTCTGTCAGAAGCAGGAGAATTTTGTCAAACATATAGCATTCAAATGCATGTTAACTGTTTCCCACCATTGGGAATGTAAAACACCAGTAAAAGCACCTATTCAAGACATGTCAGAGCTCTTCTGGAAGAGAGAGAGAGGGAGTAAATGGGGTAAATGTGTAATTTTAACACTGATAGTGGAGGTTTTTTGTGTGTCCTTTGACTTATTGTCCACCCTGGTCATGGTACTATGACCTTTTGTTGAAGATATACATTATGAAATGACATCACACACTGGAGGTGTACATCAACCATTCTGCAAATTGTTTTATTATTATGTTTTTTTTATTATTATTTGAAGTTTGAAACTTTTTTGTTTTAGTTATGCTGTCCTTTATTTTGTGGTGTTAGTCGAGCCTGATCTCACAGTGAAATCGGAAAGAGTAGACCGACTTTTCTTTCATCAAAATCGGTATACGTTGACCGAAATTTCGAAACACTGCCCCCAGTGGCTAAAGTGGCAAGTGTTGTAGGGCATATGGGCACGTGTGAGCTCCATTTATGTCCAGGAGAGGTCACCAAAAGCTAGTAGTGAAGCAAGTTGTTTTCAGCTTTACAGGACTTTATACAATGAAGAGAAAATCATACAGCTGTGCTCAAAAGTTTGCATACCCTGGCAGAAATTGTGAAATTTTGGCATTGATTTTGAAAATATGACTGATCTTGCAAAAAAAAAAAAAACATTTTTATTTAAGAATAGTGATCATATGAAGCCATTTATTATCACATAGTTGTTTGGCTCCTTTTTAAATCATAATGATAACAGAAATCACCCAAATGGCCCTGATCAAAAATTTACATACCCTTGAATGTTTGGCCTTGTTACAGACACACAAAGTGAAACACACATGGAAAATTCAGGGATCTCTTGATACCAAGCCAAGGTCAGGTATACCAAGAAAGATTTCAGCCACAACTGCCAGAAGAATTGTTCGGGATACAAAGAAAAACCCACAGGTAACCTCGGGAGAAATACAGGCTGCTCTGGAAAAAGATGGTGTGGTTGTTTCAAGGAGCACAATACGACGATACTTGAACAAAAATGAGCTGCATGGTTGAGTTTCCAGAAAGAAGCCTTTACTGCGCCAATGCCACAAAAAAGCCTGGTTACGATATGCCCGACAACACCTTGACATCCCTCACAGCTACTGGCACACTGTAATTTGGAGTGACGAGACCAAAACAGAGCTTTATGGTCACAACTATAAGTGCTATGTTTGGAGAGGGGTCAACAAGGCCTATAGTGAAAAGAATACCATCCCCACTGTGAAGCATGGTGGTGGCTCACTGATGTTTTGGCGGTGTGTGAGCTCTAAAGGCACGAGGAATCTTGTGAAAATTGATGGCAAGATGAATGCAGCATGTTATCAGAAAATACTGGCCGAAAATTTGCATTCTTCAGCACGAAAGCTGCACATGGCTCTTAGACTTTCCAGCACGACAATGACCCTCCAGGTGTTACAGCAGAAAAAGGTGAAGGTTCTGGAGTGGCCATCACAGTCTCCTGACCTTAATATCATCGAGCCACTCTGGGGAGATCTCAAACGTGCGGTTCATGCAAGACGACCAAAGACTTTGCATGATCTGGAGGCATTTTGCCAAGACGAATGGGCAGCTATACCACCTGCAAGAATTTGGGGCCTCATAGACAACTATTACAAAAGACTGCACGCTGTCATTGATGCTAAAGGGGGCAATACACAGTATTAAGAACTAAGGGTATGCAGACTTTTGAACAGGGGTCATTTCATTTTTTTCTTTGTTGCCATGTTTTGTTTTATGATTGTGCCATTCTGTTATAACCTACAGCTGAATATGAATCCCATAAGAAATAAAAGAAATGTGTTTTGCCTGCTCACTCATGTGTTCTTTTGGTACATATATTACCAACTCTCCAAGGGTATGAAAACTTTTGAGCACAACTGTATATTTATAGATTCTATCCCCCAACCCAAACCTTAACTTAACCATTAGTGGAGGAAAAAGTAATGTTAAAGGGAAAAGTGAAACCTCCGAATCATGCTCGTCATTGATTATTCAATCATGATTACTATCTGGCTTTGAACCCTAGTCTCCCACCCAGCTAATGCAACACGCTGCCAATCGTGCCAGGTGGAATGGTAAATATGTTGAAACTACTGCAAACATGTCTGATAAGAATGCTGCATGTCAGTGCGTCGGCATACAGTCGCCGATCCTAGGGTAATGAAACAATCGGAAACATCATGCCGACTTCACATTTGATCATGTTGGTTAGTCATATGTAGTCAAGCATAACACTGGGAAGATATGAGGGAGATTAATGTAATTTTAAAACTTCAATACATTCAATATAAGTATTTATGCTAACAGAATTGAAATCATCAATATTAGTTTACAAATATGTTTGCTAGATATCAATCACAGACCATGTAGTGGATAATTTATCCACTGAATGTCAACCCTGCTATTTTCTACCCTGACACTACCCATTTAACTGGATGTACATCTGAATTTTTTTAGTAATTTAGCTTGACCAGTATGACTAATACAATCTTTAAGATGTCCCTGTAATGATGAAACATTAAGATACATGTAAAATAATTGTAAAGTTTGTCTGACTCCCCACATTTTTTGGTAGGAATACACCACTGCCGTACACCCTTACAAAGAGACACACACCTCAGTGTTAACACAGTCAACCCTCACTAACAAAGGAACTAATCCAATTGTCTCATTTCTCAAACACACTTCCCCTCAACCCCTTCAAAAAAGGCACACACACACACACAAAGAGAGAAAAGTGCAAACAGAGTAATTTTCTCCACAATTACATGTAATGATGTTGTAATGAGAGAGTCACCAATGGACTTGAGTTGGAAAATATAATCACATGCATTAGTTTGTCTAAGCATTTTTGTGATCTCAAATCCATCAGATTTTCAGAGCTGATCTGGAGATCCATTCATCACCGTCAGAGCGACTTTACAGATGAGAAAGTGTTCATGTGTTGCAGAAGAGAGAGAGAGAGAGAGACATAGAGAGTCTCACGTTCACTCTGCGTCTCCCTCTACTGAATGAAGTTGACAGCTGCATTAGAAAAAGCCGAAGACATGCTGACGCTTTACACACAAACGCAAGCTGCACAGCCATGATATTATCATCATCTTGATTAAATTATAAATATCAAATATTAATTTAATTACACTTGTAAATTGTTTTAAAACCATGCTTTCAAATCAGTTATAAAATAATCATGATTTTGCAATGCTTTGTTGTGTTTTTCTCTACAGGCTGTGTTTGGAATGGAATACTAATGCTTTAATTAATGTTACACAGTATATTGAGGGGATCGGGGCTAGTTGTCACACTTTTTACTCCATTGAACATTAGGGTATATGCAGGTACATCTCAATAAATTAGAATGTCGTGGAAAAGTTCATTTATTTCAGTAATTCAACTCAAATTGTGAAACTCGTGTATTAAATAAATTCAATGCACACAGACAGCATTTTTGTTAAATGCTCACATTTAACAAAAACCCACCAATTCACTATCTCAAAATTAAAATACATCATAAGACCAATAAAAAAAATTTTTTAGTGAATTGTTGGCCTTCTGGAAAGTGTGTTCATTTACTGTATATGTACTCAATACTTGGTAGGGGCTCCTTTTGCTTTAATTACTGCCTCAATTCGGCGTGGCATGGAGGTGATCAGCTTGTGGCACTGCTGAGGTGGTATGGAAGCCCAGGTTTCTTTGACAGTGGCCTTCAGCTCATCTGCATTTTTTGGTCTCTTGTTTCTCATTTTCCTCTTGACAATACCCCATAGATTCTCTATG
Organism: Myxocyprinus asiaticus; assembly: GCF_019703515.2. NCBI lineage: Eukaryota > Metazoa > Chordata > Actinopteri > Cypriniformes > Catostomidae > Myxocyprinus > Myxocyprinus asiaticus. The sequence continues at coordinate 51,083,187 of NC_059352.1, read as the reverse complement.
GGGTTCAGGTCTGGTGAGTTTGCTGGCCAGTCAAGCACACCAACACCTTGGTCATTTAACCAACTTTTGGTGCTTTTGGCAGTGTGGGCAGGTGCCAAATCCTGCTGGAAAATGAAATCAGCATCTTTAAAAAGCTGGTCAGCAGAAGGAAGCATGAAGTGCTCCAAAATTTCTTGGTAAACGGGTGCAGTGACTTTGGTTTTCAAAAAACACAATGGACCAACACCAGCAGATGACACTGCACCCCAAATCATCACAGACTGTGGAAACTTAACACTGGACTTCAAGCAACTTGGGCTATGAGCTTCTCCACCCTTCCTCCAGACTCTAGGACCTTGGTTTCCAAATGAAATACAAAACTTGCTCTCATCTGAAAAGAGGACTTTGGACCACTGGGCAACAGTCCAGTTCTTCTTCTCCTTAGCCCAGGTAAGACGCCTCTGACGTTGTCTGTGGTTCCGGAGTGGCTTAACAAGAGGAATACGACAACTGTAGCCAAATTCCTTGACACGTCTGTGTGTGGTGGCTCTTGATGCCTTGACCCCAGCCTCAGTCCATTCCTTGTGAAGTTCACCCAAATTCTTGAATCGATTTTGCTTGACAATCCTCATAAGGCTGCGGTTCTCTCGGTTGGTTGTGCATCTTTTTCTTCCACACTTTTTCCTTCCACTCAACTTTCTGTTAACATGCTTGGATACAGCACTCTGTGAACAGCCAGCTTCTTTGGCAATGAATGTTTGTGGCTTACCCTCCTTGTGAAGGGTGTCAATGATTGTCTTCTGGACAACAGTCAGATCAGCAGTCTTCCCCATGATTGTGTAGCCTAGTGAACCAAACTGAGAGACCATTTTGAAGGCTCAGGAAACCTTTGCAGGTGTTTTGAGTTGATTAGCTGATTGGCATGTCACCATATTCTAATTTTTTGAGATAGTGAATTGGTGGGTTTTTGTTAAATGTGAACCAAAATCATCACAATTAAAAGAACCAAAGACTTAAACTACTTCAGTCTGTGTGCATTGAATTTATTTAATACACGAGTTTCACAATTTGAGTTGAATTACTGAAATAAATGAACTTTTCCACGACATTCTAATTTATTGAGATGCACCTGTATATAGGGTATGTCTATTTTTCTAAGTAAATTTCTGTATAGCCACATATCTTAAAGTCTTGGCTCCAAAAAAAGCTAATTATCATTTTCCCCAATATTGCCCAGGAAAAAAGATTCAGTTTATTGAACACACGTCTATATTTTGTGACATCTTGCCCCATAGTGGCCTTTTCAGCTAAATTTAAAAGTTCAAACAACAAAAATATATTAAAACTGTTTTGGCCAACAAATATTGTTACTGGCAAACTGTATGAATTTATGCCATTTAAAACATATGTGGTATCATGCACAGGCCTGACTTTCATAAAATACCTTTGTCCTAAGAACACATTTAAACCTTTTGGTAAAACTCTCCCTTCATACTATAGTTGACCTCTGTCTTAATGTATGCCAGTTTGGTTTGATTATGTTCGCTTGTTTAACCAAGAGATATAACAATAATACGATGATAGTGAAAATAAACTTTGGTGGGTAGAATTCACAAAAAAAAATAAAATAAATAAATTTAAATCTAATTTAAGTGTGTTTTGAACAAAGTGTTTGAATCCAATCTAAAGTTAGACTTTTGAGTCCAGATCATATTGTTACAGAGATACTGTATAGCCTGTGTGACAATTTATCCCAGTCTCCCCTACTGTATACTGAATACTATTTTAAGTAGCATGTGAATGCAATATGCAACGATACATTTTTGTCAAATGACCTTATCACGTTGCATGTGTAGTTCAGTGAGTGGCTGGATGCCATATAAACATTTTATATTATCAGTTATTTGACATTTTAAACCCATATTTGTGTAAAAATTCCTCAGAAGCCAACATGAAACACTGTTTGCAATCCATTTTACTTCCATAATCTGACCTAATCTTCAACAATAAAAAATGTAGGCATTTTTATTTTTCCTGTATGATTAAATACTGAGTAAAGAAACACATGTTAAAATAAACTTTGATATTTTTCTGCCTCATTCATCACACACTGGAAATAAAACGGTTGTAACAGTTAAAAGGATGGGCAAGGAGGAGGCAGGAACCGGCTGAACAGTAAACATAAGGTTTAATGATATAAATGAACTTAAAACAACAGAAAACATACACAAACACACTCATATACAGTACAGCCGTGTGCTCTCTCTCTCTCTCTCTCTCTCTCTCTCTCGAACTGGTGCCTCCGGCTCCCCTTTATCTCGCTCTCCTGCTGATCAGCTGATTCAGCCCCAGCCACGCCCTCCTCCTCATCACATTCCTCCCCCGCCCAATTCAGGCCGGGGTGCCACCGGTCTGACTAACTACCACCCCCCCATCTCTGGAGGGAAGACGCTGCCCTTTCGGCCGTTCTGTCAGTCGGTGGTCCACCCCGCCTCCTGTGAACCTGGGGGAGAAACGAGGGGAGGTGTGGGGAGAGGGAAAGGGTGAGTGGAGACACACAGAGAGTGAGAGAGAGAGGAGAGAGAGAGAAAAACGTGCTTGCCGGCTCCCGGACGCGCTGTCGTCCGGTCCTCAACCGCTCCTCTGCCCTCTGGCGGACGCCAGCTCGCTCCTCCCCCAGCGGACGGAACCGCTCCTCCCCTTCTTCGGCGGCCAGCAGTGACCCCTCCGTCCCCAGGCAGATGGCTGTGGCTGCTGCCCTGCTGGATGGCAGTGGCGAGGACTCCGTGACAGTAGTGCATCCCTCCTCCCTTCCGGGTTTCGGCACCACTATAACAGTTAAAAGGACGGGCAAGGAGGAGGCAGGAACCGGCTGAAACATAAATGTAAGTTTTAATGATATAAATGAACTTAAAACAACGTAAAACATAAACAAACACACACATGTGCAACGCGGCCATGTGTGTCTCTCTCTCCTCTTGAACTGGCGCCTCTGGCTCCTCTTTATCTTGCTCTCCCGCTCATGAGCTGATTCAGCGCCGGTGCAAGGCCCGGCCACGCCCTCATCCTCGTCACAACAGTCAAGTGCATTGCATTGTGCAGTATCTCACACAGTGTGCTCTGATACTGCACATTTGGCAAGTGTATTGGGTCATCAAGATATTCTATACATTCAGAAAGTCTGCATACTTATCATCCACTTTTTGAGCTCTTCCAAACACACAGAACTACACAAATCCTTTTGAGAATTTCTGTTGTCAGTTACCTTTATAAAAACACGTCTCTTTTTACACCTTTTCTCAATAATTGCGTTAATTACAGCACTTTAGTTATACTAAGTGCATTTAGTCAAACGTAAAGCACCAACAATAATGACAGACTCACTTCACAATACTTCAGAAATGTAATAAAACAAGGTTTGAAAAGCTTTGAAAAGTTGAAAATCTAATTTTGACCATTAACAGCTTCATTCCTGAATGTAATTCTGTGGCATTTAATTGATCATGAGGCAAAAGTCCACCGGTGGAGAACATTTACTGTAATTGCTTGTAAGAACACTCACACTCTAATGCACATCAAACACACACTGACTTCTGTCTTCTTATTGGGTTACGCACCACTTACTGAGGAACTGAGCCCTATATATTTACCTCACAACAACCAGATGTCCTAAATTTGCTGTCATTAGTGCGGATATGGATCTTCAGGATTGCATAAATGTATTTTCTGAATTGTTCGCAGTGTAGTTTAAGGTAAAGTTCAGAATGGTTCACAAATGCTTAAGGAACTCATTTTAGACAAGGAACAAGAACGCTCTCTACAGGCCTGAAGACAGATCATCATAAATAATAATAATAATAATAATAATAATAACAAAACAAAACAAATTGTTAACATACCTTGATGTTTCAAATCCGTATCACTTTCTTTTTGCCATGGAACGAAAAGAAGGGTAATTCCTCATCAATTCCAGAATCTTCCCTGGCTGAAATGATTGATTTTGTTCATACTTTTCCTAAAGAAAGATAAGCATAAATGATAACGAAAAGTCAAAATATTAAATGTCATGGATCAATATTTACTAAGTAGTCCATTATGTTGTACAGGGGGGTTAAAAATTGAAATTTTTGCAGATGATTTTTGGAGCAAAACTACAGGTCAAAAAATAACCTTAGAAAGGTGTCAGTGTCATTATTTTATTTTTACACAGAGATAAGTATGTCTATTACTAATATCAGTTGACTTCAGCACCTCTTGTTGCATTATACACCAATGGTGTGAGTCCAAAATGGGAAAAAACACTTTTATATGTTGTTTTTCCAATGTTGGAGTGCCTATAACTCCAGAAGTATTAAAGATATATTAATATCCTTTTAGATTCTGGTTCAGAACAAGCTTTCCTTTTTGTATCGTCATTTTTAAGGCCCTATATGGTTCACTTCCCAGAGATATGGGTCTCTGAATATGGCTCCATGCATAAATTGTTACATTTCACCCATTTTTAATGGTCGAAAACCATATGTGGGTCACATGTTATAAAGTTAGTTTTTCTTTTTTAACAAAACAAAGGTCTGAAGTACAAATAATGTTAAAACTAGAAATGTACCTTTATTTATTCACATTAAAACAACACTGTCAAAATCTCCATAAGTGACACGTGGCTCTTCAGTTGGTACAATACCTAAATCTAGTTTTTGTTTTTATGACATTTTACGGATTTGCATTGAAACCAGTAAGTAATCGCGTTCGCATGATCAGTGATGAGCGTGATTCAGAGGTTGCATTTTTAAGGCCCTATATGGTTAAATCCCCGAGATATGGGGCTGTCAATGTGGCTCCATGCATAAATTTGTACAAAATTAAAAATTTTGGCTATGATTTTGGAGCAAAAATACAGGTAAAAAAAAAAAAAAAGAAAGAAAAGAAAACTCAGAAAGGTGCCAGCATCATTATTTTATTTTTACATAGAGATAGGTAGATCTATTACTAAAATCAGTTGACTTCAGCACCTCTTGTTGCATTAAATGCCAATGGTGTGTTAAAATGGGGAAAAAAAACTTTTTTGTGTGTTGTTTTCTTTTCAAAGTTGGAGTACCTATAACACCTGAAGTATTAAAGATATCTTAATATCCTTTTAGATTCTAGTCAGAACAAACTTTCCTTTTTGCATATTCATTTTTAAGGCAATATACAGTGAAATCTCAGAGATATGGGGCTCTCAATGTTCCTCCATGCATACATTTTACCTGTTTAAAATGGTCAAAAACCATATGTGGTTCACATGGTATGAAGCCAGTTTTTCTTGTCCAACAAAACAAAGGTCTGAAGAATAAATAAAGTTGAAACTAGAAATGTACCTTTCTAATGTTTTCCCATATATCTTTATACGAAATGTTTATTCGTATAAAGATATATGGGCAAAATGTCCATTCTCAAGAGTTTAAAAATATACTATTATTTGTAGCATCTCATTGATGCCAAAACGACACTGCTTTTCAGAGAATGAGATTTCAGAGCAGCAGCGGACGGGAAGATCACAGAAAACACAAAACTGTCATTTCAGTATGGTGCAATATGGACCACTTTAATTGCACTTTCATGATGCTTTTTTGTCCTTTATGGAGCTTGACATTTGTGAACATTATATAAACTGCCATTGTCAGCACACACACACACACACACAAAGAGCTGTGTTCTTCAAGATTTCTCCTTCTGAGTTCCAATGTAAAAATACATTATGTGTTTGGAAGACATGAAGGTAAGTAAATAATGACATCATTTTCATTTTTAGCTGAACTATTACTTTAATGTGAATCTCCCCTCCGAGTGAAAGTCAATTGTAAGCACACTGGGATGCATTTCTAAACTGAACTTTCCTGTACAGAACTACTGAGGTTCTGTGTCCCCCTGCTGGTGAGAGAATGAATCACACACAGATTCACATCACAGTTGAGGAGTCAGAAGAGAGAAATGAAATATATTCCAAACAGAAGTGTTATCTTATCCTGAAGTTTTAATCTGAGAGCTCAAATTCACCATCACACATTAATTTAACAGCAATTCAGCAACTAATCAGAGCGTTTCTGCTTCATACAAGTTCCCTGAGGCACTTTCAGTGTGAGGAGGGAAATCCAGATTAAATGTTTAATCCCCTCACTATCAGTTACAGAGACTCAGAAGAGTCTGAGAGAAACATGCAGGCGAACGAGTTTTGATTTGAGATTATCCGCTCTCATCGGTGATATTCAAACGCTCGTGTCAGGTCCAGTCAGAGGCTCGGCTCATATCAGAATGAGATCACACAAACTCTGTTTTCGTATATCTTGCAGGACAAAGATGGCATTTCAAGAGCAGATTAAGCCAAGGGTCCTGATCTAAAAGTGATTTAAGACTCTTAGAGATGCTGTAGTTTTGGGGCAGTTGAATTTGGATGCAGACTGCTCTCATTCTGCCAAAACTTGCTCTATATTATCACTGGTTTAGGATGCAGATTATATACATTGGATGTCAACTGGCAGCCCAGCATAGTATCATTACAGAACTTAACCTGTGCAAATCAATGGGACACATATGGGTGTGGCTGCTACCTGGGAAGCTCCTACATCCGAGTTACAATATTTTGATATTTCCGACTTGAAGGTTATAATGCATTTGGTTTATTGGCACAGACATTTGAAAGAAACTATCGCCCACCTTGAGTACTGAGGTTTGATACCACCACAGTAACGCAAGAACACATGTTAGGTATTTTCAACATGACTGTTCACAGTCAATGAGTTGGCCAATCATTTGCCTCTGTTTTTGCATACTTGCATATGTTTAAAGTATGTTTCTGGCTTAAACCGGAGAGGAGGGAGCTATTTAGCTGAAAGAACTGTTCAAATTAATTCTCAAAAATGACTAAAGTGATATCTCCAGATGTTAGATTGAAAAAATGAACAATTAAGTGTACTTTACTGGCAAAAACAGTGTGGGTGAATCTCTCGAAACCTTTCAAGAATGTGTAAGGGTTGTATTTCACCTCGAAATCAAAATAAAAAATACTAAATACAATTTTCAAAACGATGCCTATTTTAAGGAACATAAACACTAAAGAATTTCTCATAACTGTAATGTGAAAAAATATATATTATTTAGACTGTAATGTATTTGTATATCATGGTGGTATTACTTGTACTGCATTTAATTTATGCAGATTAAAATATTTTATTTCAGTTAATTGATACGTAAAATTTTTAAAATATACAATATACAATAAATATACAACAAAAAGTTGTACAAATAAAAATGTGTAGACGTAAAAAGTATGATTTTCCTGTATAATTAATGGTAAAAATTTACATTATGTTTAACATGAGAGTACATGTACTTTTTACAGTAAATTATTGTTAAAATTACAGTAAAAAACAATAATCGGGCGTTCCCACAATTCCCTGCATGACCCATCATATTTCATTATATTTTATGGGAATAGTTATGTTTCTTCTTATTTTTAAGATCAGTTATGTACTTTGGGGTGTTCTGTTTTATACACTATATTGCCAAAAGTATTCGCTCACCCATCCAAATAATTGAATTCAGGTGTTCCAATCACTTCCATGGCCACAGGTGTATAAAATGAAGCACCTAGGCATGCAGACTGCTTCTACAAACATTTGTGAAAGAATGGGCCGCTCTCAGGAGCTCAGTGAATTCCAGCGTGGTACTGTGATAGGATGCCACCTGTGCAACAAGTCCAGTCGTGAAATTTCCTCACTACTAAATATTCCACAGTTAACTGTCAGTGGTATTATAACAAAGTGGAAGCGATTGGGAATGACAGCAACTCAGCCACGAAGTGGTAGGCCACGTAAAATGACAGAGCGGGGTCAGCGGATGCTGAGGCGCATAGTGCGCAGAGGTCGCCAGCTTTCTGCAGAGTCAATCGCTACAGACCTCCAAAATTCATGTGGCCTTCAGATTAGCTCAAGAACAGTGCATAGAGAGCTTCATGGAATGGGTTTCCATGGCCGAGCAGCTGCATCCAAGCCATACATCACCAAGTGCAATGCAAAGCGTCGGATGCAGTGGTGTAAAACACGCCGTCACAGGACTCTAGAGCAGTGGAGACGCGTTCTCTGGAGTGACGAATCACGCTTCTCCATCTGGCAATCTGATGGACGAGTCTGGGTTTGGCAGTTGCCAGGAGAACGGTACTTGTCTGACTGCATTGTGCCAACTGTGAAGTTTGGTGGAGGGGGGATTATGGTGTGGGGTTGTTTTTCAGGAGCTGGGCTTGGCCCCTTAGTTCCAGTGAAAGGAACTCTGAATGCATCAGCATACCAAGAGATTTTGGACAATTCCATGCTCCTAACTTTGTGGGAACAGTTTGGGGATGGCACCTTCCTGTTCCAATATGACTGCGCACCAGTGCACAAAGCAAGGTCCATAAAGACATGGATGAGCGAGTTTGGTGTGGAAGAACTTGACTGGCCTGCACAGAGTCCTGACCTCAACCCGATAGAGCACCTTTGGGATCAATTAGAGTGAAGACTGTGAGCCGGGCCTTCTCGTCCATCATCAGTGTCTGACCTCACAAATGCGCTTCTGGAAGAATGGTCAAAAATTCCCATAAACACACTCCTAAACCTTGTGGAAAGCCTTCCCAGAAGAGTTGAAGCTGTTATAGCTGCAAAGGGTGGGCCGACGTCATATTAAACCCTATGGATTAAGAATGGGATGTCACTTAAGTTCATATGCGTCTAAAGGCAGATGAGCGAATACTTTTGGCAATATAGTGTATTTGATGTAGTTTAGTTCATATTTTCTGCATTATTTAAATATCACATGAGTTACCCTGATGACAACTGAGCGCTGTCTCTACATGTTTATTGATCATTGCTCCTGGAAGAGCCACTGTTGGTGAACTTCATGTCATCATGTGCTCTTCTGTAATTGTTACAGTGATTAACAATACCTTATAAAGTAAAAAGCAGATTTTTATAGTTTCAGAAGGTTAATATCAAGTTTATGATGTTTTGTTTTTTTTCAGTGTACGTAAAAAAATAAAATAACAGAATACCTTGTAAAATATTAAACAGACCTATCAAATACCTCAAATAAAAATGCTACAACAAATAGATAAATCTTACTGAATATACGCATTGATACACACGGATATAGTTTAACTAAAAGGATTGAACTTATTTCAAAAAAATATAATGCAGGACTAAATGTGCTTCAAACCCACATTACTGCTGAAAGCTAAAATAATGCATGCCAAATAAAATAAAACTATTCAGTTATATTCACAATCATTACAGCAATGATATTATTACTTTTAAATGTGCTCTTATTTGAGATACAGTAGGTTAATTTAACTTATATAGGCTAATTTGACTTATTTTGCCCCCGTAACACTCTGATTCTGTATTGAATAATATATATATATATATAGAGAGAGAGAGAGAGAGAGAGAGAGAGAGTGTGTGTGTGTGTGTGTGTGTGTGTGTTCACTCTAGTGTATGATGTGTTTTGAGGAGATAAGCAGTAACTCAGATGAATGATAGCATGTCAAGCATCTCGACTCTTAAATGAAGTAATCAAAACGTGTGTGAGAACCGCTGCAGCTTCATTACGATGTTGAGAGTGTCAGTGGAGAGAGAAGAGTGAGAGAGATTTGTAGCCTATTTGTCATATCATTATTTCATGTGTATGTCCGAGACGCAAGACTGAAGAATGCTGAACACAGATCAGACTCACCTGAGGAGAAACTCACACACACACACACACACACAAATAAATGTGCATTGCTTATCAGACTCTAGTAAATGAGAGGTCAACACTGAAATAACAGTAAACGATTATGAAAGAATGAGTCGCTGATGATACAGATACATCAAGGACTGCAAGACCTTTTGAACAGCTTATAACATGCTTGTGTTGTCAAGCTACACTTCAACTTTATTAATTATAGCTTGATTATTTACACAATGGCAAGAAAATGAACAGGATAGAAATAAAGAGCTGAATTTAGCCATTGCTCATTGAGGGATTGGCAGTTAGAGGGGGTCAAATTGTAGTTAATTTTCACATTTTTAGCCATCTTTTAAAATGTTTATATACTAATTTCTGACATTTTATCAAACTGGAATGTTTTAGAGTAACACAAATCAACTAATAACATAAACATCATAAAATTCATCAAATCCATTGCTAATACTTACTGACGTTTGAGCTGTTGTTTTCCCACCAAAATGATGTCACTTCCTGGTGGATGATGTCATTAAGGATCTTTTTTTTTTTTTTTTTACATTTCAACTAGAATAAGGAAAAAACTAAGCAACACCTGGAATATTCATTCATAAATTGCGCATTTTTTCATGTAAAATTTTTTTGCATAGCACCCTGGAACATGACAAACATTATAACATCCAATCAAACCAAAGTAGTGAAATTATTTTAAAATTTGTTCAATGAATTGTTGTTTGTTCAGTGATATTGTGATGAAAGGAAACTAAATATGTTTTAAATTTAAAAAATAGAGTTTAAAGGAATAACTCACCAAAAAAAAAAAATTACTGCAATTATTTACTCACCTTAATGTCGCTCCAAACACATATGACATTCTTCAGAGCAGTGTACATCTTGTCAAAATTACTGACGAAAATGTGCATTAAAGAAGGGTTATTTTATTTTGTCGATGATAACAAAGACGAGACAATAAAGCCGCATCATGACGATAATCAAATATACGATGATCAAAAATATTGACGAAAATAGAACGAGAAAAAAAAGTAATACTGCATAATATTAACAATGCACTTACAATTTATTTTTTAATATATAAAGAAAGACAAACCTAGAAAGAATTCACTTAAATAATCCAGTCATAGTATGTTGGGGATTTTCCCTCTGCAAGAGCTGAACACCTGTACAATTAACTTTACTAACTGGTTAATTACCTCACTCAAACGCATCCTAAATATGTGACATTAATCAGATACATCCAAAACATAAACGTAATATCACAACTTACATCTGCACAGACAATGAAATGATTGAGGTGAACCTGAACTGAGTTACACGCTAGCCAGAATGCGTAACATGCGCTGTAAATACGTCATTTTCTTAAAAACACGCTACACGTAATGCAAACAGTCTCAACTTGTCTAAAGGTAAGGGATTAACAACAGAGTAACTTTCTAAACAGTAGTTAATACTTCAGTACATTCATGATATGCTGTTAGCTCAGGTTTTTAGGACAGTTTTCTGATGTTGTTTAATCTTACACATTAAAACCCATTGAAATCTATGGACCCAAAGGGGGCGCTGTATCGCTAAAAAAAAGTCTCTGTATACATAAATCAGGCATATGAGGTATCTCTGGAAAGCTTAGAATCTGCACTTTTCATAGTTAACCATCACTTCTGCATTTATGTTACTTAAAATAAAAAAATAAGGCCTGGAAACATTTGTGTTTAGAAATATTTGTATGAAGTCTTTAAAATAGCACTTAAATAGACAAGTCATATATCAAATGAAAGCTCTCATTCTCAGGAATACTGTACAGTTTAATTTGTTCTCCTAATACCACTGTTTGAAAGATTTTCAAAAGAATCACAGTGAAATATGATTTTTTTTCTATTTTAAGTTCTAATAACTACTGCTGTAACCCCCAAGTAGCCAAAAACTTTATATCTGCTTTTACCTTAGGGAGTTTTCTAAAAAATGTGCCATTTTTTACTTGTCTGTGAGCTTGTTTGGCTGAATAATCCAGTGTTATATTTTAGGGTACGTTTACGCGACAACGATGTACTAAAAACTTTTTGAAAAGTTTCGCGTACAGACGATAACGTTGTCAAAACGATCCCCGTTCACACGGATCCGCGAAAACGACTAAAAATGCTGTATTATGCATGCCAGGCCAGTAGTTGGCGATGTCACTTTGTAAAGAAACACTACGCGCCTGCACACATAAGCATTCTTCCACAGAGCGGTGAATACAAACAATGAAGATGGCGATCGCTGGTCGTAGTAGTGATGCAGTAAACCTACACTTTGCTGGAGAAGCGTCAATAAACTCAAAATCTTGATCAGCACAAACACAGTCCTGTAGTCTGCCATTGTAGTTTTGAATGTCTCGCGCGTTGTTTTGAAGTACTCGCACGCATGCCTATAGACTGAACACGTAATACGCGTGCGCATGACGTCATTGTTTTCACAAATTAGCGTTTTTGTATGTTTACACAGAGACGATAACGGCATCGTTTTCAAAAACTTGCACTTTGAAACCCATTTTTAAAAGCTTGCATTTTCAGGCCCCAAAACGCCATTGTCGTGTAAACGAACAGCCAAAACGTACAAAAAGTTTTCCGTTTTTAGTTGAAAACATTGTCGTGTAAACAGCCCCTTAGATGTCCAGAACGAAATATGCTATCCAGCTGGAGAAGCATGCTAATCAAATCATCAGAAAAATATATTTTCAACTATTGATTTATTTATTTAAAATTAACGTTTTTATATCACCGCAAAGGGGAGGACCTCAGCTTTCTAATGACACCTGGATTGGGCTTCTAGTCCACTCAGATGCCGAGATATTCAATGAAACAACAAGGGTGGTGCTTGAGCTGAAAATTAGACTGAATGTCTATGGACGAGCACATCTGTGAGGGTTAAAATGTGTTAGAGCGCCACCTACATTTCAGATCTGTATATTGTGATGGAATGTGACAGAGGAAAAAATATTTTTTCTAAAGGTTTCTGCCATCTAGTGGAATGAAATGAGACTGAGGTAAAGTGAACAGAATCAGACTTGTTTACAGAGTTAGGACAACAACAAAAAAGTTTTTTTTTTTTTTTTAAACTGTCTGTTTATCATAAGATTATAAACACATACAATATTATTTATGAATAGTCCTTTTTTATTTGGGGGTTTCTCTGAAAAATGAGAATTGTTTTAGCAATTAGTCCACAATATGCACCGGAGTTATATATTAATCTTTATTATGTTTATTAGATGTTTGAATAATTTTAAGTAGTTTATGTATTTTTCAAATATTTAAATATTTGGTTAAAGTTTGGTCTGTTACAGTTTGATTTTTTATTTTTTTTTTTTTTATCATCAACATATTTTTATTTTATTTTTAATTATGTAGCATTTTAGTCAGAGTAAATTTGACTAAATTAATAAATATGACATGACAAAATATTGACTAAATTTAAAGGACATTTTTGTCAGAAGACAAAAATTAGGACTACTGTAAAAAAAAGTGCTCAGTGGAACACATACAGTGATTTTAAAAAAGTCTTCACAGGGTTTATTAGCCATAATGATCTTTTTGGGTCTTGACAGACCTGTGTCATATGACAAATAAAACCCTGTTAATTTTTGTCCAATTTATTAAGAAATATGTGTCATCTATAACCTGGCTGACACACTCAGTTGGTGCATTGGTGGGTTTACGTGTGTGTTTTCATATCACAGTGGTTCATTTCTATCAGCTCAACTCAATGAATTTAAACACAATAATGTTCATCAACGATGTCTCTGAGCTCAGCTGCCGCTTGGTTGTTTAAAAAATATGCCACAGAGTCTCAAGTTTGGGGAAAAGCTGTTGAAAATTGTTTCCTTCAATTCTTAATTCATTAAGCAATAATTTAGTCAATCATTCTGCTCCGCAATCGAAAGAGGGGAAAAAAAATCAATTTGCCAGTTTGCATTCCATTTTTACTAAAGATTATTTCAACACACTGTCCACTCTGATGAAGACATTAATCTTGTTTTGATGGAAATATGTCAGTATTAACAAATGTGATCGACACTATTTATCACTTCGGACAATCGCGCAGTCCAAGCATTCTCTCGTGACAACTCTATCGAGAGGAGCTCGGCCCAAAACGGCACCTGTTGTTCACCGAGTGACCTTCTAATTTTCTAATTCAATTTCATCTCCATCGCGCTCAGCCTCTGCGATCAGCAGCCAGAAATAACAATTACTGTGAGCGACTCAACGTGCACCTTCCTTAAATCACTGCAAGTACGCTTTTATTACTCTGCCCTGTTAAATCAATCTACATCTGGGCATAATAAGGCCCTAATCAGGTAGCAGAAAGAATAATAGGTTGTCACGCATGAGGAAAAATAGGCAATCATGAAATGTTTACTTTAATTAGGCTGTGAGGACTAGAAGGGCATCGAGAGGAGCGCCCGATCATTTATCATCAGCACGGGGGGAAATTACTTCACTTACTCTACAGAAAGAGAAAGAGAGAGAGCGAAGGGGAAATTTGTCAAATGGTAAAGGTGAGGACAGGGGTTGGAGTCCTTCAGTGAGGTAACTTTCATAGCTCAAGTGTTTTTAGAAGAACATTAGCATGATGAACAAATCGGCTATCAGTCTGAACTCTGTCAATGCCTTTGAGTGATGTACGAGCAGGACTTAAAAACTATTAGAAGTATCTGTTCCCTCCTAAAAGAACATCTTAAACCAGTCTGAGCTGCTATGCTGGTCCAAACTGGTCTAGTTTGCTGGTTTTAGAGGAGACCAGCTGACAAGGGTTCCTATTTATTCACTAATGGCTGTTTGACACACATACACATAGATCCAAGCCATGGACCTTTTTCATGAAACACACTAGGACTGTGTCAAAGTATCGATTTTCCGATGCATAGCGATTTTAGTTTAAAAGATCTCAATATAAATTTTTAAATCCCAAGACTACAAATAAATATAAATGTAAATACATGTAATAGTAAAAATTATTAGGCTTGGGATAGATACCTTTTTCACGCATTGATAATCGGACGACTTTCCCGATGATTATCGATATACTATATCAGCATTTTTTTATTAATTTTTTTCAGATATAAATAGGGCTGCACATTGCACAATAGTCTTTTCAAACATATTTCTCAACACAACTTTGGTAAAGTGTGAGCTGCAAGGTAAATTAAAAGGGCTGGCTCACCAGACGCATTTCTAATCGTTCAGTTTGCACAGTTACACCAGTTTCATTCACTAACCTGCAAACTCATCAACGTTACTTTGTTCATTCTTGAAGAAGTACAAAAACTTTTGTAACTTTTGTGGTGTATGGTGACTAGATTTACCAACTGCCACATTGACACGTCCTCCTGTGCAAGATATCCATGCCTTGTTCATGCCGTGACCAGCTTCAGTGAATGTTATATCACCCTCTTGTGGTCTCCCAAAGCTATCACGCCAGACTAAATTAAACAGAAGGCCAACTGACAGTGAATTGGAAAGCATGCAAATTAGACTTTTAATTTAAATGTCAGCTAATGTTTATATATTGAAGCCTCAAAACCGTATTGAGAAAATGATGTGCCGATCGATTATCGCTATATCTGTGTTTTATGACATGCCTGCAAATTATGCATGTAAATGATCAACGTAACTATATATATATATATATATATATATATATGGAATATGGAATATAATATATGCAATTACAAGACATTTATTGATGGAATGCACTGAATTTGAACATTTTAAAAGTGACTAATATGATGAAAAACTGATAAAAGATTTAATTTGTAAAATTAATATATTAAAATTGAACCTAGAAATTTAGAAAATCCCCTGTATAATTAACTGCGTTAGCTGAGAGATAATTTATTTCATATTAAGCAAAATGGGTAAAGAAACCAAAATAAATACCCATATGAATCGATATCGAATCGAAATCAGAAACAATCTGGATCAATACCCTCCCTAAAACACATTTCTGCTCATAAATTCATTAGTACATACTGTAAATTGTCCCACTGAATTTAGTGTGACAATTACGTAAGAATTACGTTTTGGTTCCGGAATTATTTTCCCCATTCATTTTTTCCATAATGATTTCATAAAAATCCTTCATAAAAGAGTAATAAGCAATGACCCAAAGCAACCAGCCTCGAGGTAAATCACAACATTACAAACTTTGAATTGAAGCAAAAAATTATTTTTAAAAATGACATCCGCACACAAGACTGTGTACTTAACATCTTTAACAAGGAAATGAACTACAATCCCATGAAGCATTACAATTGACGTAATCAAATAAAAATCAAATAATCAAATAAAAACTGTGGAAAAATATAAAACTATTGATTTAAAGTTGTTGATTCTAATTATCGAAACAATTTATTTATTTATTTATTTTTATCGCAAAATTTTCAGATACGTATACGCAGCTGCCGTGTGGCTCTCTCTCTCTCTCTCAAACTGCCACATCTGGCTCGGCTTTATCCCTCTCCTCGGCTGATTAGCCTGATTGGGGGCCAGCCATGTGCACTCATGGCCCGGCCCCGCCCTCCTCCTCCTCACAATACAGTAAGTAGTTTCAAAATGTAGGGAGAGCGACTCGACTACATTCACAGTGCATCATGAGAATGGGTGGTCGCTGCAGAGCTCTTTTGACACACTTTGTTCGCAGCGATTCTCTGTAAAAACATTTAAATTATCCTAATTAAACAGTACTTGAAATGTCACATTTTGGGCTCTTAACTCAAATATATAGATTCTTTAAACTTTGGCTTCGAATACTGCTAACTCAAAATTAGCAGTATTCGAAGATATGGCCAGATCTTCAAATAATCAGATATGGCCAGATTGTCCCCCCCAATAACTGATTACCTTGTTGCTGTTCTGCTGCAGTCCATTATGTACCACTGTCTAATTGTCATTAAGTTGTTGCAGGAATAACATAGTGGTTTTAAAAAGTAAAATTTTTACTGCACTCAGTAGCCTAACACTGCTCGTCAATGTCATATGAGATTTGAGAGCCAAACAAATCGATGACGGCGGGACTCAAGTTTAAGACACTAAGAGGGAACCTCGTGGATTATTCCAGTGTCACGCATTAGCAAGCAGTTCAGGTTAAGACTGTTGGTGTCATGTGAGATGTAAGTATAAACATGCAATATTTGCCCACTATTTTATGGCTGAAATGTACCGACCGACATTAATTTCCAAGGGTGCAAATATTCAACATTTGGTGAAATTCGCCATTTTGAATGTAAAATATGTCATGTACAGTAGAGGTCTTCACGGGTCCAAAAATTCGTGACCGAACCCAAAGATACCCAGAAATGTACTACCCGGACCTGAACCAGACCCGTCTATTATTTGAAAGCTTGGACCCATACCCATGCAGAACCGAGAAATGCCGGACCCGAACCGGACCCAGACCCGGCCGGGAGACACAGATCCGATCGACACCGATTTCACAGCTGATTGCTATTAACAAGTTAATTTACAAGTTGTGAAAACAAAACTTTGTGTCTTACCTAATGTAACATTAGTAGCCTTCTCCCCTGTGCCAGGCTGTGATTTATATAACCCATCCTCCTTGCCAAGAAAGTTGGTAAAATACATCCAGGTTATCTGTGATTCCTTTCTTGCTGATTGAAACAGCATAGCTAATTCACTTATTATTTCAGCTTCAAAAGTCCACTTGCTGTCACGGTGACGGATGACAAACACGACTTGTTTAGAATCAGATTTGCAGTTTTTTTGTATCTTGCATAAGATAACTTCGTCTGTTTGTCCTTTTGAACTATAATAACGATTGCTCGTTCATTGCCACAGCTGCTAACGTTAGCATTGCTAATTTGCTCTCATGTGCCTTACCTCCGCTCTGTCTCTGACGTCACTCAGCTCGTTGTGGCTTCACTCCGTTTTTCACCTTATTTCCCGGCCCGCACTTTCTCATCCTAATTTTACAATGTTGCAAGTTACAACACACACACACACACACACACACACACACACACACAGCACCATCATCATCAGCGCTGTCTGATTGCAGCCGTGTCTTCTCGGATCGACTTGGGTATTTCACATAATGTTAAACAGACCCGGGACCCACAGCAATAGAATAGGACCTGACCCGGACCCGGCTGATCCTATAAAACATGGATCCGAACCCGTACAGGTCCCGGTTTAGGGTGGACCCGTGAAGACCTCTAATGTACAGTATGTGATTTGTATGTCATTCATAATTGTGAATGTGAAAACATTGACGGAGCAGTTTTCAGCATGTCAGGCTTATGACAAAGAGCGAATGTGTGGATATTGTAAAGGAATTGAATAAATGTGGTAATCTGGCAGGCTTTTGAAGGAGCTTTTTAGAAAATAATCTTGGCATTGGCTAAGAATATTATCTATTAAAAAAAAACACACAAAGTAGAGTGTTATCACCCAGATCAGAACTAGAACATGGTAAGACCTAATTTGTGACTTCTATTGTGCTTTTAGGTTTTGGCAAGGACAGTGTCATATATTTTTAATGCAAATATTATTAGGTAATAATTTAAAATCAATTTAAGATTGTCTAAATCATTTCTTTATGTCTTTAATTAATTCTGAATTTTGTACAGCATCTCCTAAGAGTCTTCTTTTAAAAGAGACCATTTTATTTAGAGTGTGTCCTTGTCAGGTTTGTGCTCAAAAAATGAACCCCTTAGTTAAAGGAGTAGTTCACCTAAAAATGGAAAATTTACTTTTACTCACACATTTACTCGCCCTTATGTTGTGTCCATATGCTGGGTTTTTTTCTTGGAACATAAAAATAGAAATTTAAGCAGCTCTGTTCCATAGAATAAGAGTTTATAGTGAGTAGGAGCTGTCAAGCTTCATAAAGGACAAATACTAAAAAGCACTATTAAAGGTTCAGTATAAAGACATCATGACAGTAGTCCACATGACAAGTGTATTATATTCCAAGCTTTCTGGGGCCATACAACAGCTATGTGTTGTATGGACTACTTTTATGTTATTTTTATAATGATTTTTTATTGTATTTTTTATTTTATTTTTTTCTCTCTCTTTGGACCTTGACAGCAGTGGTCAATATGAAGTGTTTTTGTACGGAAAAGAGCAGCGTTAGGATTCTTGAAGGAAATATTGTGTATAAAGATTGTACTGGGAGGAAAAAACAATGAGGAATAAATTGAGGGCAATAAATAATTTTGTGTATTTTCTTTTTGCTAGCCAGCTGACACACTCATGTAATTTTACACATACATAATAATGCAAAGAAATTCTAATTATATTCGTCTTTTCTTTGAGACAGCATAAAAAAAGAAAGAAAAGATGACTGAAACAGGCAAATTGCTAGCAATGCATACACAGTGTTTGTCTTGTACTGTGATCTTAAAAAATACATGTATCTTTTAAAACCAAAAAGTACAGTATCAAATTTTGGGCCTTTATCGCATTTCAAGCCTTTATTCAGAAAATTATTGCATTCAGCGCCTTTTACTATATTAAAGGACCAAAGAGAACCACTATATATGTGACCTCAATACCCGTCACCCCAAATAAGTGTGTTTACTTAGTCGGCATGAAAACCGACTGCCATAAAAAAATCTAAGGTCAACTAAATAGATTTTACAGTAAAGATTACTAACTTTGATTTGTCCAAAACAGTCAGCAATGGTGTCAGTATGCATTGAATATGTGATTTTGGCTTGCTGAGAGGCTCAAATTGCAAATATTTTACTGTAAGCTACAGCTGAATGTGGTTTTAACTACTGTATATTTAGTAGAAAATAAGCAGTATTTAATTGCTTTAAAATTTGTTGTGGAGTTAAAATATGAAATAACCTTTTTGTGGGTTTGATCAATGGCACATGATGAAGTTTAATAGTAATAGCTATACATTTAGGCACATGATTAGTCAAGTAAAGTCAAGAAAAGATTTATTTTTCAAATGCACAACAATAAAACATGCAGCATATTTGTAGTTTCACAATTCCTGAAGAAAACGGCAGTCTTTTCAAATCAGCAAAAGACAAATCACAATTTAGTATTATGCAATATTATGCTTGGAATATTAGAACATTTCTAACATGCCATTAACAGAACAACATAAAACCATCTAAACTACATTCTGAACAGCTTTCATAACAACAATGAATAAACAGTTTTATTTATGCTCATCATTTCAGAAAGACAAGGTGCAGGGAAAACCTATATATAATAAACAAACTGATTAAAACAAATGAGTCAAGTCACTCAAGATCTGTAAAAAAAAAAAAATGGGAAACCTAAAAATTGTGCTTTGTGTGGACATGTAACATCTAAATTAAAAAACAGTTTTAAGTCAAAAATGTAATTATATAAATCAACCTAAATACATTAGGCTCCACAGAAGAAGATCATTTTTAAGGGCAAGATCAAGCAGAAGAAGATCTTTAAAAGGTAAGAATTCCATGTTACCACGTTTTAGCAACTTTTTGCGTGTAAACTATTTCTGTAATTGTGCTATAAACCTGTGCACACTTGAGAAATCCCTTTGTATATGTACGGTATACTTGGGTAATAAAAGTTGTTCTTCTTTACCTCCTTAATCAACAGTCCATGAGGACGGATAGATCTCTCCGCGATTTCTCTCTCTCGTTCAGCAGATGTCCATTCGGTTATCGGGACCAACCAGTAGTTCATCCTCGCTATTTTTTTCCTCATCTTTGGGTTGACTCTGTTCTGCAGGTTGACTTTGTAAGTCTTTCCATTCTTTTTCGAGGTAAACGTCTTTGCATACTTATTTGCAACTTCTATATCCGGAGTTGAATAAATGCCTCTTCCGTATTGTTGATGGTCGCCCACCTTGTAGAGAGACTAAATTATTCCCTCTGCCCCTTTTAAACTGGTTCCATGGTAGGAGACTGGCCACTCACCACACACCGAGTAGCTCCTCCATCCTTTACGTCCCAGCCACTTATTGCCATCCGGGTACTTATCCTGCACATTTAGCGCAAACCGCTTCCACCCATATGGGCAGTGGTACGGCTCGTTCCCATGCATGCACTCAGAGTCCGAGTCATCATCGGAGTCTGACATGTCCGTGAAGTCGTAGTCATACGTGGGGTCGAAAAACTCATCTGGTATCACAAACAAGTCTTTCCGCAGAGAGTACTCCATCAATCGCACTTGTTTAGTGCTAGCTTTCGAAGTTTGGAGAGATGAAAACCAGTCCGGAAGTTGGCTTGTAAGCATGTACGTTTCATAACCAAGAAGAGCAATTGCTGGCAGACTCATAACATCCAATTTAAAGCCTTTCTCTAAATCTGTACACTCAGACTGCAGCTTCACCTCGACTCCTGCCAACTGAGAAAGCACTTCGGCCAAAATATATTTGCTGATCTCCATCTTATAGTTTTGCACTCACGCTTGACAAGACAAGAAGACTACTAAGGTAGCTCTGATGATCTGAAGGTGTCCACACGAACAACATGGAAGAAAACGTATGGAAAAGAACCTCATATCTACAGTGAAATATGGTGGAGGATCTTTAACTTTGTGGGAACATTTTTATGCCAGAGGTCCTGGGCATCTTGTTCAGATACATGGCATCATGGACTCTATCAAATACCAACAGATAAAAAAAAAATCAAAACCTGACTGCCTCTGACAAAAAGCTTAAAATTGGCCCTGGTTGGATCTTCCAGTTGGACAATGATCCAAAACACACATCAAAATCAACACAAAAATGGTTCACTGACCACAAAATCAAGGTTCTGCCATGGTCATCCCAGTCTCTTGACCTGAACCCCATAGAAAACCTGTGGGGTGAACTGAAGAGGAGACTCCACCAGCATGGACCTTGGAATTTGAAGGATCTGGAGAGATTCTGTATGGAGGAATGGTCTCAGATCACTTGCTATGTGTTCTCCAACCTCATTAGGCATTATAGGAGAAGACTCAAAGCTGTTATCTTGGCAAGTCTCGCGCATCTTATCACATGGCTCATTGTGCATGACACCGCGGAGAATCCCAACATGTGGAGGCTCATGCTACTTTCCGTGATCCACACACAACTTACCACACGCCCCATTGAGAGCAAGGAACACGAGGAGGTTACCCCATGTGACTCTACCCTCCCTAGCAACCGGGCCAATTTGGTTGCTTAGGAGACTTGGCTGGAGTCACTCAGCACAACCTGGATTCGAACTCACGACTCCAGGGGTGGTAGTCACGTCAATACTCGCTGAGCTACCCAGGCCCAGCTTTGTATGTAGTTAACAGAATTTTAAAATTAATACAGAAATGTAACAGGTAGCCAATGTAACAACGATAAAATTGTGCTAATATGATCATATTTCTTGGTTCCAGTCAGCACTCTAGCTGCTGCATTTTGAACCAATTGTAGTTTATTTATTAAAATTGCAGTACATTCTCCCAGTAATGCATTACAATAATCTAGTCTTGAGGTCATGAATGCATTAATTAGTTTTTCGGCATCAGCAACAGAGAGCATGTGTCATAACTAAGCAATATTTCTGAGGTGGAAGAATGCTGTTTACAAACATTGGAAATGTGATTTTCAAAGGACAGATTGGTATCAAATATAACACCTAAGTTCTTTGCTGTAGAAGATGACGTAACAGTGCATCCATCGAGAGTCAAATGATATTTTAGCAGCTTATTTTTAGAGGTTTTTGGTCCAATAATTAGTACCTCTGTTTTGTCAGAATTGAGTAGAAGGAAATTTCTGGCCATCCAATCTTTGATTTAATTGATACACTCTGCTAATTTGGAGAATTGTGAAATTTCGTCATGTTTAGAAGAAATATAAAGTTGGGTATCGTTGGCATAACAGTGGAAACTTATTCCAAGATTCCTGATAATATCTCCCAGGGGAAGCATATATAAGGAGAAAAGCAGAGGCCCTAAAACTGATCCCTGTGGCACTCCATACTTAACTTTTGTTTGATTTGACAATTCCTCGTTTACACATACAAAGTGGTAGCAGTCTGATAAATAGGACCTGAACCATGCTAATGCAAGTCCACTAATGCCAACATAATGCTCCAGCCTATTCAAGAGAATGTCATAATCTATGGTATCGAAGGCAGCACTAAGAGAAGTGCAGCCGTGATCAGATGATAAGAGCAAGTCATTTGTAACTCTGATAAGTGCAGTTTCTGTACTGTGATAAGGCCGAAATCCTGACTGAAATTGTATATATATACCATTTCTCTGTAGAAATGAACGTAGTTGGGAGGACACTACCTTTTGTAGTATTTTTGACATAAATGGGATGATTTGAAATCGGTCTATAATTAGCCAATTCACCAGGATCAAGCTGTGGATTCTTAATAAGTGGTTTGATAACTGCCATTTTAAAGTTACTTGGGACATGTCTTAAAGATAGCGAGGAGTTAATAATATTGAGAAGAGGTTCTGAGATTGCAGGGAATACCTCTTTTAAGAGCTTAGTTGGTATTGTATCTAACATACATGTTGTGGCTTTTGATTTATTTATACGTTTTGTTAGCTCTTCATAAACTATGACAGCAAAGGATTGAAGTTGCTCGTGAGGAAAATTATGAGACACCGTTTTCTGAGGTGCTGTGACAGTTGATTGCATAATTCCAATTTTATTTCTGATGATATCTATTTTATCAGTAAAGAAATTCATGAAGTCATTACTATTAAGCTGCGACGGAATATCTGGTTCAGTCGAGGCTTTATTCCCAACCAATTTAATCACAGTACTGAATAAACACCTAGGATTGTTGTGGTTATTTTCAATGAGTTTGCTCAAATATGCAATCTCTATGTGTTGTAGTTTTTGTGACTTCTCAAGGCAGCTAGCAGATGTTCGGATTAACCAGTTTCTCTGCTTCCTGACCTGGGCCCCAGTTAGTCAAATACTATCACTATTAAGGCTATGAGGCAAATTACTAGAGAAGAGAGTGGCACCTTCCCTGGAGGGATAGAGTCCGTCTCTCTTTAGCAGGTCAGGTCTACCCCAAAATCTCTTCCAATTGTCTATAAATCCTATGCTATTCTCTGGACACCACTCAGACATCCAGCCGTATAGTGACACTAATCTACTATAAACCTTGTGTAACACATTCAATGGAAAGGAGGAGGCTTGATAATATAAATAATGGTTTAATAATAAACTCAACTAAAAGACACACACACACACACACACACACACAGGTGTCGAGCAGCTGCCCGTAACTCTCTCCCTGTCGCACTGCCGTATCTGGTCACCTTTATCCCTCTTGGGCTTCATCAGCCTAATTAGGGGCTGGGTGTGCAGAATCACAACCTGGCCCCACCCTCCGCCCTGCCACATTCCTCCCTCATTCTCTCAGGCCGGGGAGTCCCCGGCATGATGTACACCCCCCCCCCCCTTCCCTTTGCCTTCCGCCCCATCTGCTGGCAGGTCATCCCTGTCTACCTGGATCAGGGAGGGGGCAAGTGGAGGGAAACAATAATAACAAAAAAAAAATGTGGTACCTACACACTGTAACTGGTACCAACAAAAAACACAATAATAATATTTAAAAGAGAGGGAAAGGCCAATGCGGAGCGGCAGCGGGAGAGAGAGAGAAAAAAAATGTACTCACCGGTTTTCCAATACGCCATAGCCTGGTCCTCGGCCACTCCTCCACCCTCTAGCAGACGACAGCTGCACCTCCCTGGGCGGATCGGAGGCAGTCCTCCGGCCCATCGCATTCCGGTGGACGGAAGGGGTCTCCTCCGCCCCTGGCAGCAGCCCTGACCGCTCCAGGCGGTCGGTTAGGAGCCCCTCCCCCCCTCGCAGTCGGCGGCTGTTCCTCCACTCTCAGGTGGCCGGGCTCCTCCGTCCCCCGTCAGATGGCCGCGGCTGCTCCGTTGGGGTGGATGGTAGTGACGAGGACGCTACTACGGCGAGGAGGTGAGAACCGGCTTGATAATATAAATAATGGTTTAATAATAAACTCAACCAAAAGACACACACACACAGGTGTTGGGCAGATGCCCGTAACTCTCTCTCTCTGTTGCACTGCCATCTCCGGTCGCCTTTATCCCTCTCGGGCTTCATCAGCCTAATTAGGGGCCGGGTGTGTGGAATCACGACCCGGCCCCGCCCTCCGCCCTGCCACACCTTGTCACCACAATGAGCAGGGAGGGGGCCAGAGCATATTACATTGTCTGACATTGTATTTGCAAGTTCACACACCACTTTAACATTATCTTTAATGATCTCTGACTGGCAAAGCCAGACATCATCAGTGCCAACATGAATAAGAATTTTAGAAAATCTACGTTTAGCATTAGCCAGCACTTGTACATTTGATCTGATGTTAGATGCCCGAGCACCCAAAATGCATTTAATAATAGTGGCTAGAGTCTCTATTTCCACGTTTCTTACAATAGAATCACATATTACTAAAGCTCTTTCAACATTCTCAGTGGGTGCATCACTGAGTAGGGAGAATCGATTGGAAACCCTAACAGGAATGGGAGAGTGGTGTCAATTTGCTGAGCAAGTATGCCGCTGAGACATCACCCAAACACCCGGCTTCTCTTTCTCACTGACCTCCACTAGCGTTCGGATGCATGTCTTTAACTCATTAACCTTCTCCGTCAGCCTGTCTAATTCCTTACATTTATCACATGTAAATCCTTCACTGCTGACGGAAGAAGCTATAGTAAACATGTAGATTGCAATACAGGAAGAAATAACATGAGCTGATGCCATGACTCACTGCAATTGTTTGTTGTTGTTGTTGTTATGGTTGCTCTTGAGTGGCGAGGGTTTGAGATCGATGTGGTTCAGTGTGGTTTCTGATCAGCAGATTTTTGAGATTTATGCAATAATCCATGTAAAACACAAGAGGAGAAAACAAATGCCCACAGTCGAGACGCGAGATGTAGACAAGTGGGAAAAAAAAGAATAGAAAAAAGAGAGAAACAGGTGCGCTCTGTAAAATACGTGCAGTTGAAACAGTAGAAAACCAGAAAAAACAGAAGCACGCAGTAAAATTGCAAAAGATAAAACGATGAACGTATAAGAATAAGCAATGCTAAGTAGGCTAGCAAGCTACAAACACAGACAGGTGCAGCATGCCGGCAGCAACCGGAACAGGAAGTCAAATCATTTAATAAAAGCTCAATTTAATTAAGGTGAAAAAGTATGACAGAAATAGATCACTACTGTATAATGATGTAATAATCACTGTTATACTACAAATAATAATAATAATAAATCAATAGTAATTATTATATTTACACTATATCTCACATCTGTGATGATCTGTTATGCAGCACTTTAACAAGAATAATTCCAATGCTGTAATTTGGATTGTGTTGTGAGTTCTGTATAAAATAACTTCATTTGATAAAAATAATACAAAATCATGTTGAAAATTAATTGTTATACTTTCATTTGATTCAAGTTTTATGGAATTAATTTATTTAAACACCATTTTGATGATAAAACTGAAATAGATTGTATTTATTGTGAAAACAAACAGGTATTGGACTCAGACTTGTATCGGCGAGTACCAAAAAGAAAGTATCGGTTCTCCAGGTCTAAAACGATCTTCTCTGTTTTATGATTTTTGTCACAACAACAAAATTACTACCTACATGTTGGTTACACAACATGACTTTAATTTGGCGGACAAATGTTTTAGTTTAAATATAATAGTTTTAAAATAAAAATTAAATTTCACTGCTTCTTTTTTTTAAGAAATAATAATAAAAGATTATTCAGCACAACTCATGCAACATTTCTTTTTTCAAGAATTTCAGCTTTTAATTAGACTTTTTTTAGACCACATGCCATTTTTTTATTTTAAACACCAGAAAAAAATATCAAAATGTCTTTGAACTCAGAAATTGAAAACAATTTTAATCAAAGAAGAGGTGTATTCAAGTAATTGTTTTGTGTGGATTGCATATGTAATGCCTTTTTAAACAATTTATTAGACATAGACAAAAGAAAATGAGGTCACATCATTGACCCATGCAAATAAAAATGACGACATTACCTTTTATTTATTTACTCAACATATCGCAAAAAAGTAGTGTAAATATAGAAAATGAATCTGTATATATATATATATATATATATAGTATTTTAGATGGTAGATAGCAGCTTTTCCTGGTTTTTGTTTAGTAATCACATTATTATAAACATGTATCTGTAAAAAGTCTTATAACAATAATAAACAACACTAACAAAATAATAATAATTTTATATTAAATAATAATTTATATCAATATTTCGCTAACCTATTATATATACAGATACGTTTTAATATACCGGTATATCAAAATCCATAATATGATTTAATATTTTAATATACTGATTTATCGGTAGACCAATACTTTCTACATTGAATACATTTGTTCAAACATACACTTACAAATATTAAGTAAATTCTACATTTGTACTCAATTTAAACATGTAGAAATGAATTTTCTAGCTTACAAGTAGATATTTTTTATGATTGTTTAGAAAAAATGATTGCAGTCTTTATTTGCTGATTAGTAAATTACATTGATATTAAAATAAGTCCAGATTTATTTAATGTTTCTAAGCTGATGTTCCCAGCATCCACCGTGCATGAATAATTAATGAGTTTACATGGTTTCACAGTTTGCCAGTTTAATTAACACTGTTGTTATTGTTGATTTTCTTGTCACGTTTGGGAACTTCTTGAACTAGAGGTCAACCAATAATGGATTTTGCTGATACCGATAACTAAGGTGGTGAAAAAGGCAGATAACCGATTAATCGGCCATTCGTTTTTAAAATCAAGAATGCTACAACATAGAGGCCAGGGTTAAAAATTAATAAAATCCCAGATTTAGTTTATTTATCAACCGAAATCCTAATAATAATCAGAAAAAAATAAGACTGGGTGCATGATGTGGTACTTTAACACTAAACAAGCCCGAAACACTCCAGGGACTCTTATTTTGAAACGATGGAGATATGGCTCCGTTACAATGCTCTGTTTTTAATATTTACCAAATTAAACATTTTAAAGCCTATATATTATTATTCACAATATATGAAGTTGGAGACACGATGTATGTGCTGAAGTTGTAAATCTTACAAGTCCTTTTTTTTTTTTTTTCAGTGTAGGGCTCAGAACATACATTACTTTTCAAATTCATTTTGTCAATAATATTCACTTACAGAATGGACTTTGTGTTGTGTGAGGAAACCCCCAAAACCCTTTTAAATGCCACCCCATCATCCTCCTCTTACACACACACACAAATACACACACACATATGTTGGTGCAGCTATCATTATGAGGACTCTCCATAGACATAATGATTTTTATACTGTACAAACTATAGATTCTATCCCCTAACCCTAACCCTACCCCTAAACCTAACCCTCACAAAAAACTTTCTGCATTTTTACATTTTCAATAAAACATCATTTAGTATGTTTTTTTATGTGATTTGAATTATGGAGACACTAGAAATGTCCTCATAAACCATATTTATAGCATAATACCCTAGTAATTACCAGTTTATAACCTAAAAACATTTCCTCGTAAACCACCCAAACCCGCCCACACACACACACACACACACACACTACACACACACACACACACACACACACACACACACACAATGCTTGAGTGAGCAGCACACTGCATTAGATCTCACAGACCCAGACAGCAATAAATCATCCAGCTTTCATCCACTAATAGTAATGAATGGACATCTAATCAACACACAATGATGACCTGAGTGAGCGAACTCTCTCTCTCTCTCTCTCTCATGATGGATTGTATTCTTAAACTATTATTACACTTTTAATGCTCTCACTTACAATGACACTCTGGTCACTTTCCTCTTTCATTTCTCTGTCTCTCTTTTATAAATGTCTTAAACACACACTCGAAAAACTCAAACCGCTACAACTTCCCTACAAAGCCAAAACGCTGTAACTGCGGCAACACTTAAACTGGGGGGAAATTATTTCAAAGTTTTTTGATCGTTTGGCCAAATGTGGATTGTGAAATGGTCTCACTCCATTTTCCCTCATCACAGTTCATCCAAAATCCATCTGTCACAGGGCAGATTAGAGTCTAATAACTACATTTTGTTAATGTAATTACTGAGTTTTGGCTTTGTGAGGCACAGTTGGGCAGTAAAAATGGGATCAAATATCTTCAGTGTGAAAAACGGCTTCCTTTCAGAGCTAGATGAACAAGAACTCACTTATTCTGACATTTCAAAATGCTAAATAAAATTATAAATACAAAAGAGAGCTGTTGTTACTCTGTAAAATTTCACACAAAATAAAAACATAAGGAGTATATTGAAATTGAACAAATTCATTAAATCAATAAATCATACATGATTCAAAATAAACTTGGAAGGAATTCCAGTAAGATAAAGCAAGTGGATGTAAATACTTGTGTCCAAATGAGAGACGGTATCATGAATAAGAGCCTCAAGACAATAATGACCTCTGGGGGTGAACTGGAGGGATTGCAGGTGGGGACGTTGCCATAACGTTACTACAACATTATCATAATAACATTAGTTAAATATTACTGTAATAGTATTAAACATTACCATTAATTTGCTATAACTGGAAAATGACTACAACTATTTCTATGAATTATGCTGTTATCATTACACATAAACATAACTTTGCAATAACATTTCTAGAACATTGCAATAACATTACATTGATGATTATGTTAAAGGTTTGAACAAATCACTACCCTAACTATAAAACACAGCTAAATATGCTAATCCACACTCTTGGGAGTAAACAACTAAATTAATCTTAATTTGACTAATTAAATGCAAGATTTGACATTCTCATTAACACAGCACACTAGATGCCGTTCTATTATCATCTTAATGATCAAACTAACCAGCCTAATTAAAACTCACTGCTAATTGTGTCTGTACATTCAGGATAATTTAATACTTATAGAGGAGTTAATTTCATTAAGATCCTTACTGATTCATCCTAGAATCAAGATGACAACGTATACTGATTTTGTTATATATTGATCAGAGAGAAATGTGAACAGATTCTCATGTCTAACCAGACTGTTCTTTGTTACAAAGTAAATAGTTGCTGCAGATAACCTCTAAACCTTGAACAGCAAAAACATTTTCCACATATGAACAAACAAATGTTTAAATTTCTTCTCAATTGAAATGACTTCAAGTTTTATAACTTAGTGTGTTATTACACAGATATAACCACCAGAGGGAGCAGAGAGCTGGATTCATCATTACTGTGTTTACTTCAGCTGCACAGGCAGGAAATGTCATACTGTCCTTGAGATCCATCAGTTCTCGTAAAGGAAGAGAGTGAGGAACTGTCAGAGACCAAAATAGAGTTTCTTAGACAGCAGATGACCTGCACTGTCCCATAATTCCCTGCTCCTGTGTTTCTGTAAAACATGGTTTTGCCTTAACTGAAAATGTAGAGGGTTTTGAGAATAATTGCACTGGATTGATCTTGTTGCGATAACTCAATTATCTGAGTTTTTGTTGGCTGAACTTGTGAGGAGTTATTGATCTTAGAAAAACTATTCAGCTGAAATAAAAAAAATATATAAGTGAACTACGCACATCATGATCACGCATTCGGATTCCCAGCATGCACTGCAGCATGAATAAATTATGGAAATTGAAACTGTTGGTTGTTGTGTTTGTTGTCACTTTCAGTTATTTGTCATGTAGCAATAGTTCAAAGCTCATCCTTTTACTCGATGTGTTTGATGAATGTCACCATCATTGTGATTTGCGTGTAAAGTGTTGAGGCCCATGTGTGTCTCCTTAACAAGCTTAACTCTCCTATAGTTTTTGGTAATTTTTTTCAGAACAAAATGTCCCTCATTAAAAAAAATAAAAAATAAATATATTTATCTGAGCAGTACAAAGCTTGGTGACTTTTCTTCCATTTGCCAAAAAAAAAAAAAAAAAAAAAAAATTGGGCTTGATTCGTTAAGTCTAAGTGGTCGCAAATAAAATGACACCTTTGGTATACACGGTCAAAATTGACTGACCATTGAAAATTAATGGGAAAGAACAAAAAACAGAGCAATTTTGTTTTAGAGCTGTCAAATGCAATCAATAAATCAGTCATAATGCAGAAAAAACAGACAGAAATTACAGGTTGAAACTCTAAAACATCCTCAGTGCAAAATATACACACCCACTCACAAACAAACACACTTACAGACACAAAAGAAAGAACTGGTGAGACAATAGCACAGAGGAGTTTTTTTTTTATTATTATTATTTTTTACATTTGTCAAAATAAAAAAAATTAAAATAAAAAAATCATTCACAATGCTAAACATAAACACTCAGAAATGAAGGGGTCAGACAATAACACACTTGCAATGCAGAACACATAGAACCAGGGCATCAATAAGTGGAGCTCTACAGCCATCTTTTGGTCATTGTTAGCATTACAAGTCAACAATGGCTAGCAGCCATATCACCCTGTAGCTCAAGACCGGTTGCCCACTGAAGCTAAGCAGGGTTAAGCCTGGTCAGTAACTGGAGAAACTAAGGTTGATGCTAGAAGAGGTATTAGGGAGGCCAGCAGGGGGTGCTCACCCTGCGGTCAGTATGGGTCCTAATTCCCCAGTATAGTGACGGGGACACTATACTGTAAAAAGGCACAGTCCTTCGGATGAGACGTTAAACTGAGGTCCTGACTCTCTGTGGTCATTAAAAATCCCAGGGCACTTCTCGTAAAGACTAGGGGTGTAACACTGGTGTCCTGGCCAAATTCCCCCCATTGGCCCTTCTCAGTCATGGCCTCCTAATAATCCCCATCCATTAATTGGCTCTGTCACTCCGGTCTCTCTTCTCCACGAATAGCTGGTGTGGGGTGAGCGTACTGGTGCACTATGGCTGGCGTTGCATCATCCAGGTGAATGCTGCACACTGGTGGTGGTTGAGGAGAGTCCCCTGTTCACTGTGTAAAGCGCTTTGAGTTTACTGTCAGAAAAGTGCTATATAAATGTAATGTTCATTCATTCATTCATTCAAGTCATCTGTTGTTTTCCAGCTGATGACAGCAATCTGACACACTCTGTTAGGATGTTGGCTTTTGCCATCTGTTTTTTCTGTTTGTCTGTGTCTCCCCCTGCTTGTCTGTGAGTTGGTCTGTTTTGGTGGCATGGCAGTTTCCCCGCTGATTACATCGCACCTGCAAGTCATCATCTCATCACCAGCCTGCTCTACTTAAACCCAGAGTTCTCAGTCATTCATCTCCAGATTGTTCATTCTAGTAGAGTGGTACTAATGCTAGGCCAATTTAGATTCTTAGATTAGTTTCCCTGTGCTTCAGATCCACTATCCGACCCACCAACCTGTATTCAACCACTTACCTCTCCAGTCATCTTCAGATCTGCTCTCCTTCAAGCCTGCCACGTCAAACCATCCAGCTCACCGCTCCGTTTTACTATTACCTCCTGCTTGCCCAGCCCTCAGCCTTCAGCGGCAGATCAACCACTTGTCTGCTCATCTTTCATCTATTCAGTTTGTTAATAAATACTATTTTATCATACTCTCTCCATGTCTGTGTTCAGCGTTTGGGTTGTAACCATTGTTTGGGCACAACACACTCTCTCTCTCTCTCTTTCTCACACACACACAAACACATGTTTTCAAAATACATTTTTACTATAAAAAGTTTGAAATTGCCAAATGTTTACTCTGATTCTTTTATACTCTAATTGAATTTTCTAAATTTTGCAGTTAATTTCTGTTTCTTGATGTTCATATTCTTGACATTATTATGCATTTACTTTGAGTTACTACATTTTTATGTTTTAAATAAATTATTGGTAGAAAAATGTTTATTCTGTGTCTTCTCTTTGTAACACCATGGTCAGGTTTGATTGCAGCATAATGACATTAACTGCAAAAACTGACACTTCAAATTAATTTTTAAATGCGAAACTGACAAATAATAGTTTGATAATATCTAAATATATATCCAAATGATAAAATATAAAATTAGGTTACAACAAGCTATCAGACTATACAGTATGTGTGTACAGTCATCTACTGGCTGTTACTGGCATGACATGGTTTTCAAGTCATGTTATTTATATCGGAGTGTATATTTACACTAACTGCAAATAGCCCATCTTGTTGGCAGAGGCTGTTTACACTAACTCTGCCCACCATTGCTCAAACCAAACTCAAAACAGCCACGACAGATTTATTTGGAGTCAACTGCTGATCAAATGAAGGCGGGCATATTTGAATTTTTCGCGATGGGGCAGATACATTAAAGTGGTTAATGGTTTAGACATTTAGCGGATTAAGAGATTGGACACCTAAGTGACTATTTACACTCCAATAGTCTGGTGGAAACACAGGATTTTACAACAAACTGCACCCTCATGTGCAGCTGTTGTAGCTTTGGGTGTAATGACATTATGCGTATGTTTTGTCACACAGGAGATCTGGGTTCAAATCCCACCCCTTGACATACTTTCTCCCATGTCTCTACTCTTAATATTTCCTATAATACTACTTATAGTAATAAATAAAAGAGATTCCTCGCAGCGATTTGTTCACAGTGAAGGTCGGGGAGTTAAAATTAACCATGGTTTCACTGTAGTAATATTGTAGTAATATTGTAGTAACCATGTGTTTTGGTGGAAACTATATAGTTCTGATGTCCTAACCATGGTGTTACTACAGCAACATGTTGTTATTAATAGTAGTTAATAGTAACCATGTTTAATTTTGTGGTTACTATGATTTTACTAGTAAAATACCATGGTGATACTATGGTTACTGTAGTAAAACCATGATTAATTTTTGTAAGGTAGGGGTTGGTGTAGGGTGTCTGTGTCTGTGGGACTCCAAATAAACACAATAAAAATGCTGCAGTGATGCCACTATACTGTATGTTAGTATTTAAAAACGGGTGTAAGAATATCTGCCACTATTTGCACTAGAGTGCAAATAGCATCTAATGCTATTTTATTTATTTTTTGTTCACCAGATGGCAGCAGTCTGCCTCCCATTTATGTCACATTCTCATATTTTTTCATGTTTCAATTTACAGAAGTGTAGGTTCTGAAAATTTTGTTTTATTTTCTTTCAAAAATCTACTTGTATATGCAAATTAAAAGTAACATTTAGAAATTTACATGTAAATAAGATTAAAAAAATAAATAAAAATAGCATAAAATTCCAAAAAAAAATGCATAATTGTATTGTTCTTCCTTCAGGGAAGAAGAAATGGTATCATTATCATTATCATCATAAAAAAAGGGTTACAGATCTGACCCTTCCGGTCAAAAATGACCGAGAATACCAAAGGGAGGTGCCATTTTTCAATACCATAGAAGGGTTAAGTTTGAATATTATAGAAGGATAAGATGTTGGTTGGTTTCTGATTCTCAACTGGCCATTTAACATCAAATTGCTGTTTATTTTACCTCTGAAAATGAGATAACCTTAACTAGTTCTACACTGTAAACCCTAAAGTTGTCTTAAGTAATATTTGAAATATCAGGTTCTGTACTTATAACTCAAATATTTAAGTTCATTGAACTTCTTAAGAATCCATAAACTTAAGATTTTAAGTGTAATAACTCAAACTTTTGAGTGCAAAATTAACAACAGCAGAAATAACATTTAAATAGCAAATCTGCATTAAGTCTCCTTGTATCTAGTTAACGTATCTTAAATACGCAAGTTAATTCTATATGAAGACCAAAGTTAATTGAACTTAATTACACAAGTTTTGGAGAAACCATTACCCAATTCAAATGATGGAATGAGTTTACTCAAATGAGTAGTCAACTTATTAGGGTTTTCAGTTTATGGTTATCTATAATATTAAATGATAAAGTAATTGAACCTCTATATTCAGTTTTAATTAGAATGAAGTTGATTGAACTAAGAAAGTTAAGTTTCAAGTCGCACGAACACTTTAGGTTAAAACAAGATTTTTTTAAACAGTATATAGCTCTCTCTAAAGTAAATCTTACAAAAGTTAATTCTACAATCTTTGCAGCAGGCTACATTTTCATGTCTTAATATACTGGATAAAATGTTAAACTCACAATTTTGTAAGGTAAATCACATTAGTTTCCTTTAGTCACAATTTGACAATTAAGACAACATAGGGGTGAAATTTAAATAATTTTTTTAGAGTTATAGTTGTCATTTTTGGCATGTCAACGTCTAATAAATTTATTACTTAAGCCTTATGTTGTGTTCCAGTCATTTTGACCTGGACAGCTTTTTACATAATCCAGTTGGAATGAAATTCCATGACTTTGTTCACATATGGTATCTGAAAGCACAAACAATGACCATTTTCGGTTTTCACTTTGTTACACTTGTGTTCCCGGTCACAAATGACCACCATTGGAAATGAATGGATTAGACTACAAAATATAGAAATATTAAATGTTCAGGAGCATCTCAATCCTTTAGATGAGCACATATGTGGATGTGTGTTTGCACAAAGTCCTCTGACACGTGCACACACACAACGCGTGTTGAGCGCCCTTTTGTGCATCATCTTTCCATGTATACCAAGGAATATTTTATGATGTACTTACCATGTTGTGTTTGGGCTCTTTTGGATCGGGATAGTCTGCTGTAAGTTACGATATGTCAGTCTAATGTATGTTACAGAAAGTAATAAGGAAAAACATGACAAAAAGACACTTCCTTTTATTATTTGTGTCAGTGGGAATTTCATACACTAAACTCACTGCAGTTTGACTCAGTTACACCTGAGTGAATCTTTCAGAGAGCAAGAGCGAGTCAAAGAGACCCAAGAGCAGAAGAACAGTTCAAAGGACTGAACAATAAATTCTAACTTTTACTGTGCTGGTAATTTTTCAGCAAATTAAAAAGCATGATTTAAGAATTGGTAGGATCAGCTATATGCATTGTAAAGTCCAGATTCTAAGATTTAAAATGACACCTATTTTGTTCAGATCAAGCCAGTGTTTATTAATTTATTATGTAAATAATATATATATATATATATATATATATATATATATATATATATATATATATATATACGGGGTTGGGAGGGTTACTTTTTAAATATATTCCACTACAGATTACAGAATACATGCTGTAAAATGTAATTTCCGTTAGATTACTCAAAGTCAGTAACGTATTTGTCGTGATTTGCCTTGTGTTTGTCTCTTCACCTTTCCTTTATGTTTGGACAGTCAAACTTCATTTCCCATCATGCACCTGTTTGATCTCTCACCTGTTCCCTATTATCTCTGATCTTTGTTCACAGCTGTATCTCCTTTACCTTGTTTTCCCCAGTGTATATTATGTCTTGTGTTTGCTCAGTCTTGGTCAGTTGTTGTTCCTGTTACCTTATATGGATATTATGTTTGTTTTGTTCTCAAGTTTTGTTTCCGCAGTTTTGTATTTGGGCTTATTTTCTGATTAAATAAAAGCTGCACTTAGATCCTGCTCTCTTGACTTCCTGCAAACATTATAGTATTCTAAATACTTTGGATTACTTCTTCAGCACTGGTAGATTTTTTCACTTGTTTTGACTATAAAAACTCTGCCAGTACAGTAAGACAAAATACACATGTTAAAAATACATTCTCTGAAAAACGTCATGGTTACTGGTGTAACCTCCGTTCCCTGATGGAGGGAACGAGACGTTGGTGTCGATGTAGTGACACTAGGGGTCACTCTTGGGAGCCCGAGACACCTCTGGTCTTTGATAAAAGGCCAATGAAAATTGGCGAGTGGTATTTGCATGCCACTCCCCCGAACGTACGGGTATAAAAGGAGCTGGTATGCAACCACTCATTCAGGTTTTACGCTGAGGAGCCGATATAAGGTCCGGCCATTTCAGCGGGTAGTTCAGCGTTGTGGCAGGAGGGACCAACGTCTCGTTCCCTCCATCAGGGAACAGAGGTTACACCAGTAACCATGACGTTCCCTATCTGTCACTCACTCGACGTTGGTGTCGATGTAGTGACACTAGGGGTCCCTATACAAAACGCCACAAGGCTGAACTGTGTTACGTGAATTGGCGGTGTGTGGTGGGCAGACTTGCTGTGTGCCTCATAGCCAGCGCACCAGGTCGACACGTAACCTCTCCCAACACAGTTATGAGTGTCGAACAGCCCTTTTTGGGGACAAGTCGACTACCCAGAGATAGAGACAGGCTTAACGCAGTCATGGCCTCTTTCCCCTTCTCTTTTTCCACTCCCTAAAAAAGAAGGGGGATTATCTGACTGGGCTGCCAGGTCTAGTCGGGGGGTGTCCCTCCCAAGGGGAGGACACCACGGAGACCACACCTCGCCCCAAGAGAGGGGGGATATTTAAGTGGAAGAATACATCACATGGTCTTTCCAACCATGTGGAGAGCCTTCAAGGTAGATCCTGCCCAATGGTGGAGGAGTTACTACAACATGGAGACTGAGGGGCTCTGCCCAAGGAAGACGCAGTTTGCCAGTAGGGAAATTAACTAGCGGAAGATATAGATCGCATGGGGTTAGCCTTACAGGGAACCGCCACATGCGGAGCACCTACCCCAGAACTGGGCTCTTAGTTAGCACGTGTACTGGGCCGGCAGCGAGTCTCTCCGAAAACTCGACTGCCACAGGGCTCGGAGGAAGTCAACCAGGGAACAACTTTTGTGAACACTACTGGGAATTAACAGCGCACGTCTTCAGCTCAAAAGGAGGTGGAAGGCACTATGTGCAAGCGATACACCCGGCCGGCTATCCCGGGCTTATCCGCTTGTGTTGCGTGCCACTACCTGGGACGAAACTGGTTCCACCCGGAGGTTGTAGAACCTTGCAAAGGTGTTAGGTGTTGCCCAGCCCGCTGCTCTGCAAATGTCTGTTAGAGAGGCACCTCTGGCCAGTGCCCAAGAAGCCGCTACACCATGGGTAGAATGGACTCGTAGCCCTACCGGGGGCGGCATGTTTTGGGCGAGACATGCCATAGTTATGGCGTCAATGAGCCAGTGGGCGATCCTCTGCTTGGAGACAGTGCTTCCTTTCCGCTGTGCACCAAAGCAGACAAAGAGCTGCTCAGAGATTCTAAAGCTCTGCGTGCGATCCAAATAGATGCGTAAAGCGTGCACCGGACACAGCAACGACAGGGCTGGGTCTGTCTCCTCCTGGGGCAGCGCTTGCAGGTTCACCACCTGGTCCCTAAAAGGAGTGGTGGGAACCTTGGGCACATAGCCCGGTCGGGGGGCTCAGGATCACGTGAGAATAGCCCGGACCGAACTCCAGGCACGTTTTGCTGACAGAGAACGCTTGCAGGTCACCTACCCTCTTGATGGAAGTGAGCGCAGTCAGGAGGGCAGTCTTCAAGGAGAGTGCCTTAAGCCCGGCTGACTGCAAGCTCAAAGGGGGCTCTCTGTAAAAACTACAGAGGTCCGATGAGGGAACAAGGCGTGGCCTGGAAGGATTCAGCCTCCTGGTGCCTCTTAGGAACCTGATGATCAGATCATGCTTCCCTAAGGACTTACCGTCGACTGTGTCGTGGTGTGCTGCTATGGCAGCAATGTACTTCAAGGTGGAAGGGGACAGCCTCCCTTCCAACCTCTCTTGCAGGAAGGAAAGCACTGATCTGACTGCGCACCTCTGGGGGTCTTCGAGAGGTCGGTCCAAGGGCTGAAAAGACGGTGACAGACCAACGTAATGGCCACGCGGTGTGTCCCGTGGTGCCATGCCCGTCTCGGGACTCGAGTCTGGAGCCAGTGCTGAAGCGGCCTCATATGCATCAACCCGAGCGGGGTGGCCACCGCCAAGGATGCCATATGCCCCAGGAGCCTCTGAAAAAGTTTCAGTGGAACCGCCGTTTTCTGTTTGAACGCCTTCAAACAGGCCAGCACCGACTGAATACTACTGTGCTCCTTCGTAAGGTGCGCCGTCAAGGAGACCGAGTCCAACTCCAAACCGAGAAAAGAGATGCTCTGAACCGGGAGGAGCTTGCTCTTTTCCCAGCTGACCCGAAGCCCTAGTCGGCTGAGGTGTGAGAGCACCAGGTCCCTGTGTGCGCATAACACATCTCGAGAGTGAGCTAAGATTAGCCAGTCGTCAAGATAGTTGAGAATGCGAATGCCCACCTCCCTTAATGGGGCAAGGGCAGCCTCTGTGATCTTCGTAAAGATGCGAGGAGACAGGGACAGGCCGAAAGGGAGGACTTTGTGCTGATACGCCTGACCCTCGAACGCGAACCGCAGGAAGGGTCTGTGTTGAGGAAGGATCGAGACGTGAAAGTACGCATCCTTCGGGTCAACCGCCGCAAACCAATCTTGATGCCGGATGCTCGCTAGAATGCGTCTTTGCGTCAGCATCTTGAACGGGAGTCTGTGTAAGGCCCGGTTCAGTACTCGCAGGTCCAAGATTGGCCGCAACCCACCGCCTTTTTTCGGTACAATGAAGTAAGGGCTGTAAAACCCCTTCTTCATCTCGGCTGGAGGGACAGGTTCTATCGCGTCCTTCCGTAGGAGGGTAGCGATCTCCACGCAAGGTAGCAGCGTTTCCGTCTTTCACCAAGGTGAAGTGGACACCGCTGGACCTGGGCGGATGCCCGGCGAAGTGAATCGCGCAGCCGAGTCGGAAGGTCCGGACCAGCCCTCGTGATGGACTGGAAAGCGCAAGCCATGCATCCAAGTTCCGCGCAAGGGGGACCAAAGGGACAACGTCATCGGATGTACCGGCAGGTGGGGCCTCGTGGCGGGGCGGAGCTCGAGGTGCCACACCATATCGTGGCCGTGCTGAGTCCGAGGACATCGAAGCACTTACCTGGCTCCTTGTGACCACCACCGGAACAGCCTGGGATGGGGGAGGAAGAGGCCTGTCCTCGTGACCCATGGAGACTGTCACATCGGGGGCGGATTTGTGCCACAGCTGGGCGCTCAGGGCGGGAGACCGCCGCTGGAGCGCCAACCTGCCAAATGGAGTGGTGGACGGTGGTCGTGATGCCAGCCGTACACACCGGATATGTGACCCAGGGAACAAGGAAACCACTCTTGCTGAGCTCGAGTACTGCAGCCACTTGGGCATGCAGCACAATTAAATGCAAAAGGTAACAAAAAGATGAAGATCTTCTTACCAGCTCCAGAGCAGCGGGTTTCGTTGTCCCTGGGTCGCCCGTCTCAAGGGCGCTTTGAAGCCTTTCACGGGTTCTGGGCGGCCGCGAGACGGGTGGCGTCTGCTTCCTGCGGTGGGCTCCACGCCGGGGCCAGGCCGAAGGGGCGGGCTGCAGCGGTGCCGGTGCAGTCACCGCAGGGGGACGCCCGTGAGTAGATGGGGTGCGGGATCTTGAGCCGCGCCGGGGCAGGATAAGCCGGCTAGCATCCATCTACCGCTCTACCATCGAGAACTGCTGGGCAAAATCCTCGACGGTGTCGCCGAATAGGCCCGCCTGGGAAATGGTGGCAGCAAGGAATCGTGTCCTGTTGGCCTCACCCATCTCGACAAGGTTGAGCCAAAGGTGGTGCTCCTGGACCACTAGTGTGGCCATCGTCCGCCCGAGAGACTGCGCCATGACCTCGCGGGCATAGGTGCACTGCGAGCGCCTTTATCCACTGGGGGATTGCCGAATGACCCTTGGCCGCCCCACCATCGAGGGTAGTGAGAGCGGGGAAGCTGAAAAGATCGGGACCGGGCAGTAAAAAGTGCCTCCCGCGACCTTGTCAGCTCTTCATGCACTTCCGGGAAGAAAGGAACGGGGCGGGGCATGGCTTTGAGGGGCGCCGCGAGCCCAGGAACCAATCACCGAGCTGCGAGGGTTCAGGGAAGAGCAGTGAAATCCCCTCT
Organism: Myxocyprinus asiaticus; assembly: GCF_019703515.2. Classification (NCBI taxonomy): domain Eukaryota; kingdom Metazoa; phylum Chordata; class Actinopteri; order Cypriniformes; family Catostomidae; genus Myxocyprinus; species Myxocyprinus asiaticus. The sequence continues at coordinate 51,042,653 of NC_059352.1, read as the reverse complement.
AACCTCCGGGAAAGCATGTCATCATCTCCGCGTCAGCCTGTGACTGGGCGATCGACCCCGAAGGGAGGAGCCCAGCTGAGGCTTCCGACTGGACAAGCCCGCTCTCCGATGCTGCGCTCGAGAGCTCATCACTTTCGCGGGCTCCGAATAAGAGGTCGAACTCGCCGTGAGACGAGCCGGCGGACTCACCCGGAAGCCCGATCGGGGCAGACGAGCGTGCTGGGGATTGGGAGGTCCGCGGGGGGATACCCGGCGGAGGCGGTCCCACTGGGGTCCCCCAATCGCCCCCAGTGCTAGCTGCGCTGGCCTCAAACCCGTGGGTAAAAGGACCGAGGCGGGAGCCTCTGGGGTGGCTTGCTTTCTTACGAAGGCGAGCCGCGACCGCAACGTTGCCATGGACATATTCTCGCAATGAGAACGTGACCATCCACAAATGCTGTTTCTGCGTGAGCAGTGCCGAGATACGAAAGACAGTGATCATGACCGTTAGAAGGCGAGAGATAACGAGCACAACCAGGAATAACACACAATCGGAAAAGCATCTTTAAAAAGACGCGTCTTTAAAAAGACGTTTTAGAGAAATATATACTCTTGTAGAGGAGAAAAATGCTCTTTCAGAAAATATACTCTCTAGTTTTTCTGCCGAAGCGCCCAGGGGCATTCTCTGCAGTGCACCAGTGCAGAGGAGGGAGAAGCCGCTGAAATGCGCCGTCAGATCCAGCAGGTGAATGAACAGTAGTATTCAGCTCAGCGAGCATGACCGTTCAGCTCCGAAGAGAAAATCTGAATGAGTGGTTGCATACCAGCTCCTTTTATACCCGTATGTTCGGGGGAGTGGCATGCAAATACCACTCGCCAATTTTCATTGGCCTTTTATCAAAGTGTCTCGGGCTCCCAAGAGTGACCCCTAGTGTCACTACATCGACACCAACGTCGAGTGAGTGACAGATAGGGAACCGAAATATCTTATGCAGTGTTGTTTCTGAAACAAGATTAATCAAATTGATCTTGTTTTAAGGATTTTTAGATATTTTTACAGGAAAACAATACAAAAATTATCAAGAATATGATTTTTGCCGTAATATCAAAGGTCTTACTAGAAAAAAGAAATTATGATCCAATGTGAATGTTCTTGATAAAATATGATCGTGTCTGGTAACGTGCATGTAAAATGGCTAGAAATAGCATTTTAGCTTAGTGTAAAGCTGACAATTTACACAAAGTTTATTTCTATTTCTTCTGCTCCAAACTTACTTCAAACTTACTTCTCTGTCTGCTCGTATGAATGTAACACATCATAAGAATGCAATATCTTGGGATAATATATGCAATATGAGAGATTTAGTGGGCCAATCATTTTTGACCAGGAACACAAAATGTGTTAGCACAAAACAAACACAACACAAGGGTTAAGAAATATCCCAGATGCTTCTTCATTTTCCTTTCTCTAATCAAATTGTTCCAAACCAAACATTTTTGCTTGAGAATATTGTTTAAATTGGTGATCAATTTATAGATTTTCCTGTGTCCTCATTATCACTTTCCATCTTGTTAGTCTTTTGTAACATCCCTTTTAATAACAAATGCCAGTTCTTTAGTGACATCATCCTCCAGGAAGTGATGCCATTTTTGGAGGGAAAACAACAGCATAAACATAGTGAGTATTAGTAATGGATTTTATGAATTCTGTGATGTTTTCTGGTATTCGTTGGTTTGTCTCACTCTAAAACATTCCATCCTGTTTGATTATATTACAGAAATCAGTATAATAATATCAATTTTTCAAATTTCCATCCATTTAATTTTCTTGCAATTGTGTAAATAATCATGTTATATTTAATAAAGTTTAAGCACCTGAGCTGGTGCAAAACATATTTATACAGTTCAAAAGATGCTGCATAACAGGAATTACAAACTGCCCACAATTCATTAGTTCGAAGGTCCAGCATCTCGGCTCATTCTGGAGACATTTGTGCTGAGTTTTGTAAGTCAGTCACATCCATAACGAGGAACTGTTGATGTATTGTGGAATTCTGTATGACTTCTGGGAATGAACACTTTTAAGGATAAACCAGTAAGAATAAATTATCTTTGAACCACAAGAGATAAACTACACCCAGCCAAAACCGACATAAATTAGTTGTAATTTAATACAGAGTGCCTGTCTGGAGCCCTACAAGCTCTTTAGAAAACACAAAAAATAACAGTGTTTGAGTGTGTTGCTACATGCTTGTGTGCATGTGTACAACAATTGTCTATTAATTGCCCTCAATGGTCTGTCAAGACAACACAACAACCTCACTGTGATCATTTCTTTGATTCTGTGCAGACAGTTTCGTGGTCAATACTCATTCTGCATGATTTTGATAGGAAGTACACAAATGTTGCTTAGTTTTGTCAGACTGATCAAACTGTGAATTCGGCAACAGAAGGTCGAAAGTTCTGCTGCTGAAATCGGGCTGTGCTTACCAAAATGTGAATCGCTACCCCCAGTGGCCGAAGCTGGAAGTGTTGTTGAACGTATAGGAGCATGTGAGCTCCAGCTTCCGAGTGATACAGTCCACAGAGTGGCACCAAAAGCGAGTTGTGTTTTTAGCTGTAAATAATGTAATACAGTCAACAGGAATGCATATTTTATTATCTCTAACCACTAACCCAAACCCCAAGCCTAAACCTAACCATCAGTGGAGTAAAAATGTAATCTTAGAGGGAAAATGCAACCTCCGAAAAGTGCTCACCGTTGTTTATGTGAACACAATTACCTCCTAGTTCCCACAGGACCAGAATCCACGTCTCGGAGGTTGTTCATGAAACGCAACAGCATCACTCCGTTTCTCCGTTTCAATGGCTTTCCAAATAGTGGTGTGGATTTTTATTCATCGTTCATTTTGATTCCATTCACTGATTCTTTATAAGTGAATATAAACTCCAGTAGGTGGCGACAAGTGAGTGTCTTTTATGTTATGAGTCGTTCCCCACTAAAACAATGGAAGTGAATGAGAATGATTTGTTCATTTAAAATATTAATTCAGTAACATTGGTTCCTGAATTAAACCACTAGTTAGTGCAGAGAGTGACTTGTGCTTGATGATCTTTTAAAACTATGTTCCCTGGCAGACAAGAAGTGCACAAACTTGCCAATTTCAGATAATTTACTTGTTTGTTGAACAGTTGTATAAAAGCAATATCACACGAGCAAGTGTGCTGCTGTTCCGTTGTTGTTCCTACATTGAAGAACTTTCTCCTCAGTTGTTCCAAGACAAACTGTAAGTTGCTTTGGATAAAGTATGAGTTATGTGTCACATTTCTTATGAGCGTAAAGAGCATGACTGGCCCTCTGCATGGAGCAGAACAGCTGTTTGATTAATGACATTGGCTGGTTGAAGCTGTAAGCTGGAGAAAGATCTTTGTTGGCTGGTTGTGGTCTCATCTATCTCGGGATAATTCATCTGGAGAGATTCCAGGTCTCTTACAATGATGCACTCAAACCTGTTAACCTCCAAAGCCCAAACACAGGACACCCTATCGCTCAGAGCACTCGTCTGATACCTCACACAACTCCTCTTTAACTCTCTCCAGTCGATACTGCGGCGCCGTGTGGACAGACCTCCATCACTCATGATCTGACATCCTGCTCTTTTCTGTCTTCTGCAATGTAAAGCTATGTGTTTGTGTGCAATTTTAGATGTTTCTGGTATGGACTGTCCCTTTCAATATCATGGTCAGTTTAGCTCCAGTGATCTGAATCTGACTGTCCCTGTGAACTCTGAACAACCACCACGCAATATTGTTTCTAAAAATCTTGTTAAAGCTGAAATTGTTTAGTTTAAAGGAATAGTTCACCCAAAAACAAGGTAAACTGGATGAGTTACACACTGAACATTTAATACTTATGGTTAAGGGTTCATTCAAATCTCGAACCCTTACTATAAACAATAGATCGCAGCAGTCTTGTTTTCTAAAGTAAAAATCTAATTTATTTTCTCCATAAGCTATTTGATTCTTAAATATAATTTATAAACCTTTAAAGACAGAACTACCGCAAGCCCCGAGGTTGTTAATCGATGGTATATGCTTCTTTTGAAGCCATCAGTCTGCATTATTTCAACTTCATTTTTTGAGAAATCATGTTAAATAGTGGAATTCCTGGTGAAAACTACACTACCCATGATCCTTATGAGAAACAATCCACCAATCAGAGAATCACTGCAAACAAAGTGCAACAAAAGAGCTCTGCAGCAACCGCCCCACTCCTATAATGCACTGTATATTTGTATATAGCTGAATATTTTGCAATACAATCTAAATATATCATCAACAACTTTAAATCAATATTTTATATATAATTTTTTTTATCCCCTTTTCTCCCAATTTGGAATGCTCAGTTCCTACTACTTAGTAGGTCCTCGTGGTAGCGCAGTTACTCACCTCAATCCGGGTGGTGGAGGACAAGTCTCAGTTGCCTCCGCTTCTGAGACAGTCAGTCTGCGCATCTTATCATGTGGCTTGTTGTGCATGACATCACGGAGACTCACAGCATGTGGAGGCTCATGCTACACTCCACGATCCACACATAACTTACCATGCGCCCCATTGAGAGCGAGAACCACTAATCACGACCACGAGGAGGTTACCCCATGTGACTCTACCCTCCCTAGTAACCAGGCCAATTTGATTGCATAGGAGACCTGGCTGGAGTCACTCAGCATGCCCTGGATTTGAACTTGCGACTCCAGGGGTGGTAGTCAGCGTCAATATTCACTGAGCTACCCAAGCCCCCTTTTCCATTGTTTTAATTTGATTACATCATTCACAATGCCTTATGGGATTGAGGTTTATTCTCTCATTAAAGACGGTAAGTACTAAGCCTTGTATCTTTGTCTTTTTGTCCGATTTTCAAATAATTTTTTGGCTTTAAATCAAAGTTTGTAAAGTTGTGATTCACCTCGGAGCTGGTTAGATTGCTTCATGGCTTACAACATTTTTATGAAGGATTTTATGAAATCCCTATGGAAAAAATACTTCCGAAACCATGATAGCTGAAAAATTAGGGGGACACCGTTGCGCTGCATGCAGCTGTATGATCCCTTATGTTTTACAGCTTGTCCTTATGAAATAGCATTTTTAGAGTCGAGCCTGGACTGTGGAGGGCTGATACAATGTGTGTGTGTGTGTGTGTGTGTGTGTGTGTGTATGTGTGTGTGTGTGTGTGTGTGTGTGTGTGTGTGTGTGTGAATGAAATGAGCCGTGTCCAGAGATGGTGAGATCACCATGCTGGCGCCAGTTATCAGGATTCCATCTCTTTCTCACACACACACTTGTTAACCTGGTTATGATAGTCATGCCATCCAAAGATTACTTCGCTTTAAACTTTAATTCTTGGCTGTTTATATAAATTCCACAAATATAATCAATTATAACAGCTACAGTCACGTATCTTTCATTTACATTGTGTTTTCTTGCTTATTTTCCTCTCAGATCTTTGTAGATCTTCATAAATGAGCTGACAGCAGCAACATTCAGCTCATCTAGTTGATAATTGTGAATGTTTTAGGCATGTTGCTCACAAAACTGAAAAATGCTGGCTGAAATCGCCAGTTTCGATTTGATTGGCACACTTTACTTCCATGAGTAAAGGCACATGGGCTTTTTTCAGTCTGATCTCAAAGAAATTATGCAACTATTGCAACATTTTTGCAAACTTATAGCCTATAACGTGGTTCATTACACATATCGCAGCAGTTCTGAGATGAAATGGCGCTAAAAGCAAGTTAAATGTTCTCCCAAACAGATCTAACATTAGTAAACCAACATGCGATTCACTCTTTTAACTATGAGGTGAAAGTACAGCTGCCATATTTAGCATTATGATTTATCACATTATTATACAAGCGCTGTGTCTGCTTTGCTTATAATGACTCTGTTTTGGCATTAGCATGTCAGACTGATCTCACTATGAATTCGGCAACAGGAGGTCGAAAGTTCAGCTGCTGAGATTGGTCTCTGCTAACAGAAATTTGAATCACTGCCCACAGTGGCCAAAGCTGGAAGTGTTGTTAAGGTGAAATGTCCACTATATGGCGCTAAAAGCGAGTTAAATGTTCTCCCAAACAGATCTATCGAGTTTTAAATCAACAAAATTGACCTCCTAACCCTTAAACATAAACCTAACCAATAATGTCAGAAAAAGCAAATGTAAGATTAAAAACAACAAAATAATCTAACAAAATATGTTACAAATTACATTTTACAGCATGTATTCTGTAATCTGTAGTGGAATACATTTCAAAAGTAACCCTCCCAGCCCTGGTCATGCGCTATAGTAAAAGTGTTTAGATGTCATAAGATAGCTGTTGCAATGAAGGAAGTCACAAGAGCAGGATCTAGGTGCAGCTATTTCAACAAGAATAAAACTAAATGCAAAACAGGATGAACACAGAAACAGGGCAAGACAGGAAACCAGGAAGCAAAACAAACGAAAACAAACGAAAACAAACGAAAACAAACGAAAACAAACGAAAACAAACGAAAACAAACAGGACTGAAACTGGAGCATGAACTGGGGATAAATATTAACAACCAACAAAGGTGAACAGAAAACAGGGCATTATATACATGAGGGATAATTAGGTAAATGAAACACAGATGAAAACAATAGGGAACAGCTGGTAGCAATCACGGCAGGGAATCATGGGAAGTGTAGTCCTGGGGGAAACAGATGACAGAGGCAAAACACAGGGCAAATAACAGAGAATCGTAACAATAGCATTGTGTGAGGATCAGGGCGAAAAGTAAGACCTTTTGAACTGATAATTTGCCGTTTTACATGTGATTTGAGTGAAAGTGAATAAAAGTCGTTGTTGTAGCGCATCTAGTGTTCATTTTGCAATATGTACAATGAGCTATTGATGCTTGCTACTGCAAAGCACACATCACTATTATTATTGACTTTTTACTATTGCTATTTGTGACAAGGAGGAGGGCGTGAGGGTGCACGGCCGGCGCCAAGTCACCTAATCAGCAGGAGAAAGAGATAAAGGGGAGCCGGAGATGCCAGAGAGAGAGAGAGAGGCACGGAGTTATGTTTGTGTGTCTTTTATGTTATGTTGAAGTTCATTTGTATCATTAAAACTTTATGTTGACTGCTCAGCCAGGTCCTCCATCCCCTGGCGGCCGGCAACGACTCCTCCGCTTCCTTTCGGACGGCGACTGCAAGTTCTCCCCGACAGCATGCTCTTCCTCCTTCCCGGGTTTTGTCACCAAATGTAAAAGACCTCCGTTCGGTCGGGAAAGGAGGAAGCTGGGACCTGGCTGGGCAGTCAACGTAAAGTTTTAATGATACAAATGAACTTCAACATAACATAAAAGACCCACACAAACATTACTCTGTGTGTGTGTGTGTGTGTGTGTGTGTGTGTGTGTGTGTGTGTGTGTCTCTCTCTCTCTTTCTCTCTCTCTCTCTCTCTCTCTGGCATCTCCTGCTCCCCTTTATCTCTCTCTCCCGCTGATTAGATGACTCAGTGCAGGCCGTGCACCCTCCTCCTCATCACACTATTATTACCATTGTTTTTCAAAAAGCCCTTACCCATAGTATTAAACTTCGACATGCAACTTGTCTCACAACATTTGAATGAAACGTATGATTTTAGGAGTACGGTCAATAAGACAGGTCTTATATATTATATATCATAGAGACTTGGGCCTGTAAGCAACCACCAAGAACACCCTCGCAACCACACAGTAACACAATAAAAATCACTCTTTTCAACAGAAAACGAAAATAACTCCTGCACAATTATTTGAATTATATGATCTGCAGCAATAATAATTGATATTTTAAGAGTCACATTGTTTGTTGACTAGTCTGTGTTTGTAGACTGCTAGCATTTTTAGCATTGGTTATCTTTCTGTTTTCACCATTTAATCTTTAATCTCTGCCATTTTTCAGCATGCATCGTTTTTTTCCATATTATCCTCTTATCGTGATTCAACTGCGTGCATTTTTCCATGTGCATCCACTTTCTATTTTTATTGTGATTGAACTGCATGCATTTTACCGTGCGCACACATTTTCTCCTCTGTGATACATGGTGTAACAGTATAAGGACGGGCAAGAAGGAGGCGGGAACCGGCTAAACATTCAACTTAAAAATGTAATGATATAAATGAATGTAGAGCCGAGGAGGGCGGGGCCATATCATCCTGATGGGGCGCGTGAGGGATAAAGGCGGCCGGGGACAACAGTTCGAGAGAAAATTACAGCAGCTGTACTGTGTGTTTAAAGTTGTGTGGTTTTGTTTAAGTTGTTTATTAAATTATTATTTAAGTTGTCAAGCCGGTTCTCACCTCCTCCTTTCCACTGAGCCCCCTTACACTGATGCCGAAACCTGGGAAAGAGGAGGGATTCCCGTCGCAGAGTCCTGCCGTCCACCCAGGGGAGCGCCGCTGCCATCCGACGGGGGATGGAGTAGCCTGACCACCCGGACGCGGGGAACGGCCGCCGTCCGCGAGGCGAGTGGGGACGGGACTCCCCGACTGCCTGGAGTGAGGGAGACGCTGCCGGGGGCGGAGGAGTGCCCTGCCATCCCCTGGGAACGCGGAGGGGTCGAGAGAAGACCGCCGTCCACGGGGGGAGGAGGGAAGCGACTCCCCGACCGCCTGGAGTGGTAGGGCCGCTGCCAGGGGCAGAGGAGTGTCCCCAAGGGACACCAGGAACGCGGAGGGGCGTTCTGTCCGCTGGGGGTCAGAGGTCTGACTCTGGTCTGCCCAGGGAGGAGCGGCTGCCGTCCGCCTGAGAGGGTGAAGGAGTGATCGAGGACCACGCGACAGCGCATCAGAGAACCGGTGAGTTTCTTTTTCTATCTCTTCTCTCTCTCTCTCTGTCGCTCCGTGTTGGCCTTTCCCTCGCCTATTTTGTTTTGTTGTTTTTCCCCTCCTGTCTCCTCCCAGGTCGAGGAAGGCGGGAATGACCCGCCAGCAGTCGGGGCGCAAGGCACGCCCCCCCTCCCCCCCAGAGAGGAAGGGGGGATGTACGTCATGCCGGGGGCTCCCCGGCCTGAGGCAACGCCGGGAGGAGTGTAGAGCCGAGGAGGGCAGGGCCGGGCTGGAATGACGCACGCCCGGTCCCCAATCATCCTGATGGGGCGCGTGAGGGATAAAGGCGGCCGGGGACGACAGTTCAAGAGAGAATTACAGGCAGCTGTACTGTGTGTTTAAAGGTTGTGTGGTTTTGTTTAAGTTGTTTATTAAACTATTATTTAAGTTGTCAAGCCGGTTCTCGCCTCCTCCTTTCCACTGAACCCCCTTACAATGAACTTAAAACAACATAAAACATAAATGAACAGACACACATTCAACATGGTTGCGTGTCTCTCTCTCTCCTGAACTGGTGCCTCCGGCTCATCTTTATCCCCCTGCCGGCTGATCAGCCCTATTCAGGGCCGGCTGTGTGTCCTCACGGCCCAGCCCCACCCTTCTGCTCGTCACACATGGATTCTTGCATCGATCTCAAAGCACCGCTTATCAAGAACCACCATAACACAAACAATTGTGTCAGGGATTCACATCGATCTCAAACCCATGCTGCCCATGAAGAACCACAACAACAAACAACTGCGGTAAGTCATGGCATCAACACACGTTATTGCTACTTGCACTGCATGCCACATGTTTATGATAGCTTCATCCATCAGCAGTGATGGATATACATGTGATAAATGTGAGCAATTAGTCAGACTGATGGAGGAGATTAATGAGTTATCCGAATGCTAGTGGAGGTCAGTGAGAAAGAGAAGTCTGTAGATATTGTTTTGGATCTGGGTAGTACAGCGAGCAACACACACACTTCGGTTCCGGCTGTAGAGCCCCTGCAGAAGTGCATTTGGGTGACATCTCGGCAGCATACTCGTAGGGCAAAGCGATACCACTTTCCCGTTCCTGTTAGAATTTGCAATAGATTCTACCCACTCAGTTATGCACCCACTGAGAAGCCTGTTGGAAACGTCCTGGTTATAGGTGATTCTATTGTAAGGAACATGAAAATAGAGACTCCAGCCACCATAGTACAATGCATTTTGTGTACCAGAGAATCTGACATTAAATCAAATTTACAAGTGCTGGCTAATGCTAAATGTAGATTTTCTAAAATTGTTATTCATGTAGGCACTAACACTGTCCAGCTTCACCAGTTGGAGATCACTAAATATAATGTTAAAGAGGTGTGTGAAATTGCAAAAACGATGTCAGACACTGTCATATGCTCTGGTCCCCTCCCTGCTTGTTGTGGTGATGAGGTTTATAGTAGATTAGTGTTGCTGAATGGCTGGATGTCTGAGTGGTGTCCACAGAATTGCATAGGATTTATAGACAATTGAAAGTTTTTGGGGTTGACCTGACCTGCTAAAGAGAGAAAGACTCCATCCCTCCAGGGATGGTGCCGCTCTCCTCTCTAGTAATTTGGCTCATAGTCTTAATAGTTATAGTGTTTGACTAACTGGGGCCCAGGTCAGGAAGTAGACAAAATGGCTAATCCAAATGTCTTGAGACGTCACACAGGTCACATAAACCACAACACATAGAGACTGTATCACCTAGATATCATATATAGACTGTGTCTGTTTCCCGAACTACCAAACATAAAACTCTCACTAAGTCATTTAGAAAAACATTTATTGATATAAAACTTGAAAATAACAAAAAAGAAAATTGAAGATAAACATCATATTAATGTAGGGCTACTAAACATTAGATCGCTTTCATCCAAAGCACTAATTGTAAATATAATTATTTCAGATCATATTTTAGATTCGCTCTGTTTGATTGAAACCTGGCTTAAACCGGATTAATATATTCATTTAAATGAGTCTACTCCCCAAGTTATTGTTATAAACATGAGCCTTGCCTGAAAGGTTGAGTAGGAGGTGTTGCTACAATTTACAGTGATGTTTTTGGTGTTACTCAGAGGTCAGGAATAAGTTCAATTCTTTTGAACTGATAATCCTTAATGTGACATTGTTAGATATAAATAAAAAAAAATTTCTGTCATCTTTTGTTCTTGCTACAGTATATAGACCACCAGGACCATATTCTGATTTCCTTAGAGAATTCGCTGATTTTCTGTCAGATCTAGTAGTTACTGTGGATAGAGCTTTAATCATTGGTGACTTCAACATTCACATAGATAAAGAAAATGATACACTGGGATTTGCATTTATCGATATTCTCAACTCTGTTGGGGTCAGACAAACTATGACAGGACCAACAAGATGGACTCGACTTTTATTTTGAAATGTTTAGTTCCTGTTCCCTTGTCATGTGATTTCATGTTTTCCCTCCATGTTCATGTGTCATGTTTTCATTGGTTCATTGTTTGATTACTTTGTTATTAGTCTTGTCTTTTCATTGGTTTATTGTTTTATTATCTTATTAGAGTTCTGTTTGTTCATTGGTTTATGTTCTCCCATGTCTTGTATTTAAGCCCTCATGTTTGCCATTGTCGATTGTCAAGTATTGAATGTGTATGTGCATAGTAACGTTGTTTATAGTCAAGTCATGTTTATAGTCAAGTCATGTTTATAGTCAAGTTCATATTTATGTTTTATGTTTCACATTTGTAGTTAGGGTTACTGGTTATCACGTTTGTAAATAAACTGCACTTGGGTTCTCTCTACTTCATCGTCTTCATCATCATTACCAACAGCAGCGTTACACTGACCTCTGCCTGCATCGCCTTGGTCAAAGGATGAACTACACTCTTAAAATGTAATACGTAGATAATAAATTAATGGCAGCCTTCATCAGCCAAATAACAACAGATGATGCATCTGTTTGCATTTACGTAGTTAATTAAGAATGAAAATTATAAGACTTTAGTCATTAATCTTACAGTTAATACAATATATTTTTGTTTAAACATTGGCCCCTAACACTTACTTAGATTACTAATTTTAAATCTTGACTTATATAACACAATAACACATAAATAACTGATATTGGCATTATATTCACTAACGTTAGCCAGAGGGGAACTGGCCTCCACAGTGAGCCTGGTTTCTCCCAAGGTTATTTTTTTCTTTTAACCAATATCTTATGGAGTTTTGTGTTCCTTGCCACAGTTGCCTTCAGCTTGCTCACTGGGGGTCTAAATATAAATATAATTATTTTCTATTGTTTATTTTAAGGCACCATTTACAATCATGAATATAAATATTATTATTTCCTATTGTTTATTTTAAGGCACAATTTACAATCCTGTTGTTTATTAAACCGCACTTTTATGACTCGAAGACATTAGTATATTACAGCTTTTTCTGTTGAAGCATAATTTTCAGTAAAGCTGCTTTGAAATTATGTGTGTTGTGAAAAGCGCTATACAAATAAAAATGACTAGACTTGGGGGCCTGGGTAGCTCAGCGAGTAAAGACGCTGACTGCCACCCCTGGAGTCACGAGTTCAAATTCAGGGTGTGCTGAGTGACTCCAGCCAGGTCCCCTAAGCAACCAAATTGGCCCGGTTGCTAGGGAGGGTAGAGTCACATGGTGTAACCTCCTCGTGGTTGCTATAATGTGGTTCTTGCTCTCGTTGGGGCGTGTGGTGAGTTGTGTGTGGATGCTGCGGAGAATAGCATGAAGCCACATGTGCTGTCTCCGTGGTAACGCGCTCAACAAGCCACGTGATAAGATGCGCGGATTGATGGTCTCAGACGCGGAGGCAACTGAGATTCATCCTCCACCACCCGGATTGAGTCACTACGCCACCACGAGGACTTAGAGCGCATTGGGAATTGGGCATTCCAAATAGAAAAATATATTTTAAAAAAAAAAAATAAAAAAAAAGACTTGACTTGTTCTAAAGCACAGATCATGTCTGTATGATTATAGCTGAAATCCAGGAACTGTGTGTGTGTGTGTGTGTGTGTTTATAAACAGGAATCACATGATGTGTGTGCTGCGAGGTATTTTTTTTAATTCAGATGGGCTTGATCTCTGTATTCAGACACCTGATGCCTCGATGACTGGCATGTGTCGTTTTATTTGTCGAGTAACACTTAAAGGTGTATGTGTGTGAGTGTTTGTAATTTAAGTCAATGAACCCGCTCACCCTCCATGTTTATTTGATGTAGGCATGAATATTAATGGTCGCTGATGTTATGTAGATGATATTTTGAGAGTATATATGGACGGATGAGTTCACACAAGTACAGTTGCATTAAAATAACTGTGTGCATGAGACTGCATAAATGACACTTGAAGATGATACCAAAGCACCCAGTGACCCTTCCGCCTCCCTCTCTCTGGATTTTTGTATGCGTGTAAAAACTGAAACAGCTCCTCATGTGATTCAGTGTGACTGTCAATCTTTATCTCTGTCTCTCTCTCACATAGAAAGAGTTTCGCTTTGAAAAACGGGACACACAAATCTTTTGAAATGGACCGTACAAAGACTGAATTAAAATTAATTGTAATAAATAATCATGTTTTAATCATGTTTTAAAAGAAGGTAATGTAAAAATGCTACAGTAAAAAACTATTAACAGGTTCTCTTACCATATAGAGTAGAAAATTATATAGAACAAGACAACACAATGTAAAATACTTTAAAAGGTATGGATTTTTTGGAAGGAAAGTTCAATTAATTAATTCAAAACAGGAAACTGACATTTAGAGGTCTCTGTGTGACAGAGAGTTGTGGATATAGTTACGTACATTGGGGTGTTTTATGTGAAATTTAATGTTGTTAAGTTAGTATTTACATTAATTTAGCACCATGTGTAACCCTAATAGTGTTTAGTCTTTGTTATGTTAATTAAATATACAGTTCTAAACAGTAAAATATACAGTCACTAAAACAGTGTGCACAATAAAAACATCTCATAATAATAATACAAAAAAGAATAAAAAAATGCTACAGTAAAAAACTGTTAATTTTTAAGTGTTAATTACCTTACCATTTTTATTAAAAAATTGTACATTTTATTTAACAAGACAATACATGTAATTTTACAATAAAATATTGTAAACAATATGTTTCTAGAAGTACAAATTTTGATTTACCTCATGGTCAACGGTGAAAATATATTTTATTTTTAATAAGACAATACATGCACATTTATGGTAAACTATTGTTAAGATAAAAAATAACAATTGAGCATTCCCAGAAGTCCCTGCGTGTCCCATCACATTTGATTATATTTAATGAAATATTTCTAATACTTCTTATTTTTTATATCAGTTATGTACATTGGGGAATTTTATGTTGTTTAGTTATTGTTTATTGTATTATTTTACTGTCATGTGTTTTACATCCTATTGGTGTTTTGTGTTTGTGTAAGTGCACTTTCTATACACATTTATTGGCCATTGCTCCTGCGAGGGACTCTTGATTAAATTTAAGTCATCATGTGGCCTTTTTGTTTTACCACCTGTGTTACTAAAGTGGTTTACAGTCTATTAAAAAGAGCAGTAGATTGGTATATTAACATTATACACTTTAATGATATACAGTTTATGGTAGTGAACTGTAAAATATACATGCACTAAATTGTCATTCCATAATACCTGAAACTTTGTAACTGTATTTTTAAGGTGAATTTCTGGCAACCAGTTACCAGTTTTTACTGTAAATTCAACTGGAATGCTTTTATTTATTTATTTTTTTTTCAATGTGGTTTCAAGCAAGGGTGAGTAAATGATGACCAAATTGTCTTTTTTTGGGGGGGGGGGGGGGTCTGGGTGTGGCAGAGGTCATGACCTTTTCAGCTGCATACAGTACACTCTCTCTCTCTCTCTTACACACAAGCACACACACCCTTCAACTCCCACATCCAGTGACCACAGAGTAACCCCGTTTATACATTCAGATGGAGGGAGTGGAACAAAGAAAAGGAAACTCCCACATCAAACAGACAAATTACTGGAATTAAATTCTCAAATGAACTCATGACATAAATTACAGAAATACTAAATGGCTGAACACAAAGTTTAAATGAACATTACAATGTAAAGAACTCTTTAATACACTGCTGTCTGTATGCATGACTGTCTGTGTTTTTGTGTGTAAAGTTTTGCCTTCATTATTTAGACCAAATGTACACAAGGCCAATATATATACTAAATAATGTTTAAATGAAAATGTAAAAATGCAGAAAGGTTTGTGTGAGGTTAAGGCACCAGCATTCAACACCAGCATCCAAAACACAATTTATACTGGTCTTTTCAATGGGCAACTGGAAGTTTGTCTTGTCACTTACTGCAGGCTTTAGATTTCTGAGATATTTTCTGCATTGTCTGACTGTGAATTTTGACTGTAATTGTGACTGCAGGTTAAGCAGATGTGCTGGTCTGACTGAAGCCCCTGGCAAATGTTTTGAGGTCTGAACTGTGTCCATAATTAGCTCAACTGTTTGAAGAATGTGCCAGATGGGATAAATGCCAACACCTGGACCAGACAGAAGCTTGGCACACACACACACACACACACACACACACATATTCATTCGTCTTTTTGAAGGACGAATGAATCAAGCCATTGTTTCTGCCCTGACAATGTTCCCCATCTCTGAGGATTGATTTTTCCAGCAGGACAATGCTCCATGCCACACAGCCAGGTCAATCAAGATGTGGATAAAAGACCACCAGATCAAGACCCTGTCATGGCCAGCCCAATCTCCAGACTGGAGATCAATGTGATCAAGAGGAAGATGGATGGCCACAAGCCATCAAACAAAGCCGAGCTGCTTGAATTTTTGCACCAGGAGTGGCATAAAGTCACACAACAGCAATGTGAAAGACTGGTAGAGAGCATGCCAAGGGTTATTCCACCAAATATTGATTTCTGAACTCTTCTTAAGTTAAAACATTAATATTGTGTTGTTTAAAAATGAATATGAACTTGTTTTCTTTGGATTATTCGAGGTCTGAAAACACAGCATCTTTTTTGTTATTTTGTCCAGTTGTCATTTTCTGCAAATAAATGCTCTAAATGACAATATTTTTATTTGGAATTTGGGAGAAATGTTGTCAGTACTTTATAGAATAAAACAAAAATGTTCATTTTACTCAAACACATACCTATAAATAGTAAATCCAGACAAACTGATAATTTTGCAGTGGTCTCTTCATTTTTTCCAGAGCAACATTGAGAACCCTATATCTCTGGGTTTTATAGATGTAGGGGTTTAGAAATGAAGATACCAAATGAAAAGTTTGTTCTGAACCAGAATCTAAAAGGATATTAAGATATACAGTATTTAATACTTAAGTAGTTATAGGCACTACAACTTTGAAAAAAACAACACAAAAAAGTGTTTTTCCCATTTTTGGACTCACACCATTGGCATATAATGCAACAAAAGGTGCTGAAGTCAACTGATTTTCTCATCAACTGTTTCCTCCTCTAACAGCACTTGCAGGGCCTGGAACTTGTTTGAGAGCATAATCTTGAACTCTTGCAGCTTGGCATTATCTTTCAAAAGCATTGTGTTGTATTGCTGGCGTTGGTTGTTCTCCCCTATCCAGTTCTTCTTCAACTTCAGCTTCAACTGGGCTACCAAGAGATGATGGTCTGAAGCAACATCTGCTCATCATTTCATGTGCACATCCTGAAGAGATCGTCTGAACTTCTTCCGTATTATTATCGTATTATGCACATATGGTCAATCTGATTCTCTTGCGAATGGTTGGTAAATAAGTTGCAGGTTTTTGCCCTGAACTGTTTCGTGAATTCTCCCCATAAAACATTTTAGCAATGATTTAGGTGTGTACCAAAGTCTTGTCCTTCATACTGCAGTGAAAATGTCTTGCGATTGAACCAGTTTAGTTTCAAAACCTGTTAAAACTTCTTCTTAAACACTCTAATTTAAATGCATCTCATTTGATATTTGATAAGTAAATCTGATCTTTAATATCTTTTAATATCATCCATCCGTTCAAAGCTCACCTCCATAGATTTGTTTTTTTACCCTAAAGTGACTTAGTCAAGGGCTTCAGGGTCTTTCTTCATGGGAATGTGGCAATAGAGAGGATTGTGATCCCAGTTCCTGATCACTTCCACTTGGAATTCTCCCTCTAAACTGTGTTTTAGCATGTCCACATCTTTAATCATTAGACTACCACACCCTAGAAAGGTTATGATGGATTTTAACTGAATCCAATAACCCGTCCCACTCCACTGGTTGTCTGTGTGTTGTGAATTGCTCAGAGTAATGATCCAGCCTCACTGTGTTGTCCAGTCTACTGGATTTATGAGTGAACAGTAAACACCAGCTGAACCGACATGTGCAGTATTGTATGTGGCTCATAAATCATGTTTCAGCAGAGATGAATGGATTCATGACCTTCACAAAACTTCCATAGAATGAGAATACTGCCACAAGTGCACACTAAAAACAACACAAGAACATGACAAATCTCTGTTGACAATACAACATGCCAGCAGGTTTAGAGTTAAGAGTGCCAGACCTCAGTAAGGGATAAATGCATAACAGTGTGTGTGTGTCATCCGTCATTATAAGCCGTGAACTATGTAACCTCTGTGACTTCAGGAGTGCTGTTCATAACCCTGCGCTAAACACAAACACACATCAGAAATAACTCTCGCCTGTCAGCGCTGGTCAGTCAGTGAGGTTGGTAATATACTGTATATTTCTACCAGAAATATCTAGTACTGTCAGGGCCAAATGTTTGCAAGCACCTTGTTGTGTTACAACAACTAAAAGACAACACCAAAAAACAGCTAAAGTCTTCACCTTTACTTTTTTAAACAACTACTTTACAATTTTTTTCCAAGTTAAGGTCAGTTGACAGCATTTGTGGCATAATGTTGATTTCCACAAATCTTAATTTCGACTTGTCCCTCCTATTCTTTAATAAAAACAAAAATCTGGGTTACAGTGAGACACTTACAATGGAAGTCAATGGGGCCAATCCATAAACGTTAAAATACTAACTTTTTTTTTAAGAAACTGAGAAAAACAAATAGACAGCTATATTGACCAAGGTGTCAGTTTACCATTTCTTCAAATATATATAGCCCATATAATAAAATAAAAAGTAAAATAAAAGCACAAATTCAGCAACATTTATACTGTTCACAACCATTTTTGGTCATGACTGCAGTAAGAAACATTTCTGTAGGCCTATACCTTTTAACATCTAATTTTCATCATTAAAGCCAATCACAACGATTTTCTCAATATTGAGAAAATTGAATTTTGCAAGTGCATCATAATTTCAAAATAAATCACTCTGTTACTTAAAAGTATATAATGATTGATTATATGAGCAACACTAGTAGCATAATATGTGTTTACCATTCATAATATAAGAAACAGCTAATTAATTGTATTTATTTTTTACTTTATGTTCTGTTCTCTGTTATGTTGTTGTTAAATGTAAATAGTGGTTTTTTTTTCTTCAAATATATATTAATACTTATATTTATGAACTCTACTAAAAGTCTAAAAATGCTATTGCTAGTAGGCAATTAGCATTTTCAAGCCATAGGTTCCCTAAGGAATGTCTTATGGGTTTTTATAATGGCAGTTTTAGATTTATAATTAAAATAAGGCCTGTGGTTAAAATTACTTGAGACTTTCACATTTTGTTTTAGAACATAAATGACACACATCATACCTCAATTGTGAATTTTATAGCTACTTTTAAATGCGTGTTGCTAGCACAATGCTAACTAAAGACTACAACTACCATCAGCATGTGAGCTACGTGCTTTATGAAATGGATGACTGTTGAAGTCCTTATTTAGTGACGGGTTAGCAACAAGACACAACGGTTTCAAAAATCCATGACTGGGGTATGAGTGTTGTGTAATTTATGTTCTAGAACAAAATGAGAATGTCTCTTCACGTAATTTTCACCACAGACATTATTTTATTTGTAATTTGAATATCCTTATTCTAAAAACCCAAAGGAAATTCCTGAGGGAACCCATGGTGAATTAGCCTTCCAGTTTTGCCATTTAAAGTGTAAAGAGATTCTCTTTTAATGCGCACAGCGGGCGGCAGGAGCGCAACTGATGGCAAGGGCAAAACAGACAGTCCGACACTAAGCTGATCCACCAATCAGAATATATATATATAAAGAATTAAGTCTTGGCCTTCAGTGCGATTCATGCCATTAAGAAAACACAGTTTCACAATGAATAAGACACCGTATGCATTGTACCACTAATAATACCAATTTTAAAAACACGTCCACATACGAAAGCCAGAACCAAGGAGGTCTAATACCAAGAAAAAGCTCTCTAATAATTTTGCGATTAAAATTTTGCTTGCAATACATTTTGTTTCGTCAGGGTACACGGTTACTTTTCAAAACTGGAACCGACACTGAATGCTCAAGCAGCCTAATTTACACTTAGAAAACTCCTGATGTTGCTATAACAATGCAAAAAGAACTTACCAATTAGCTTGAAGTGAAAATCAGCCCTCCTTTCCTGTTGAATTAATCAATCGCACAATCATGCAGAACATCGCAGGTTTTTAAATCCATAAGGATCTCTTTCTCAAATGGTAATAACAGCAGTGATGACAGCTGACTCATCAGCAAGATCTTGTGCTCTTCGCTTTCAAATGACGTACATCACTTAAAACATGATTGCGTCACTCAAGGCCAGCTAGAAGGCCTGGACTGGGACATATCCTAAAGACCACACCCACCCAGAACAAATAAATCAATCTGATTGGTTGATGAATCTGACAATCTGACTTTAGATGCCTATTCACTGCACTGTTGAGGGATTCTATAGAAATTCTGAAGGCCTAACAGGGTGGAGCTCAGACTCACGCGCTGCTTCGGCTAAGGAGCTCGGATTCGGGCATGCGATTTTTGAAACAGTTGTCACACTTTGCTTGTAAGCATCGAGGAATAAATTCTGATTGGATAAACTTTTTGTTTTTTGTTATTCGTTTGTAGATGAATTAGGAGTGGAAAGCGATTGGAAATACATAGGCAAAAAGGTCAATGAGAATGAAAGGATGAAAAAATATTTATTTATTAGGCATGTTACGCCAGCAGAGAAGGCTTTGCTGGCCCTGAGAAATCGCCACTGATATACAGTACTGGGCAAAAGTCTTAGGCACATAAGATGTTTCACAAGATGGTTATTTGTATCTTTAGCTTTAGTGTGTCAATAGGAAAGATACATTTTAGACTCCCAAACATTACTTTGCAAATAGAATAGAAGAACAAGGAGTCCTGCAACAGATGGCATGGCCCCCACAGAGCCCCCCACTGAACATCGAGTCAGTCTGGGATTACAAGAAGAGACAGAAGCACTTGAGACAGCCCAAAAAGATAGAAGACCTAAGGCGAATCCTCCAAGAAGCTTGGAACATCCTGTCTGCCAACAACCAAGAAAAACTTGGTGCTGTTTTGAAGGCAAAGGTGCTCACACCAAATATTGATTTAGATTTTTTTTATGTATACTGGACTTTGTATGACGTTAATTGATAAATGAAAGCTATATGTGGCATTAGTTTTGAAGAAATCCACACTATGCAAACTTTTTCACAAATGCCTAAAACTTTTGCACAGTACTGTATATATATATATATATATATATATATATATATACACTATCGTTCAAAAGTTTGGGGTCACTTGCCTGAAAAGTTTCTCATGATCTTAAAAAACCTTTTGATCTGTAGGCATATGCTTAAATGTTTGAAATTAGTTTTGTAGAAAAAAATATAATTGTGCCAACACATTAATTTATTTAATTACAAAACTAAAATGTAATTTTCAAAAAATTGGACCAAATAATTAAGAAAAGCAGCCACTAAGTGCCCAGCATATAGATGGGAACTCCTTCAATACTATTTAAAAAGTTGGTTGAGAAAATGTCAAGAGTACATGTCTGCAAAAATCTAGACAAAGGGTGACTACTGTGAAGATGCTAAAATATAACACAGTTTTGATTTATTTTGGATTTTTTTAGTCACAGCATAATTCCCATATTTCCATTTGTATTATTCCATAGTTTTGATGACTTTACTATTATTCTAAAATGTGAAAAAAAATAAAAATAAGATAAATAAAGAGTGAGTAAGTGACCCTAAACTTTTGACCGGTAGTGTGTGTGTGTGTGTGTTTATACTGTATATATATATATATATATATATATATATATATATATATATATATATATATATATATATATATATGAAAATGAGGCTGTGAGGGATAAACATACTTTCTCTAAGATGTTGCGTAAGCGGAATTGGTCACTCGGTACCTGTTACATTTCTCAGCACTGATAAGAATGGACCAATCAGAGTCATTTGTGATAACTGGATAAGTATTTTTATTTACCCATGCAGATATTTATATGGCTCATATAATTTGCATGTCAGGTATAAATCAGTTTATTTTTCAGGTTTAAACGATTATACTTTTAATGAATACATTTCCACAATAAGGGAAAAAAGCGTATTGGAATTTGAATGCAGTTCAATGGAGAATTAGGATTTTTGGGCCGCTGAGTGCCCCCTGGAGGAAGGACTTCGTTTCCCATGGTAAACAGTTTTGATAGAATGAAAAAGAGGAGTCGATGAAAGGAGGAGGAGAAAAAAAACAAACACTCGTCGTTGTCCGCCATGTTGTGTTCAGAACGCACATTTAAGGGATTATTTCAGTGCGTGTCTGGAGACAGAACATTTAAAGGTCAGGAATGAACCTGATATCATCCGGAATGGGATCAACGTATCTGGTTTAGTCTCTCTGATCGATCTGGAATCATTTGGACGTACGGACGCAAAAAAAAAAAAAAAAAAAAAAAAAAACATTAGGAAAATAGTTTATTTGGCACCATCATAATCCTCTTTTTATTTCATTTTGGGCGTTTATTTGGATTTCCATGCAATCACAACCCTGGGCGGGATATATATTCGTGTGTTCTGGAATGAAGATCATGCCTGTGGTTATATAAATATTCAGATTTATTAAAACAGCCAGAATCAACATGAAAATGGATTTTCAACATGCATCTGAACATAGACTCATCATAAGAGATTTTTCAATATCCATAAGAGAAAAGTGATTAGTTCGATATGTTTGTAGGGTGCTGTCACTGTCCACCACAGTTTCCTTCATAATACAGTATGTTTTTATTATTCATGTTTGATATTTCTCCTATGCAAAGAGAAACAGACACAGTGAGCTTGTGTTTGGGGATTTGTCATATCTCAGCAACACTAAACCTCTCTTATAGACTTACACACTGATCTGTGACTGTTTGCTCACAAATAAATGCTTTTGGCAATATTAAAACATTAATTTCAGAGGATTATCAGCCTGTAGAGTTGGTGGGATTTGTTGCAGTGCAAAAATGAGGACTGACACCAAACTGGCCTTGGCCATACTCCTCGTATCTTGTTCATCAGGTGGGTACACCTCTCTACATTACACATAATATAATATATGTGTGTCTTATGTAGCATATATAACTAAATCCTGCTGTGCTGGTACACGCACACACACACTCACACTTTTGACTGCATCATTGGTTATGGATTGTGTGTACTGTGTTTTCTTAGGTTGTATCTGATGAATTTCAAGCTTTACTACTGTTACGTGGCTGTGTGTAACATGTTACAGAAGTTAATTTGGTGTTGGACTAAGTAGTTATGGTCAAACGTCTAGTAACACTAACTATAAGATGACCATTGAGTCTACTCAACACCGGAATATCATGTATATTATTTCTGAGGAGTTATATAATATATATACATACATATCAGGATTTGCATCAATATATTCGCAGTAGTGATAGACCGAAATATGGGTCGATATATATAAATATATTAGGATTTGCAACAATATATTTTGAGAAGTGATAGACCGATATATTAGGATTTGCAACAATGTATATTGAGTAGTGATAGACCAATTTATACAAAATGGCCGATATTTGGCCATTTTGCTGTTATCGGTATCGGCCGATAACTGTGTACGTTTGGCTGTTTAACAGAAGTTAATATTGCATAAAATAAGTGTTTTTTTACTTAAGAAATTGTGTGTACATCTGATTTGCTGTTGTTAACTGAATTATGATTACATTTACATTGGCCATTCTAGATATCGGATATTTATATTCATGTTCATAAATACATATTTAAAATGAATAAATATATATTAAAGTATCTATAAAGTACGTGTAAATACTCATGTAAACGTACAATACTTTGAAATATTTTGCTTTTGCATTGCACTGACATGTGATGTGTACATATCAGAATGAACCTAGATAGATTTGCAAACATGATCTCGATCATTTAATAATGATAAATAATTCAAGGTGCCAACTGAAACATTTTGAATGTTCTACTCAACTGTCTGCTGTAAGCGATGATGTTTGTACAAAGAATCTTTCTGAAAGAGTTCATCAAGAATTTGCTTAAAAATGCAGTCAGTACAGTATGTGTTAGTCTGGAAGCTTTGCCTTTTTGTGAACTTTGGAAATCTTTATCCTTCAAAATGTGCTCAGACAGATCTGGTTAATGTTCAATAATACATCCTGAATTTGTTTTAAAGAAATTATTGTATCTGGATTGCTCATTAAAGCTCTTGTATTTTATTGGCTCATTGTTAACAAGATGGGTGGAGCTTTGCTTGTGATCAGCCTAATAAAACATCTCTCATGAAACTCCAGAGTGGTTTAGTATTTAGTCAGGTAGACATTCAGGAAAAAATGCTTGTGACCGATATAACTGAGTTCCAGGGTCACTGTGAGGTCAGTAACATGGCATCTGCACCTCTGACCACCAGTTGAAAATCTTGCTGGCTTTGGTCGGCTGACCTTTCAGATTAGACACTATACAGTCCTTTTTAAAGATATCCGTGCGGTTTGCGGCTCAAGGTTACAGACTCTAAAGGCAGGAATCAGACTTAAGCCATTAAAGACAAAGTTTAAAGGTGCATTCAGTAATTTGGGGCTAATTTAAAAAGTTTTACACATTAACAAATAAATTGTGTTTTTGTGATCTGAATGGTGTACTCTCACATGAGATGAAGACTGTACCCATAATAGTTTTCTATAAAAAGCATTTTTATTTTTACATGGTGCGGGTCACTCCCTTCACTCCCTTCCCTCCATGTTGAAATGACATGGTCTGCTGTGTTTCACTAAACATCGAAGAAGAAAATCCTCGCGCTTATTGGCTGCCGCCTATGTCGATACGCGTGTCTATGCTTAGCGCAGTGTTGTTTGGTGATGCAAAGAGCAAAAAGAACACAATGAAACATACTTATTATCGTGCTTTAGAAGCGGAGACAACAGGAGATTCAGTAGCTGTACTGCCGAAGAAGCAAAAAAGGTCAGAAGCAAGAAGATAGACCAGCAAAGGCAAAAAACTAGAGTAAACACCAGTACGGCATACACAAGGTGGAAAGATTTGATGATGGAGGAAAAACATGAGTAATGATGCCCATGTTGCTTCTTTTTTGTTGGACAGGAAAACATTATTCATTGTTTAGACCACTCTCTAAAATAGTATCAGTATGTGTGTAGTCAACATATGTTAGTAATGGACAGTTTTCAGGGGGCCTGTGTAGCTCAGCGAGTAAAGACACTAACTACCACCTTTGGAGTCGCGAGTTTGAATCCCAGGGCATGCCGAGTGACTCCAGTCAGGTCTCCTAAGCAATGAAATTGGCCCAGTTGCTAGGGAGGGTAGAGTCACTTGGGGTAACCTCCTCGTGGTCACTATAATGTGGTTCTCACTCTCAGTGGGGTGCGTGGTGAGTTGTGCGTGGATGCCGCGGAGAATAGAGTGAAGCCTCCACACACACTATGTCTCCGTGGTAATGTGCTCAACAAGCCACAGGGATTGGTGGTCTCAGACGCAGAGGCAACTGAGATTCGTCCTCCGCCACCCAGATTGAGGCGAGTCACTATGCCACCATGAGGACTTAGAGCACATTTGGAATTGGGCATTCCAGATTGGGGAAAAAATAAATAAAGGACAGTTTTCAGTGTTGCTTACAGACACAATCGGAAAGCAACATGTAATTTTCTTTTCTTTTTTTTCACAGCTATAGTAAGGAGGGCCCATATACCTCCACCTCTATGAAACGGTATATGTCTTAATTCGTTGAGTAGCTTGGCACAGCGCTTGTTGTGGATTTTGTGTAAACCATGATGTTGGTTTGCTTGGAAACAAAACAAGTTCTTCAAATACAGTTCTCATGGACATGCTAAATTGGATCATCAAAAACAATTCTAATCTTTCCTTTACCATGACATCCTGTATTTCTAGATAATTGAGGTTTATTTCATGCTAAGCCATTCTCTAATAAAGGCAATAACTGTCTTTAGAAATAATGTGAAATGTAGACAGTCTCCAAAGATTATTGATATGAGGGACAATAATAATCTGTCCTTAACTGTAGAAGTCTGTTCACTTAAATTCTGACATTTGTTTTTAGGCAAAGCAATTATATTATTGTACTAATAAATAACTTTAGAAATTACCTCAAACCCCGACATTTTCCAGATGCAAATGATATTCCAGAGCTGGCGGGAGCAGCAGAGGCGATCATGCAGATCCACTTCGATAGATGGCAGTACAGCATCTAACACCACTGTCATATAACTACTTAAAGTACACAAAGAAGAGCAATGCGAACACTAGCTAGAGAACTACTGAATACCCCCTTAACTTGCTTTGGTGTATTATGTATGAGTTCAGATAATGTTCTCGTGTTTTTGAAAGCTGTGTTGTTCGATGTTGAAAAATAGAGGTAGACTGATATATAGATTTTACAGATTAATCGTTGCCGATAGTTGCTTTTTGGAACTATCAGTTATCTGAAAAAATAAAACAATGTCGATAGTTGCTGATAGTTTTTTTTTTTTTTTTCATCTGGTAAAATCTACTTGCATATATTTATCAAATTCTATCTGAATTTCAAAATAAGAGTACCCGATGTATTTCCGACTTGCTTGTAGTTAAAAGTCCTGTGTTATGCACCAAATCTCAGCAGATCTTTTTGTTATTATTGGGATTTTGGTTGCACAATAAACTTGGGATTTTAATCATTTTGGACTCTTGTAGAAGACGGCACTTTTTTAAAAATAATTCCATAAACCCATTTTAAAAAACTTTCAGCCGATTAATCGGTTATCTGCCTTCTCCAGCACCTTAGTTATCGGTATCAGCAAAAACCATGATTGGTTGATCTCTATTTGAAAATACTTATATTTTGAAAACAGAGTCAACTATAAGAAACACATTATTAGTTTGACTTCCCGAAAGTGTGCAAACACTTGCGCTTTGTGGCTCTTTCAAAACATTCACATCTGGTTCAGCCAATGACTTCAGGTTGGACGGGACTGTATGTCATTATTTTTGAAATTCTGTTTGGTGACACTAGGGGCGTAACTTCAACTTTGTGTTGCTTGCATCACAAGTTTCTTTTTTTTACGGTCATGTGACATTTGGGAGCCATGCTTAACGATTGACTTTTTTGCAAGGGAATAATGCATTGTTAATGCATTAAATGCATTGTGTGCGCCGTGCTTTACTCTCTCTCTCTCTCTCTCTCTCTCTCTCTCTCTCTCTCTCTCTCTCTCTCTTTCTCTCCCTCTATACTCTCTAAGTACTGAAATAGGCCAAAGGTCTTGAGCGGCCCTCATCCTCTTAAACATAAGCCTGTAATGCTCACATAGACTTACGTCAAGGTTACAGCCACAGATCAATCTTACACACCAATCCTTCTACAGCCACCAAACGCTTGATGCGTGAATGTCACGCAAACATGTCCAGGTCATATTTCACCACAAAATCAAAAGAATAAATCAAATAAATTATAGGCTAGTTTGTGTAAAGAAAAATAAGTCCATATCATTACGATTTTTCTGCATTGTGACATTATTTTCATGACCATTATGCACATTTTACTCCCCATATTGTCTTGGTAATATGTCCTGATGTATTTTTTCCCATTCGTTTCTTGCATAGTGTTTTCATAAAATCATTCGTTAACCAGCTCCGAGGTGTATCACAACATTACAAACTTTGATTTGAAGCAAAAAAGTGTTTGAAAATTGGACAAAAGACAAAGATACAATACTGTATACTTAACATCTTCAATGAGGGATTGACAAATCATGATTGAAAACGTAAAGTCACGTGATGTTGCAATAGAGTTGTTTGTATAAAAAGAGGTTGAATTTGATGATTGTTTTACTCATTGAGGAAGGCCTGTGTGCCCAAACGTCTGTGACATGCGTTACAGTTATCACATACTCCTTTGTAATTATACAGTCTGGATGTTATAAATGTAACATCTTCCTTCTGCATTTCCAGTTTAATTGTATCTGACTTGATTGTTATAAATGACACATGTAATGACAATGGACATGTCAAAGGTGTTCTAGGTAATACATTTTACATTTTAAAGCTGAACTGATGTGGAACGATGGCTTTAACAGAAGCATATATCACCGATTAACAACTTTAGAGCTCATGGTAGGTCTGCCTTTAAAGGTTTATAAATTATCATTAGAAATCAATTCGCCTTTGGAGAAAATGAATGGGATTTTCTTCTGGAATGAGACTGTTGCGCTCTATACAGTAATTTTACTGTAGTACATTAAAATTACTCTAATAGGTTATTATTTTTAAAATAAAATAAAGGCTATAGGACAACTGTACCATCACCTATAAATACTTAACATTTTCACTAAAATAATCAGTCTTCTTTTCTTTCTTTTTTTACATTACTGTAATGATAATTTGGGGCTAAAATGTTAAATATAATTTCTTATTTTTCTTTTGATTTTTGGGATGCAGTGTGACCTAGGCATGTTGTTTGACAGGTTTTGTGAGATGCATCCTGGTACATGATGTTGACTAGGAGGAACATTATCTTTTGTTTTATATACAGAGATGTAATCTCTTATCTGTCTGTTTTGGGGTTTCTTCCTTCTGTTTGTGTAGTAGACTCATCAACAGCACACAGATGGGCAGCCCGTCTCTCTGCCCTTCTAACCACTGGTTGTGTGGTTTATGTTTCATTCAGATGTGGCTCCAGTCTGTCCAGAGCAGGACAGCAAAACTCTGTGACTGATGAGTCAAAAACTCTTAAATCCCTAGATCGATCTTTTACTCCATGCACAGCCCTCCACTACAATGAAAGGAAATCACTCGCATTTGCAACCAAATTTTGCGCTAATGTGACTAAAATGTATATATTTGACAACTAGCTGGTAAATGTTTAAATTTCCCTCATCAGTGAATGAATTGTGTAGTATAGTGGTGAAGTATTCAGCAGCGAGATCCTTTCACTGCATGTTGAGATAAAAGTTGTTTTGTTTAAAGCGTGTCCAAAGACAAGATTCACGTGACCCATTTGTCATTGAATTATGTCTCTTTTAATACCCTTTCTGTTCTTTACAGTCAGTTTTTGATCAAAAAACAACACAAAATAAACATTTAATTCTAATCATGCATAGCACAGATGAGATAAAGCCATTCGAGTCTCTCTCGTTAATATACGCTCATTTACAGACGCTTTTTAAAGAAATTCCAGTTTCCTTAAAGAGACGGTACTGGTTTTTAGCACATGTTCAACAAATCAATGTATATACAGTACCTGTACAAATGATGTTATTTAACAAAATATAATATATGCAAAATAATGTCATATTTATTGATTAAATACATTGATTTGTTTATTTTTAAATAGCTAATATGTGACCAAAATGATGAAAAAGGAATAAAATATAATTAGTAAAATTAATATTTTCATAATGTACCTAGTTAGAGGTTCCCCTGTACAATTAACAGCATTAGCTGCGAGAGAATTTCTTTGATATGTAACAAAAGGAACATTATAACTGAAATATACACATATTAATCGATATTGAATTGAAATCGAATCGAAACCTTGTGAATTGTAATCAAATCAGGAAATCTGTATTAATACCCAGCCTTAGATTGTCACATGCATGTGTGTGTTGGAGAGAAAGTGCATCATTGTATGTGCGCAGTGCGTGCGTGTGGTCTTCATTGATGGGAACTGTAACTGTGAAGTATCTGAATGGACTGAAATTCAGGAGTGTTAATAGGGCGATATCCTGCACTTTTGTAGCATTTTATTTCATAAGTTCACTTATGCACTAAAAATTCCGTATTTCGGTTTTTCATGACCATTTTCACCCTTTCTCTGGCCCTGTAAACTGGCCATTTTTGCTACTGTACTGGTAAAATGGGAAAGGAGGATGCGGGAACCGGCTGAACAGTCAAAGTAATATTTAATTTAAACAAAAAGACACAAACACAAATGCACTCACGGGAGCTGCATGTGGCTCTCTCTCTCTCGAACTGCCGCATCCTGCTGCATTTATCCCTCTCCTTGGCTGATTAGCCCGATTGGGGGCCGGGCATGTGTAGTCACGGCCCGGCCCTGCCCTCCGCCTCGTCACATGTACCTCTCACCTTTTTGTTCATATCGATCCATCTTTAATTCTGAATAAACAAACTCTCTCTTCTTAATAGAGCTGCAAATCGCTGAAGTTTCTTCACGATAAGATACACACTGCAAAACACATTTTCAAAACACGCAGCTCTGGCTCCGCTCTATTTCACAATGAGAGTGCTTCTGTATTTAGTTATTTTGTATTTTTGTATAATTCATCACCTGAAGCTCTTTGGAATATTTAGAGTGCATCTGGACTGTGAGCTGTGTTTTCTCTCCTCAATCAAGCACAAGCTGCAGTGCTCCTCTCGCGTGCCAACATTAGTTTCATATCTGATCTTATGTTATGTTAAATGAGATCAAATGACTATTTGACAATTTTTTATAATTATAAATCACACATTTTGCACATATACAGTGAAATTCTTTTTTTTTTTTTTTTTCACATATCCCAGCTAAGCTGGGGTCAGAGTGCAGGGTCAGCCATGTTACAGCACCCCTGGAGCAGATAGGGTCAAGAGCCTTGCTCAAGGGCCCAACAGTGGCATCTCGGCAGTGCTGGGGCTTGAACCCCCAACCTTCTGATCAGTAACCCAGAGCCTTAACTGCTGAACCACCACTGCCAGTCATTTCAGCCCTAGTACCATCTACTCCATTTTCCCACAACACTGTAAGGGGCCTTTCAGACCAAACACATTTTTGCATTAAAAATGTTAGGCAGCACAACAAATGGAACAGAATGCAGATGTTTCAACATGCGTTTTTAAAAGTTGACATGGTGTGTTAAAAATGAAGATAACCTGCTTCTGAAGTGCTTTGATGTGCGCGCCATCTGTGGAGGTTTGTGCCAAACTCTGAAAAACATAAGTGAGGATTTTGATAGTGAACGCAAAGCACTCTGGTTCCACTTTAATTTAATGTTTGTGTAATGTCAAATGTTCTTGGTCATTGTGGGTGCATACTATTGCATAATATAATATGATATAATGTAATATAATATAATGTAATGTAAAATAATATAATATAATAGCATCGATGTTTGAATTGAGTATTTTCAAGTTCGAACTTAAACAAATTTATTCAATGAAGAAAGTACTTAATCTTTTTTGCTATATTTACTCTATTGTGTATAACCCCTTAAACTCTAGGGGGGCACTATATCGTGAAAATTTGTTATGCTTAAAATGTTAAAGACTCTGAACCAGGCATATGAGGTATAATTTGAAAGCTTAGAATCTGAACTTTTCAGAGATAACCATCACTTCTGCATTTATGTTACTTCAAATAATAAAATAGGGCCTGAAATATTTTGCGTTGAAAATCAGCGCCCTCTAGAGGTAATTAGGTAGAAATATTTATGTGAAAAAAAAATTCTTTCACATAGCACCTAAATAGACAAGTCATATATCAAATGAAAGCATTCATTCTCAGGACTGTGACTGTACAGTTAATTTTGTTGCCCTAATACCACAGTTCATAGATTTTTAAAAGTCTAATTTATGCTCTGTTCACTGTTGCTGAGTAGCCAAGTCCCAAGTAGCCAAAAACTTTATATCTGATTTTACCTTAGGGAGTTTTCTAAAACATGAGCCATGTTTTCCTTGTCTGTGAGTTTGCTTGGCTGAATAATCCAGTGTTATATGTTAGATGTCCAGAACAAAATATGCCAACAACCAGAAATCATCAGAAATTTTTTTTTCGACTATTGATGATAAAATGTTATATATCAAAGGGGAGGATCTCAGCTTTCTAATGACACCTGGATTGAGCTTCTAGTCAATTCAGAGGTCGAGATATTTGATGGAACAACGAGGGTGTTGCTTGAACTGAAAATTAGACTGAATGTCTATGGACGAGCACATCTGTGAGAGCTAAAGTACGTTAGAGCACCACCTACGTTTCAGATCTGTATATTGTGATGGAATGTGATAGAGAAAAAATATTTTTTCTAGTGCTTTTCTGCCACCAAAGTGAGGTAGAGTGAACAGAACCAGAATTACATGTTTACAAAGTTAGGGGAAAAAAATTCTGCATGCTTGTTAGTGTTTTTGAGCTGATAATCAGTCGTTTTACTTGTGTTTTTTGTGAAAGTGAATAAACATTTCAAGAAGACATCAGCTCTTGATTGTATTCATCCAAAAAACTAACAAAAAAAGTCCTGCATGTCCCTAATGTGTGTGTTGGCCTTCTTGATGATGTTTCTGTGGTCTGTTTGCTTGGATTGGTCAGTGAGAGGCCAGGTATGTGTTTTATTGCAATAGCCCTGTCTTTGTTTAAATATGTTTGCACTTTTAGGATTTATTTTAGTTCACATGGTGTGTTCATGTAATTCCAGCAGTGTGTTATTGGTTGGATGGTGAGAGGTTGAGCAATTAGTGCCATCAACTGGTGACACTGTGTGTGGATCACACACAGGAGAGATACATTTTTAAAATCAATGTTCATTTTGCAGATTACATTTTGGTAACTGCTAAATTAGAGAGAGATGATATACTTGATATCAGCTCAATTACATACATAGTATATCTGTGGTGAGCTGGCACATGCATCTGCGCTCGTGAGTTGTCATGATACAGATGATTTTAAATTTATGTTCAGATTTCAAAAAGACAAACATTAAAGAGTTTAATAAAAGCTTAATACTTTGCTTTCATTTCAATTGGCAGATTTACAATTTTATGATGATCTTAATTGAGGTGTTAAGGAGAAGATATATGATAAGAAGATATCTTAAAGAGACTGTAGATATGTGTTTGGAGTTATGAAGGTTTTCTGTAGGCATAAATGCACCTCTGAACTCACTTGTGACTTTAGATGAATCAAAGTGACATTCAAGAATGAAATGATGAGGAAAAGTCTGGTGACACCATGAAAGACCAGTAGTTGGTGGTCTTTTTCCTCCTGTGATTTTTGAAAATAACTATTATTACTGTGAAAGCTTATGATTATTTTGTAATCATGCCGTCTCCGCCCTGCCGCCAGATAAGGGCTTTTAATGTTTGGTGTTGTACTTTGCTTCAGTGGAATCCGGTGAATGTTCAGTGTTCTGAAGTAAATGAAATCTGTGTTCAGTGTGTTGAATTATTGAGAGCGGTCAAAGACATCTGTCAGCAGAAATGTCCAATAGCTCATTGTCTCACGTTTCCAACATTCCTGCCCCTCAGTGAGCTTTTGAGAGTGACTCTTGGGCTCTGTTCCAAAACCTTTTGAGTTGCCTATGTAGGCAGCATTTTAAGGCTTCATATGTCGGGTTGCCATCCAACTATTGGATGGCAGTGTATTTTTGAATCTGCTTTTAAGAAAACTTGAATATAATCACTTGGTATGTGCATAAACTGAAAAAATTCTAATAAAAATGTATGCGCTAGGCTAAAAATTTTGCAACTTTGCATTTCACAAGATATTAACACTTGTTTTAAGAAAATATCTTGAATAAGTTATTTGTTTAACCCCATTTTTTTTCTAGGATAAACCTCACTTCACTAAATTTTGTTTTTTAAGGTTTAAGCATAAATCTGTTTGCTAATGTGATTAATGATGTTGAGATTAAATCATGGGTTATATTTTTGGAAGCGTGCAAAGCGCAGCGCAACATACAACGTATGAGCGCTAATTCTAAGTGCAATTTATGTGCCAACGCAAAGTGCAAGTGGGCATGGGTGGGAGTGTTTGCGCTATCTGTGGGTGTGTTGTATGTTTGTAACAGGGTGTGACTTGTAAATACTTGCAATGTTGTATATTTTGTGTTTGAAATCCTGACTCCCTTACTAACAAAACTAAACATGTGTATGAATTGAATGAGTTGATTTGGTGATTTTACCTGTATGGTAAATAATGACATGTCCCCTTTATTTATGAAAAGTATATAAGTGTGAGAACGGTTATATAATATTGGCACCCAACAGGGACATGAATTAAGTATTCCATACAGTAACACAAGATGGCATGTATTAGACCAGAAGCAGGAGATGAGTTGAACCCGAACCAGATTTAACTTTTGAACCTTTCTCTACTAGAAGAGAACCTATCAAAGAACTCCTCTCTACTTTCAGTCAACTATACATTGAATCTGATGCTGAGTCTAATGTGTAAGATGAGGATGAGGGTTATGATATAGAAGGAGATTTGTTTCCACCCCCTCCTCCACCTCCTGAGGAAGATGACGAGTCTACTCATGCCCTGCTGGAAAAACTTGCTGATCAATTCACACAATTGAAAGATATTGTTGACAAGAGAGTGGATGTAATTGGAAAACAGCTGAATGTATGCGTGGAAAAGATGAAAGAATGTTCTACAAGTACTGAGTGTGAGAATAGATCCAAAGTAAGTGAAGATAGATCCAGATATTATGTTCAAAGAGAATGTGAATGAGCCAGGAACTTTTTAGAATTTAACATTCAAGATTTGGGAAAATCTATGGTTGGTTTCCTGAGAAGAAGAGATGCACAGACAGAGGATAGACTGAGGACTACTGTTCAGCTCATGTCTATGCCTGCTACTCATGGAAGAAATCCTCATAGTTCAACTTCTCCCATATCTACTAGTAGAACCTTCAACATACATCCAAGCCAAATGCTAGCTACAAATGGTACTGTAACTGTAAATTATAAACCCCCTGTTAGAGTGGAATTTCCTCAGTTTGGTGAAGAAGAAGATGACCCAGAAATATTAGCTTCTTTGACCTCAGTTTTATCAGGAATGGCAAAAGCCTGGTGGACGGCTGAGAGAAAAAATTTCAGACGTGGAGTCAGTTTAAGCGAATTTTCTTGTGCTCATTCCTAGTGAGGACTATGAAGCAGAAGTGGAAAGGAGGCTCATTGAAAGAAAACAAGGTCCTCAAGAAAGCATTCGAGACTTTGCTTTCCAATATAGAGCGTTATGTTTAATATGGAGAAGTAACATGCAAGAGAAGGACATTCTGCAAGCTATTTTAAGAAATTGCAATCAGAAATTGGCTAGTTTACTCAGAGGCACTGTGAAAGATGTGGGTGAATTAGTGAAAATTGGAACACAAATTGAGCAAGACTTTTCAGAAGCCAAGCATTATTGGAATCGAGCCAATAGCGAAGGAGGACCCAAATGCCACGGCTCTGTTCATTAACCTTCTTATGTAAATACACATGTGGTGCAAACGGTACCAAAAATCATTAAACCATAACTGAGAACGTTACCCATTTTAATTTTAATTCATGGATGTTATCTGCATGCCATGGTGGACACTGGAAGCACACTCTCGTTAATCCAAGAGATGTGGTGGAACAGACTTAAAAATAAGGAAACATGGGAGCCTTGTGAAGATCAGACCTTCATGCCGGCAAATGGTCAAGTTCAGAAAGCTCTAGGTGTTTCAAATTGGGGGGCTGAGCTACAGGGACAGAAGCACAAACCGTGCATCTGTCATGTGAGACGAAGACCTTTCTTTACCTGTCATATTAGGCATGGATTTCCTACTGTCTGTTACCATTGTTATCAACTTTGTTAAAGCCAGCTACATTTTGCCATCTGAAATTGATGGAGAAGGTAGAGTGTTTCCTCTGATGCATACTGATCCTGCATCTATCAACCATCTCCATTTCTACCTTGCACTTCCATCAAAGAAGCCTCAGAAACTCTACAGCAAATTCAGGAAGTAGTTCAAAGAGCTGATACAATGGTAGAATATAAGTCCTTGCTGGATGAGGTGATGAGAGAATGGCCAACAGTTTGCACACAGAAAATTGGACATACTGAGGTAATCAAACATAGAATTGTTACCATGGATGAAGTCTCGGTGAAGAAGAAACCCTACCGAGTATCCCTGGAGAAATGGCAATTCATTGAGAAGGAGGTCAAAGATATGCTGGATAAGGGCATAATATGTCAGTCAGTGTCTCATTGGGCTGCCCCGGAAGTGCTTGTACCTAAAAAGTATGGTAGTACAAGATTTTTTGTGGACTACAGAGGACTGAATGCCAAGACTCAATTGGATAATTATCCGATGCCCCAAATCCAGGATATTCTGGAATCATTCCATTGAGCTACTATATTCAATATATTAGACCTGAAAAGCGGATATTGGCAGGTCAGCATGGATCCAGAAAGCATAGCTAAAACTGCCTTTGTGACCCCCAATGGGCTATATGAATTCCTGCATTTACCCTTCGGTCTAAAAAATGCAGCTGCTTCATTCCAAAGATTGATGGAGTGTGTATTGATGGATCTGAGGGGGAAGTGTTGTTTGATATACATAGATGACATTATGACTCCCGAGATGAGGATGAACACCTTAGACATCTTGTCTAATTGTTCAATTGTCTGCATAAGACAGGGTTTACACTGAACATGAAGAAATGTAACACAGCCCAAAGATTAGTGAACTAACTAGGTCATATATTAACTGAAGAAGGAATAAAGACAGATCCCCAGAAAATAAGTGCTATTGGTGATTTTCAAGTTCCACAATCCCTCAAGTATGTGCAAAGGTTTTTAGGATTGGCAAGCTGGTATCACCATTTTATTCCTCATTTCTCAATGATCGCCACCCCACTACATGCAATAAAGCAGAATAGTGCTACATGGAATTAATCTGAAGCCCATCAAACATCGTTTGAAAAAATCAAACAAGCCCTGACCAAAGCTCCAGTCCTGTTACCCCCAGATTTCAATAGTCCATTCCGGGTGCAGACTGATGCCAGTGACATTGGGTTAGGAGCAGTACTTACACAAGAGTACAATGGAGAAGAATATATGATTGCATATGCTTCAAAATTGCTGAGTGGTGCGGAGAAATCCTATTCGGTATCTGAAAAAGAATGTCTGGCTGTTGTGTGGGCTGTAGAAAAATGGAGACCATACCTAGAAGTCGACTCTTTGAAGTTGTAACAGATCATGCTGCACTTATTTGAGTTTTCAATCACCCTTAGCCTTCTTCTTGATTTATCTGTTGGACCATTTGACTAAAAGGGTTTGATTTCAATGTAAAGGACAAGAAAGGGCAAATTAATGTCATACCTAATACTTTTTCTAGGAGTTTACTCAATTCATCATCCAATATGCTAGCTGTCTGTAGGGCTGCCGATATATGTGTAGTTCCGATGCAGTTGCCTATTGATTGGACTGAGGTAGCCAGTGCCCAGCAAAATGATTCAGAGATCAAAAAGTTGATAAAGAAAGCCTCTACTCAAAAAGATACTGACCCAAGTAGAGTTCACTATACTATGGAAAACAGATTTCTCTTCCAAAGTATACCTGATGGAAAAAAAGGGCAGAAATTACAACTTGTTGTCCCTGCGTGTAGGAGAGATGAGTTTATGAGGTATGCCCATGATAAACTGCTCTGTGGACATCTTGGACGGCTGAAACCCCTGCTGAGGTTAATTGATGTGGCCTATTGGCCAAGTGTACATCGTGGTGTCTGGAAACATTGTAAGGCATGTCTGTCAAAGATACAAACCTTCCATATCCAAGCTCTCTGGTCATCTCCAGTCGACGCCTGTGGTAGAACCTGGATATATGATAGGAGTGAATCTGATGGGACCCTTTCCAAAAAGCACCAAGCAAAACGAACATCTATTAGTGGTGGTTGACCATTGTTCTAAATTGGTTGAAATGTTTCTTCTACGGGTTCCCAAGTCACCTCAAATTGCCCGAGTGCTTGTGGAAGAGATTTTCACAAGGTGGGATGTTCCTGCCTACCTTGTTTCAGATCGTGGACCACAATTTACATTGCATCTGATCTACCATGTGTGCAAACAATGGGGAGTTACGCAAAAACTAACAATAGCTTATCATCCACAGACCAATCTTACTGAATGCATTAACCGTACAGTAAAAACCATGATTGCTTTGTATGTGAGAGACCACCATCGTCAATGGGATCGTTGGTTGGCAGAGTTTAGATTTGCCATCAATACTGCCTGGCAAGAAAGTACAGGTTTCTCACCAGCTGAAGTTGCACTGGGCAGAAGGCTGAAGGGACCACTACAAAGAGCTCTACCCAGAGTACCTAACCCAAGTAATACTGCATATGATGTAATAAACAAACAAGAGGAATTGATGTGGCCTGTGAGAGAGAATGTAGAAAGAGCTCAACTAAAACAAGGTCGATATTACAATCGGAAGAGGAAGCTAGAACATTTCTAAAAGGGTGACCTGGTTTGGATTCAAACTCATCCATTGTCTCATGCTGAGGGTAACTATATGGCAAAGTTTTCGGCTAGGTGGAAAGGACCTGCAAAAATATGTAAGAGACTTGGACCAGTTAATTACTCAGTCTCTTTTTCAGAATCTAAAGCCTTATTTTGATAATGTAAGGTCTTCCATCGTGGGGAGGGGTATGTAACAGTTTGAAGCCTGTCACTCTGTTTTAGTAGATGTTATACACATACCAGACACTAGAGGGTGACATATAGAAGTTTAGAGTAGTATAACATATAGATATAAAGAGGTATAGAAGAAGAGAGAGGTGAGCAAACAAAGGATTGATTCTGTTTGGAGTTTGGCAATCCATGTTCTCCTGAAATCCTAGGTTGAAGAATATAAATTCTCATGGTCAACCCCAAGTAGGTAAGAGAAAACTCTAGAGTCTCATAATTTGATTTTGGTGAATATTCTAGAGAGTGTTGTTCGGATATTGAAAACCGTGTTAAATTATGTTATGAAAATCTATTTATGTTTGATGTGTATATATTTCCTTGCGTAGGGATTTTTTTGTTGTATCTCGAGGAATAGTGGTATATATCGACAATACATGGGACTATATCTGAGGAAGTGGTGTGTCTGCCCCAGCACAAAGTGTAAACTCAGTTCCTGCATTTGCAGTTTGGAGATTCCACCAGCAGGTGGTAATAAAGTTCAAAACTCTGAAAATATAGTGGAACATCAAATAATGTTGTAGCCATTTTATGAAACAAAAAATTATGAGATTTTTGTTAAACTTTCAAGAGGTCTTCGTTTAGTATTCAATAATTATTATTATTATAATGTTTATATTTACAATTGTATTTATGGTCTAATATGTATTAATATTTTTTCACCTGTTGTCATAGAGGGATTTTTAAGTCACTGCAAAAGGGGTCGGTGGAAGAAGTTGGAAAGATTTTTTTTGACTACTTTGTTATTTTGATTATGTTTTCGTTTAAAGCGTGATTTGAATTTAGAAATATTTTTGGATTCATTTTTTTGGTGTTTCGTTTAATTAATTTAATCTTTAAAGCAAATTCTACCAGTAGAAGTGCGTTCCGATACTATCTACAATACTAACTATGATTTATGTGTCAGTAGATGAAAATTATTAATAATACTTACATTCTCTATAATTTTACAGGGCCTACAGATCCTGATGAAAATCAAATTTACCACATGTATAAAAGGAGTCACTGTCAGAGAAATATGCCTGACATTCAACAGGGACGCAATTAATTTAAAAAGAATGTAAATCCATATTTCTATTCTTCTAATTCATTGCATACTGTCCATTTACACTACCAAATTCTTATGAATGTGCTCTCTTTGTTTATATCGCTGGTGCTTGACAGGGAATGGACTATACACCTATGAGCTAAAACATTATGACCACCTGCCTAATATGCTCTTGGTCCTCCACGTGCTGCCAAAACAGCACCTACCCGTCAAGGTATGGACTCTAAAAGACCTCTGAAGGTGTCCTGTGGTATCTGGCACCAAGACGTTATCAACAGATCCTTCAAGTCCTGTAAGTTGTGAGGTGGAGCCGCCGTGGATCAAACTTGTTGGTCTAGCACATTCAACAGATGCTCAATCGGATTGAGATCTGGGGAATTTGGAGGCCATGGCAACACCTTGAACTCTTCATCATGTTCCTCAAACCATCCTCGAACAATGTGGGCAGTGTGGCAGGATGCATTATCCTGCTGAAAGAGGCCACTGCCATCGGGGAATACCATTGTCATTAAGGGGTGTACCTGGTCTGCAACATTGTTTAGGTAGGTGGCACGTCAAATTGACCTCCACATGAATGGCCGAACCCAGGGTTTCTCAGCAGAACATTGCCCAGAGCATCACACTCCCTCCACTGGCTTATCATCTTCCCACAGTGCATCCTGGTGCCATCACTCCCCCAGGTTAACGGCGCACATGTACACAGCCTTCCACATGATGTAAAAGGAAACGGGATTAATCAAACCAGGTGACCTTCTTCCACTGCTCCAAGGTCCAGTTCCGACGCTCGCGTGCCCATTGTTGGCCCATTTGATGGTGGACGGGTCATCATGGCACTCTGGCCGGTCTGCAGCTGCACGGCCCCTGTACTGTGTGTTGTGACACAATCCTCCCATAACCATCATTACAATTTTCTGTGACCAGATGGGATAGCCTTCGTTGCCCTTGCGCATTGATGAGCCTTGGGCGCCCAACAACTTGTCGCCAGTTTGTGGTTTGTCCCTCCTCGGACCACTGTTGGTAGGTACTCACCACTGCTGACCAGGAGCTCCCCACAAGCCATGCTGTTTCAGAGATGCTCTGACCCAGTCATCTGGCCATAACAATTTGGCCCTTGTCAAAGTCATTCAGGTCTTTACTCCTGCCCATTTCTCCTGCATTCAACACATTGACTATGAGAACTGATTGTTTGCTTACCATTTATCTACCCAGACCTCGACATATGGCCTTGTTAGGAGATTATCAACATTATTCGTTTCACCTGTGAGTGGTCATAATGTTCTGGCTCATCAGTGTATAACAGGACGCAGACTGTGCCGGAGAAGAACCTCAGAATTAATATGCACTTGACCCAGCCCATTAGCGCTTTGCACATGCAAATTCGCCAAATCCACTTGCACCTAGACTTACCAAAAATACCAAATCTTCATGGTCATGCCCATTGACTTTGTGCATATGACTTTGCTCTTAAAATAGGACCCCTTGTGGCTTATGGAGTAGGTGGTAATTTGTGTTTTCATTTTGTTTGTGTGGTGGAGTAAAAATGCAAATCACAATTTTGCATTTTTTTGTTGCATTTTATTATTAATTGTATATGTTGTGTTCTCCTAGAAGTAGATTGGTCAGAGTACATTAAAATTGTTGTGTGGTTAATTTCGTAATGATTTTGTCAAAAGAATTTGTTTCAAACATTGCAAGAGCCTCAGTTCTGTATGTGGTGGAAAATGGGTTTAAAAAAAAGCCATTAATAATAAAATCTCTGTGTTTGTGTTATTCAGGAGCGATTCTCGGTCGCTCGGAGACGCAGGAATGTGCATTTTATAATGCCAACTGGGAGAAAGATGGAACAAACCAGAGTGGAATTGAGCTGTGTTATGGAGAGAAGGACAAACGGCGACACTGTTTTTCCACATGGAAGAATCACACCGGAATAATCGAGTTGGTCAAACAGGGCTGCTGGCTTGATGATGTCAACTGCTATGACAGGTATGGGCAGGTGGGCCTGTATGAGACCTCATGGCATGGCTGGGTCTAATAGATTTTCCTTTTCCCCGCCAGAAAGTTCTGACAAGTTTCTCTGCATGTGTCTCAGGGTTCTGAGATGTTCACATTTATTTTCTGTCTCTGCAGTAGTGAGTGTGTGGAGCATAAAGAGAACCTTGATGTGTTCTTCTGTTGCTGTGAGGGAAACATGTGCAACGAGAAGTTTCACTACAGTCCAGACATGGTTGAGAGTGAGTAACACACACTTTAAAACTTTCTTAAAACATACTGAAGCTCAAGGTACCTCAAGTTTTATAGATGATGAAAATGCACCTATTTATCAACAATAAATCAACTTTTTTAAAGCAACATTAAATACTGAATTACTGTCTGTGTTGGGCTTCATGCAAGTTCCACATGCAGTGATTCTGTTCAGTAAATTTCCCTGAATCCAGACAATTTAAGTAGTTCATATCTACATTTTGAGGTTCTGTGTAAATTCATTACTATTTAAATGTGTAAATGTGACGTCCCTCCTCATGTAAGATGTGTGTGATCTTGAGCATTGAAGCTGATGAAATAGAAGATATAATGATATCATTGTCTCTCTGCAGCCACATCAAACCCTGTGAGCCCTCAGCCAGAGTTATTTCACACACTGCTGTTCTCCATGATCCCTGTCATGGCCGTCGCTGTCGTTCTTTTCATCTCGTTCTGGATGTATCGTCATCTTAGGCTGTCTTACCCGCCTTTGCTCGTACCATCACAGGTATCTACAAACAGTGTGTTTTCAGCCTTCTTAATCAATCAATGAATGAATATGTTTTGAGTGTGTGCATTTAAAAAGAAATGATGTACAGTATATACCGTATATGTAAGTGTAACAGGGTTTTGATGGGCAAGGAGGAGGTGGGAATCAGACGAACCATCAAAATAATGATGGTTCGTCTGATAACAGTGAGATTGCTAGCCGGTTCCCAGACATGCCGTCACCTGGTCCTCGACCACTCCTCCACCCTCTGGCAGATGACAGCCACTTCTCCCCGGATGGACCGCAGCGAGTCCTCCAACCCCTGGCGGATGGAACGGCCCTCCGCGTTCTGGCTGCCGGTAGCGAGCACCTCCACCCCTGGCAGCGGCTCCACCACTTCAGGCGGCTGGCAGCGAGCCCCTCCTCCCCTCGCGGATGGCGGCCGTTCTTCCGCGTCCAGGCTGCTCCTTTGGGCGTGGACTCCCAGTGGCGAGGACTTATACAGTGGCGAGGACTCCCCGACAGCGCATCCCTCCTCCTTCCCGGGTTTCGGCACCAATGTAACAGGATTTGGATGGGCAAGGAGGAGGCGGGAACTGGACAAACCATCAAAATAATGTTTAATGAAAACGTAAAAAGACACAAATATAAACGCACATGGCAGCTGCGTGTGGCTCCCTCTCTCCCAAACTGCCGCATCTGACTCGGCTTTATCCCTCTCCTCGGCTGATTAGCCCAATTGGGGGCCAGCCGTGCACACTCACGGCCCGGCCCCGCCCTCCTCCTCGTCACAGTAAGTTTTTAAAGCTGTCGATTTAATACACTAATTCAGTACCATTAAAAATTGTACAAAACATAGCGTGTTAAAAACTTAACATTATGTTGACTTGACAAAGCCAACATACTGTTATACTACAGACTTTGTTTAGGCTTTTTCGAAAATTATAAATTTTAGCTCCTAAACTTTCATGCTACCAAACTTGGCACAGACCTTCAGGCTGTTATGACGCGCATTGCCATATGTGTTCTTACTGATTGGAATAATGGTTCTCGCACAGCGAACAATCAAATATCACAAAAATCACATAGACTTACATTGACAGAATGTTTAAAGAGGCCAATTTCTTGGTTTGATTGTATGGAACTATATGTCAGTGTGTGTGTCCAAACCAGCTCATGCGGTATGGAATCACTCCATATGTGTGCTCACAGACACCATATCAATATTTCTCATTATCATTTTGAGATGGTTTTGATCTTTCTCATAATTACACCACAGCATTTGTTTGTTCCGCTGTGGCTAGAAACAGTAAATTCACTCTCTTGCTCTGTTGCTAGCACACCTTTCATATCATGATAGAGGTAAGAGCTTTATTCACTCAGGAAAATCTCTCATGGTCATCTGCTTTCTTTAGTTTTCCTCTTCTTTATTGTGACACATCTTGTTGTTTTTGTATATGCGTCCATCTTTCCTTCTGTTATACTATAGTCTTTCATTTCACCTCGCATGGATACATTTATAATTTCTCCTGCATCATTATTTATTATTTGAATTTGGTCGGGGTTGTTCCATAGGTTTTCTCGAGTATCAGCAGACAGCATCAAATGAAACATCAATATACAGTATTAATCTGTGTTCTGAATGTTTTGTTTATTTTTTCTTGTGTTAAGGATCCGGGTCTTACGCCTCCTTCCCCGTTACTGGGTCAGAAGCCGCTGCAGCTGCTGGAGGTGAAGGCTAGAGGACGCTTTGGCTGCGTTTGGAAGGCACAACTACTGAACGGACACGTGGCTGTCAAAATCTTCCCTGTTCAGGTACCAGAAATGTTTAAAAACAAAGTTATTAAAGAAAGTCATAGAGGGTTATAACAACACAGGGGTGAATAAACAATGACTGAATTTACATTTTTG
Source organism: Myxocyprinus asiaticus (assembly GCF_019703515.2). Taxonomy (NCBI): domain Eukaryota; kingdom Metazoa; phylum Chordata; class Actinopteri; order Cypriniformes; family Catostomidae; genus Myxocyprinus; species Myxocyprinus asiaticus. Next base: position 50,999,177 of record NC_059352.1, on the reverse strand, counting down.
GGGAACCAGAGTCAGAACAGTCTGAAGGTCTGTGCCAAGTTTGATGGATATACAGGTGCATCTCAATAAATTAGAATGTCGTGGAAAAGTTCATTTATTTCAGTAGTTCAACTCAAATTGTGAAACTCGTGTATTAAATAAATTCAATGCACACAGACTGAAGTAGTTTAAGTCTTTTGTTCTTTTAATTGTGATGATTTTGGCTCACATTTAACAAAAACCCACCAATTCACTATCTCAAAAAATTAGAATACATCATAAGACCAATAAAAAAAACATTTTTAGTGAATTGTTGGCCTTCTGGAAAGTATGTTCATTTACTGTATATGTACTCAATACTTGGTAGGGGCTCCTTTTGCTTTAATTACTGCCTCAATTCGGCGTGGCATGGAGGTGATCAGTTTGTGGCACTGCTGAGGTGGTATGGAAGCCCAGGTTTCTTTGACAGTTTCTCAGGTTTCTCATCTGCATTTTTTGGTCTCTTGTTTCTCATTTTCCTCTTGACAATACCCCATAGATTCTCTATGGAGTTCAGGTCTGGTGAGTTTGCTGGCCAGTCAAGAACACCAACACCATGGTCATTTAACCAACTTTTGGTGCTTTTGGCAGTGTGGGCAGGTGCCAAATCCTGCTGGAAAATGAAATCAGCATCTTTAAAAAGCTGGTCAGCAGAAGGAAGCATGAAGTGCTCCAAAATTTCTTGGTAAAGGGGTGCAGTGACTTTGGTTTTCAAAAAACACAATGGACCAACACCAGCAGATGACATTGCACCCCAAATCATCACAGACTGTGGAAACTTAACACTGGACTTCAAGCAACTTGGGCTATGAGCTTCTCCAGCCTTCCTCCAGACTCTAGGACCTTGGTTTCCAAATTAAATACAAAACTTGCTCTCATCTGAAAAGAGGACTTTGGACCACTGGGCAACAGTCCAGTTCTTCTTCTCCTTAGCCCAGGTAAGACGCCTCTGACGTTGTCTTTGGTTCAGGAGTGGCTTAACAAGAAGAATACGACAACTGTAGCCAAATTCCTTGACATGTCTGTGTGTGGTGGCTCTTGATGCCTTGACCTCAGCCTCAGTCCATTCCTTGTGACGTTCACCCAAATTCTTGAATCGATTTTGCTTGACAATACTCATAAGGCTGCGGTTCTCTCGGTTGGTTGTGCATCTTTTTCTTCCACACTTTTTCCTTCCACTCAACTTTCTGTTAACATGCTTGGATACAGCACTCTGTGAACAGCCAGCTTCTTTGGCAATGAATGTTTGTGGCTTACCCTCCTTGTGAAGGGTGTCAGTGATTGTCTTCTGGACAACTGTCAGATCAGCAGATTGTGTAGCCTAGTGAACCAAACTGAGAGACCATTTTGAAGGCTCAGGAAACCTTTGCAGGTGTTTTGAGTTGATTAGCTGATTGGCATGTCACCATATTCTAATTTTTTGAGATAGTGAATTGGTGGGTTTTTGTTAAATGTGAGCCAAAATCATCACAATTAAAAGAACCAAAGACTTAAACTACTTCAGTCTGTGTGCATTGAATTTATTTAATACACGAGTTTCACAATTTGAGTTGAATTACTGAAATAAATGAACTTTTCCATGACATTCTAATTTATTGAGTTGCACCTGTAGTTTGAAAGCTCCAGGAGGAGTTACAGTCAGAAATGTTGGTATTCCTTTAAGGATTTTGAAAAAAACCCAAGCCAACATAATTAAACTGATGTGCAGTCACGGGTGTGAAAATAGCAGCTATTTTGCAACAACCTTGAATGTCTTGAATAAAATGTACACATGTTTGTTTGCGATCATTCTCAGAATAAGCAGTCGTGGCAGAATGAATATGAGATTTATAGTACAACTGGAATGAAACATGAAAACATCCTGCAGTTCATCGGAGCAGAAAAACGAGGGAATGGAGTCGATATTGAACTCTGGCTTATCACTGCTTATCATGAGAAGGTACAGAAATACACACATATTGTTTTTTATAAGGAATAGAAGTAATCGTCATTGGTTGTGTTCGGAATGGAAAGCGCTGCCTACTGCATACTGTGAATTAAACATTGTATAAGTCTGTGAAATTCAATGCAATTGTAACCGTTTGGTAGTATGCTGCATCGTTTAATTCAGGGAGGTGTCTCTCACTTTCATCTTGGACAGAAACATTATGGTGTGTTTATTCAGGGCTCTTTGACAGATTTCCTGAAAGCAAATGTAGTGTCCTGGAATGAGCTGTGTCTGATCTCGCAGACGTTTGTGCGCGGGTTAGCGTATTTACACGAGGACATACCCAACCTGAAGGATGGACACAAGCCTGCCATTGCACACAGGTACAATCCTATTGGCTTTGTCGTCAATTGTCGTCTATTAGTCTGCTCTTATTGGTTGACATATGGTTAATGCTTTGTCTCTCTCTCTCTCTCTCTCTCTCTCTCTCTCTCTCAGGGATATCAAGAGTAAGAATGTGTTGTTGAAGAGTGATTTAACTGCCTGTATCGCTGACTTCGGCCTGGCGCTCAAATTTGAAGCAGGAAAATCGACAGGTGACACACACGGACAGGTGAGGAAGACTCTTGTTTTGAAAGTTGTTTCACTCCAAGAGCAAAGCAAAAAAGCACAAAGATAACTTATCTAACAATACATTGTTCACTCGTTTCTATACAGTGATAAACTGATAGTGTGATAAAGGAATATATTGTAGAATAATGATGATAATGATAGAGGAAACATAGGGCTGGGAGATATGATGATATATATTGTGGTGGATATATAGTCTCAATCATTATAGATTTTGCTATGTTGTGTATATATCGCGATGCATAAAACCTTTGGCAACAATGGACAATTTGGCGCAAGTGTGCCGCAAAGCTCATTTGCATGTGAAAACTAGCAGTGGCGAATTTGACGCAAGTATACAGCAAATTTGCCATGAACTCTCTATTTTCGTAAGGGCATCCATATGCGTGGCATGCACATTTCTATCAGTGGGCAGGGCTTCATGTGAGACTGTCATTTTTTTTCTCTGAACTGCAAATTCATCTTGCATTTGGTGCTTCATAAGCACTAAATATGCTTTTGAACTTCTCTGTTTGTGTTTCACATGAGTGTCGTTATCTCTAGATTCCAGCAGGCTTTCCGATATTTGTGCTCCAGAGACAGGAGAGCTCAGAGCGGGATCACTCGCACTGCTCAATCTGAGTTTTTTACCTTAAACTACATAATCACCCTTATTAAAGTTCTGCTGAATGATGTTAGATATTAAGAAACAATCAGATATTCATATATTCTCTAAAGAGAATGAAGTGTTTATTTTCGTTGATTTTTTTTCTTTTTTTTTTATCTTATTTTCTTTGTTTCATTGCTTTGAGAAGATGTTGAGTTTCTTGAGAAAAGTTTATAATAATAATAATAATAATAATAATAATAATAATAATGGTCAACAGCATATCTGAATGAAATGTGGCATAATTATGTTAATGTTGATTATTTTACTTTGACTATGTTTGTCAAGTTCCATATAAATAGAAAATGATATAAGAGGAAGTGGTTTTCATTTATAACTGAAACTGAATTATATAAAACAATAGGCATTACAATATGGTTATTTAATATAAACCAATTTTATTGATTTTCCAGAAAAAAGTACTACATCATGATATTAGTTGTGATACAAAATTATTAATAACGTTATACAAGATTTTGGTAATATCGCCCACCCCTAAGGAAATATATCTTTTTTTTAAAAAGATTTTGGACTGTGGTATTTCTAGTCCTCTGAGTTTTCATTAAAAATGGATTTTAAATATCTTTAAAAATGTTATATGCTTTTATCTATTATTATCATTATTATTATTATTATTAGATTTGAACCTGATTTCATCATCAAAATAGCCATAGAAGCTGGCATGGTGTTAATAAAAACAAACAAAAAAAAGCAAACAATAATAGAGTACTGTTAGTTACACATTTTAAAGCTGTTGTTAGAAAATGTTACTAGATATGTTCACATTACTGTAATTACGAGATTTCGACTCAATGTTCACGTCTTCGTAGAACTCCTAATTACAAGTTGTAAACCCGGAATTCAATTAAAGCTCTGACTTGACATGACGTCAGGGGTGGCGATATGACTTAAATCTTATATCACAATATGAGTAATTTTATGTCATGATAACTGTATATATATCACGATATAGTAAAGGTTTTTTGGAAAATCAATGTTAAACTTTATGTATTAAATAACCTTATTGTAATGCCTATTTTTGGTACTCCAGATAGTGAATTACATACTTTATTAAATTAAAACTTCTTACTCATTATTTGGAACAAAACTAAAAAATTTCTAAGTACATAAATAAATAAAAATTGACCTTACCAAAATGCTAAATATAACAGTATGCCACATTTCAGTTTAAAATGTTGTTGACCAATATTATTATTGTTATTATTATATTAAACTTTGCTCAAGACACTTAAGATCTTCTCAAAGCAATGTGACAAAGAAAATAAAACAATAGTAAAAAAAAAAAATCTATCCAACGAAAATAAACACCTCTTGAAGAAAATAAATGTCACTTCTTGCAAAATAAGTTAATGACCGGATTAATACGGAGTTCATCTTTTGGCTTTCATAATATTCTTTTGCGTGTTTCATTTTGAGGTGCTAAAACAGACTGCTTGTATTAGGAGTGAACCTCGATGATGTCACACCTGTTTTAATAACAAGTAGCACGAACGATCCAGCTCTGAGCTCTCCTGTCTCTGGAGCACAAATATCAGAAATCCTGCTGGACTCCAGGGACAGCACGCGCCACAGTCACTTGAAACATATGCTTGGATGAGAAGAATGTTTAGCACTTTTAGCACTTTTAAAGCACCAAACGTGCGATGAAGGTCATTCAATTTGTTTGTGCAGCTGCAGAAAAATGTTCAATGCCATAAAATCCCTGTCCATGTTTCTTCAATTCTCTCAGTCTCACGTGAAGCCCTGCCCACTGATAGAGAAGCCTACCCATGGATATTTACATATCGCAATATACACGATATGGCAAAATCTCTATTGGGTGACACTTTATATCATCACCACGATATATATCATCATATTGCCCAGACCTAAGTGACATCATGTAAAAAGATCCCAAATCACAGCGGCATCAACAGTTAAAGGTAAGGTTGGGCGATTATAGCGAATATTCACAAAATAGTGCAATGATTTTAATGCTCTTTTTATTTTATATAGAAGGGGTCAGGTCATGAGGAATAACATTTTCCTTGATATTTTGACATATAAGAGGTCTTTCTACTATACAAACATATTGTACATTTCAGAGCTCAAAACCTGAGCCCCAATGCAATAAAAGCATTTATTGAACCCAAGCTGCAAAAACGCCTCGTTCTCTACTTCTGCGACAACCCTACGTCATTTGGGTTACAATAATTCATGACCGCCTATACAGCTCAAAAACATTAACGCCTACTTTTACATCATTGCACCCTTGGCCCCGCCCACTGGAGGACAAATAAGGCCTACTGTAGCTTAACTATTACTGAACATCAAAGGGGATCCATCTGGACTATTTTCAATTGTTTTTGTATTTAAGCATGCACAGACAGACGTCTTTGACCATTGATGCATATCTCAGGCCGCTTTAAAAAACACGGTGTCAAGTTACAACTCTGAAGAGGAGAATCCATTCTGAAATTCAGCTGCTGCCTCTTGTTGTTTTGAGTACAAACGCATCATGGACACTTTCTTTCACCAATCTGTGCTATTTTTAATTGTTGGTGTATGTAAACATGCACTGGATGGACGCCGTTCAGTGCAGGATGATACTGGATACTGGATGTGTCTTCAGCGTATTTCAGCATGGATTGCACATTTCTTCGGCTCATATCAATGTGGATTGCTTGTGAACCAGTCATAAAACGATTCAAGCTTTGTAAAGGAACTGTTATTGAAGGATGAGGCAGTTAAAAACACATAGACCCAATCGCAAAACAGTAAGTGAACAGTTCCATTCATTCATTCAAATCTCATGACTGTTTGATTGTTTATGGTGCTGACACTCTGTTTAAACCTGCTTGAGGCTGAGTACCCTGGGCGCGTTGATACAATCTTTCGAAACCGTTTATTTGTGTTGTTGGCAGTAGTAGTGCCAGTGTGTGCAGCGCAAAATGGAACAGGACATCTGTTTACTGTCTGCGCAATGCGCCACAACGGAAGCTTCCATGGTACACAGCATCATTGATTATAATGGGTTCTATTGCTTTTAACACAACTCTCATGTCCGGTGTAAACAGGGTGTGAGTGTTAACAGCTGTGCTTGAGATGAACAGTTTAATATATTCAGATGCAATGTGTTGATGTGCGTTATGTGTAACCCCTGAAATTTAGTTTTATAATGTTGTGGAGCTTGTTCATTGTCTCCAGATAAAGTTTTAATTTGAGGGGCTGCACGATGTCCGCCAATCATAACAGTGGGCGTTTACGTTGAAGTTTAAAGGAGGCGCTTATGCCAAAACCAAGCATTTCAGACAGTGGGCCAGAGACAGGGTGCAAAATGATCATATATTACTAAATTATGAATGTTTTAATGCAAATAAACATTACTAACATTATCAGTGGACCTCAGGGAAGAAAATAAAATTATATAAAAAAAGAGCATTTCATGACCCCTTTATCTATGTTAAATAAAATGCACAATTAAAACAAAATAGCACCAAAATCGCGATAGTCATATTTGATCACTAACTGCCAAAAGGCTGCAAATGAATTAATGTGTGCTTCAGAGTGAACGGGTGACGCACTGTTCTGTACACATTGTATTATACAAATCAGAAAGCTTGACACGGTATCACAGAAATGGAGGGAATGGCAGCATTTCACCAGATCTTGGAACTATGGACACTGTAAACGGTCATATACACTCTGACACTGCAGTGCACTCTGTGTTTCGCTAAAATAAAAGCTCCGGGTGAATATGAAGTAAAAATGAGAGAAATACTATATTACTATTGTATAAAACAAGTCCCATAATAATAATAATAATAATAATAATAATAATTCATTATCATATTATAATAATATTCTTGACTGGACAATAATAAAAAATATTTAAATGGGAGTGAACTTGTAGTTTTTGCATTCACAATTGTTTTTTTTTTTTTTTTTTTTTAAATATAGGTAAATATTGTTTATTATTATTATTACTGTTTTGTCATTATTTCATTTTTGTTATATTATAAATTTGGTCAATGTTTTTCTTTTATTCATTTAGTTTAAAAGCGAAAAAAAAAAATCACTTATGTAATTTATGCACAATAAATAAATGCACAATTATTGAGATACAATTACAGGCTGAAACATATCGAGATATCATTTTTGTAGCCATATCGCCCAGCCCTAGTTAATTATAGTTTACACATATTTTAGTTTGAGATGCCACTTTGTTATAGCCAAAAATAAAAAAAGACTCCCAATTATTCATAAATAACATTGTATATGTTTACAATCTTATGATGAATAGAATAAAAAATAAAAATAAATGTTGTTGTTGTCCTAAATTTGTAAACATGTCATTCTGGTTCTGTTCACCCCATCTCCCTACAAAAAGTCTTATTGTATTCCACTAGATGGCAGCAAGTACTAGAAAAAAAATGTTTTCCTCAAACACCTTCTGTCACAAAATACCGATCTGAAATGTAGGTGGCGCTCTAACGCATTTTAGCCTTCAGAGGGATGGCATATTTTGTTCTGGACATCTAACATATAACATTAGATTATTCACACAAGCAAGCTCACAGACAAGTAAACAATGGCTCATTTTTTAAAGACCTGCCTAAGGTAAAAGCAGATATAAAGTGTTTAGCTATTTCAGGCTTATAGCAGCAGTTGTCGGTGCACAAAAGAGACATTTGTATTTGATGTCTTATAAATATCGTATTTCTCTTTGGTTGTTTTGAAAATCTTTCGAACTGTGGTATTATGGCAGTAAATTAGACTGCACAGTTGCATCCCTGAGGATGAGAGTTTTCATTTGATGTACGATTTGTCTATTTAAGTTCTATTTTAAAGACTTTTATATTCATATTAATATTTCTACCACATGACCTCTAGGTGGCGCTTATTTGCGATGTGGATGTTTTAAGGCCTTATTTTATTATTTTAAGTAACATAAATGCAGAAGTGATGGTTATCTTTGAAAAGCTCAGATTCTAAGCTTTCAAATGATACCTCATATGCCTGACTTATGTATACGGGAACTTGAGCATTTTAAGTGATATAGTGCCCCATTTTGGACCTGCCGGCGGGTCCACAGAGTTGAACAGGTTGAATATTTTGACGTTATCAAAAACAAATCTACACATGTATCAGTGTTGGTATTTTAAGCATTGCAGTAGATATTTGGAATAATAGTTAAGTCATCAAAACTATGAAATAACACAAACAGAAGTATGGGAATTATATACAGCTCTGGAAAAAATTATCCAGAGCTGGATATATAATCTTTATTTGAGCTTATTCAAAGCTGATGAGGATGTTGGTGATAATGTGCTGTATTAGCAGGAACTCAGTGTGTTGTTGTGTTTTAAAGGTGGGCACGTGGCGCTACATGGCTCCAGAAGTGTTAGAAGGGGCGATTAGTTTCCAGCGTGGCGCGTTTCTCAGAATCGACATGTACGCTGTGGGTCTGGTGCTGTGGGAACTAGCCACACGCTGTACAGCAGCCGACGGTAACAAACACTCATTGACCACGCCTCACTGTGTACTGTCATGAGTGTGTGTGTTTGTCCAGGTGTGATCCGTGTTTTTGTGTCGCAGGTCCAGTGGACGAGTTCTGTCTGCCGTTTGAAGAGGAGGCCGGGATTCATCCATCACTCGAGGACATGCAGGAAGTCGTTGTGCACAAGAAACTCAGACCGACATTTAGAGAACACTGGCTCAAACATACGGTAGCTTTTATACTGAGATTATAATATTTTCCATATACTTAAAGCTAACCCTCACTCAAACATTTCTGCATTTTTTAGATGTTAAATTCAACATGAAATTATCACAAGCCCTTTCGATATTTAATTGTGTGCCAAATATTAATTATATATATCTACAATTCAATTTGTACTAGTTAAAATACTAAATCTTGATATACAGTATGCAATGAAATTACTACTAGTGAAAATTTGTATTCTTGATATCAGTAAATACATTTGTACTAGTAAAAACATGAATTCTTTATCAGAAAAAGAAAATCACATTCTTGAGATCAAAAATGGAATTTCAACTAGTAAAAGCTGTAATTTTTGATATTTGTAACTTCATTTTCACTAGAAGAATATCACAATGATCTTTCATTTATGAATGAATGAATTAACATTAATTTCTGTAATGTGATTGTGATTAAGAAAGTCTTTTAGATATCTTTAATTTCTCCAATTTGTTTATATCTGAAATCCATTTCTAGATATCTAAAATACCAAATCTAACATGCTGAAATACATTTACAAATATTAAAAAGTAGCATTTTCAGTAGTTGTATTTGATTTTTTTAAATTTTTTAATTTTATATCAGGAATGGATATTTGTACTAGTAACAATGTAATTAATGATAGAAAAATATACATTTTTACCTGTAAGAAGTACTTCGCCATGTGTATTTGGAATCCCAACGATTACAAAATTAATTCTAGATATTTGTATATGAAAATTGTGTTTTGAGTGAATTACAGAAAATTGTGAAATTCTTATAGTAAAAATGCAGTTGCAGCTATCATAAATGACTGCTTTTACTAGTTGAAATTGCATTTTTGATATCAAGAAAGTTAAGTCATAATTTTTTTATATATGAAGAATTAAAAAATTTCCTAGAACAGATTTTGCACTTTAGTAGTAAATACATCCTTACATCAAGAATTAGCATTTTAAAAAAGTGGAAATTTTAGTGAAAATTGAATTGTTTGAATTGTTGAATTGATAACTATAATTTCTTACAAGTTGAATTTCCAATTTCACAAATCAACAATGCACTTCTTACTAGTAAAAATGATCATTTTTGATACCAATAATTACATTGTTACTAATGCAAACGTCCAGTTCTGATATCAACAATTGAATTACAATTAGTAAAAATACTCATTTTTGATATCAGTATTTGGTTTTCAATAGTGGCAATGTTAATTTCAGATATCTGTAATGTGACTGTTATGAGTAAGAAAGGCTTTTAAGATATCTGTAATTACTGTAATAATTTATTGATATCTGAAATACCAAATCTAACATGTTGAAACACATTTACAGATTTCATAAATTAGCATTTTTAGTAGTTGTACTTCAGTTTTTGATATCAAGAATTGACATTTGCACTAGTAACAATGTAATTATTGATATAAAAATCATAATTTTTACTTGTATGAATAAATAGCTGATTTGTGAAATTGGAATTTCAACTAGTCAGAAATTAATTATATACCTGTAACTGTGTTTTGAATAGGAGTGAATGACCGATGATTTTGAAATTCTACTAGTGAAAATGCAGTTACAGATATCCAGAATTACAGTCTTTACTAGATGAAATAATTTTTAATCAAGATATCAAGATTGTGTATTTTTGCGAGTGATGTCGTTTTTGATATCAAGAATTAAAGTTTTTTTTACTACTGCAAATGTACTGTAATTACTGATATTAAAAATGATTTTTTTGTTGTTGTAGTAATTCCATTGTTGATATCAAGTATTAGCATTTTAACTAGTAAAAATTGAATTGTTGTTTTCTATAATTCATATCCTGCATGTGATTTAAATGTCAAAAGAGATAATAAAATTAAAATTGACCTTATTTACTTTCATAAATCAGTGCATGTTATTGTGAATAAACAAATGTATTAACTCCGCCTCTCACTCGGCAACATATTAAATACTAAGAAATTCTCAAATTCATGTAAATCTTTTAACTATTATATTAAATTGCTGATATCATTTGTGATGGAAAAACTTTGCATTCATTTATAAAAGAATGCAAAACAGAAGCATTTTCACAAGTGTCAGGCATGATTTCTGAAATGATTTATTTAAATATGTCTGCATGTAATATTTCAGGGTCTGGCGACGCTTTGTGAGACGATAGAAGAGTGTTGGGACCATGAAGCCGAGGCACGTCTGTCTGCCGGCTGCGTGGAGGAACGCATCCTCTCGATGCAACGCAACACCAACCTCATCGAACCTGACGACATCCTCTCTGTCGTCACCATGGTTACCAACCTGGATTTCCCCCCCAAAGAGTCCAGCCTATGATACTGTTCTCTCAGCCAATCGTAATGCAGCGTGTGAGAGACAACTGACTTCGAATGACTTCTTACGTGCAAAACAAGAGAAGAAATGTTTCAAACGCACACGCGCCGAGGAACTCACGACATGAAGACTTAAAACACGTAGTGGATATCTCTACATCTGTTTGCACCAAAACTTTCTTATGCATAAAGGAAAGACTTTTTTAAACATACAACTGAAACTAAACAAATATATATATATATTCATGTGATTTTAGTGTAAAAAGGGCAAAACTCTTCTGAACTGCATTTGTTTCTGCAAATCATTACAGTTGTGCCAATCAGGGTTGGGCAAAATTCAGAATTTAAGAATCGTGTGTGAATTTGAATTGAATTAGCTACGCCATACAGGATGTTGAATTGGAACGACAGAATTTGGCCAAATTCAAACTATTAATACAGTGAAAACATTTCTAATATATATAAATATTTACATCATAAATGTTCACTAAATATACCCATGTAGAATGAAGAAATGTGGAGTTTTTTTTTCCCCCAGCAATGTCACATTTCTTTAAACTAAGTGTCCACCACATGGTTTTCAAATGCTTTTATAAAAATAAATATTACCATATAAACTTGCATCTATCGATTACATTAGGTCTTGGATCAGAGTAAATTAGAGTAAAAATAAAGTTTATATATATATATATATATATATACATACACACACACACATACATACAATAAATATTAGATATATAAATATATTTTTTAGATTGATTTTTTTAGATTGTGAAATTTCCATCAAATTGAACTGAGTTAAATAAAATAATAAATAAATAAATGTTGTATATGTCGGTGGTTAAATCTGTGGGGGGAGGGAATTAAAACTACACTGACAGCATTTCCTTAAATTGTATTCCATTATAATTCTACTTCAAATTCAATACCTCAAATTCAAAGTACAATTCTGCATCCTGTTTCCTAACTCAATTCAAATTCAGGAATCACATTAAAAGGCATTCTCGGATCAGTTTTAAATGCCACTCAGCCCTGATGCCAATACGACACACTTCTGAATGTCTGCCATACAGCTGCTGAATCTCACACACGGTTTAAGAAATTACGCTGAAATAACCATAAACCTCCTTAAACGGCTATACCTCATTTGGATTATGCTTTCATCTGATAAACACACAGGAACAGTGTTGCTGCCTTTCACATTTCTGGTTCATTTCTCGATCTCTACTGAATAATCTGTCTCGCTTTTTCATTTAAACATTTAAAGGGGTCACATCATGCAATATTAACTTTTTCTAGAACTTTAAGAGACTTCAATGAAGAAAACATACTGAAACTTTAAGAACATGTAAATAAATAAAAAAAGCACTTGAAAAACAAATAATAATGAAATGACCCTTTTAATAACAGTGTTTGCACACACAATCGTGTTTTCCAGGGCTGTGAAATCTATATATAGCATTCTTCTGTCTCTTTTTCTTTGTCAAACACTACAGCAGTATTCAGGGAGGCAGGATTCTGGTCACTTAAAGCAATTATGCAACCAACATGCAGCAGAAATTGCAACTGTAGCATATGGAGTCTGAACCTCTTCTATTTATTTCATGAATAATGTGACACTCTCAGTACTGTGAAAACAGACAGCAGTTGTTATTGCCCTGAATGTGTTAACAGACAAACCAACTGTTGTGTGCAATGTGATTATTGCTTGTAAAAGCTTTCAAATCAATCCATAATTCCCACACAACATACAGGAAATGAATAATGTAAATATAATTGTTGGTTTTTAATTATTAGAATAGCATGATGTTGTTCTGATCTTTCTCTGTCACTAATCAAAAACTGTCCTTTATAAAGAAATGATTCCATAAGGTTGTACTGTTGTGTATTTTATAAAACTTTGTGTATTAATGTCTGCAGGTCCAAATTCACTCATGTGATTAACATGTTTTTGTTTTTTTAATTTGATCCCCTTTTCTCCCAAATTGGAATGCCCAATTCCCACTACTTAGTAGGTCCTCGTGGTGGCGCGGTTACTCACCGCAATCCGGGTGGCTGAGGACAAGTCTCAGTTGCCTCCACTTCCGAGACCGTCAATCCACGCATCTTATCACGTGACTCATTGTGCATGACACCGCAGAGACTCACAGCATGTGGAGGCTCATTCTACTCTCCGCGATCCACGCACAACTTGCCACACGCCCCACAGAGCGAGAACCACTAATCGTGACCACGAGGAGGTTATCCCATGTGACTCTACCCTCCCTAGCAACCGGGCCAATTTGGTTGCTTAGGAGACCTGGCTGGAGTCACTCAGCACACCCTGGATTCGAACTCGTGACTCCAGGGGTGATAGTCAGCTGAGCTACCCAGGCCCCGATTAACATGTTTTTTATAAATACAACCATTTTCTTTCAATTCCTTTTTCTTTCTGTGAAATGATAAAATCGCTAACCCGAAGAATTAAACTTCGGTGCGTAACTTTGGCCAGTTTTCCCAGAACAACATAGCAACACCCTGGCAACCACCCACAACAAGGTCAAGTGCCACTTTCATCACAAAAAAATAGTTTTAGTTATTATTGGTAACACTTTACAATAAGGTATTCATTAAAGGTACTGTAAGCGATTTTAGCCGTTCTAAAATTTCCACAAACTGAGTCGTTGGATTAGCCATGCCCCCTTTTTCCAAAACGCCGCACTCCAAAGATACCAAATAAGTTTTGAGACCAACACCAGCAGAAATGGTTGTTACAAACAACAACAGCAAAACAGAACCCTCAACTGACAATTGTTAAGAACAACATGGCATAAAAATGGCATTAAGCCTCAATAATTCGCTGCAACTACAACACTATGAGAGTGCGCAAAATGATTGACAGGCAGAAAGCGTAATTTTTGTTTGCTGTTTACAGAGTCTAGAGCTGTCACAGAGACCGGTGAGATGTCTCACGACACTTATTTCAGTAATATCTTTCAGGGAGTTGTAACATTTTTTGTTTACATTTCCATGAAAAAAAATAACTTACAGCTCCTTTAAGATTTGTACATTTACATTTATGCATTTGGCAGATGCTTTTATCCAAAGCGACTTACAGTGCACTTATTACAGGGACAATCCAACCTGGTGTTAGGTGCCTTGCTCAAGTACACCGTGGTGGTGGCTGTGGGGATCAAACAAGCAACCTTCTGCTTACCAGTTCAGTGCTTTAGCCATTACATCACCACTCCATACTAAATGCATTATGTATTAATGTATTATAAACTAGCAATAAATAATTATATTCGACAGCATTTATTCATGTTTATTTTTCAAAATACTATTATTCATGTTAGTACATACTGCATTACCTAACGTTAAGGTATACAACTCTAAAATGTAAAGAATGTATTAGAATATGTAAAAACTAACCTTAACCAAGATTAATAAATGCTATCAAAGTATTGTTCATTGTTAGTTCAACTGTTGTGTTAACTAATACAACCTTATTGTAAAGTATTACCTTATTACATTTTAAACATTGCTATTAATATTAAAATGTATGCAGGTAGCATTTTAAAACATCACAGGTGCAAAATGAAGGCAGTTCCAAGCAATGTTATTATTGTAAAAAAAAAAAAACATGATCACGAAGATGAAAAATATTTTCTACGTTAACTACGATAAAAATGGAAGTTTGCAAATCACTGAACACTGAACAAACTCTAAACGTGCACTACAATACAAACGTAAACTACAAATATTACTGTGTATTTTAAGCTTATTAGAGTATCGTGCTGTTAGCTTAGCAACATGCTAACATCAAACTTTTTTTAAATCAAGTCGAATCTGCCGAATTAAGCTGAATGGAGCTGCTGCCCTTGTAGTGTGTTCAAAATTAGTTACTTATGAGATTCCAGTTACGATGCTAGCTTTGAAGGCTACTGTCTATTTAGGCAGTAGACAGCGAGGAAACTGAATCATTTGCAACATTAATAATTCAAACACTTTTGTCAACATTGCAGGTACAAAGTAGCACTTATGTTAACTATTTATTGCAAACAATACACATAACATTATACACAGCTATTATAAATTGAGGGCGAACCAACACAGATAATGACTGCACATGATTTGAATACTGTATTTTGATCAAGTGTTTAAGCGAAGGCAGAGAGCGGCCACTGTTTGATGTCAGTAGGGCATTGTGGGTATCTCTGAAGCGCCTCCATCACCTGCCCATGTTCCAGCATCAGTCTCATGAGCTGATACTCACACTGAACAAGCACCGGTGTCCACCGACTGCACCAGCTCCAATTGGACTAGATGCTCAAATGCCTGAAAAAACACAACAAATTTCACTCAATTATGCTGTGCACTGTAAACCCTAACGTTGTTAATTAAACATGACTTGAAATGTCAAGTTTTGGTCTCATAACTCATATATCTGCCTTCTTTGAACTTATTGTTCTTAAAAATCCATAGACTTTAAGATATGAAGTGTTAATAACTCAAACTGTTGAGTTCAAAATTGAGGCAATGGGGAATTACACACAATGCCTTGCGCTTGCATTTTTTAATTGTTTTCTTGGTCAAAGGGAACATATGGGGTCATTTAAATGATTTTAAATAGCTCTTTTGTAGTATTATTTACAGTATGTTTTTTATGTTACAAATATTTGTTTCGTGTGTTGTCACCATTAGGGTGACCTGTGTCTCCTTTGGTCAAGTTGGACACTGTTAACACTATCTCAGTCCTACTTGTGCATGTGCAACTGAAGTACAGGTGTATATGCATTTCTGTGGAGAAATAAGTTAATTTAATGATTGATCTAGAATAAGTTATTATCTTCATTATTTAAAATATGTTACTGAATGACCTAAATTTGAGTCCTTTCAATTAAAATAATTAAGTAGAAACAACAACATTTAAATAGCAAATTTGAGTTAAGTGAACTTAATTATGCAAGTTTTGGAGACACTATTACTCAACTGATTGTGTAAACTCGTTTCCTCAATTGAGTTGAGTAGTCAACTTATTAGGGTTTTCAGTGTTAGAAAAGAACATACTTAAGCGAACTGAAGTATAATAATTAGAGACAGCTTTTCATATTTTCTCAATTAAGTAGCTTTGATGTTTCCATTTATTTTAAATGAGAATGCCAAATAAGAATACTAAGAATATCAAAAACTGCCCTTGTCTCTTAAAGCACACTTTACAAATAAAATCGTAGAAATCCACAAAATCGACTCTTCATGATTAATTATTTATTTGAGAATCTAAATGTAGAGTGTTGTATTTTATTTCAAATTTAATTGCTTTTCATTTACTCTCTTTAGCCATAGCAAAATATCTTTGAAAATATAAACATAATATATTAGGCAATCTATAAAACAGTCAGTAAGATGGATTAATATGATTCCTGCAGAAATAATAGTTTTTAAAATATAAAAAGCTCAAGATTGCTGTGGAAAGGGTGAATGCCACCCAAACCCCTTCTTTCTTTCATGGACTCGAGATGAACATACAGTATTTTACTTGAAGTTATAATAATGGAAGCAGTACACAAAATACGTCTTTTATAAAAAGAACAAATATGTCTTATTATTGCATCCCCATTTTTTTGCATAGAGTATTCCAAGTGCTCACTTTTTAATTAATCAATAGTAGCCTTTTTTATGCTGATTCATTTTTGCTTATTTTTTATTTTATTTTTTTTTTATTATTTTTTTTTTTTACTAAAGACAATGCACAAATTGTACATCAAGAAAGAGAAATAAAAAATAAAAAAAAACTATGTTATTTTGAACAACCATATCAAATAACCATTCACAACATTTTCTATAAATAACGTGTAATTATATTTTATTTCAAATAAAGTGGAAAGAATGTTAAGGCATCACCTGCTTTTTTAAATATTAAATGAGATAGGACATCATACCTCATATTTTAACTAATTTTGTTCAAAAACCAAGAATCTGAAGGAAATAATCAATCTAAATTCATTTATAATATTTTTAAGCAAATCCCATTCATGTTCACATTCCAGACTTTTATTATTAATTTTAATGTTACTTTCTCCATTTGGTGTATTTCCGAAATCATTTCTCTACATCAGCTGAAGCTGTTTGGAAAGTTTAGAGTGCATCTGGACTGTGATCTGTGTAATTCTTCCTCTCCTCAGTCAGAACTGCAGTGCTGCTCTCACACGTCATCATTAGAGTTTAATGTGATCTCATGTTACGTTAAATGACATCAAACGACTATTCAACAATGAAAATTTTTGTCGACAATTTTTTATTGTCGACGTTGTTGAAAACGTCGACTAATCGTTTCAGCCCTAGTTTGCAGCAGTCCTCGAGCTTTCTTGTTTCTTCTTGTGTAAATGTCTTTAATTGCTTCATCATTTTACAGTTATCCCTTGTACTGTGTAAATCATGTGTTTTTAAGTCTTCGTGATTTCATGCTGAACTCTTGAGCAGTGTAAATGCATTTAGATTTTTGTATATTTTTAAAACAATGTCTTGTGCACAGTTTAAATGAATTTAAATGTTTATTTTCATAATCATCAGCTTTCAGCAGAGAGGTAAATCCCGCTGAGTCTCTCGCAAGAAGTGCATCGCGTTCTCTCACACGATTGGTTGTGCGCTGCAAACGTCACTCATTCATGTGCACGAGTGCGTAATCTAATCTTAAAGTCAGGATGGAAGCCTGAGTTGACAGAGAAAGTTGATGAGCTGCATCATGGTACCAATTAAGCCTGATTGGATTGAACTGAATTTGTCAACCTGAAATCAATCCTGAAACCCTGAGTAAACAAACCCACGGAATGTTCCTGAATTCATATGGTCCAAAAATTCAAACGTAAACAAACCCACGGAATGTTCGTGAATTCAAATTCAAATGGTCAAAAAATTCAAATGTAAACAAACCCACGGAATGTTCCTGAATTCATATGGTCCAAAAATTCAAACGTAAACAAACCCACGGAATGTTCGTGAATTCAGATTCAAATGGTCAAAAAATTCAAATGTAAACAAACCCATGGAATATTTGTAAATTCAAATTCCTACGTAAAAAAAAATAAAATGTAAACAAACCCACAAAAGGCCTTTGATCTGCATCTCTGACAGTTTATCTTACGAATCTTTGTGACAGTCTTGTCTGACTCTCTATCTTGCTTCCTAGCTGGCGATTTGTCTTACTGTAATCTCAGTATAACCATAAAACGTAATTTTTTTTAACTAGTTTAAACTTTTACATTTATGCATTTGGCAGACGCTTTTATCCAAAGCGACTTACAGTGCACTACAATTCCCCCGGAGCAACCTGGAGTTAGGTGCCTTGCTCAAGTACACAATGGTGGTGGCTGTGGGGATTGAACCAGCAACCTTCTGCTTACCAGTTCTGTGCTTTAGCCCACTACACCACCACCACTTTTAGACAAAAGTCTTGACTTTTAGTCTTGACAAACATTACCTATCTAGTTCATTGTTTTAATCTATCATCTTTAAATACTGTCTTGGAGTCAAAAAGCTTGGGAACCACAGGACTAGAGTTCAACACAAGCATTTTCATGTGTGACCACAAGATGGCAGCAAACAACACATCAGGAATGACAGAAGTGTGACGCTGTGACATCACTGGTGACTGAACATTGAAACTGACCTTCATCACCACGGGCTTCTCAAACTTATGAATGAAGTGTGACTTCCTCTGAATGAACTTTTTCAACTCTGAGAGAGGAAATTACAATTAAAGTCATGTTTTAGCTGCTACATACAGTCATACATGCAAATTAAAAAAAGGAACGAGTAATAATGAGTGATGTCATACCATTATTGACCATCTGAAAGTTGAAGGGTTCTCCATCATAGGTGTCATTCAGATGTTTCATGGCAATGATCAAACACAGCTCGACAATAGACAGACCTGAAACACAGGCAGTATAACTGAAATACATTCCACAAATCATGAACATTTTTGATGTTTATTATACTGTTGTGCAGCAGAATTTTTAGTCCAATGAGATTTCAGTGTGGGTGGAGCTTCCCAGCACCATTAGCATCAAAAACAAAGACTGAGCTGTATCACAGTTGGAAGAAAACATTATTGTCAGGGCTGTCGATTGAACACGTTTATTTAGAGTGATTAATTATATAAAAAAAAATAATGCATTAAAATTTGTGGATGACTAGAGCTAAACATTTAAAAGTACACTCAGTTATAATTTGCTAGTTGCTAAACAGAAATAGTAATAGTAGGAGTGTTTTAGAAAAATATGTTACTCAAATGAGACGAAGACTAGTCATATTAGTCTTAGAGAAAAAGCTGCTTTATTCAACATATGGCAAAAAAAAAAAATAAGATTTCATAATATCTGCAACGGATAACTTCTGTTTTTGCACAATGTTGCGTCTACGTCTAAACATAGCCAGAAATGTTACCGAGTTTACCTTTAAATGTCAATGTGAAATGGACTGTGTGTTTGAGTAAGCAGGTGAACATGTGTGTGTTAAAATCTCTCTCACCGTGAAGGGTGTTCGCTTTAGAATCTGCTGAAATCAATCGACTGGCCTCCAGGAGATCAACCTCACGAAGAGTCCAATTAGAGCCTGACACTCGACTTACAGCCACAAACTACAACGCACATACATATACACATTAACATACGTGCACACACTTTAATTCAACACTATATGACCTCTAACAGTCTTTTAAAGAGATCAACTGATTACCAGCAGCAAGTGCAGAGAATGCAAGTTTTTACTGGAGTTGAAGTGTCTTTGTAAAATCTCCTGCACTGATTTCTCTTCACATAATTTTTTACAGAGAAAAACAGGGAAGCTGTTAAGCTGTAAATTAAGTCATGCTGAAAACATTTGGGGTTGTCAAGCACCTAAAATCACCATAAAAGCACTATTAAAGTTGTTCCATACAATAGCTTTACGTGAGGAACAGTCCCAAATTTAAGCTGTTTACTGAAACTCTTCCCTTCTGCTGCACAAGAATCAATAGCGTTTGAATTCACTGACCAGTTTGAAGTATAGAACATTTCAAGAATGCAAACAATGATTTGTAAACAAAAACAAAGAAATTAGAACAGTCCAAATGTATTTCCCTATCCTTTCAACAAAGTCTCTTTTTCAAGGTACACTATATGGCCAAAAGTTTGTGGACACCCCCTTCTAATTAATGAATTTGGTTACTCCATTAAATCCAATAAAGAAAAATCTTAATGTTTCTTTATGTAATGGCTTGGGCTTTGTGCGCTTCCAAATTTGTGGCAACTGTTTGGGGATAGCCCTTTTCTGTTCCAGCATGACAATGCCCCTGTGAACAAAGTGAGGTCCATAAAGAAATGGTTTACTGTGTCTGGTGTGGAAGAAATTGACTGGCCTGCACAAAGCCCAGACCTGAACCCCACTGATCACTTTTGGGGTGAACTGGAACAGCAACTGTAAGTCAGGCCCCATCGACCAACATCAGTTCCTGACCTCACTGATAGCCGTGTGTCTGAATGAGAGCAAATCCCTGCAGCCATGTTACTACATACAGTATAGTGGAAAGACTTCCCAAAAGAGTGGAAGCTGTTATTACAGCAAAGGGGGAAATTGATGCCTAAGGTCCATGCTCCAATCCCCGGAATCGCATCTAACTCGAACCAGGGTTCCAGGGTGCGGGTCCGGCAACGCATCTAATTCGCACCGGACCCTCCCCACTCCATTTCTGGACCTGCGAAGATGCCAGCAGGTAGAGACCGGACTCCCGAGGAGAGGCACGCTCGGTGTTTAAAGGCAATGGTGATGAGGCTCTTCATTGGGTTCAGGTGAGCCCCGTCACATGCTGCCAAATGGGAAAAAGTCACCACGAGTGACGATGATCCACGGGAGGGGCGTGTCGTTTCGTCACAACTGGTATAATAAATTCTGCATCTTTAACTCAGATTACGCTATAAAACGCAATTTTACTGTCTTGTATAGCTAATGTGCATGTGTGTTCTCGCGTTGAGTGACAGGCGATTTCTGTATCTAAAAGGTGATTGGCTATTTTACCTGTAAGGTGGGTTCCAATTTCTCCCAATCATTTTAATAGAAGTGGTCCATCTGCTAAGTAGTCTCTGTTTTGACATGCAGGAAATGTTCATGGAACAATGACGTCACCAACGAACAGTCCTTGAAATATAATATGGTCTATAAAATGAAACAAATGAGCTTTGATACTTTTGTGATGCTTTTTAGTCCCCTTTTTGGAGCTTGACAGATGTGGTCACCATACACTGTCATTGTGTGGAAAAGAGTTAATAAGAGTTCATAAGTAAATGAACTATTTCATTCAGTGTGAGAGTGATTCGGCAGCTCAGTTCAATCATGAACATGCTTGTTGTATTTGTACTGCGACATTGTGGTTCCACTCTTTGCTGAATTTGTGATCTGGGAAGTCTTGAGGCAAACTGAGGTGAGATCGAACCACGTCCACGTACTGACTAAACGAGAGTGAGCTGAAGAGATGAATCTGCCTGTGAGAGAATCAAGACTTCACTCGTTTCTCCAAGAGCTCCAACACGTCCTGAAACACACCAACAAAACACACTGAATAGTCAGAGAATGGTTGTGCGGTTTCATGAATATTATAAATGTTTGCAACAATCAGCACTGCAACAACGTATCAATAAAAACATTGGTAAAAAAAAAAAAAAAAAAAAGAGTTGGGTCTTAGCGCTGTGGCATGAAAAGCCTTTACAAAAAGACTATTTTTGTGAAGAAAAAAAAAACATAGGTCAAATTTTTCATTCATCTTTTATTATTTTATCTGCACTTAGATTTTATACCATTTTGAACATATTTTTTCCTATTAATTTACATTTTTCATATTATTTTCACATTTTATCTGCACTTTACAGCCACAAACCGCACTGTGAAAAAGTTTTTTCACTAGGTAAATTATTTTAATTGACTTTTTTAGGTGTCTTTGTGCCTTCCTGAGCTTATGTCCAAAAAAAAAAAAAACAAAAAAAAACAATTCTGTCAAAAAATACATTTTCTCTCAAAAAAACATTTTTCTCTCAAAAAAAGTTTTTCTCTCAAAAATATTTTTTTTCTTCTCTCAATTTTTTTCTCAAATTTTGTTGAGAAAAAAACATTTTTTTTTTTTGACTTTTAAAAAAAAAAAAAAAACAATTATTAACTGCATTTTGTTTGATCTGTACTTTACATAACCGTTTTATTTTTGCATTATTTTATCTGCTTTTTTAACATTTCTATTTTAAACTATCATTGCAAAACGTCTCAAAAATATTTTTGAGAAAAAAAATTTCAGGCAAATTCATAAACAAAAATTCTGACCATATGTGTGCAGACCGTCTTGGTTACTGTCGTAACCTCCGTTCCCTGATGAAGGGAACGAGACTTTGTGTCAATGTGGTGACACTAAGGGTCGCTCTTGAGAGCCCCGAACACCTCTATTTTTTTTAGAAAAGGCCAATGAGAACTGGCGAGTGGAATTTGCATGCCACTCCCCCGGGCATACAGGTATAAAAGGAGAAGACAATGGTTCATTGGGAGCATTCTCATTCAGGTTGTGTGCTAAGGAGCCGAGACAAGGTCCGGCCATTTCAGCGGCTAGTACAGCGTTGTGGCAAGAGGGACACAACGTCTCGTTCCCTCCATCAGGGAACGGAGGTTACGACAGTAATCAAAGCGTTCCCCTTCTGTCACTCACTCGACGTTGTATCGATGTAGTGACACTAGGGGTCCCTATAGAAAAACACCACAACAGCTGAACCATGTTACATGAACTGCTGATGCAGGTGCAAGCAAGCTGCTGCGTGCGTAATAGCAGGTGCTTCAGTCTGCACGTAACCTCCCCCAACGCCCCAAAAAGACGTTATGTAGTTCTCCACATCCCTGAGGGGGGGAAGTGACGTAACTAGCATGGGAGCAGGCTGCAGTCTTTTCTCTCTATGTTTTCTCTCCACAGAGTATTAGATCCGGCTGGGGCCATCCAACGCTATTATACGCATTGGAGAAGGTGTTCTTTTCCGTTCCTATTCTTTCAGGGGGAAAAGGCCCCACGGAGACCACATCCTGCCCAAAGGGGAGGACAACATGTGGCAATACGACACATGGGCTCACCAGCCGCACATGGAGGTGGCACGGTGGTAGGTCCTGCCACGAAGGGGAGGAGCTCTACAAACATGGCGGCCGGGAGTAGGGAGGGCTCTGCCCAAGGGAGACGTGGGTCTGCTGACAGAGAGACTGTACCACGGAAAATACAACACAGGGGGTTACCTGAGTAATCGGCACCTGTGGAGCACCTATCCCAGTACAGGGCATATTAGTACCCGTAGAGGGTCTGGCTACGAACTTCTCCGCCGAATTCACGAGCCACGGGGCTAGGGAGGAAGGACATCCAGGGTCCACGACTTTGTGAACTCGACAGGGGGTAAAAGCGCATGCTTTCGCCTCAGGGGAGGGGAAAGGCGCTATACGCAAGCGATACACCCGGCCAGTTGTTCTGAATTACCAAATTCTACCTGTTTGTACCTGACAAAACACGGGATGAAACCGGCTCAACCCGGAGATTGTAAAATCTCACAAAGGTATTGGGTGAAGCCCAGCCCAATGCTCTGCAGATGTCTGCTAGAGAGGTGCCATGGGCCAGTGCCCACGAGGATGCCACACTCCTAGTAGAGTGTGCTCATATTCCCAAAGGGGCGGGTATGGCTGGGCCTGGTATGCCAGAGCGATGGCATCCACGATCCAGTGGGCAAGCCTCTGTTTGGAGACAGCGTTCCCTTTCTGCTGTCCACCGAAGCAGACAAAGAGCTGCTCAGAGTGTCTAAAGCTCTGCGTGTGATCCAAGTAGGTGCACAAAGCACGCACCGGACACAGCAATGACAGGGTTGGGTCTGCCTCCTCCCGAGGCAGCACTTGCAGGCTCACCACCTGATCCCTGAAGGGGGTCATGGGAACCTTGGGCACATAGGGGTCTCAGGATCACATGAGAATCTGCCGGACCGAACTCCAGGCAAGTGTCGCTGACAGAAAACACTTGCAGGTCCCCAACCCCCTTGATGGAGGTGAGCGCAATCAGGAGGGCCATCTTCAAGGAGAGGGCTTTCAATTCGACTGACTCTAGCGGCTCAAAGGGGGCTCCGTGAAGGCCCAGGAGGACCACGGAGAGATCCCATGAGGGGAAAAGGCGTGGCCTGGAAGGATTCAGCCTCTGGGCGTCTCTGAGGAACCTGATGATCAGGTCGTGCTTCCCTAGGGACTTACCATCCACTGCGTCGTGGTGAGCCGCTATAGCGGCTACATATACCTTCAAGGTGGAGGGGGGACAGCTGCCCCTCCAGCCTCTCTTGCAGGAAGGAAAGCACTGACCTGACTGCACATCACTGGGGATCTTCGGCTCGGGAAGAACACCAATTCACGAACAAGCGCCACTTCAGGGCATAAAGCTGCCTCATAGAGGGAGCTCTGGCCTGAGTGATTGTGTCTACCACAGGTCTTCTGCATCCCGTCCAAGGGCGAGACGTGGAGGTTCCATAGGTCTGGGCACGGGTGCCAGATGGTGACCCGTCCCTGAGAAAGAAGGTCCTTCCTCAGGGGAATCTGCCAGGGAGGTGCTGTCGCGAGGAGCGTGAGGTCCGAGAACCAAGTCTGGTGGGCCAATATGGGGCCACAAGGGTGACTCGTTCCTCGTCCTCCCTGACCTTGCACAGGGTCTGTGCAAGTAGGATCACTGGGGGGAGCGCATATTTGCGCAGCCCCCGGGGCCAGCTGTGTGCCAGCGCATCTGTCCTGAGGGGGGCTCCCATCAGGGAATACAAGAGCGGCAGTGGGAGGATTCCCGGAAAGCGAACAGGTCTACCTGTGCTTTGCCGAATCAACTAAAAATCAGCTGGACCACCTGGGGGTGGAGTCTTCACTCTCCACTGAGCGTCGCCTGCTGTGACAGCGCGTCCACTGTAGCATTGAGGCTGCCTGGAATGTGAGTGGCCCGCAGCGACCTCAGCCACTGCTGACTCCAAAGGAGGAGATGGCGGGCGAGTTGCGACATGTGAGGAGAGCGTACGCCACCTTGGCGATTTATGTACGCTACTGTCGCTGTGTTGTCCGACCGAACCAACACATGCTTGCCCCAAATCAACGGCAATAGCCTCCGCAGGGCGAGCAGTACAGCCAGCAACTACAGGCAGTTGATGTGCCAACCAAGTCGCAGTCCTGTCCAGGAACCAGCGGCTGTGTGTCCATTGCACACGATGCCCCAGCCCAACTTGGAGGTGTCTGTGGTGACCACAACGCGTCTGGATACCTGCTGTAGGGGAACTCCTGCCCACAAAAACATGAAGCCAGTGCTGAAGTGGTCTCATATGCATCAACCCGAATGGCGTGACCACCACCGAGGAAGCCATATGCCCCAGGAGCCTCTGAAAGTGTTTCAGTGGAACCGCTGTCCTCCGCCTGAATGACTTCAGGCAGTTCAGCACTGACTGCGCGCGCTCGCTTGTGAGGCACACTATCATTGAGACCGAGTCTAATTCCATGCCGAGAAAAGAGATGCTCTGAACTGGGGAGAACTTGCTCTTTTCCCAGTTGACCCGAAGCCCTAGACAGCTGATGTGCCTGAGCACCAGGTCCCTGTGCATGCACAGCGACTCTCGAGAGTGTTCTAGAAACAGCCAGTCATCGAGGTAGTTGAGCATGTGGACGCCCACTTCCCTTAACGGGGCAAGAGCTGCCTCTGTGACTTTTGTGACGATACGAGGGGACAGGGAGGGGCCGAAGGGGAGGACCTTGTACTGATACACCCGGCCATCGAAAGCAAACCGTAGGAAGGGTCTGTGTCGAGGTAAAACCGAGATGTGAAAATATGCATCTTCAGGTCTACTGCCGCGAACCAATCTTGATGCCAGATGCACGTCAAAATGTGTTACTGCATTAGCATCTTGAACGGGAGTCTGTGTAAGGCCCGGTTCAGAACTCACAGGTCCAAGATTGGCCACAACCCACCGTCTTTCTTTGGTACGATGAAGTAAGGGCTGTAGAACCCTTCCCCCATTTCGGCTGGAGGGACAGGCTCTATCACGCCATTGCGAAGAAAGGTCACGTTCTCTGCACGAAAGGGTGGCTGCGTTCTCGCCTTGCATTGAAGTGAAGCGGACCCCGCTGAACCAGGGCGGGCGCCTGGCAAACTGAATCGCATAGCTGAGTCGGATGGTCCTGGCCAGCCACCGCGACGGGTTGGAAAGTGTTAGCCACGCGTCCAAACTCCGGGCGAGGGGCACTAAAGGGACAATCGTGCCTGACGTAGATCGTGCCTCGTGGTGCCTCGTGGTGGGGAGGAGCAGGTGACCCCACATCGAGGAGCGTTGCTTCGTGGCTGCGCTGAGGGGGACCTCGAAGCACTTACCTTGCTCTGCGTATCCGGCATAGGGCAGGTTAGTGACTGAGGAGGAGGACCTCGGAGGCGCCTGGGTTTTCGCAATCGAAGACTCATGCTGCTTGCAGGCCCCGAGAGAGACGTCAAGCTGGCCATGAGGCGGGCCGGACAGGAGCAAACGAGCATGCTGGGGAATGGGAGGTCCGCGGGGAATTATCCGGCGAGACCGCGCCCATTGAACTCCTCAAATCGCCTCCAGCGCCAGCAGGGACGGCCTCATACCCGTGGGTAGAAGGCACAGCAGGGGGGGTGGCTAGAGTGGCTTTCCCGTTTCGGAAGAAGGAAAGCCGCGACCGAAACGTTGCTATGGTCATATTCTCACAATGAGAATATGAACCATCCACAAATGCTGCCTCAGTGTGATCGCTGCCCAGACACGTGAGGCAGCGCCCGTGGCCATCGGAGGTGGATAGATAACGACATCCAGGAATCACACAAAGACGGAAAGGCATCTTTGTAAAGATGTGTCTTTAAAAAGATGTTCAACGTCAATGTGTCTGCTCTATTAGAGAAAATATGCTCTTTAGCAGGAATATACACTCTTTTAGCGCTGTCGAAGCGGCCAGGGGAGAAATCTGCACTCGCCGTGCAGAAGGAGAGAAAGCCGCCGGAAATGTGCCGTATATCCAACAGCATACGCTTCTTAAGAGGTGAAAGGAACAGCAGTAGTATTCAGCTCGCTGATAGTACAACCGCTCGGCTTCGAAGAAAAATCTGAATGAGAGTGGGCATTCCTTCTCATTTTATACCCGTATGCCCGGGGGAGAGGCATGCAAATTCCACTCACCAATTCTCATTGGCCTTTTCTCAAAAAAACAGAGGTGTTTGGGGCTCTCAAGAGCGACCTTTAGTGTCACTACATCGACACAAGGTCGAGTGAGTGACAGAAGGGGAATGTTTGTTATGCACAGTGTTAATGAAATCACCGACTAAAATGATTGTTGATTTGCACATTATCAACTAAAATAGGTTATTTTCATTGACAAAAATATATGACATGACAAATCTGACTAAATTTAATCAAAGCACTGAAACTATGACTAAAACAAAAAACTGTGTAAAAATGAACACTGGTTCATCTATTCATGTAGCCTAAAGTATGTGGAACATTGTCATTACAGCACAGTGTGATCGAATTTCAGATGCCCAGCTCAAACACATTTAAGGATGTAAGTTGAATGATTATGCATATTTTTTTGTTTTGTTTTAGACTTTCTTAAGTCTTTTCTGCTTTTTCAAAATAAAGCAATCTTTCAAACTCCACCCACACAATGTCAATGCTCTATCCACAATGTTCCTGAGTCCCATGACGCTTTGCAGGCAATTAATGCAGCAGTAAAAATGACAGAAACTTGAGAACAACGGATCACAGAATTATAGTGAGGTGATAATGTTCTTCCTCACCGATCTGTTAATGATTATGGGTTTCAGGATGATGGCCAAATATCACAAATATAGAAGCATTTAAGTTATTTTGTTGAGTCTTTATCCATCAATGGAAGAACCTGAGACTAACCAGAAAAGCGATGAAGCCTATTAGCGCCTTCACAGCTGTAAAGGTGGATGTTTTGAGAACTGTAGATAATTATTGTTATTTTAAAGCATATATTGAGTCTAGTCAGAACCTGAAGAGTTTGTTGTACTGAGATTATGTACTTACTGCAGATACAGGGGAGGTCTAGACAGCAGGATGCTTGTGTATTACAGGGCTCAGGTGATGATATGGTCATGTCGCCGTTTTTCGGATAAAATACAACTATTCTGTGGGAGATGAATGCGTAGTAAGCTCAATCTAGCTTTATAATTGTTAGTTTACATACATAATCTCCGTATCTAAATGCTATAACCTACATGAAATGTTTTAGTGTTGAATGAAAAGCTGATCCTGTTGATTGATTGAATTTATTGTTCTTGTGTAGGAAATAATGATGCATTAGCAGCCACACAATAAACTTTACTGTACAAAAAGAACTACATGCAATACAAATAAACATATTTATTTGGACATACATTGAACATTGTACACAAGTTCAATGTTCTCTGTAATGCAACTATAAAACAGTATGTATTATTAAAAGCACTGTACAAATAAATTTAATTGATACTGAATTAATGTCTACACTGTTTTCCTAATCACCTTTTCCCCTTAAGAGAAGACAAGCACATTCTGCAAAAACATTCAAAAGAAAGTGAACTGCAGGCAGGACAAAGAAAAATCATAATACAATTAATATCAAACGTGATAAAACGTCTCACTACTGTACATGTCTCATCTAATAATTATGGTCTTACACTGTAGAATTTATCCATTTAGCATCACAGTATGAAAACAGTTGAAAACATTGTCACAAACTCACAGACAGTTCAGGTAAAACACATTCCCTTTTTATACTCAGTAATAATGCCATTTCAAAACATGTGAAGCATTCACACACACAAAAAAAGAAATTAACAAAATCTCAAAATGTCTAATGAACTTTCAGCACATGTACACACACCTATTTGCACAATAACGCTATCGTTTATGTAATTCATTGCACTCTGTTTCTGGACATCTATTGTAGCCGGACCATAAAGGTGGTTACTATAAGTAATCCCTGCTGTTGACTTCTTGCCAATAAAGTGAAAAGCTTTTTTCAAACAGATGTTCCTAAGTCAATCCTTCTGTCAGAAGCCGATGGAAGCAGCATCTGGGACAAGAGCGCTTTGCTTTGCAAGTGGTTTCTGATCATAACATTGCTGTTTTAGACAAAACTTTAGTTGCGCTTGATTAATAGGATAACCATTAACTGCACATATTGGTCTGGTAAATTTTAAAGACATCTTACAACATTTAAAAAGCAAGAATCGAACTGTATAACACGCAAGCGAGCAGTGACCGGCTACACACAAAACGGCAACCAATTGCACTTCCGTTAGCCAACCGGAAATTTCGCCTGCTGATAATATTGTGGATACAATAGACCAGGGTTCCTCAATCGGCAGCCCGAGAGACAAATGTTTGGCCCACGCTAAAGGCCTGTTCACACCAAGTCCGTGACGATACTGCGAGACAAACTTCAGATGAAAGGTCTATACACACAGAGTCCGTAAAAAAACAAATAAAAATGAAAAACAATTTCAAACACGTACATTAGGCGGCGCTGTTGCCGTTCTACAAACATTTATACCAGTCTCCTGCCCTGCTCAGCTGTCAGTGCTAGAGATTAATATACTGAATGCTGTTAAAGCATTTCTATTTCTAATTTGGCATAACTGTTTAATTATGTTATACAAGCGAGTCAGCGAGATGAGTAAAGAGCGCTGTTGCATAAATATACGTCCTATTTATATTTGCACATAAAACTGAGAAAAAGAACTAAGAAAAATCCGAATATTTATGCGTGACTATAACAATAGTAATAATAATAACAATAATAGCAGCAGCACAAACACTTCGAGGGCCGTGGCCCTTGACTATATTGTTAACAGAATTTGGCCTTTGGTGAAAACCAATTTACATCTTTATACCGTGCTTCTGATTGACAGTTATGTGCTTTAGCCCACTACACCATCACCACTCCTAATAGTTCAGTTGCTCATGCTGCACTATTATTGTGTCGAGTGCTATGGATTAATGCGTAAATAAATGTTATTGCAAATTATTATGGTCAAAATCACAAGCAAGACCCCTACAATAAAACCAAAGACTATTCCAGTACAAGCCCCCAAAGCTCCATGTTGAGCTCCTGCAACTGAACCAATAAATGCTCCAATTACACCTATCAATATCACTATAAACATCTTGAGATAATGTGTTGGTATGACTTCCAAAAGCTTATAGTTGGTGGCCTTTCCAGTTTCTCTCTTCTCATCTGAATCCACTTTTTCTTCTCTCACTGTAAAATAACATAAAATAATAGATGCATAAGTTTAATGTGAGAGCAGCTGTAGGTTTTGAGGCATTGTGGAATAATACTCACTTTTAGGAGGATCCATCTGCAAACTTCTACGCCTCTGTCTGGCCTCGCTCTCACCAGGCACATCCTTTGTCTTGTGTTGAAACAGTTCATAGTAAACTTGTGGTATGAAGAATTCACCATGGTTCTCCTCCATCAGGTCTTCTATCTTCTTGAAGAGCTTGAAGATCTGAGTGGCAGATTCCCAGACACTACTCTGAAGAACATGGTATCGCCTTCCACACTTCTCCAGGATATTTCCTGCACTGTGAATGTGTTCTTTGATGGCTGATTCTTCGACTCCATCACAAGCAAACAGCACGATAGTGTGTCTCCAGATGCGTTGTGACAGTAACTTCATGTGCTCTATTGCTGCAGTAATCTCACTTGTAGAAGTAGGTTGTTCAGAACGATTTTTGATAGGTAACACTAGAAGTAAAGCGTGAGGTCCTGGAGGACAAAGTGACACACTTTCTCCTATTTCTTTTTTTATGTTCTCTGATGTTTGTTGTATTAAGTCCCATCCTGGTGTGTCCACAACACTGATCGTCCTCCCTGCCTGCTCACTCTTAAATAAAGTACAGAGACCTATTTTATCTTCTGTTATTTTCTCAGAGCCCAGAAGTGATTTAATCACATTGCTCTTGCCAGCTCCAGAACTTCCCAAGAGCACAATTCTGATCTCTGACTGTTTAAAGGAACCTCCTTGAAAGAGCAAACAGGGGTCATGGTGAAAAGATAAATTAATAATATTCCATAATGCTTTCTTATCAAAAACATTTTATGGCTGGAAAACACACACACACACACACACACACACACACACACAAAGAAAACCTGTTTTAAATTCACCCACCTTGAGGTGATTCTGAGAGTATGGCAGCCATGGTCACAGTATTTGTAATTGCTTGTAGATGATTTCACAGCATGCTCTTAATGTGAACTGCGAACACAAAAACAGGGGAATAGTTCTACAGCACCACAGAAGCACAGGCACAATTAATTATGCTATTTTAAAATCATTAAGCAATTACTGCCTAATCACAGACTTTGTAACAGCAATATTGTTATGCGTAATTTTTGCACACATACAAATGCTCATAATTTAAAAAAAAAAAAGTTGCTTCTTGCATGACATGTATTTCCAATATATTTATTTATCTTCTGACATAAATGAAATAAAAAAATAAAAAATAATAAAAAAAAAAACGTTTCAAGTCCAACAAACATATACCCTTGGCACACCTGGGTTGTCGCAGGCAGGTGAGATAAGATTTGAAAAATTGAACAGACATATTCCCACACACCATCATATAGTTTCGAATCTTATTTAAAATCACACAAAAATAAATGTTTATTTATTTCAGGCCTGTAGCCTGTTGTGTCCCAGTAAGAATCACTGATAGGCCATTAAAATGCAACAGCAGCATATACTTAAATGCTTAATAACCTACATTTTTCTTTTCTTTTTTAAATGCAATTAAATGTTAAAAGTAAACATCAAATCAAAATAATAGTTAAAATATGGTACTTTTACCTTTGCTACATTGCTAGCTGGACAAGGACGCCTTGACTTCCGTATAAATGTGCTTTCACTCTTGCTGTTGTTGACTTTGGAATGCATCCAGCATCACATGTATGACAGAGAAAGTCTTGTCTGTTAAAACTGTGATGATGATTCTCTCTAGTGGCACACAACAGTTACTACATCTTCTGTGCACGACAGTGTTCAGACCTGGTGTTAGTCTGTCAATTTATTAACAAACACACAAGGTTAACCATTATCTCTTGTGGCCAACTCAAATCATTAAGTAAGCAAAATATGTGCTTTATATGATCAAAATTAGAAGCAATACTTTTACAGCATTAATCTTATATTTTATAAAAAAATTTGTTTAGAATTTCAACATATACGAACACATTTTTACAATTTAAAAGTTGTATATGTTAACATACTTTAATGCACTATAAACTAACATGAACTAACAATGAACAGTTGTAGACTATTTTTATAAACTAACATTAACAGAGATTAATAGCCTATATATTGTAAAAAACGTATTTTTCATTGTTAGTTCATGATATCGAATACATTTACTAATGTTAACAACAGGGTTTCACTACAGATTATAGAATACATGCTGTTAAATGTAATTTGCAATGTATTCTGTTAGATTACTCATCGTCAGTAACGTAATCTAAATACTATGGATTACTTCTTCAGCAATGACAGATTTTTTTCACTTGTTTTTGACTTACGTGCGTTAGGGACCGTCTGAAAAGTCCACACATTGTGCTAAAACGTGCTAATACTGTGGAGGGTGTGGTAAGGGACCGTCTGAAAAGTCCACAAATGGTGGTAAAAAAAAACTTATATCGAGTTTTTTCTATATAAATGTTCAATAAGATCAAACACTGTATGAATACAATCATAAAGACAAGTACAGGTGAAGGAAAAAAATAAACAAATAAAATAAATAAAAATGATAAAAAATAAAATAAACAAATATGTATAAACCATCCAAAATGTATACATAAATAAGATAAAGAAGACAAATAATCAAAGAAATTCAAATAAATATATTTTTTATATATAAATGATATTTATTTTTTATAAGTCATGGGTCAGGAAAGTTCTCATTTTAACATATAAGAAAGAATATACAATTTTTATTAATAATGCATATTAACTCAATGCATTTATTGCTAAAACTGTGGAGGATGTGGTTAGGGGCTGTAGG
The DNA here is from genome assembly GCF_019703515.2 of Myxocyprinus asiaticus. Classification (NCBI taxonomy): domain Eukaryota; kingdom Metazoa; phylum Chordata; class Actinopteri; order Cypriniformes; family Catostomidae; genus Myxocyprinus; species Myxocyprinus asiaticus. The sequence goes on along the minus strand of NC_059352.1, from coordinate 50,965,787 downwards.
TTATGTGGTTAGTTAAAAGTACATTTCCAAGGCACTTCAATTTCTAATAGACAAAGTTGGCAGCACTATTCATAAATTTTTTAAATATGGTACAACAGCAACATTCTTGGGGTGTGGAAGAAAGCAAAACTTCACGAAGGGAAATATTGACTTGAATATTCAAGAAGTAATTAGGAAAGACCTGTGGAGTCCTGGAAGAAGGTTTTATAGATGTATGACACTATACTGAAAATGAGTTTTAGACCCATGGGTCAGCAGTACGTCTGGAGTAAGATGACAAGGTGATAACAAGAACGACACCATCCCCACAGTCAAGCATGGAGGTGGGTCAGTCCTGTTATGGGGGTGTTTTGTGGCTGCAGGAAACGGCTATCCTGACTATGTGACTGACACCATGGATTCTTTCAGGTATAAGGCCATTTTGGCATGAAAAATGTGATGCCTTCAGTGTGTAAATTGAAGCTTGATGATCACTGGACTTTCCAGCAAGACAGTAACACCAAGGATACATCCAAGTTGTCCAAAATCTGGTTTAGGGATGGGTCGTGGAATGTCCTTAAATGGCCCTTTCAGTCCATCATTAAAATCCCATTGCAAACCTTTGTTGGGATTTCAAGGAAGCAGTGGCAGCACAGAAACCAGAGAATGTCAATGAGCTGGAAGCTTTTGCTCATGAGAAATGTGTAAAAATTCTAATAGAGAGGTGTCCGAAGCCTGAGAACACTTACCTGAAACATTTATTTGCTGTTATTAAGGATAAAGGATGCTCCACAAATGATTGACTTTGAGAGTTGAATATTTTTGACATGTCATTTGTGGAGAGAATCAGTTATTTTTTATTTAAAAATTTGGGTAAACTGAACTCTTTTTTCTCAAAATCACTCAAATGTGTATTAAAAACTTACTTTGACTGTTTACTGAGGTTTTCGTTGATGTGTCTTAATTCACATCACCAGAATGTATTGCTGGTCAGGGGGGCTTGAATAATTTTGATTGCAACTTTATATATATATTCGAATTTCCGAAACGCGGGACATTCATGAGCTGATTGGAAGTTTATTAATATTAATAAGCAAAGCGTTATCTTATTAGTTGGAGAAGCGATGACCCAACCCCTAAACATTTCATCGACCAATCAGGTAGTGCGTTTTCATAAATATGAATGATGGAACGCTGCACGTGTATGTGTGTTACAGTGAAAAGTGTCCCTCTTAAAGAAGTGTCATGGCTGGGGACGACTTCCGGCGTGGCTGTGTCGATGTGGTGAGCGAAATCTGAGTGGCGACAGGTGGTGGAGAGTTTAGAAAGCGGAGTTAGATTTGGCGGATTAGCAACAATTGTTCCGTGAATGTAACTATCGTGGGTGATACTACGGACAGAGATAGTGAAAGTATGAAAAAAGTGAAGGCTACAAAGACAAGTGAGAGGAAGGAGGATGAACAAACTGAATGGAAAGTGATGATAACTTTTAAAAAAGAAGGGGGGCATTTTCACCCACTTAAACTGATGAAAGCAATTGAGAAAGAAATGGGCAAAATCAAGTTCGCTAAATATTGAAGTAACAGGAGACTTTGGATTTTTGCTAAAGATCAACTGCAAAGAGATAAGTTTCTCAGAGCGAAAACACTATATGGAGAAAGGATCAGTGCTCTTATCCCAGGGAATGCAGTAAAGTTTAGAGGTGTGATTTATGATGTACCTTTGACAATGAAGATGGATGAGATAATCCAGGAAGTGAAAGGAGGAAAGGTAGTAAAAACTACAAGACTACAAACGCAAAGAAATGGTGTGAAAACTGATAGCTTGTCAGTAGTCCTTGAGTTTGAGAATGTTATGCCCAATAGTAATGGGTCGTTCGTGAACGAGTTGGCTCTAAGAGCTGGCTCTTGTAGGTGAACGTTGGGAGCTGGCTCGCATATCAGAAGAGCCGAATCTATTTATAAAAATATTAAAAAAATTAAGATATGAATAATCAAAAGATTTAAATGAATAGAATTGACTATTTCAAAGAACAAAAAAAGAAATAATATAGGCCTAAATGCTCAAGCGCACACACATTCGTTCTGACTGTCTGCTCAGACTAACAGCCTCACCTGTTGTTCCTGTCAATCAGACACGCAGTGTCAACCAATGAACCAAAGATGCGTGAGGGAGGGCAGAGCCAACTCACTCACAGACAAAGTCACACACTTAGCAGCTGAGGAGAGAGAGGAAAGACAGCTGTGAAAACAGCAGCTGGAAAGTGGAAAATGAGTCGGAAGCACAGCAGCATTTGGATGCATTTTAATAATGTAGACAATGTTAGAGCACAGTGTAGAATTTGCCAAAACAATATCTCATATAAAGCCGGCTCTACGCACAACCTACACCAGCATATGCGAACTGTGCACCCAACTGTGAAGCTAGATGTAGCGGAGCTTCGAGAAACTAGCTGGCCTGCTAGTGATAGTGGTGGAGCCAGCTCCTCCACACGTGGAGATGTATCCACTCAGTCAAGTAGGCCTACTCCGCTACCCACAGCAACACAGTCTTCTATGGCCCAGTTTTTGCCAAAGTCTATGTCTGTAGCAAAACAAGGGCAAAATGATATTGCATTGGCTAAAATGATTGCCACCGATTTCCAGCCATTTTCGATCATGGAGGACAGAGGTTTTAGAAATTATAGCAATAGTCTAAATCCAATGTACACAATTCCAAGCAGGAAAACCCTTTCAAAATCACTTATTCCACAACTGTACGAGATCACACAGGCTTCAGTGCGGGAAAGAGTCCAAAAAGCTACTGCATTTTGCCTTACCACTGACTGCTGGACATCAAGGGTAACCACTTCTTACATGTCGGTTACATGTCACTTCATTGAAGATTTCTCGATGTCTAGCTGTCTTCTGGACTACTTTGAATTCAGTGATAGACACACCTCAGAGAACTTGGCAAAGGAACTGTTGAGAGTGGCCAGAGAATGGCAAATAGATGGAAAAGTGGTCTGTTGTGTTAGTGACAATGCAGCTAACATAACCAAAGCCATAAACATTTTAAAATGGACCCATCATCCATGTCTTGCCCACACAATCAACCTGATTGTAAGAGATGCTCTGAAGGTGATGAAGCCCACTGTGGACAAAGTGAAAGCAGCTGTGGAATACTTCCACAGGAGCACAGAAAGCGTCTCAATGTGGAGAGAAGGTCTACTGATTAAAATGCATAAAATGGGTATTGGTGGAAGGCTATACAACTGGGTTTTAGACTTCCTGTCTAATCGGACATTCCGTGTTAAAGTTGGACATGCTGTTTCAGAAGATTTTAATATTTTAAATTGTATTCCTCAAGGCAGTGCTATCAGCCCTATCCTGTTTAACATTATGATAAATGATATTTTTATGAATGTTGTTAGAGATATTGGGTCATCGCTTTATGTAGATGATGGGACTATATGGAAAAGAGGGAAACACATTAGACATGTGACTAATAGCATTCAGAGTGCTATATTGAAGGTTGAAAGATGGTCATATGACTGGGGATTTAAGATGTCAATTGTCATTCTACATGCTCTTTACCAGATAATGTGCAGCTTAAATTGTATGGTCAAAGTATGGAAAGGGTAACTGAGTTAAAATATTTAGGATTATGGTTTGATGAGAAATGTATATGGAGGAATCATATTAAACAGGTTGAAACAAAATATAAAAAGGTATTGAATCTCATGAGATCAGTTTCTGGTTATGAATGGGGAGCAGATAAACAATCACTGCTGGATATTTATAGGGCCTTAATACGGTTGTGTACTGATTATGGGTGTATGGTATATGGAGCTGCAGCCAAGAGTGTGTTGGGAAAACTTGACAGAATTCAGTTAAGAGCTCTAAGACTCAGTATTGGTGCAGTTAAAACAACTCCTACTAATGCATTACTGGTGGAAGCTGATGAATTACCATTATATTTAAGACGTTCAAAGTTGTCATTGGCATATTGGGCTAAGTTAAAAGGATCTGGAGAGCAACAGCCTGCAACAAAGGTGCTGTGTGATTGTTGGGAATATTCACAAAACGAAAAAGTAAAGGATTTGGTTGGAATATTCATACAATAGCTGAGGAACTGGTTTAAATAGGTTAGATTATGGACCAAATACTGTATGGGGTAATGTTCCTCCATGGTTATTTCCAGTGCCCAAGGTGGACTTGCAACTTGTGGAGCAGAAGAGAGAATGGACTGAAAGGAATGTGGATAACATTGGATATTTGGTTCAAGATTATGTGAAAAGGAACTATTTTAATTATATGCCAATATTTACTGATGAATCTAAAGACCCAGGGAGTGAACATGTAGGAGCAGGAGTATACATACCCAAGTTTAATGTTGTCATATGCAAAATAATTAATGACAGAGTATCTGTATTTACAGCTGAAATAGTCACCATGGTTTTAGGATTACAGTTGATAGAAGAGGTAAGTCCCGAGAGAGTTGTCATTTGTTCAGACTCTACTGCAGCTCTTAGTAGCTTGAACTCAAAAGAAACAATAAGAGATGATATATTGTTGGAAATATTTACTATAGTGTTGGAACTGATGTACAGTTTTGTTGGGTTCCTGCTCATGTTGGTGTGGAGGGTAATGAGAAAGCAGATGAGATTGCAAAGAGAGCATTGAAATTAAATGAGGAAGAAATAATGAAAGTTCCCTTTGGAAAAGGTGAGGCCAAATCATTAATTAAAAAGGCAGTGAGGGATTCGTGGCAGAAGAAGTGGGACACAGATACCAAAGGGAGACACTATTATAGCATACAAAAATCAATTAAGGTGAAGGCATACAAAGGGAAGTGTAGAAGAGAGGAAGTGGTTTTTTCAAGGTTAAGATTTGGACATACTGGATTAAAATCAACTCTTTATTTAATGGCAAAGTGTGTATCAGATAAATGTGACGTTTGTAATGTTCCTGAAGATGTTGAGCATGTCATTATGTGGTGTAGTAAATATACTTCAGAGAGGAACATCTTACGTGATAAGACATATCAACTAGAACGTGGATGGAATTTGGAGGGGATTTTAGGGATGAGTGAGAAAATTAGGGAATGCTGCAAGGCTCTCTTTCATTTTCTTAAAAATACAGGATTAGATCGTAAAATATAGTTGTTGTTTTATTTTATTATATATATATATATATATATATATATATATATATATATATATATATATATATATATATATATATATTTTTTTTTTTTTTTTTTAATTTTTTTTTTTTTTTTTTTTATTTTTATGTAACCTGAAGTATATAAAACCCTGATGTTACACACTCCTGTACAGTAGGTGGCGGTATGCACATATACACGTTGGTTTGCGATCCACCATTAAACAGAAAGAAGAAGAAGAAGCAGAAGAAGCGTCAGAGAAGAAGAAGAAGCAGAAGAAGCGTCATGGCTGTCTCAAATCTCTTTCAAACTTTATTATACACAGTCAACAATCTGCTGCAACAACACAAATATAAAACTGCTCTGGCTGTCGTCAAAGGCTTCAGGAATGGAGCTGTGTAAGTTGTCTTTTCACAGCGTTTACATGTATGTTTATCAGTGACAGCAGTAGATATTAAAGCTGTTTTGATGCTGTTTACATTTGCAAACTAAATTAATATTAGATTATATTTAATCCTGAATATGAAAATAATATATGTCGTTTTACTTTTGCCTTTTTGAAGGAGATACGCTTATTAGACACAAAATCACAGTGAGGTTAAAATGTTTTAGACTACAAAGTCATTGTAAAACAATTGTATTTATTCACTATTTATAACACATGTTTGAAATTGTTCTTTATTTCAGATATGGGGCAAAAATTCGCGCCCCTCACGCCCTTGTAATGACATTTCTGTTCAGAAGCGGCAGGTGAAGTGAACTTTGACCTTTTTACTTTTCTGTTTAAATAACATTGTTGAAGACTGTTGCTTTTATTTGTGGATCTATCTAACAGATAATATTATATAACAGTATTTTGTGTAAGTTGGGTTTAATTAAATTACTTTTTCATTGAAAAAAGTAAAGTACGGGATTACTCTTAATTTGTCAGTAATTTAATTACAGTTACTTCTGATGTAATTGCATTAAATACCGTATAGACTCTAGAACAATTCTGTATAAAACAATAGTGAATTTAAAATCGAAATTTAACATCTAATGGTTAAATGTATGTTTTTTAATTTAACGCTGCCCCCTTAAAATCTTTGTCCAGTTCATGAATAATTTATGTGATTTTATATGATCTATTTGAAAGAATTAAAAGAACAGTTTCATGTCTATCCTTTATTTTTCATCTGGTCGAGGTTGATAAGGATTTTAGAAAGTAATTAGTAATAAGTAATGCAATTACTTTTCAGAGTAATTAGTACAGTATTAGTACATGATGTAATTAGTAGTTAGTAATTAATTACTTTTTTAGAGTAACTTACCCAACACTGATGTGGAAATATACTACAAGTCACGATTTTACTATTATTCTAAAATTTGGAAATTAGTTATAATAAAGAATGAAAAGGTGTCTCTGAACTTTTATCTGGTGGTGAATATAATATTATATGATATTATTTATTCATACTGTCTTATTTGTTTGTGTACCTACTGTATAGAACATGGGAGTTTTGGTAGACAAAACATTTCACTGGTATTTTATTGTTCAGTTGTATGTGACAAATGACACTTTGAAGCTTGGAAACGTGATAATATAATCTTTGCTTTAGTGTTAAAAATGTTAATGCTTGGTTTTCATGGACTCCACACACATCATCAGTCTGAGAGAGAAGTTGAAGGCGATCGCTCAGGCCACATACACGCACTCCAGGAATTTGGCCTGTTTTGTGTTCACGTATAAGGGACTGCAGGCGATCCAGAAGCACATACAGGGGAAACAGCTTCAGTCTCACTCATTCCTAGCCGCTTGTCTCGGAGGCTGGCTGGTGTTTGGAGAAAATAACAACATCAACAGCCAGGTAAAAAAACAAGAAAGTGCTTTTGCATGTCATTTAAAAATCACATTTAATAAAGGAGAACAGTAGGATGAGTTATAGAGGATCTAAATACTCTAACTAGGCTGGTTCTACTATTTAAACTTATTATTATTCTTCCGCTTTCTGAGACCAAAATTTTAAAAACTAACTCATCCTAGAGCTTTCAAGCTACACGCACAAAACTCTGCACAGACCTTAAAGGGTTTGTTCACCCAAAAATGAAAATCCTTTCATGATTTACTTACCTTTAAGCCATCCCAGATGTGTATGACTTTACTTCTTCAGCAGAACCGAAGTGAAGATTTTTATAAGCACATTTCAGCTCTTTTTGTTCATACAATGCAAGTAAACAGGTGCCATCAGTCTGCTGGCTATTTGACGGTCCAAAAGTCATATTTAGGCAGCATAAAAGTAATCCACACGACTCCAGTCAATCAGTTAATGTCTTCTGAAGCAAACCGATAGGTTTGTGTAAAAAAGAAATCTATAATTAAAATTGAATTCGCTTCCTGCCAGCAGTTGACACATCAGTGACGTAAGCGCAATAACATGTTCACATGAGAAGTCGAAAGCACGCGCTTTGTATACAACAGAGGAACGAACGTCATGCGAGAGTTAGTTCATTTCAAACAGCAATAGAGTGCTGGCCAATAGCAAAGATTTAAAAAGCACCTATTATTGTTTTTCAAATATTAACTTTCATGTAGTGTGTTATATAGCTGTTTGTGAATGTAAAAAAGTCTGCAAAGTTTCGAAAATCAAAGTGCACGACAAATGGAGTTATTGACTCCCAAAAGAAAGAACCGATTCTGAACACCTGAAACGAGTCGTTAGTAATTCCAGACTTACTTCCTGTACTAACCTACGTAATTTGGTAACAAAATACCTGCCTCTGGTCTGTATACATGTACAGCCAGTGCATGCTGTTAGCCGGTTAGCCTCTGCTTGTCAAACTACATATAAACTTACCACAGAGAAACGTCCTGTTCTCGTCGTGCTTGCGATGGTGGTTTGGGTTGATCTTCCGATGTATCACTCTCGGACTCTGGCTCAAATTGGTAAGGTAAAACACACCATTTTTCAGACGGAGCTGAAACTCGGATATGGTAGTGGACGTTTCCTTTCCGACACGTGCTGTAAGCGGTTGACCAATCACAACAGACTGGGACATCTGACCAATCAGAGCAGAGTAGGCTCTCTGAAAGGAGGAGTTTAGAATGAATCCTTTAGAATGGATCATTGAACAAGTCGTTTTTGACACAGGGAAATTTGCAATTTAAATTATGAGCAAATTAAAGTGTTTTTTGAACTTGGATGCATGTAAATGTTTTAAAGGTCTCATACAATACAAAATTAGGCACGTTTAAAAACCATAATAGGTGCTCTTTAAACTTAAAAACGTTTTCATTATCGATTTTTGTTTCTTACACAAACCTCTCAGTTTGCTTCAGACGACATTCATTGATCGCCTGGAGTTGTGTGGATTACTTTACTAACCCTTTAAGACTATCTATCATGTTAGAAACGCTTAGCTACATGTTAAAACATGTTAGCAACACCTAGCTACATGTTAAAACATGCTAGCAACGCCTAGCTACATGCTAAAACGTGCTAGCAACGCCTAGCTACATGCTAAAACATGCTAGCAACGCCTAGCTACATGTTAATGTAGCCATATCACCATGTAGCTCAAGACTGGTTGCCTACTGAAGCTAAGAAGAGCTGAGCCTGGTCAGTACCTGGATGGGAGACCTCCTGGGAAAACTAAGGTTGCTGTTGGAAGAGGTAATAGGGAGGCCAGCAGGGGGTGCTCACCCTGCGGACTATGTAGGTTCTAATGCCCCAGTATAGTGATGGGGACGCTATACTGTCAAAAAAGGCACCGTCCTTCGGATGGGACCTTAAACCGAGGTCCTGACACTCTGTGGTCATTAAAATTCCCACTTCTTGAAAAGAGTAGGAGTGTAACCCCAGTATCCTGGCCAAATTCCCCCCCATTGGCCCTTATCAATCATGGCTTCCTAAATATCCCCATCCATTAATTGGCTCTGTCACTCCACTCTCTCCTCTCCACCAATAGCTGGTGTGTGGTGAGCGTACTGCCGCCCTATGGCTGTCGTCGCATCATCCAGGTGGATGCTGCACACTGGTGGTGGTTGAGGAGAGTCTCCGTTCACTGTGTAAAGCACTTTGAGTGTAGTGTCAGAAAAGCGCTATATAAATGTAACGTTCATTCATTCATGATGTGCCCTTCAAGTGGAGTCAGAAATATCGTAAATACGAGTTCCAAGCACATGAACGATCAAGCAAAGACGTACTTACAAGTGGGAAACTTGGAATTCTAGATGTTACAAGAGTTGCCGAGATGGGATGTTGGAAGGGGCGTGTCAACAGGAAAGATGATGGAAATGAATGATTTTGCAAAAATATTTCAACTTATGTACTTTTTTAAATAATATTAATGTTATATATGACAGCCAATATTGACTTACCTTTTGCAGTTTGTTTTAAGCATATTAATACATAATCCGTTAGATACCATGCATTTATATTTATATTAATCATGTATGTCGTGAATAAGTGATGCAAGTGTATTTAATTGTTTATTCACTGGTACAGCAGAAAAAGAGCTTTTGCCGTCATTCATTGTGTATTTCTTTTCTACCGTATTTTGTTTCCCACTTGAGTGCGTGACGTGTCATTGTAACGAATGCCAAACTCGGAGGTATGAGCTTCCCTGGTCAACTTGAAGGCAGCATTTAACATGTTAGCACCATGCTAGCATGCCTAGTTACATGCTAGCAACACCTAACAACATGCTAGAAACATGTTAAAACATGCTAATAATGCCTAGCCAGATGCTAACAAATGTTAGCAACACCTAGTAACGTGCTAAAACTTGCTTGCAACATGCTAGCAACACCTAGCTACATGTTAAAACATACTAGCAATGCCTAGCTACATGCTAGCAACCCCTGGCTACATGCTAAAACATGCTAGCAACCCTTGGCTTCATGCTAGCAAGACCTAGCTACATGCTAAAACATGCTAGCAATGCCTTGCTACATCTAGCTACATGTTAAAACACCTAACTACATGCTAGCAACCCCTGGCTACATGCTAAACATGTTAGCAAGACCTAGCTACATGTTAAAACATGCTAGCCACACCTAACTACATGCTAAAACATCCTAGCAATGCCTAGCTACATTCTAGCTACATGTTAAAACATGTTAGCAACACCTAACTACATGCTATCAACCCCTGGCTACATGCTAAAACATGCTAGCAAGACCTAGCTACATGTTAAAACATGCTAATAATCTAGCTACATGCTAACAATCCCTGGCTACATGCTTAAACATGTTAAAAATATGCTAGCCAGACCTAGCTACATCCTAAAACATGCTAGCAATGACTAGCTACACACAAACAACATGCTATCTTTCAATCTTCCATCCTTTCAATCTGTCTGATTGACTGAAGGACTTTTAAAACCTTCCAACTTTTCAAGCTACTTGAACTTCCAGGCCTGGCTTTTTCAAGCCAACCTCAAAGTTTGTCTTCAAACTTTTCAATCTAGTTTGAAAGTGTTCTGCATGCATAGGCTTACGCATAAGTGACCCCAAAAAGATTTGAACTCTACATTTAAAAATGTCTGAATTTGATTGCATTAGATTACACATTATCTCAGCATGCAGCACCTGCAAATAAATTCAGCTAGAGCTATATCAGAACTAACATTTTATTCTCATTTTATCAACTGTGACAGTGATTTTTAGTGGATGCTTTAAGCTTGTTGAAGTTTATTGTATTATATCATATAATAATACAGTATAATTTTTATAATATAAATGTTTTTGTCATGTTTTGCAAAATTTTTAGGACCATTAAGATTTTATTTTGTTTGCATTTTTTTTAACATTATTTCATGACAATTAAGCAAAATTTCATTAGTCTAAAAGGTTATTCTCATCACTGTAATACAATAATTTACTGCATACATTAAAGGTAGTACAACAAATACTACTATCATGTATACCTTACCATTTAAATAATCAAATTTTTTTATTTTTATTATTACAGTATTGACAATGAGATTGTTTTGACATTAATGAGATTTCTTAAGGAAAAATACAATTTCTTATTTATTTCTTTTAATTTTGTGGTGAAATATGACCCAGACATGTTCTTGATAGTTTTTGTGAAATTCTTGCTTATACATTTTTAGGGGCCACTGTATAGGATATCTACAGTATTATTTGATTATTTGTAATGTTTAATGTTTTCTATTCCTCCAGATAAATATGTACCTGCTGTCCAGAATTCTCTTTGCATTGTCTCGTCTGGCAGTGGAAAAGGGCTTCATTCCTCAACCCAAGAGAGATCCGTTCCCGCTGTTTGCTACACTGGTGTGGGGCATCGTTCTGTGGTTGTTTGAGTATTATCCTCATACCCTTCAGCCCTCGCTACAGTCCTCTATGAACTATCTTTATCACGACAGCAATACATGGCATGATATTACAGACTTTCTCATTTATAACAAACCAAAAGCCAATTGAAATTTCAGGTAACAGTGGCACGGACAAATCGAGACTCCTACATTAAATCTAGCTTATATAAAAGGCCACTTTAACCATTGTTTGTTTGTTTGTTTCAATGAAGGGTTTAATGTCTATTAACACACCATGTTTTCTGAACTTTATTACCCTAACAGGTTAGAATATACACTGAACTACTATATAATTGAACTACAAAATATAATTTGTTTGGGGGTTTTTTTTCTTTTGATTTTGCATTTTCATTAGATTCACTACAAAACTGCAAACATCTGTAGTAGTAGTTCAGTGTATATTCTAACAGGTTAGAATATACACTGAACTACTACTACAGATGTTTGCAGTTTTGTAGTGAATCTAATGAAAATGCAAAATCAAAAGAAAAAAAACCCCCAAACAAATTATATTTTGCATAAAGAAAATGAAGTATTTTTAACAATTCAAATTTTGTTGAATTATTATTTTCATGACAATAAAGTACATTTCCCCCTCAAATTCTTATTTCTTCAATGTGAAAAAAAAAAAAAAAAAATCTAACTTCTGTATTGTGAAACAATGATACAGTATACAGTGCATCCGGAAAGTATTCACAGCGCTTCACTTTTTCCACATTTTGTTATGTTACAGCCTTATTCCAAAATGGATTAAATTCATTATTTTCCTCAATTCTACAAACAATACCCCATAATGACAACGTGAAAGAAGTTTGTTTGAAATCTTTGCAAATTTATTAAAAAAAAAAAACAAAAAAAAAATCACATGTACATAAGTATTCACAGCCTTTGCTCAATACTTTGTTGAAGCACCTTTGGAACCAATTACAGCCTCAAGTCTTTTTGAGTATGATGCTACAAGTTTGGCACACCTATTTTTGGGCAGTTTCTCCCATTCTTCTTTGCAGGACCTCTCAAGCTCCATCAGGTTGGACGGGGAGCGTCGGTGCACAGCCATTTTCAGATCTCTCCAGAGATGTTCAATCGGGTTCAAGTCTGGGCTCTGGCTGGGCCACTCAAGGACATTCACAGAGTTGTCCCGGAGCCACTCCTTTGTTATCTTGGCTGTGTGCTTAGGGTCATTGTCCTGTTGGAAGATGAACCTTCGCCCCAGTCTGAGGTCCAGAGCACTCTGGAGCAGGTTTTCATCAAGGATGTCTCTGTACATTGCTGCATTCATCTTTCCCTCGATCCTGACTAGTCTCCCAGTTCCTGCCGCTGAAAAACATCCCCACAGCATGATGCTGCCACCACCATGCTTCACTGTAGGGATGGTATTGTCCAGGTGATGAGCGGTGCCTGGTTTCCTCCAGGCATGACGCTTGCCATTCAGGCCAAAGAGTTCAATCTTTGTTTCTCATGGTCTGAGAGTCCTTCAGGTGCCTTTTGGCAAACTCCAGGCGGGCTGTCATGTGGCTTTTACTGAGGAGTGGCTTCCGTCTGGCCACTCTACCATACAGGCCTGATTGGTGGAGTGCTGCAGAGATGGTTGTTCTTCTGGAAGGTAGAAACATCTCAAGGATGATCAGTGGAAACAGGATGCACCTGAGCTCAATTTTGAGTGTCATGGCAAAGGCTGTGAATACTTATGTACATGTGATTTTTTTCATTTTTAATAAATTTGCAAAGATTTCAAACAAACTTCTTTCACGTTGTCATTATGGGGTATTGTTTGTAGAATTTTGAGGAAAATAATGAATTTAATCCACTTTGGAATAAGGCTGTAACATAACAAAATGTGGAAAAAGTGAAGCGCTGTGAATACTTTCCAGATGCACTGTATTAAATTCTAAAGCATTATACATACTACTAGGATTTGTTATACTGCTTTTAAAATTGTATTAACATTGTAAATCATTTTATTACAGTTTTTTGTCAAAACTACATTACAGTAATAATAATTAATAAACAATTAGCGTTGAGAATAATGATCAACAAATAAATAAATATTCAGTTAAAAATCCATGTACACTGGAAATGCAGGAAATTGATTTAAAATGAAGGACCAGTATAATTAAAAGTATAATAAAGAGAAATTGCATAGTAATATTTCATTGTACAATGTCCATGTGTTATGTACTGTATGTTTGGATTAATGCAAGAATAAATCTCTTAATTGATTAAATGCAGAAAATGTATATGTACGAGTCACTGATGTTGTTATAAACATATTGTGTATTACCAGTGGTATCAAATACGTACATTCCAGTCCCACACTTTGATTTGAAAGGATTTTGACTCAAGATTTTGGCCCCAAGTCTGATCTCATTGATCACGTTTGTACATTTGGAAAGACACTAAAATGTACAATATGGACATTTGAAAGCATCTAAAATGTAAAAAAAAAAAATTTTTTTCGGATTTACAGCTTTAGAAATGTAAGATATTGAAGAGTCCATTACAAATATATTTGAATACACGAATCGATTATAAATGTATTTGTACATTTTTACTGTTTTATAGATATTTTAGATCCTCGTACAACAACCTTTAAACATAACCACTTTTCAACAATATAAAAATGTAGATTAATGTACAGCAATAATTGTTTTTACAATTTATACATTTTTATATATTTTACAGCTGCTAATCCAACACCTACACCTAACTATAACCATTTATTAAGCAAATAAAACACAACAGATACATTCAATCACAATTCTTTTTTCAGAAGAACTGGCAAAATTCAGTACAAAAGTAAATCAAAGTATTCAAGCTCAATACCTCTCTTTTGTCTTTTTAAAGGAATTTGAGCAATACCTTACATTGGTTGAATTGTCTAAGCACAAAAAAGCTGTGCAACTCTTCCAATTTTTCATTTATTGTAATTCTCTAAAGTGGATCTTTTTTAAGTTTAAATGTTTTATATTAAAATTCCCCCGTTTTTAAATTAAATTTTTGGTGTATTCTGTTTTACGTTGTATTGTTTGAGCGTTAATAATAATAATAAAACAAAACAAAAAAACAGATATCTACATCGCAGAATACGGCAGTCGCAAACGGTCATGTGACACTTGAGGGCCAATGTGCATGCAGCATCACTGCTGTAAAACCGGTGGTAGTCATGCTTCTTGAGGCCGCAATTTTCTAATTTTGAAAACGAAACTAATGCAGGTTGACGGCTACTGCTGATAGAGATGGAAATCATTGAATGAAAATCTTGAATTTGGGTCTGTTCTTCACTGAAAGCAATCTGAAGATTTGGATTATAGCTAACACATTTTTGGATTAGTTTGATTATTGTTTTATGGTGCTTTCTGTGGTTTATTATGTTTTGTAGCATAATCTGAAAACTAATTTTGTGTCCCCTAGCAAACAAAAATAAAATACAATTCTTAATAAACGATTAAATGATTACAGAGTTTTTATTCATTTTAACATTTTAAAGTGATATAATTGTTTAAAACGTCGTATAGGGCAGCAGAAATCACACAGAACTGAAAGAAACCATTAAAATGTCCTAATATAATGTCAACTGCGTTAAATATGATAGTATTTAACTAATCTCATTGATTATAAATGAAATGCAATTAACTGATTAATTCTATGAATTAAGCCATTCAAACAGTACACGTAAACATTTGTACTTTTCTACAGGTGTTAATACGTAAAATGATGATGACGTTTAGATGTTGTCATTACGTCAGTATTGTATGTTTCAGTGACTGTGCAAGCATAAGAGAATGTGCGTTTGCAAGAACCAAACATTACGTAAGAATAAATAGGAATTCTCATGAGATCACATTGGCTTTAGTCATGAACAGATTATTTCCTGTCATGTCACAACATTGACTTGGAAATTTCAAAACTCAAAGCTGCTTTTGGTTCTGAAATTTACACATTACAGGTGTGTAAAAATGACAGAGCAAAAAAAAAATCTGAATTACCAAAAACAAATTTCTCGGTAGCTTTTGAAATTGACTTTAGAAACTAACTAACTTTAATGCACAAACTTTGTAAAGCTACCTGTGTAATTAAAAAACGTATTTTAATGTCTTAAAACTCAAAAACCTGTTACCTGAAATTGTTCAACTCTAAATTTAGCAGAAGATTTTTTTATGTTTGTTGACATGATGGATCATTGAGCCTGTACCAGAGCATGTGAGCGAAGCGGGGCGATGTGACGCTCAAATCCCACTCCGACATTAAATGTCTCTGTAGTATACTTGGTTCCAAACATGTACACAGGGGGTAGCTACAGTGCCCCGAGCAACTGCCCCTTTGCCCACATGGGCTGAGGTGCCCCTCTGGGTGAAATATAGACTATAGGCTGACATTTATTGAATTATCAAATGATTAGTAATGTACACATCTGAAATTATGTGATTGTATTGTTGTGTTTTTGTTTATAAAATCACGCTGTATATTTTGGACTGGTTTACAACGGCTGTTAGATAGTTGGGTCAACCAGACCTTCTTTATCATTTGTAATCAGTCAAATATTTCTCTGTTAGCACATATGTCATTGAACATCTTCAAATAATGCCTTAAAAATTCAGTTCTAAATTACCTTTATTTACTTTAAACAAGTCATCAAACATGCCTCTAAAAGTGATAAAACATATGTGCGTTGGCACAGAAACTAAACTGGACCTGAGTGATACAACCGACCCAGAAAACTACAATCTTTTCAACTTTAAAGTTTGTTTGAGTCCTTTATGGCAATAATGAAAACATGGACTGATACCAGGAAAAAAACTGCACGTAAAGGTGAAATTCATAATTGTTTCCACGGAATGATTATACTGTACATTTGATACATTAATAGGCTGCTGATTTAATGCTATCAGACTTTGGGCCTGTAAATTAAAATGAGCAATTTCTCATCCTAGTTTTGTGTTCAGTTTTAAAGGGTGTATTAAGTTATCCAGAAAAGAGCAGTGAATGTTTTCTCTTTTTCAGTGTTGTTGCTTTATTAATATTCCCTACAATTCAAAAAGGTGCTGGGTTGTTTCTGTAAACACATTGTTGGATTGATTATGCTGGGTCATCATTTTGGGTTGTTTGGGGTACTGTAAACACACTGTTGGGTTGCTTATGCTGGGTCAAATGGGTTGTAAGGGGTTCATTCGCAGCTGAACAGCTGGTTGGGTTACTTTGACCCTGCTGCTGGTTTATTCATTTTCCCTCCCAATTAACGAACTTTCTGGATCTTTCTCTTGTGGTCAGACTTGAGGTTCACACAACACAACATATTTGTAGTTGTGGTAATAGCATGATTTTAAGATCATTTCAGTGTAACAGTACAATCTTGGATCATGGGGGGTTATTCTGTGACATTTATTAACTAGCTAACTAGCAATTTTTACTAAATGCTAGCTAGCTAGCTAGCCTTAACAATCCCATGCAAGCCTATGTGTTCCTCTTTTGTAAGTTGCTTTGGATAAAAGCATCTGCCAAATAAATAAATGTAAATCGCTAATATCCACCCTACATCTGCAGCCTTTATGAATTTTGCAATTTAATGTGTGGCGGTCTCCTGGCTTTATTCACCTGATAGTTTTATACAGATCAATAATGTCTGAACAAACTGTATATCCATTAATGTTGCTGAATTAAGATAGGGGAATGCCAACAATTTGTAGTGAAGGTTACCCTGTAAAAAAAAAACTGTAAAACATCTTAATCTGAAATTTAATTCTAGGTGTGTGACTGAGGTTGCGGCTGGCATTGATGGACAGTTTTGTAAGAGACAAGTTAAATGAATGGCAGCTCGACAACCTGGTAGATACCTTTAAAGGTAAGTTAATTTTTATTGAGACATAATGTTGAGATGTTACTATTAAATAAAACTGACTGTTTATCTAGCTACATCTATGATGCAATATGAACTGTGTTGTAGCCACATGTTTAGGGGATTTAACACATTTAAAAGAGTAAGCCTTATCAGTGTTTGATACCGTTAAACCTTCCCCAATTTTCAAATTGCCTAGGTAATTAAAATAATAATTTCATAGGGAGCTGGAGCATTGTATTCATTGGGTTGGTGTTATGTGAATGTATGTACCGTATGCTGCCACAAGGTGGCCACACATGACTGTGACCCACAGTGCTAAATGCTCTACCTTTTTTATTTTTTTACATTTAGATCATCACAAAACTTCGTGCAGTTATAGTTCACATGTTTGGCAGTATTTTTACTCCAAGATGCTGACTTAATGAAGCTCTAAGATATTATATTTTAGAATAAATTATTTGATAAAAATTACAATTTCTGCCTAATTATTTTTGGTGCTTTATCAACAGTGTTTACCTTCATAATCTCTAAACTTGACCAACCCGTTTTCTTGAAATTTAAAAGGTTTACTTTTAGTTGGTACCAAGTATTTGACTCAATATGATTAATAAGCCTTTAGTTTTGGGTATGTACTTAAGGCAGACATTTTTCAAAAACTGCTTCAAGGCATAAGTCGTTAACCTTCCATTTGCCATGTTGAATTGCCCTAGATTACTCACACCATTGTCTTTTTGAATTTCAGACCAGGAAGTAGATGATGAGAGTTTCCTTCTATTAGATGACTCTGTCATCGCCTGCCTCATTCCCAAAATAGGACAGCGTTTCAAATTCCAGAAACATCATAAGGAACTTGAGTAAAATGCAGTTGTAGGTTTTTTTTTTAAGTAGGTAAGTTTCTGTTTCTCCGCCAGACACTTCTGTGTTTCAGACCTGGCCTATGATGTATTTTTGATGCCACTGACCATGTGGCTAATGGCAGGGTAGATACAGTGCATCCGTAAAGTATTCACAGCACTTCACTTTTTCCACATTTTGTTATGTGACAGCCTTATTCCAAAATGGATTAAATTCATTATTTTCTTCAAAATTCTACAAACAATACCCCATAATGACAACGTGAAAGAAGTTTGTTTGAAATCTTTGCAAATTTATTAAAAATAAAAAATGAAAAAAATCACATGTACATAAGTATTCACAGCCTTTGCCATGACACTCAAAATTGAGCTCAGGTGCATCCTGTTTCCACTGATCATCCATGAGATGTTTCTACAACTTGATTGGAGTCCACCTGTGGTAAATTCAGTTGATTAGACATGATTTGGAAAGGCACACACCTGTCTATATAAGGTCCCACAGTCAACAGTGCATGTCAGAGCACAAACCAAGCCATGAAGTCCAAGGAATTGTCTGTAGACCTCCGAGACAGGATTGTATCGAGGCTCAGATCTGGGGAAGTGTACAGAAAAATTTCTGCAGCATTGAAGGTCCCAGTGAGCACAGTGGCCTCCATCATCCGTAAATGGAAGAAGTTTGGAACCACCAGGACTGTTCCTAGAGCTGGCCGCCTGGCCAAACTGAGTGATCGGGGGAGAAGGGCCTTAGTCAGGGAGGTGACCAAGAACCCGATGGTCACTCTGACAGAGCTCCAGCATTTCTCTGTGGAGAGAGAAGAACCTTCCAGAAGAACAACCATCTTTCCAGACGGAAACCACTCCTCAGTAAAAGGCACATGACAGCCCGCCTGGAGTTTGCCAAAAGGCACCTGAAGGACTCTCAGACCATGAGAAACAAAGATCGAACTCTTTGGCCTGAATGGCAAGCGTCATGTCTGGAGGAAACCAGGCACCGCTCATCACCTGGCCAATACCATCTCTACAGTAAAGCATGGTGGTGGCAGCATCATGCTGTGGGGATGTTTTTCAGCGGCAGGAACTGGGAGACTAGTCAGGATCGAGGGAAACATTAATGCAGCAATGTACAGAGTCATCCTTGATGAAAACCTGCTCCAGAGCGCTCTGGACCTCAGACTGGGGCGAAGGTTCATCTTCCAACAGGACAACAACCCTAAGCACACAGCCAAGATAACAAAGGAGTGGCTCTGGGACAACTCTGTGAATGTCCTTGAGTGGCCCAGCCAGAGCCCAGACTTGAGCCTGATTGAACATCTCTGGAGAGATCTGAAAATGGCTGTGCTCCCCATCCAACCTGATGGAGCTTGAGAGGTCCTGCAAAGAAGAATGGGAGAAACTGCCCAAAAATAGGTGTGCCAAGCTTGTAGCATCATACTCAAAAAGACTTGAGGCTGTAACTGGTGCCAAAGGTGCTTCAACAAAGTATTGAGCAAAGGCTGTAAATACTTATGTACATGTGATTTTATTTTTTTCGTTTTTTTTTTTTTAATAAAAAATTGGACTGGGACGATGATGGCAGTCAGCTTGCTCTTTTCCCCTGATTATGGCACGTTGTAGATGGACATGTGTTTGGTCCCAAACAGCCTCACTTTGTCGAAACCAGTCGTTCACAGCAGAACCTTCGGATGGTTCACCAGACCATGGAAATAGAGGAGGTTGGAACTCCAAAACACACTGAAAGGGCGTGAATTTAGTGGAGGGTTTGAGGATCAAGTTCTGCGCATACTCTGCCCAGGGAAGAAAGCGGCTCCAGTCGGTTTGATTCTGTTGACATTTAGGGAGTTCTTGATTTAGACGTTCCGTCTGGCCATTAGACTGGGGGTGGTTACCTGAAGTGAGACTTATATTGACATTAAGTAATCAAAAGAAGGCTGTCCAAACCCTTGATGTAAACTGAGGACCCCGGTCAGAGACAATGTCTTCAGGAAGACCATAGTAACAGAACACATAATGGAAGAGGTGTTCTGTGGTTTCGAAGGCTGATGGAAGCTTAGACAGGGGTATAGTCGACATGCCTTAGAGAAATGATCAATGACAGTTAATATAGTGGTGTTACCTTGAGAGGCTGGTAGATCGGTGATAAAATCAATGGCGATGTGGGACCATGGTTGTCGTGGTTTGGGTAAAGGTTGTAGCAGCCCTGCCGGAAGTTGTCTGGGTTTTTTTGCTGTGGCGCAGGTGTGACAAGCGTTCACGAATGTACTGGTGTCTGCCTGTAACGTTTCCCACCAGAACCGATTTCTTAACAAACGTACTGTGGAAGTAATACCAGGATGGCCAGAGCTTTTGGAGGAGTGTACCCAGTGGATTACATTTTCTCGTAGATTTGGTGGCACAAACGTTCGGTTGGGCGGGCATTCTGGAGGAGGCGGATCTTGTGCGTGGGCCCGGGAGATTTCGGACATGATGTCCCACTGGACCAGAGCTAGAATCAGTGTGGATGAAATGATGGGTTCTGGAGAGGTATTCTGAGGAGTGGAGTCATATTGACGGGATAGCGAGTCGGCCTTGATGTTCTTTGATCCTGGAAGATAAGTGATTGAAAAGGTAAATCGAGTGAAAAACAGTGCCCATCTGGCCTGTCTGGGGTTTAGTCTTTTGGCTGAGCGCGAGTATTCCAAGTTGCAATGATCCGTTATTACTAGAAATAGATGTCTGGCCCCCTCCAACCAGTGTCGGCATTCTTCAAAGGCTGCTTTCATAGCCAACAGTTCACGATTGCCCACATCATAATTCTGTTCAGCAGAGGAAAGTTTAAGAGAGTAGTAAGCACATGGCAAAAGTTTAGGAGGATTACCTTGGCGTTGACAGAGGATAGCACCAATACCGGTGTTTGATGCAGCTACTTCTACCACAAAAGATGTGTTGGGATTAGGATGATGCAGAATTGGAGCAGAGGTGAAGCGATTCTTCAATTAATTGAAGGCTTGAATGGCATCAGTAGACCAGCGAAGCTTGGTGTTTCCTCCTTTTACCATGGCAGTGAGTGGAGCGGTGACAGTGCTTAAGTTTCTGATAAATCTTCTGTAAAAGTTAGCAAATCCTAAGAATCGTTGGAGTTCCTTTAATGTAGTGGGTTGAGGCCAGTTTAGTACCGCCCGTACCTTGCCCTCGTCCATAGACTCCCCTTCTGGACTGATAATATAACCAAGGAAGGAGATTGAAGCTTGGTGGAATTCACATTTCTCAGCTTTGGCATACAGTTGGTGTTCTATGAGATGCTTCAAGACTGCCTGGACCTGCTTGATGTGTTCCTCCAGGGTGTCTGAATAAATCAAGATATCATCAATATATACAATTAAGCACAAATTTAACAAGTCTCTGAATATGTCTTTTATGAAGGATTGGAACACAGATGGACTATTGGACAGGCCGAATGGCATAACGAGATATTCATAGTGCCTGCTGCTGGTGGAAAAGGCTGTTTTCCATTCATCCCCCTCTCAAATGTGAATGAGGTTGTAAGCGCAGTGTAGATCGAGCTTGGTGTAAAACTTAGCAGATCTCAGTTGTTCCAAAGCTGAGGGGACCAGGGGTAATGGATATCTGAATTTGACCATTATGTCATTTAGACCACGAAAATCAATACAAGGACGAAGGCCCCCATTCTTCTTACCCACAAAGAAGAAGCCTACTGCTGCCGGAGAAGTGGATGGATGGATGAAACCCTTGGCCAGTTCTTCTTCATTGTACGCTTTCATTGCTTTAGCCTCAGTTTCTGACAAGGGAAAGATTCTGCCTCTAGGTGGAGAAGTATCAGGTAACAGATCAATGGCGCAGTCACTAGAGCGATGCAGCGGTAGTTGCGAGGCTTTGGTTTTACTAAAGGCTTCAATCAGATCAGCATACTCAGAAGGTACATGTGGTGCTATGTTGGACTGATTAGTCACTTAAGTGGTTCTTACAGGTATAGGGGTGATAGGTTTTAGACTTGGATGAGCAGCTAGGGTCCCATCGCATGATCTGCTTCTCACGCCATGAAATTTGTGGGTTATTGTCCTGCAGCCAGGGTAAACCGAGAATGACTGAGTTGTGAGGAGAGTGGATGACAAAGAGGCGAATAGTTTCAGTGTGTAAAACTCCAACTTGCAGAATGAGATCAGTAGTGGTGTACAGTACCTGGCCGGTCTCCAGGGGACGCCCATCTAGTGCTGCCACTGCCAAAGGAGAGTTGCAAGGAATTAGTGGTATCTTATGCTGTCGGGCTAGATCTTCGTCAATAAAGTTGCCCGCTGCCCCTGATTCTACCAAGGCTTTGGTGGTGATGACATCAGATAGAAATGTTAATTTTACTGGCACTTCAAAACAAGCAGTAGTTTGGATGGAGGAAATCAACAAACTCACCCTGCGACTGTGTGTTTGAGAGGGTCGTGTCGGGCAGTCAGCTCTCAAATGTCCCACTTGGCCACAATATAGACAGAGATGATTATTGATGTGGCGTTCACGCTCCTTTGTGGAGAGATGTGTTCGACTGACTTGCGTGGGTTCAGCGTCATCACTGGGTTGATTCATTTGACCGAGGGGGCTGGTAAAATGGTTAGGTCTCCTGGAGCGAATGAGATTGTCGATACGAATAGCGAGGTCAATGAATTGGTCCAGGGTTCTGCCTTCATCATGGCAGGCCAGCTCTGATTGCACATCTGTGTTTAATCCTTGACGAAACAGCAGTTTTAATGTGTCTTCCACCCAAACAGTTTATGCAGTGAGAGTGCGAAAAGCCAGAGCGAATTCAGCTGCGGTATTACTTCCCTGACGAAGTGCAAGCAGCTATTCCCCAGCAATCCTTCCTCCCTCAGAATGTTTGAAAACCTCTCTTAGTCGCTGAATAAAGTCATTGAAAGTGGTGCGGTTTAACCCTCGATTGGCCCATACAGCTGTTGCCCACTCCAGCGCCTTTCCCGTGAGTAGGGAACACACAAGAGAGATCTTACTATCATCAGTCGGGTATAACAAAGATTGTTGAGCCAGGAACACAGAGCATTGCATGAGAAAGCACTTACATTTGGTTGGGGTACCGTCAAATTTTCCTGGGAAGGCTAAACGTGGATTAGCAGTCACTGTGCAGTGAGGCATTATGATAGGTACCTGACTCGCTTGAGGCACTGCAGAAATGGATTCAGGTGCAGGCTGATGGAGACACTGAATGGATTTCACCAACTCCTCCGTTAACGAGGCGAGTCAACTAAGTTGATGTTGGTGAGACGGCAGTAGGTTTGCTTGGACAGAGAGTTTGTTGGATAGATGCATGAGGACCACTGGATTGATAAATGTCGAAGTCTTCTGTAACAGTGACTCAGGTTGAGTGGGATCCATGTGCAGTTTATTTAATACAGCAAGTTCAGAGTACAGACAAGCATGGGTTGAATAACCAGGGCAATCAACAATATCAGAGGCAGAGCAGTAATGTGGTGAAACAGGCAGAGGATCGGGGCAGGCAGCAAACATCAATAGAAATAGTCCAGGCAAATACAATGGTAGGCAGGCTGCAAACATACGTAAAGAGGTAATCCAAGGCAGAGTCATACATGGGTAGAACAACACAGGAAATAATAACACTCAGAAATGTAGCCGGGGCAAACAAGACTTCACAATGAGTGAACAAACACACAGGGCTTAAATAGTCTGATTGATGTGGAACAGATATGCAGTAATCAGTCCAGGTATGTGGGTACTTGGGAAATGTAGTCCAATGTTAATACTCAGGCGAGGGAGACCTCCGGTGGCCGATTGAGGAACCTTCACCGGCGTTCGTGACAGTATGCAATATAAAGGACTGTGGTTATTTATATAATAATTATTATATTAGTAGATAGCATGTGCCCCCTTTGTTTTTCCTGGATATTTTTAAAGCATTATAAAGTGAATCTGGACTTTATATGCGTCAAACGATCATGTCTTGTGCATGCATTCTTTATATGTACGGCAAAGTTTAACCATGGATTTAACAAATAAAAAATATTTGTCCTGCATAAAGTGAGATTTTGTCCAATATATATATATATACATTAGATGAAATCATGTTTAATGATCCTAAAACAAATAAAAATTATTTAATTCACAAATGAAACTGCCTTCGTTTAAGAAACATTTTTTTTTTCTAATGTACAATCATTTATGGCTTTTTTTCTTGTTATCTGCAACCACTAATCTAAAGTCATTTTTTTTTTTACGTTTCACTTATCATTAAGGTGTGGATATGGCTTTGGGAAACTGACCAGCAGTTATGTGCCACTTTATCCCAAAGCAGAAATCGAAAGCAACAGTCGGTCGACTGAGTGAGATAATTCCGCTATGAAATTTTCTCTGTGAGAGCAGAAATCTTTACCAATCAAATGCTCAGTCGTACAGTGGAGGCATGAAAGCAGAATCCTCGTGCTCTCTGGCAATGTGAAACTTACGATTCCAAAAGGAATATTTGCCAATTCTCACGGTCTCTCCACACTCTCCTCGTTCTTAACTTTGATTTATACTTTGCATTTATTTAGGCTATACGGTTTGCAACTTCACTAAAACAATGTTAGAGCTCCATAACCTCAGGCCTATTCCTTCCTTTCGCAGATTCCCAAACCAGCATATCACAAAGCGCATTCTGGGTTGAGCGAGCGACACTGAGCGGCCTGAGCGAGCGGAATCTTCAAAAAGGCGCTCTCTGCTCAGGTGAAATTATCACCGCTCCACTTCGCTCACATGCTCTGCCCTGTACACACTTGAATAAAGATCATTTTTAAGGAAGGACTTAAGTCATGATAACCAAAATAAGTACTTTGTTGTTTGAAGTTTTCAATGAAATATAATATATAAGGAGTAAAAAGTACGATTGCTTTCCTTGGCAATGTAATTGAGTACAAGTAGCCTGTTCTCAATAGTACTCAATTAAAGTATAATTAACTCTTAAGTAATAAAGCACTTTACACCACAGGTTTGCAAACACTGTTTCACTGATTAACTCGTTCTCGCAATAAATTCATTCCAGATTATTTCCAAACCCAGGCTTTCCAGTGAAGCAGTGCGTGTCAAACCTGAGATGGGCAGAAATACTCTTTACAAGAGCAGTTTCCTCCTTGGTATTCATCTAAAAAACCTGGAACCTGGAACATCAGCCATTGTATAAACTTTCCATGTAAATGGCAAGTATTTTAGTAATAAAAAAATGACCTTTCTTATCCTCTTTAGAAATATCTTGGTATTCCTTGAGTTTTTTTTTTTTAATCCCCTTTTCTCCCAATTTGTAATGCCCAATTCTCAATACTTAGTAGGTCCTTGTGGTGGCACGGTTACTCACCTCAATCCGGGTGGCGGAGGACAAGTCTTAGTTGCCTCCGCTTCTGAGACAGTCAATCCGCGCATCTTATAACATGGCTTGCTGTACATGACACCGTGGAGACTCACAGCATGTGGAGACTCATGCTATTCTCTGCGATCAACACACAACTTACCATGCACCCCATTGAGAGCGAGAACCCCTAATCGCGACCACGAGGAGGTTACCCCATTTGACTCTACCCTCCTTAGCAACCGGGACAATTTGTTTGCTTAGGAGACCTGGCTGGAGTCACTCAGCACACCCTGGATTCGAACTCGTGACTCCAGAGTTGGTAGTCAGCATCAATACTTGCTGAGCTACCCAGACCCCCTGTGAATCACTTCTGAAACTCGTATTGTAAGGCAAATACTCAGATGTCAACACTGAAAGTTCATGTTTATTTTATGGAAGGGCTTCAGAGTAGCAACAGCACTGGATTTCCTGGATTAATGACCTGGATTTCTGCATTTAAAACCTACAATTTGTCTGACTCAAGTCTTTAGAAACTCTTCTAACCCTATACAGTGTTATGAGCTTCAAAAACTCTGTTTTACACCATAACTGTTACTGGATCATGTATTTTTTCATGGCTTGTACTTTTACACCGTTACTGTACTTAAGGACATTTTTCAAGTACCTGTAAGTTTTCAGAGTATTTTAACCAACACAAAATATGTATCGTTTTAAAGCTTAGAAGCTCTACTTTACAATGCATGTAGCCATTATGCCCAAAACTGAACAAGTGCTTTGAAATTTTCAGAAAAATCAGAAGTGTTCCATTTTGATAATTCATTAATTATTTTGCACTGTACATTTATTGTAATCAGTAAAAACATAAAACTCATCAAATAGCCATGTGTCATATGTTGTTGGAAAGCTCTCAAAGAGTAGAGAACAACCAGCCTCTTTGTTTTACTCACAGACAAAAATTTAGCAAGTAATATGTATATGTATATCTAAGTATATGTCTTTTATTTATGTTTGTGCTGCTAATATGCCAAGTTTTCGCTTATAACTTCATGAAAAATAAACGGAACATAAAATATCACTTACCACTACTTGATTATCTTTCAAACAAGCCCACACACAAGGTAATCGGATGCATGAATCATTAGATAATCCACATGAGGCACAATGTTACATATGGCCACCAGGAGATGGTGCTAAATACATGACACAGACTCAATGATGACTCATATGGCACAGAATGAAACTCATTCTTTAAAATCTCTTTAATAAAATCATGTATGCATGCTATGAAAACCTTTAGTTATTGTTGTGTTTGCATGTGTAATTAGTTCTTATGTACAATTATTATGTTTTATTTGTTTGGAGATGTTTTTTGGACACTATAATAAATATTTTTTGTAATGCTATAACTTTTGATTGCTTTGTCGTATCAACAGAAATTGTTTCTTAAATACAGTTGACACGATTGGGAACAAAACAAAAACAGTTTTTCAGAGCCACCTTATTTACACCCAAAGATATATAATGTCAAATATAAATATAAATATAAATATAAATATAAATATATATATATAAAAAGTGAATTTTTGGCTCCAATTATTTTTGTGATTTTTCAGCAGTTTCTCAGTCTGAGAGTCTCAGAATTTATCAATTTATATCAAGTTTTTTTTTAAAGATGATAACAAACAATTGACCCTCCTTGTTTTTTTGTCGAGTTTAAAAATACCTTCAGAGATTAAATGGTAAACCTATACAATTCCACAAAAAAAAAAAAAAAAATGATAATCCTAATAGATCAGTACTTTTACTTTTAATACCCAAGTACATTCAAAAGTAAGAACTTTTGTACTTTTACTCAAGTAGAATTTCCAAGGGGTACTTACACTTTTACTTTTACTCGGGTACAGTATTTACATACTTTGCCCACCAGTATTATAACTACACCTGATTTTTGTAATGTAAAATGTTGCTAATTTGTCTTATCAAGACTGTCTTCTGACCTCATTATAAATAGATCTAATTTTAGGAAACTTTTATGCAGATGTCCGTTTAAAAATCCAGTTAAAAAGTGTTAACATACTTTTTTCCTCTAATTGTTTCGTAACTATGACTGTTTATCCACGCCTTATGAAAGTGTTTGCATGAGAAAGGATGCTATATTTTGTTGAATTTCTTTATATGTGATGAGGAAATGGGATTAGAGAAATTCATTATCCCTATACTAAACAAAAGGTGTCATTATCACTAATGGGACGTGGGGCGAGTCAGAGGAGTGACCTGTGTGTCACCCTTGAAATCACCACACCCTCTGCTATGTGCATCATAGATTTGATTTTCAGGTTATGATGAACATTTGTGAGAGTGAGGTTGTGCAGTCTCAAGTGATTCCCATTACCATTTTACCCATTTATTTTTATTGAATTGTAATATCTCTGTGAAGCACTTTGTGATTTATATCTGCGAAAGGTGCTATATAAATAAACTTTACTTACCATGCTTTGTAAATGGTGACTAATCATAGTCTCACTAATTATGCTCTTATACGAAAATAGAAATATTAATAACAAAAATACACCACTTTAAGACTTCATCAGTCATATAAATGTAACTATTACATGTATGAACATTGCACTTACAAAAAAGTACCATGGAACTACCGTAATATTCTCTAAGTAAACATTGGAGTGTCATAATTCAGTAACAAAGTAACAGTCAAAGGACTTTATTTGCATGGAACACAAAAGATGACGTTTAGCAGAACGTTCAAGCAGCTGTTTTCCATACACTGAACATGGAAAGTGATTCACTGTCATTGTATGGAAAAGAGCAGCATGGACATACAATGATAATGATATTTGAAGTTTGACATGATGGTGAGTAAATGATGACAGAATTTGTCATTATAAAGTCATGATTAGTAAAAAAAACAATCTTGACTTCTGTTTTTATTCTACATTTGGATTACCAAACTGCATACCAAGAAAGTGAATAATATAATATGATATGTGATGTGATATTTGATATATGATATGATTAAAAAAAAAAAAAAAAAAAAATTAAATGCATGCAGTAAGCATAGTATACCTTAAGATTTTAATTGGGTTTTCTGCAGGCAAAATGTAAAATCTGATATATTAAATCTGAATAGTAAGAATATTACAATCAAAATGTTTTAGCCTATTTGTAATATTTATGCATTTCATTAATGCATAATAAATTCAGTAATCTTTATCAAAATAAAATTATAAAAAATTAAATATTCAATCAAACATATTTTAGCCTATTCTGTAAAATGTATGCATTTTAATTTAATAACAAATTTCACCAAATTGAATTTATCAAAATAAAATGAATAAAACTTAAATATATTCAAGCTTTTATTAATTAAATTAATTTAAAGATGGAAATTTGTTCTAAAATTAAAATGCTTAAATCTTAAAAATAGGCTAATATTATTTATTTATTTATTTATTGAGTATATAATCTGTAGTTGTGTGCCGGTTGTGTCTGCCATTCATTACTGCATTTAGCACTGATGCCAAAGAAAACAGAAAAAACAGGTTTTGTGTATGGTGTCATTCCGAACTAAATGTACTACAACTAATTCTAATTTCTCAGTAAATTTTTTTGCTTTTGTCATTTTAAAATACATTGAGAATTTAACATTTCATCAAATTGAATTGCCTTGTTCGTTTGGCTGAATGCATGGTCTGTTTTGATCAAGATTTGAACTGTATTTGTAGTAAGTAATATAAAGTTGTATAGTAGTATAAAATATTATATGTTTGTTGGAGATATGTTATTTTGTATTATATGGAGCAGTAAACAATTTTGATTACACTGGCTTTTGCTTGGAGGTATTTACTCATTTATTGTTGGAAAATAATATTACTCTAAATCATATAAATGACCATTTTAGAATAATCAGGATCTTGTTGTATTATAATCCACTAGTGAAGGAATCTAAACAATGTATGACCAACTGTATACTGTAATGTTCATAAACATATGCACATTCATATTCCTCCATTATAACTTTTTATAGTTACACTGTTTATGAAATGCTCCACGCCTGTCTGTCCTGAACTCACCTTTTGCCCCACAGATGTGTGAGTACAGTAAGAGTAACTATTTTTCATTCAGGGACACTGTACAAACTGTGTCCACCCCATGAAATGCACAATTCTTCCGTGTGTGTGATTGCACAATCATGGAATTGTTGGTACTGACTGTATCATTTCGCATTGTTTTCAGAAGTGAATGTGGTCCGACCACTTTTGACAAAAAAATCAGGGAGGAGCAGGAGGGAATCATATAAAAAGCACAATAAACCACAGGATTAGTTAATCTAACGGTAAGCGACAATAAACAGCTGAATCTCATGGACGGTAAGCTTCATGTGTGTTTTTACGTGTATTTTATTTGTTTACGTGTATTTTATTGTTTACAAAAAGTTTTACTTTTTACATTAAACTTTTGTAAACAATTACAAAAAGCAAAGTAGCCATTTTTATTCTGAAACCTCTCTTACAACTTACAAAAAAAGGCATGATTTTTAGAAATAATGTAGTTGTTTTTAAAATGTAAGGTATTTGTTGCATTTTAATCTTTATCATTAAAATCTGATCATTTAACTGTGCTATTATTTTTTGATATATATATATATATATATATATATATATATATATATATATTCCAAAACCTTTCCAAAAATCATGACTTTTTTTGCATGTTTTAGAGTATTTTTTATTTTTTTTAAATGTATTTTAACTTTAAATCTGATCATTTACTGTGCTGTTATTTTTGTTAAAAATGATAATATTTTTTTGATTTATAAGTTTATATTTGATATATAGTTTAAAGTCAAAAGCAATTTCACATTTGTTTATTGTTTGATTTTGTTCATTTTGTATAGAGTTAAAGTTTCGAAATGTGGACCTGCAACAACTTCCAAACCAGCTCCGCCACCGGACCGACGGTCTGAGTTCCAGCACGCTGGTTGTGCGGAGAGGACAGTCCTTTCAAATTCAAGTGAACTTCGATGGAAGGCCATTTGATTCACGGAGGGACAAACTGATCTTCAAAGTACTTTTAGGTATGTGCATGTGTTTTTGAAAAAGTGAACATACAAAATCACTCTGCGTCTATAATGCCCAAATTCATCAGTATGCGTGTTACTCAATGTGTTGACCCAAAGCAACTACTGTAATTGCTGATTTCCGTTCCCACAGTAACAGCGATTTCTCTTATTGGTGGATCTCTCTTCAAGATTATAGTGTAGTTCTTAACTGGGATTTCAGAAATTAAACATGATTTCTTAAAAATGATGTTTAAAACACAACAACTCATGGCTTCTACAGAAGCATAAACCCTCAATTAATGACCTCAGAGCTCATGATGGATCTGTCTTGAAAGGTTTACACAGTAAATCACTCAAATTTAATTTTCCATGTGGAGAAAATGAATGTGATTTTTACTTCCAGAACTAGACTTTTGCGCTCCCCTCCTGAACTCACTCTTCTCTCATGTTCTCTCTACAGGTCCGTTTTCTGTCCAGATCCCCATCTCTGTTTCTGAACAGACTTCTCCGTCTCAATGGAGCGCAACTCTCAAACAGGGTGTACCCAACCTGAATTCACCACGGGCGGTATCGGTGTTGCTTTTCAGCCCCGCGTCTGCTTCTATTGGGGTTTACACCCTCAGTCTAACAATCGAGACTCGCACAAGTGTGAAAAAAACACACTCGCTCGGCCAGTTCACATTACTCTGCAACCCCTGGAGCCTAGGTGAGTCCTTTTCTCTGATGTGCATTCGAGCATTATAAATATACGATGGTATCATTAATACATGTAATGTTTATTAAACTTTTATCATTCTGCTATTGCAACCGTTTTAGACCAAAAGCACCCTTGTGTTAAATCACTTTTGTGGCTTATTGTTAACTATGATACTATTATACTGTATATTTTGTAGCTGATTCAGTGTACCTGTCCTCTGAGGATCTGAGAAAGGAATATGTGAGGAGTGATATCGGAGTGTTGTTCAAAGGCTCAGCCAATAACTACACCGGCAGACCATGGTCTTTTGATCAGGTGAGATTGGCTTGGAGGTGTGAGATGTCTTTCATTGACTGGGTTGAAAAACTGTTTCACAATAACCATTGTCATTAGTGACTGACCGATATAGGTTTTTTTAATGGCTGATATCGATATCTAGAACTCCACCTAGTCTCATAGGATGAATGTTACTATAACTGACATTTACATGCCGTTTTCTAAGTTTTGCCGCAGTTTTCTGTTAAAATGAACACTAGAGGCACTACAACAACTGTGCATTTAATTCACGTTCACACAAATCATGAGTACAACAGCTGATTATGACTTTATAACACTAATATAAATACTCTATTTTCGCTCTATTACTCACGCACTACACATTTGCACTACATCACAGACATCCATTAATTCCACCCCGGCCCACCCTTGGCTACGCCACTGTTCCCAACCCTGATTATCACTATTATCAATATTGGCCTTCTTTATATACACTACCAGTCATATATTTGGGCACAGTGACAGAATTTATGTTTCTCATTGTCGTTTAAACCTTTACAGCTTACATGCTTGAAATTAGTTTCGTAGACCAAAAATTTCTTTACAAAACTAAAATACTGAAATGGAAATTTCAATTCATTTAAAAAAAAAAAAAAAAACATTTTTGGGATGGATATTAAATTAAAAGCAGTTAACAAATATCCAGCATACATGGAACTCCTTCAGTACTGATTAAAAAGATAAAAATTCTAGCGAGTAGGTGTGTCGAAACTTTTGACTGGTAGTTTAAATATTTCGTGTATATGTTTATTTTAGTATCTTTTTTTTTTTACTTGTGCAATGCATTTTCAGTATGAAAAGGGGATATTGGACATTTGTATGAAGCTGTTTCAATTGAGTCCTCAATATCAAGCTGATGTGAAAAGAGATGTACTCAAATTCTCTGACCCCATATACATCAGCAGAGTGATTTCAGCAATGGTGAGTCTCATCTCCTTTATTCTTTTTCTCATTCTCTCCTCTCCCTCCCTCGAAATATTAATATAGTCTCTCTCTCTCTCTCTCTGTGTGTATGAACAGGTAAACTGTCAGGATGATAAGGGTGTGTTAATGGGGAACTGGTCAGGGGACTTATAAAGATGGTGTTAACCCCTCACAATGGTCCGGCAGCGCTGATATTCTTCAGCAGTGGTCAAAAAAACAGTTTAATCCTGTCAAATATGGACAGTGTTGGGTCTTTGCTGCAGTTATGTGTACAGGTGGGACAGATATACATTTTAATATCTGTTTTAAAGGAATGGTTTGCACAAATGTTGTTATTATTTACTGTACTCACCCTCATGTTGTTCCAAAACCAATATTTGTTCTGTGGAACACAAATGGAGAAATTTGACAGAAACTTTGTGCTGCTCTTTTCCATGCAACAAAAGTTTATAGTGATGGTATCCGCCAAGCTCAGAAAAAGACAAGGACAAAAAATAAACATCATAAAAGTAGTATGATTTTTGTTAAGTTATAACTTTTAACCTTTTAAGTTATTCACTGAAAATCTTCCTCTTTACTGTAGCTCTCAAATCTCATTATGCATATTTGAACTGCCGCGCCACATTCAGAAAAAAAAAAAAAACATTAAAAAAAACCAATGCCGTTTGAGGCCAGTGACATCAAGCATATTGCAATGCGTATTTCTAAATGTAAACACGAACATGAATGAGATCTTTGAGCTTCGATGGAGGGACAGATTATCAGTGAATAATGACTCAAATGTTCTGTTTGAGGGCGAGTAAAAAAAAGAGATTTTTTGAGGGAACTATTCCTTATCATTTGTCATTTAAACCAGAAAGAGACAAAGTTATATTTGATTGGCATTAGTGCTATTGCCGATCAACATCAAATACAATTCTTTTTTTATGGTTTAATAGTAATGAGAGCCCTTGGCATCCCGACTCGTGTGATCACCAACTTTAACTCTGCCCACGACACAAACGGAAACATGGTGATTGAGGAGTACTACACGGAGAAGGGCGAGAAACTGTCACTCAGCCGGGATAGCATTTGGTGAGTCTTGATGCATTGATTATGCAGCTAAAAATATATGGATTTCTCTGCATGGGATATTTATTTTATTTATCTATTTTAAATCAATTCCATGGCCGTACTCTAACAAAATTAGCATCTTATCAGCCCTTCAAAAAATGGTGTTACTCTTCTTTGTAGAAGTCTGTGGATAATAATCAGTGCAGTTATCACATGGCTTCAAATAAACAGGCTATACCAGTCGTCTGCTAGTTGTCTGTCATCACATTTCAGATACAAACTAACCAAAACTCATGTCAAGCTACAGATAAAGTCATGTGATCTGAAGCAAGAGCTAATGGAAATATTTATTTATTTATTTATTTTTGGAAATAATATTTCAGACACCTGAAACCCCACTGCAGCAAGTTTTTTTTTTTTTTTAGTTTTTTTTTTATTATTATTGTTTTTATTTATTATTAATTCTGCGGTAATAAAACACAGAATAATGTTGTAAATTTACAAAAAAATAAATAAATAAAATAATATGAAATAAAAAAAGTTAGCAATATTTATGCTGCTAAATTATGGCAGAAATGCATCATCACATTCTGTGAAAGACTGTTTCATTAACGTTGGTTTACATTTCTGAGACTATATCTTCTAGCAGATATGAATTTGTTTAACAGAATAAAATGTTAATGAAAATTACAGTTCTTAATGTTATTCTTTTATAATGCTTTTATAATAATTTTATAGATGAAACTAGGCACTCAAGGACATGGTCTTGTTCATATATAGCCTAATAGCCAGGACCGTTTCTTGCTATAAGCAGTAAAAGTGGGCACTAAGGTCCCCTGAGCCACCAGGGGGCCCCGCAAAGCAAGGCCGTTTTTTTATTGTATTTTATTATTATAAAATATAATTATTATATATTTATAATTATTAATATAATTGTATATAATTATTTATTGTTATTTATAGACATTTATTGTTTATTTGTATAGTTATTATTATAATTTTGTTTGCTCAGAAAATGGCCCTGCTAACAGCTGGCGTATCTTATTGCTTAAATAAAAAATTAAAGAAATTCCGTTTTTCAAGTTGAAAGTATTTTCACTTAATCTGAATGAAGCCAGTATAAAAAGATAAATGAGCCATTGATATTGCTGGAATCACTGCTTATTTGTGAATGTCTTTGTTTATTCCTCAGTGACGTTTGTGGCTGTTTGACTAGTAATATTACAACAACCTAAAATAATTAATATCTTCATTCTTAAATCTCTGGGTTCTGTCAGGAATTTTCATGTGTGGGTAGAGTGCTGGATGAAGAGGCCTGATCTGGGTCAAGCGTACGACGGTTGGCAGGTTCTCGACCCAACACCCCAAGAGCGGAGCGCAGGTAATAACATTCAT
This sequence comes from Myxocyprinus asiaticus, assembly GCF_019703515.2. Classification (NCBI taxonomy): domain Eukaryota; kingdom Metazoa; phylum Chordata; class Actinopteri; order Cypriniformes; family Catostomidae; genus Myxocyprinus; species Myxocyprinus asiaticus. Next base: position 50,930,840 of record NC_059352.1, on the reverse strand, counting down.
TTTTCGAGGTTAACGGATGTAGAGTATTTAGTGTGTTCTTTATCCCTGTCGAAAAGACCAGCTAAGACCAGTTCCAGAATTCCAATCTTGTCCAGGCCGGTTTATGCTATTCTATTGCTTATCTAGCATAGCCATAGGCTCTGTTCCACAACCTAGTGAGCAGCCTACACAGTGTTTATTGTATGGCATCATAGGCATGAAGGCATTGTTATGGTTTGCAATATTGTTTATGATTTTAACTAAAATATATATTCAAATTTGAGATTAACCTGATCAAGAAAATGACCTAGGCCTACCACTGAAATTATGTGTCAAAATGGGGGAATTGTCAACCATGTCACTGTCAAATACATGACCCTATAGGGTCAACTTTTGGGTAACATAGTTGATGTGACCCTACTGTGTCCACTGATGATAATTAAATATTGTCCATAGATCAGTTTTTTCATAATTTAAGCCTGTATGTGTCAGAGGACACTGAGGGTGTGCGTGCCCTCGTGCATGTGTGTGCGTGCATGCGTGTGAATCATGATGATTAGGCATTAAGGGACATATAATTGATTTTACAAAATTAAGCAGATATTATTCCTTTGCAAATTAAAAAAGAGCTGTCATTGTATTTTGTGAAAAAAGCAGGATATTGCTTTTTCAACTATGTTACTTTCACTGTCAACTATGTTACAGCTGATTTTTTTACACATCAAATAACAATAATGCTGCTTCTGATATCCTTCAAGGTGTATTTTACATCCACAAAGGTTAGAGTTTTACAAAACATCCCTTAAAACTACCAAAATTATATTTAAGGCAGATTTATGATTTAAAAAATAAAAATAAATGTTACTGTCACTGGTGACCATGCTAAAAATATTACATGAATATCTGCAAAAACATACAATTCATACATATAATTATTTAAAAAAAATTACTGGACATATGGCAGAATAGACAAAAGAACCCTTAATTATGTGTGTTACTTGAAGTGTTGCATTTAATCGGTGTCTGTAATGGCATGCAGTCCGTAACATAGTTGACAAACTCACTAGGAAAAACATCCTTTCCTTTATAATATCAAAAAGGTATTTAATGCTTAAGCTTTGTAACTAGTAGATATGTTAAACTGAAAGAATATTTGAAATAAAACCAATAGTTGTTTTCTTGAGCAAATACTTTGTTTTTGTACTTTTTTTATTGACATGAAATATACCCCCAGTTATAGAATAAGCCAGGTTCTTGCTGGTTAAGCTGCTCAGTCAGTGTGCTTTTGCTGTTTTAGAGGTTTGAGCAGACTTTAGTTAAACAGCCTGATGAGCACAAACTCTAGCATGCAATAATGGGGACCAGCATGCCTGCATTCAAAATGCAATGTATGCTAGTGGCCAGCACATGCTAATATTTTTCAGCAGGGATATTTTTGTTTCACAGATTTACATTGTGATAATCCTCCCTAAAAATGATTAAAAAAGAAATGTTTTCTGCAGGAATATATCGTTGTGGCCCTGCAGCGGTGAAAGCCATTCATGATCAGAAAGTGGACGCGGTGTACGACGTGCCGTTTGTCTTCGCAGAAGTGAATGCAGATGTGCGTACAATGATCACAAGGAATGGGAAGATATTAGAATCCAGAACGGACACTAAGAGAGTCGGAGCCCTGATTTGCACCAAGCAGCCAGGATCAATGCAAATGCAGAATATCACCTCAGAATATAAAAATGAAAGGGGTAAGAATCTTTTTGAAGCAAGCAATAAGACAGAAAATTACATAATTTTAAGGATGCTTTTACATCGTGACCAAATCTTTTCTTAATTCTTTTTCAGATTCATTCAGCAGAGAGAGCAGTAAGTCATTTAAGCCTTTTGTGTTTTTAAGTATTGAGAAGTTGTTAGACAAATTAACTCAGTGTCAGCTGGACACATCTACTCATATAGAATATTATAGAATAACAGTAAAGTCATCAAAACAATGAAATAACACACAACCAAATAAAATCTTAATTTGAAATGTATTGTAGCTACATTAGTTAACTTGAACTAACAAAAATACTTTTACAGCACTTATTAATCTTGACTAATGATCATTTCAAAACGCACTATTACATTTTGAAAATTCAACGTTGTAAATGTTAACATTAGTTAATGCATTTTGAACTAACAATAATTTTTATAAATTAACATTAAACAAAATTAAGAAGTGCTGTAAAAAAATATTGTTAATTGATAGTTCAACTTATTGTAAATTGTTGCCAGAAATAAATATTTTTCTACAAAACTAATTTCAAACATTTAAGCGTAAGCCTTTAGATCCAAAGGTTTTCAATCATAAGAACCATTAAGTGTCTCCAAACTTTTGACTGGTAGTGTATAATATTTCTTATTCATCCAAATTTCACAAATTAATACTCTTTTCCAGTAGCTGCCAGAGAGGATCATTCTACAATGAAAAAAGGTGAGTTCTAGCATTGTTTTTTTCTTTCAATAAACACTATTTGCATTTTGTCTGTTTGAATAACACAACTAAACACAGTGATCTAATATTACATTTTGTGTGTTTTTGCATGCAGCTTCAGAGGGCATAACTGTTTCTCTAAGTCTTCTGAAAGCCCCCGTAATGGGAGAAAACATTTCATTCAGCGTCATAATCACCAACAATGAGGCTGTTCCAAAAGACCTGAAAAAGCATGTGAACGCTCAGAACAAAGAGTACAACGGCAATCCAATCACAACCTTCTGGGAGGCTCACGATGATCTCAAGATCAGTCCTAATGAATGTAAGAGCTCTTGATGAGTGCAGTTTTCTGAACCTGTATTGATGTATTTCCAATTGAAATAGGAAGTTTGCGTGTAGGGTTGCCACTTTTGAACTTGAGAAATACGGGACACTCTCTGTAGAGAGCGATTCAATATGGGAAGAATCATTTACACAACAAAGGCAAAATTTCCAACCAATGTCGAAGTTGAAATAACCTTACTCTGCTGGGGTGATCCCTGTTGAGGGTTTTCGGCGGGACGGCATCTAACCAGCTTAAATATGGGACAAATCACATCCCGTATTGATTTGATATAGGGCGCACCATTTTATCTTTAAATACGTGACAATCCCTTATTTGGGTGAGACATGTTGAAAGCCTTGTCCCTTTGAAGTTTGCGTAACAGCCGTGAACCATGATTTCATTTTAATTAAAATATCTGAAGCTGGAGTGTGCAGTTTCTGCTCCACTTCTGGCACAAAACTGAATTGCAAAATTTACTAGATAGGTAAAGTTTGTCAAGATAAACTTAGATGTTGGCTTGACAAAGTCTTGTCTGAAAGTTTAAACTAGTTTTAAAAGTTTGAAGTTTGATGGTTATACAGACATTACAGTAAGACAATCAGCCAGCTAGAGAGAGAGAGAGAGAGCAACATAAAGCAGATCAAAGGCCTTTTGTGTGTTTGGTTACATTTGAATTTTGGACAGTTTGGGAGTTTGAATTAACGAGCATTCCATTGGCCCATTTAAACATTCTTTCAGTGGGATTTGTTGTTTTTGACAGTTGGAGTTTGAATTAACGAGCATTCCGTTGACCCGTTTAAACATTCTGTTCATGGGACTTGTAAGAAGAAACAACAAGTCTATAAGTCTATTGTATTTTACACATATTTGATCTTCTGCTGTGCGAAAACCAAAAGTCAGATCAGTTAGAAAAGACATAGCACACTATTCCAGAACAGTCTGAAGGTCCGTACCAAATTTCGTGGATGTAGTTTGAAATCTCTTGGAGGAGTTATTGTTAGAAATTTTGGTCTTGGTTTAGGGATTTTGAAAAAAACCTAAACAAAGTTTGTAGAATAACAGTATGTTGGCTTCATCGAGCCAACATAATGACTGTTTTCAAACACTCCCTGACTGCCATTGGTTGAGCATGTAGTCCCAAACGCACAAAATTGGTTGACCCAACGTTGTTATGTCTGGCCAAGTCAGACTGATTTAACAAACAAAAAGCAATTCCTGAATCTATGGAATCTTGATCATCCATCTATCAATTTAGATTCATTTTAAATCTACTTGGGAAACAGAATATGAGTGAAATTATTAAATGGGAATTACACAGTCTTCATACAGACGTCATTTGTCACTGTGTGGTTCTGCATGACCGATTTCTGTTCTCTGTTCTCCACCAGCTGTGACTATAAAACACGACATCTCGTTCCGCGAGTATGCACTGAAGGAGGTGAGAGAGGACTATCTGGTTAACCTGGCTGTGGTTATAGAGGATGTGAAGTCACAGAAGAGAGAACTGGCTACTGAAGAGTTCAACATCACCAGCCCTGCCCTCATTATACAGGTATGGTGGCCCAACATGGACAACGGTTGAGGTTTAGTCTATATTAAAATATTTAACCTATTTTATTGCTTAACCTGTTGAAGCTCATGCTACATGTTCTTTGTCTTATTGTGATACATGCTTTTCTCATTGCATATTCTTACACTCATTTCAATACCACAGTAAAATGGGTTGCGAAGGCAATTTCATGTTAGCTTTAAGTAAGAAGAAACAACGAAGAATACATAGTTGTATATTAATACAGCAATTTAATGTGATACCTTTTCATTCTTCCAGGTTGCAAATGAGAACTCGGTCATTGTTAACACTCAGCAAGCTGCAACGGTGATGTTCACAAGCCCGTTCAATGTTCCAGTGAGTGGAGAACTTATAGTACTGGGTTCGGGACTCTTGGAGGAGAAGGTTGAAATGAGGTTTGTAAAGTGTTTTTGCTTCAGTTCAGTGCATGCCGGTAAGAAATCGACTTTCGTCAGCGCTGATCGCCCAATACAAATACACCACCATTCATTTTTTATCCATTTTTGTCTACTTCCCTTTATTTAGTAAGAAAGTAACAACTACTGAGCCAACTATAAATTCTATACTGTAGTAACTTGTCATTAGCCATCACCTTCATTGCAAAATGTAATTTATTATGATTTTACATTAGTAACAATAACTCTAGTAACTACACACACACACAAAAAAAGTTGAATGAACTTAATAAAACTGAGGAAAACTTTTCCAAGCAATTAAATTACACTGTTTTAGCCAAGAATAATTAGTTTGAATGGATTTGATCTAGTCTTGTTGAATGAACTTGAATTTATTTTGTAATATCGACCATTAAAAAATGTGTCGAACGTCAAAGTTTTAATTTTGTTGAGGCGACAGCAAATGTACACCTAGTTTGGCCAACAAAAATTATTTATGTTGTCCCAACACAAATGGATTGAGTAAACTTCCATTTGACAAATTTAAGTGGATTGCATGCTATGAAATAAATTCCTGTGCAGGGAGTCTGCACTAGCAGTGAGGCAGTACAGGCGTTGAATAGTCGAGTACATACTGTGTTTGAAGTGGGAGTGGTGGATTTCTAAGAGATTTTTCACACTGTATTTATCTTTAACATCAGTTGCAACTGCAGTGACTCTTAAAACGACGTCTGTGCCGACCTTTAAGTCAACATTTCTGAGTAATTCACAGGGTACTTCAATGTTTGTGTGCGTGTTAATTAAATGCAAATCACAGCAAATTTCAAATTAAGACTTCAAAATATTTAAAAAAAAGTAGTTTCTTAGGTTTTAAATGATAAACAATAGAATATGTTTAAAATGTGTGAACTTGAGGTGAAATGACTTCAGACATCCACTAAAAATCATCAACACCAGTTGTTGAAAAGTAATTGCAAAAATGGTTCAGAAAAGTGAAAATTTCAAGCAGCATTTGTGTGCATATGATTTGATATGTTGTTATGTAATGCAATGTAATTCATGCATATCAAGTGTGACTATTGTGTGTCATTCTCTAAATGTCATTTTGTTTTAATTGCAGTGTTAAGCTCAAGCCTGGAGAAACCTTGAAGACGCCTGTCCAGTTCATTCCCAAGATGACAGGCCCAAAGATGCTTCATGCAAGTTTAGCGTTGATAAACCTGCCCACTATCCTGCGGGGATTCAAGACCATCAACATTCAACCAGCTTAAAGACATGAAACAGGAGTTAAAGCACTGGTTCTCTGCTGGTTTCACTTCAGGAACAAGATTTTACAGTTTTACTCTTTAAGTTCCTATAACTCAACTGGCAGAGCATGGCACTAGCAATGCCAAGATCATGGGTTCAATTCCCAGGGAACACACAAACTGATCAAATGTATACCATGAATGCACTGTAAGTTGCTTTTCTTCGTAGGAATTTAAAAATGTTTACAAATTTTGTTATTACGTTGAATAAAGCAAAAATCACTACATACAGTATTGTTGTGCTTAGATTATTGCATCTTTAGATTAGCAACATAGTACCAAACTATTGAAATCAATTGTGAATCGAGTCTCTCTTTCTTTCTTTTTTTTTTTTTTGTTCTTTTTTTTTTGTGCTAAATGTGAAGAGCACTATTTGTGTTGCTGCCTATGTAGAGTGTTCTAAATCAGTTACTTTTAGGTTCCATTTCCATTTATGTTTAGAGATGTTACATCAGAAATTAGCATAATTAATTCTGATTCAAAGTAATGTCCAGCATCATCCAATCACTGCCAACCATGTTAAAATAAAATGATACATTATAAATTCTGAATCTATGTACTGATTATCATTGTCTCATGTCTGTCAAACATGTTGAGTGATCCAAACATCATCTGCAGCCTGAAACTGAACTTAGCTGCATAGAGAGCTATAGGATGCTCCCTTGCTCCCTATTTAGTGAATAACTTAACCTCCAGTGTGCTGTCTGTCTGCACTGGTCTCAGAACAGTTTGAAATGCACCTTATTTTCATCCTCACTCCATATAAAGCCTCTGAAAGCAAAATTTCTCAGCTTTTGGATGAACTCATTGATTCTCAATGTGAAAATGCACAGTAAATATAGGATTTCTAATAAAACAAATTAGTGTACATTGTGTTTAGCAGCGTGGCGTTTCACAATAAATCGTTCAATTTAAAAAAAATTGTATATTGGATGAAACTAGAGACTCTAATCTTTTGACTCAAACAGGTTTCAGTGTAAACACTTAATTAGGTTTCTTACCAGATGTAGTTTTGTTGGCGTTTCTCACAAAGACAAACTCTGCTGTGGTCGGTGCCATGTTGTTTTGTCACATGACTCTGTGCGTTGAAAGTTTAAACCTTCACTGACAGTCTTCTGAACTGAGATCAGTTGGTCTAAATGAATTTAAATTATGTGCTGCGTATAGCAAAGCCAAAATACAATGTCCACGGATGTGTATGCGGGGTTGCACAAGGTTAAAACACCTTTTAAAACTGCCATTTTCCATACTTCATCGTCATTAATTCCTCAAATAGAACAGCTCCCACAGCTTTTAAACAAGATGAAGCAAGTGCACACGCTCATCGCCAAGCTTTATTTTAGTTCATGTTTATTCATTTATTAATTTAGCTTACAGTTAGTGAAAGTAGTTGCTTAGTTCCACAACCTGATTAGTTTAATTAAGACATTAATCTTCAGTTGGGGCAGTTGTTGGATTGATACATTAAGACCGCATCACCCAACATTTAAAGCAGAAATTTAAAGCATATCATTTCATAAAAGCACTTACATTAATTCTTCTGTTGAAACACATTTATTATTTGAACTGTTACATTTTTTAAAAAGTTTTAATCATTGTTTTTGTGGGATACAGGGTTACGGCATTTCGTCATCATGGCAACAAATTTTTAAAATTGGCTATAACTACACAGAAAAGTTATTTTATCACACAAAATTCATGTTAACACACATACTGTTTACATCTTGTGACTATACTTTTGAAACAGTGAGTATTTTAACTAGTGCTGTCAATCGATTCAATTTTTTAATCGCAATTAATCACGTATTTGTTTTGTAGTTAATCGCGATTAATCACAGATTTTAAAAGTGCTGAAATTTAACAATATATATTCTTCTTTTCTTGTCAAAATACTTCTATTTCCATTTTAGGAAAGAAAATAAAACAATATGAATCAATATAATGCTTTATTAACATTTTCCAAACAAAGATAGAAATGCACTAAAATAGCACTAATTCAAGTAATAGTAAACTGGTTTGACTAATTGAAAGAACTAGTCCCCACATAGGTTGCATATTCATTGCAATGGGCATTAAATCTCTTAAACTCTCATCATCCACAATATTAATCTGCCTGTAGACTGTGACTATCTGCTTTGTTACAGCAATCGTGAAGCTGCGTTCATGATTCGCATCAGAGCGTCAACGTCAGCGGTGCGTGCCACTTTGAACTCCACATGAAAAGTGCTTACAAACAAACACACTTACAAACGCTGAAAATTACTTGATTTCTATCAAAAGTCCCAACTGGGCTTGTTTTGTAAAAATTCAAAAGAACTGAGTTAAATTTAAATTTGGGTTGTCTGCACACATCCAAAACCACACAACATTTCGGTGCACTACACAATGGAACTCTACTTAGTGTTACAAATATTAGGCTACATACAGTTATAAGATTACACATTTCTAATACATTTCAATATTTAACTCCAATAAGACCAAACATTGGCTATATGGTATTGTATGCCAGAAGAAAAGAAAAAAAAACTTAGGAAAACAACCATATATTAATTTAATATAAATAATGTAATGAAATGGATGGATGTTAAAATGTAAAAAAAAAAAAACAATTAAAAATCAAACGTTAGCATCAACTTTCAATGACCACGTTTTCATACACTTTGGTTTTTGCAGAAAGCGGCATTCTGAGATGGCATGTGTAAAATGTGAATTATTTAACTTATTTTTACTTTATTCCAAAAGACTTAATGAGTATGAAATCAGCTTGAAGAAGGTATATTTCTGAAAGCAGCTTCTTGGTCATCTGGCCAATAATCTTTAAAAAAAAAAGAAAGAGAGAGAGTGAGTGAAAAAAGGGGAATATATGAAATACAAAAAGAATGCATTACGATCACATAATACACATAAGATCAGCTTTTACTTTACCCCTATTTCTTATGCAGAAAATAAATGCAGCCACTCCAAGATGAAATATTACAGCACCAATAACATAAAAGGGGTACAAATAAAGAGTGTCCATTACCTTTAGAAGCAAAATGAAAATAAAGACACCTGTCAGGTACTTTGTCATAAATTAATAACTTTGAAAATTGTACTGCATCAAAGGCCCAGCACAAATTTATAAACCATTTAAAACCATCTGAACATGTTTTTAGATTTTACCAGAATAATATATTAATCCAACTCTTCACTGAATTCCTCACACATGTTGATTCGTATTGACATTTGCAAACGGCTCTCAAAGTGTCACTGAGCGAGCTATAGTGAATATTGCTGCTATTTCTGTAACTCTTGGAAACCACACATTGGTTAAACTGTTGTCTCTACACCCATCCTCTCCAGTGATCATGTGGTTAATGAACATTTCGACTTCCTCAGTGACAACAAACGGCCTTAGCAACTTAACTCATGCAGACATGTCAGACAGTTATAATAATATCTTAACTAATAGGGAAAACTTCTGTTAGAGATTGTCTATTATCAAAGAAGAAAATGTATTTCTCATCAGAGGCTGATGACTACAGATCATATTCAGGATCTTACTTTGAAATGATGACTTGTGCTTGCTGCAAATGTGTGAATTTATTGCCTGTGTGTACTAGTGTTCATCTTATATTTCAGCGCTCTTGTAGACACAGTGGGCTCTACGACCGTGCGCCACGTCTTATCCAATTTTCATGAGAGCACTAATTCTAAGTGCAATTTTCGTGCCAGCGCAAAGCACAAGTGGGAGTGGGTGGGAGTGTTTGCACTATCTGTGGGTGTATGCGTGCAAACTGTGGGTGTATTGTATGGTAATGAAGTGCAAAGCACAATTGACTAATTTCCTGAGAAACTGTCCTGGTTACTTGCGTAACCTCCATTCCCTGATGGAGGAAACGAGACATTGTGTTGATGTAGTGACACTAGGGGTCCCTATACGAAACGCCACAACTGGCTGAACTGTGTTACGTGAACTGGCAGTGTGTGGTGGGCAGACTGCTGTGTGCCTCATAGCCAGCACACCAGGTCGACACGAAAGACAGCGATCATGACCATCCGAAGTTGAGCGGTAAGGACCACAAACAGGAATAACACACAGTTGGAAAGGCATCTTTGAAAAGACGCGACTTTAAAAATACGTTCCGTGTGTGCGCTCTTTTAGAGAAATATATACTCTTTTAGAGGGGAAAAAGGCTCTTTCAGAAAATATACTCTCCAGTTTGTCTGCCGAAGCGCCCAGGGGAGTTCTCTGCAGTGCACCAGTGCAGAGGAGGGAGAAGCCGCTGAAATGTCCCGTCAGATCCAGCAGAGGTGAATGAACAGTAATATTCAGCTCAATGAGCATGACCGTTCGGCTCCGAAGAGAAAATCTGAATGAGTGGTTGCATACCAGCTCCTTTTATACCCGTATGTCCGGGGGAGTGGCATGCAAATACCACTCGCCAATTTTCATTGGCCTTTTATCAAAGACCAGAGGTCTCTCGGGCTCTAGTGTCACTACATCGACGCAACGTCGAGTGAGTGACAGATAGGGAACTTGAACTAACAATGAACAAGATCCAAAGGTTTTCAATCATAAGAACCATTAAGTGTCTCCAAACTTTTGACTGGTAGTGTATAATATTTCTTATTCATCCAAATTTCACAAATTAATACTCTTTTCCAGTAACTGCCAGAGAGGATCATTCTATAATGAAAAAAGGTGAGTTCTAGCATTGTTTTTTTCTTTCAATAAACACTATTTGCATTTTGTCTGTTTGAATAACACAACTAAACACAGTGATCTAATATTACATTTTGTGTGTTTTTGCATGCATCTTCAGAGGGCATAACTGTTTCTCTAAGTCTTCTGAAAGCCCCCGTAATGGGAGAAAACATTTCATTTGGTGTCATAATCACCAACAATGAGGCTGTTCCAAAAGACCTGAAAAAGCATGTGAATGCTCAGAACAAAGAGTACAACGGCAATCCAATCACAACCTTCTGGGAGGCTCACGATGATCTCAAGGTCAGTCCTAATGAATGTAAGAGTTCTTGATGAGTGCAGTTTTCTGAACCTGTATTGATGTATTTCCAATTGAAATAGGAAGCTTGCGTGTAAGGTTGCCACTTTTGAACTTGAGAAATACGGGACACTCTCTGTAGAGAGCGATTCAATATGGGAAGAATCATTTACACAACAAAGGCAAAATTTCCAACCAATGTCGAAGTTGAATTAACCTTACTCTGCTGGGGTGATCCCTGTTGAGGGTTTTCGGCGGGACGGCATCTAACCAGCTTAAATATGGGACAAATCACATCCCGTATTGATTTGATATAGGGCGCACCATTTTATCTTTAAATACATGACAATCCCTTATTTGGGTGGGACATGTTGAAAGCCTTGTCCCTTTGAAGTTTGTGTAACAGCCATGAACGTCATGGTTACTGGTGTAACCTCTGTTCCCTGATGGAGGGAACGAGACGTTGGTGTCGATGTAGTGACACTAGGGGTCACTCTTGGGAGCCCGAGACACCTCTGGTCTTTGATAAAAGGCCAATGAAAATTGGCGAGTGGTATTTGCATGCCACTCCCCCGAACATACGGGTATAAAAGGAGCTGGTATGCAACCACTCATTCAGGTTTTACGCTGAGGAGCCGATATAAGGTCCGGCCATTTCAGCGGGTAGTTCAGCGTTGTGGCAGGAGGGACCAACGTCTCGTTCCCTCCATCAGGGAACGGAGGTTACACCAGTAACCATGACGTTCCCTATCTGTCACTCACTCGACGTTGGTGTCGATGTAGTGACACTAGGGGTCCCTATACAAAACGCCACAAGGCTGAACTGTGTTACGTGAATTGGCGGTGTATGGAGGGCAGACTTGCTTTGTGCCTCATAGCCAGCACACCAGGTCGACACGTAACCTCCCCCAACACAGTTATGAGTGTCGAACGGCCCTTTTTGGGGACAAGTCGACTACCCAGAGATAGAGAAAGGCTTAACCCAGTCTTGGCCTCTTTCCCCTTCTCTTTTTCCACTCCCTAAAAAAGAAGGGGGATTATCCGACTGGGCCGCCAGGTCGAGTCGGGGGGTGTACCTCCCAAGGGGAGGACACCACGGAGACCACACCTCGCCCCAAGAGAGGGGGGATATTTAAGTGGAAGAATACATCACATGGTCTTTCCAACCATGTGGAGAGCCTTCAAGGTAGATCCTGCCCAATGGGGGAGGAGTTACTACAACATGCAGACTGGGGCAGAGGGGCTCTGCCCAAGGAAGACGCAGTTTGCCAGCAGGGAAATGAATTAGTGGAAGATATAGATCGCATGGGGTTAGCCTTACAGGGAACTGCCACATGCGGAGCACCTACCCCAGAACCGGGCTCTTAGATAGCGCGTGTACTGGACTGGCAGCGAGTCTCTCCGAAAACTCGACTGCCACAGGGCTCGGAGGAAGTCAACCAGGGAACAACTTTTGTGAACACTACTGGGAATTAACAGCGCATGTCTTCAGCTCAAAAGGAGGTGGAAGGCGCTATGTGCAAGCGATACACCCGGCCGGCTATCCCGGGCTTATCCGCTTGTGTTGCATGCCACTACCTGGGATGAAACCGGTTCCACCCGGAGGTTGTAGAACCTTGCAAAGGTGTTGGGTGTTGCCCAGCCCGCTGCTCTGCAAATGTCTGTTAGAGAGGCACCTCTGGCCAGGGCCCAAGAAGCCGCTACACCACGGGTAGAATGGGCTCGTAACCCTACCGGGGGCGGCATGTTTTGGGCGAGATATGCCATAGTTATGGCGTCAATGAGCCAGTGGGCGATCCTCTGCTTGGAGACAATGCTTCCTTTCTGCTGTGCACCAAGGCAGACAAAGAGCTGCTCAGAGACTCTAAAGTTCTGCGTGTGATCCAAATAGATGCGTAAAGTGTGCACCGGACACAGCAACGACAGGGCTGGGTCTGCCTCCTCCTGGGGCAGCGCTTGCAGGTTCACCACCTGGTTCCTAAAAGGAGTGGTGGGAACCTTGGGCACATAGCCCGGTCGGGGTCTCAGGATCACGTGAGAATAGCCCGGACTGAACTCCAGGCACGTTTCGCTGACAGAGAACGCTTGCAGGTCACCTACCCTCTTGATGGAAGTGAGCGCAGTCAGGAGGGCAGTCTTCAAGGAGAGTGCCTTAAGCTCGGCTGACTGCAAAGCTCAAAGGGAGCTCTCTGTAGACCCTGAAAAACTACAGAGGTCCGATGAGGGAACGAGGTGCAGCCTGGAGGGATTCAGCCTCCTGGCGCCTCTTAGGAACCTGATGATCAGATCATGCTTCCCTAAGGACTTACCGTCGACTGCGTCGTGGTGTGCTGCTATGGCAGCAACATACACCTTCAAGGTGGAAGGGGACAGCCTCCCTTCCAACCTCTCTTGCAGGAAGGAAAGCACTGATCTGACTGTGCATCTCTGGGGTCTTCCCGATGGGAAGAACACCACTTAGCGAACAGACGCCACTTAAAGGCATACAGGCGCCTCGTAGATGGAGCCCTAGACTGAGTGAACGTGTCCACCATTGCAGGTGGGAGACAGCTTAGGTCTTCCACGTCCCATCCAGGGGCCAGACATGGAGATTCCAGAGGTCTGGGCGCGGGTGCCGGATGGTGCCCCTTCCCTGAGAAAGAAGGTCCTTCCTCAGGGGAATTTGCCCGGGGGGAGCTGTCGCGAGGAGCGTGAGGTCCGAGCACCACGTCTGGGCAGGCCAGTAGGGTGCTTACCAGGACGACCTTCTCCTCGTCCTCCTTGACCTTGCACAGGGTCTGTGCAAGCAGGCTCACTGGGGAAAAACGCATATTTGCGAATGCCAGGGGACCAGCTGTGTGCCAGCGCATCTATGCCGAGGAAGGCCTCGGTCAGGGCGTACCAGAGCGGGCAGTGGGGAGGATTCTTGGGAGGCGAACAGGTGCACCTGTGCCTGTCGAATCGACTCCAAATCAGCTGGACCACCTGAAGGTGGAGTCTCCACTCTCCCTTGAGGGTAACCTGTTGTGACGGCACGTCCGCCGAAGTGTTGAGGTTGCCCGGGATGTGAGTGGCTTGCGGCGACTTGAGGTGCTGCTGACTCTGTTGGAGGTTGACATATGCTACCGCTGCCGTGCTGTCTGTCCAAACTAGCACGTGCTTGCCCTGGATCAATGGCAGGAACCTCCGCAGGGTGAGCAGAATTGCCAGTAACTCGAGGCAGTTGATGTGCCAACGCAGCCGCGGACCCGTCCAGAGGCCGGTGGCTGCGTGCCCATTGCCAACAGCACCCCAGCCCATTTTGGAGGCATCTGTCGTGACCACGACGCGCCTGGAGACCAGTTCTAGGGGAACACCTGCTCGTAGAAACGAGAGGTCGGTCCAAGGGCTGAAAAGACGGTGACAGACCGACGTAATGGCCACGTGGTGTGTCCCGTGGCGCCATGCCCGTCTCGGGACTCGAGTCTGGAGCCAGTGCTGAAGCGGCCTCATATGCATCAACCCGAGCGGGGTGGCCACCGCCGAGGATGCCATATGCCCCAGGAGCCTCTGAAAAAGTTTCAGTGGAACTGCTGTTTTCTGTTTGAACGCCTTCAAACAGGCCAGCACCGACTGGGCACGCTCGTTCGTAAGGCGCGCCGTCAAGGAGACCGAGTCTAACTCCAATCCGAGAAAAGAGATGCTCTGAACCGGGAGGAGCTTGCTCTTTTCCCAGTTGACCCGAAGCCCTAGTCGGCTGAGGTGTGAGAACACCAGGTCCCTGTGTGCGCATAACACGTCTCGAGAGTGAGCTAAGATTAGCCAGTCGTCGAGATAGTTGAGAATGCTCCGAAAGGGAGGACTTGTACTGATACGCCTGACCCTCGAACCCGAACCGCAGGAAGGGTCTGTGTTGAGGAAGGATTGAGACGTGAAAGTACGCATCCTTCGGGTCTACCGCCGCGAACCAATCTTGATGCCGGACGCTCACTAGAATGCGTCTTTGCGTCAGCATCTTGAACGGGAGTCTGTGTAAAGCCCGGTTCAGTACTCACAGGTCCAAGATTGGCCGCAACCCACCGCCTTTTTTCGGTACAATGAAGTAGGGGCTGTAAAACCCTTTCTTCATCTCGGCTGGAGGGACAGGTTCTATCGCGTCCTTCCGTAGGAGGGTAGTGATCTCCATGCAAGGTAGCAGTGTTTTCGTCTTTCACCAAGGTGAAGTGGACACCGCTGAACCTGGGCCGATGCCCGGCGAACTGAAACGCACAGCCGAGTCTGACGGTCTGGACCAGCCCTCATGACGGACTGGAATGCGCAAGCCATGCGTCCAAGTTCCGCGCAAGGGGGACCAAAGGGACAACGTCATCGGATGTACCGGCAGGTGGGGCCTCGCTGCGGGGCGGAGCTCAAGGTGCCATACCACGTCGTGGCCGTGCTGAGTCCGAGGACATCGAAGCACTTACCTGGCTCCTTGTGACCACCCCCGGAACAGCCTGGGACGGGGGTGGAAGAGGCCTGTCCTCGTGACCCGTGGAGACTGTCACATCGGGGGCAGATTTGTGCCACAGCTGGGCGCTCAGGGCGGGAGACCGCCGCTGGAGCGCCAACCTGCCAAATGGAGTGGTGGACGGTGGTCATGATGCCAGCCGTACACACCGGATACGTGACCCAGGGAACAAGGAAACCACTCTTGCTAAGCTCTTGAGTACTGCAGCCACTTGGGCATGCATCACAATTAAATGCAAAAGGTAACAAAAAGATGAAGATCTGCTTACCAGCTCCAGAGCAGCGGGTTTCGTTGTCCCTGGGTCGCCCGTCTCAAGGGCACTTTGAAGCCTTTCACGGGTTCTGGGTGGCCGCGAGACGGGTGGCGTCTGCTTCCTGCGGTGGGCTCCACGCCGGTGCCAGGCCGAAGGGGTGGGCTGCGGCGGAGCCGGTGCAGTCACCGCAGGGGGACGCCCTTGGTGATGAGTAGATGGGGTGCGGGATCTTGAGCCGCGCCGCGGCAGGATATGCCGGCTAGCATCCATCTACTGCTCTACCATCGAGAACTGCTGGGCAAAGTCCTCGACGGTGTCGCCGAATAGGCCCGCCTGGGAAATGGGGGCAGCAAGGAATCGTGTCTTGTCGGCCTCACCCATCTCGACCAGGTTGAGCCAAAGGTGGCGCTCCTGGACCACTAGTGTGGCCATCGTCCGCCCGAGAGACTGCGCCGTGACCTCTGTCGCTCGGAGAGCGAGGTCAGTCGCCGAGCGCAGTTCCTGCATCAATCCCGGGGCGGAACTACCCTCGTGCAGTTCCTTTAGCGCCTTGGCGGACTTGCAGGAGAGCCATGGCGTGCAGGGCGGAGGTGGCTTGTCCAGCGGCACCGTAGGCCTTGGCCATCAGAGACGACGTAAACCTACAGGCCTTGGACGGGGGCTTTGGGCACCCACGCCAGGTGGCGGCGCTCTGCAGGCATAGGTGCACCCCGAGCGCCTTTATCCACCGGGGGATTGTCGAATAACCCTTGGCCGCCCCACCATCGAGGGTAGTGAGAGCGGGGAAGCTGAAAAGATCGGGACCGGGCAGTAAAAAGTGTCTCCCGCGACCTTGTCAGCTCTTCATGCACTTCCGGGCGTGGCTTTGAGCGGCGCCACGAGCCCAGGAACCAATCACCGAGCAGCGAGGGTTCAGGGAAGAGCGGTGAAATCCACTCTAACCGACTCTCGCGGCTGCCCGGGAAAGCATGTCGTCATCTCCGCGTCAGCCTGTGACTGGGCGATCGACCCCGAAAGGAGGAGCCCAGCTGAGGCTTCCGACTGGAGGAGCCCGCTCTCCGATGCTGCGCTCGAGAGCTCATCACTTTCGTGGACTCCGTATAAGATGTCGAATTCGCCGTGAGACGAGCCGGCGGACTCACCCGGAAGGCCGATCAGGGCAGATGAGCGTGCTGGGGAATGTGAGGTCCGCGGGGGGATATCCGGCGGAGGCGGTCCCATTGGCTTTCTTACGAAGGCGAGCCGCGACCACAACGTTGCCATGGACATATTCTCGCAATGAGAACATGACCATCCACGAATGCTGTCTCCGCGTGAGCAGTGCCCAGACACGAAAGACAGTGATCGTGACCGTTAGAAGGCAAGAGATAACGAACACAACCAGGAATAACACGCAATCGGAAAAGCATCTTTAAAAAGACGCATCTTTAAAAAGACGTACCGTGTGTGCGCTCTTTTAGAGAAATATATACGCTTTTAGAGGGGAAAAATGCTCTTTCAGAAAATATACTCTCTAGTTTTTCTGCCGAAGCGCCCAGGGGCGTTCTCTGCAGTGCACCAGTGCAGAGGAGGGAGAAGCCGCTGAAATGCGCCGTCAGATCCAGCAGAGGTGAATGAACAGTAGTATTCAGCTCAGTGAGCATGACTGTTCGGCTCTGAAGAGAAAATCTGAATGAGTGGTTGCATACCAGCTCCTTTTATACCCGTATGTTCGGGGTAGTGGCATGCAAATGCCATTCGCCAATTTTCATTGGCCTTTTATCAAAGACCAGAGGTGTCTTGGGCTCCCAAGAGTGACCCCTAGTGTCACTACATCGACACCAACGTCGAGTGAGTGACAGATAGGGAACCATGATTTCATTTTAATTAAAATATCTGAAGCTGGAGTGTGCAGTTTCTGCTCCACTTCTGGCACAAAACTGAATTGCAAAATTTACTAGATAGGTAAAGTTTGTCAAGATAAACTTAGATGTTGGCTTGACAAAGTCTTGTCTGAAAGTTTAAACTAGTTTTAAAAGTTTGAAGTTTGATGGTTATACAGACATTACAGTAAGACAATCAGCCAGCTAGAGAGAGAGAGAGAGAGCAACATAAAGCAGATCAAAGGCCTTTTGTGTGTTTGGTTACATTTGAATTTTGGACAGTTTGGGAGTTTGAATTAACGAGCATTCCATTGGCCCATTTAAACATTCTTTCAGTGGGATTTGTTGTTTTTGACAGTTGGAGTTTGAATTAACGAGCATTCCGTTGACCCGTTTAAACATTCTGTTCATGGGACTTGTAAGAAGAAACAACAAGTCTATAAGTCTATTGTATTTTACACATATTTGATCTTCTGCTGTGCGAAAACCAAAAGTCAGATCAGTTAGAAAAGACATAGCACACTATTCCAGAACAGTCTGAAGGTCCGTACCAAATTTCGTGGATGTAGTTTGAAATCTCTTGGAGGAGTTATTGTTAGAAATTTTGGTCTTGGTTTAGGGATTTTGAAAAAAACCTAAACAAAGTTTGTAGAATAACAGTATGTTGGCTTCATCGAGCCAACATAATGACTGTTTTCAAACACTCCCTGACTGCCATTGGTTGAGCATGTAGTCCCAAACGCACAAAATTGGTTGACCCAACGTTGTTATGTCTGGCCAAGTCAGACTGATTTAACAAACAAAAAGCAATTCCTGAATCTATGGAATCTTGATCATCCATCTATCAATTTAGATTCATTTTAAATCTACTTGGGAAACAGAATATGAGTGAAATTATTAAATGGGAATTACACAGTCTTCATACAGACGTCATTTGTCACTGTGTGGTTCTGCATGACCGATTTCTGTTCTCTGTTCTCCACCAGCTGTGACTATAAAACACGACATCTCGTTCCGCGAGTATGCACTGAAGGAGGTGAGAGAGGACTATCTGGTTAACCTGGCTGTGGTTATAGAGGATGTGAAGTCACAGAAGAGAGAACTGGCTACTGAAGAGTTCAACATCACCAGCCCTGCCCTCATTATACAGGTATGGTGGCCCAACATGGACAACGGTTGAGGTTTAGTCTATATTAAAATAT
Organism: Myxocyprinus asiaticus; assembly: GCF_019703515.2. Lineage (NCBI taxonomy): Eukaryota > Metazoa > Chordata > Actinopteri > Cypriniformes > Catostomidae > Myxocyprinus > Myxocyprinus asiaticus. Next base: position 50,912,027 of record NC_059352.1, on the reverse strand, counting down.
TTAACCTATTTTATTGCTTAACCTGTTGAAGCTCATGCTACATGTTCTTTGTCTTATTGTGATACATGCTTTTCTCATTGCATATTCTTACACTCATTTCAATACCACAGTAAAATGGGTTGCGAAGGCAATTTCATGTTAGCTTTAAGTAAGAAGAAACAACGAAGAATACATAGTTGTATATTAATACAGCAATTTAATGTGATACCTTTTCATTCTTCCAGGTTGCAAATGAGAACTCGGTCATCGTTAACACTCAGCAAGCTGCAACGGTGATGTTCACAAGCCCGTTCAATGTTCCAGTGAGTGGAGAACTTATAGTACTGGGTTCGGGACTCTTGGAGGAGAAGGTTGAAATGAGGTTTGTAAAGTGTTTTTGCTTCAGTTCAGTGCATGCCGGTAAGAAATCGACTTTCGTCAGCGCTGATCGCCCAATACAAATACACCACCATTCATTTTTTATCCATTTTTGTCTACTTCCCTTTATTTAGTAAGAAAGTAACAACTACTGAGCCAACTATAAATTCTATACTGTAGTAACTTGTCATTAGCCATCACCTTCATTGCAAAATGTAATTTATTATGATTTTACATTAGTAACAATAACTCTAGTAACTACACACACACACAAAAAAAGTTGAATGAACTTAATAAAACTGAGGAAAACTTTTCCAAGCAATTAAATTACACTGTTTTAGCCAAGAATAATTAGTTTGAATGGATTTGATCTAGTCTTGTTGAATGAACTTGAATTTATTTTGTAATATCGACCATTAAAAAATGTGTCGAACGTCAACGTTTTAATTTTGTTGAGGCGACAGCAAATGTACACCTAGTTTGGCCAACACAAATGGATTGAGTAAACTCCCATTTGACAAATTAAAGTGGATTGCATGCTATGAAATACATTTTTGGAAAAATGTTCGGGAATTGTGACAACTGAACAAGCAGTAAAATTCCTTTTTTGTGTGTGTGTGTGTGTGTGTGTGTGTGTGTGTACTGTATTTTGAGGTAAACTGACACAATCTTGCATCACATACCTGTGCAGGGAGTCTGCACTAGCAGTGAGGCAGTACAGGCGTTGAATAGTCGAGTACATACTGTCTTTGAAGTGGGAGTGGTGGATTTCTAAGAGATTTTTCACACTGTATTTATCTTTAACATCAGTTGCAACTGTAGTGAGTCTTAAAACGATGTCTGTGCCGACCTTTAAGTATATTTATGCATATCAAGTGTGACTATTGTGTGTCATTCTCTAAATGTCATTTTGTTTTAATTGCAGGGTTAAAATCCAGCCTGGAGAAACCTTGAAGACACCTGTCCAGTTCATTCCCAAGATGACAGGCCCAAAGATGCTTCACACAAATTTAGCGTTGATAAACCTGCCCACTATCCTGCAGGGATTCAAGACCATCAACATTCAACCAGCTTAAAGACATGAAACAGGAGTTAAAGCACTGGTTCTCTGCTGGTTTCACTTCAGGAACAAGATTTACAATTTTACTCTTTATTTCTCTGCCCTGTTAATTTAAGTTCCTATAACTCAACTGGCAGAGCATGGCACTAGCAATGCCAAGATCATGGGTTCAATTCCCAGGGAACACACAAACTGATCAAATGTATACCATGAATGCACTGTAAGTTGCTTTTCTCCGTAGGAATTTAAAAATGTTCACAAATTTTGTTTTTACGTTGAATAAAGCAAAAATCACTACATACAGTATTGTTGTGCTTAGATTATTGCATCTTTAGATTAGCAACATAGTACCAAACTATTGAAATCAATTGTGAATCGAGTCTCTCTTTCTTTCTTTTTTTTTTTTTCTTTTTTTTTGTGCTAAATGTGAAGAGCACTATTTGTGTTGCTGCCTATGTAGAGTGTTCTAAATTAGTTACTTTTAGGTTCCATTTCCATTTATGTTTAGAGATGTTACATCAGAAATTAGCATAATTAATTCTGATTCAAAGTAATATCCAGCATCATCCAATCACTGCCAACCATGTTAAAATAAAATGATACATTATAAATTCTGAATCTATGTACTGATTATCATTGTCTCATGTCTGTCAAACATGTTGAGTGATCCAAACATCATCTGCAGCCTGAAACTGAACTTAGCTGCATAGAGAGCTATAGGATGCTCCCTTGCTCCCTATTTAGTGAATAACTTAACCTCCAGTGTGCTGTCTGTCTGCACTGGTCTCAGAACAGTTTGAAATGCACCTTATTTTCATCCTCACTCCATATAAAGCCTCTGAAAGCAACATTTCTCAGCTTTTGGATGAACTCATTGATTCTAAAAGTGAAAATGCACAGTAAATATGGGATTTCTAATAAAACAAATTAGTGTACATTGTGTTTAGCAGCGTGGCGTTTCGCAATAAATCGTTCAATTTAAAAAAAATTGTATATTGGATGAAACTAGAGACTCTAATCTTTTGACTCAAACAGGTTTCAGTGTAAACACTTAATTAGGTTTCTTACCAGATGTAGTTTTGTTGGCGTTTCTCACAAAGACAAACTCTGCTGTGGTCGGTGCCATGTTGTTTTGTCACATGACTCTGTGCGTTGAAAGTTTAAACCTTCACTGACAGTCTTCTGAACTGAGATCAGTTGGTCTAAATGAATTTAAATTATGTGCTGCGTATAGCAAAGCCAAAATACAATGTCCACGGATGTGTATGCGGGGTTGCACAAGGTTAAAACACCTTTTAAAACTGCCATTTTCCATACTTCATCGTAATTAATTCCTCAAATAGAACAGCTCCCACAGCTTTTAAACAAGATGAAGCAAGTGCACACGCTCATCGCCAAGCTTTATTTTAGTTCATGTTTATTCATTTATTAATTTAGCTTACAGTTAGTGAAAGTAGTTGCTTAGTTCCACAACCTGATTAGTTTAATTAAGACATTAATCTTCAGTTGGGGCAGTTATTGGATCGATACATTAAGACCGCATCACCCAACATTTAAAGCAGAAATTTAAAGCTTATCATTTCATAAAAGCACTTACATTAATTCTTCTGTTGAAACACATTTATTATTTGAACTGTTACATTTTTTAAAAAGTTTTAATCATTGTTTTTGTGGGATACAGGGTTATGGCATTTCGTCATCATGGCAACAAAGTTGTAAAATTGGCTATAACTACACAGAAAAGTTATTTTATCACACAAAATTCATGTTAACACACATATTGTTTACATATTGTGACCATACTTTTGAAACAGTGAGTATTTTAACTAGTGCTGTCAATCGATTCAATTTTTTAATCGCAATTAATCGCGTATTTTTTTGTAGTTAATCGCAATTAATCACAGATTTTAAAAGTGCTGAAATTTAACAATATATATTCTTCTTTTCTTGTCAAAATACTTCTATTTCCATTTTAGGAAAGAAAATAAAATAATATGAATCAATATAATGCTTTATTAACATTTTCCAAACAAAGATAGAAATGCACTAAAATAGCACTAATTCAAGTAATAGTAAACTGGTTTGACTAACTGAAAGAACTAGTCCCCACATAGGTTGCATATTCATTGCAATGGGCATTAAATCTCTTAAACTCTCATCATCCACAATATTAATCTGCCTGTAGACTGTGACTATCTTCTTTGTTACAGCAATCGTGAAGCTGCGTTCATGATTCGCATCAGAGCGTCAAAGTCTGCGGTGCGTGCCACTTTGAACTCCACATGAAATGTGCTTACAAACAAACACACTTACAAACGCTGAAAAATACTTGATTTCTATCAATGTTTTGTACATCAAATAGTGCTAAGAGCTCCTTTCTCCATCATTTTATCACTGACAGGGAAGTGCTGTCAGAGATTCTTTTATTTATCGTGTAGTGATTTCTACTCAATTCACAGATGACGTAGTGATATTTGATCACGTGTCACTTAAGGGGTGGTTATGAGGGTATCAGATGACCCCTCCCCCTTTGCAACATGGGGCACCAGTTAAGAATACTATCTTAACAATTTAAGAACACTCCCAAAAGAGCTGTTCGATAATTTAGAATTCATGTAAACTAGAGGGAGTTGGTCAGCTGATTTATCTGAAGGATTTGTGAGAGTCTGGACAACTAGTAGAGTCTTTGATCGTCAACACAATGAAGACACAGTTGTAATAAAATTTATAAAATTTATTAACAATAGATATGCAAGAGTAAATACCACAATGATTAATAATGCTAATAATGTATATGCACTGCTAAAGGATAATAAACTAATAACCAAAAAGGAAAGTACTGAATTAAACAATAAAACAAATGAATGATTTGAACACAGAATGGATAAATCCAATGCTGTTGAACTGAATGTAGCAATGGGAGAGAATTGTATAGGAATGCTCCTTATGGGAAACCACCTAATGGCTCTGGCAAAATGGTGATAAATAATGCTTATTTATCATTAAACAAATAATATACCTATTATTTGTAACAAGCTGACCCCAGGTAACTGTTATAAAATATGCCGCAGGTATAAACTAATGCCAAGGTCTCTAGAAAGAGGTTTGGTAAGTGTGGCAGCGGGGGCGTGGTCAAGTATCTCTCCGGAGAGAGAGAAAGCAGTAAGAGCGCTTATACCTGAGTTAAATTATGTCTAACACCTGTCTCTAATTTCAGTGAGCACGGGGAGAGCGGCATAAATAGAGCCACACCACAGGTAGACGAGAGAGAGAGCCTGGGCACCAGAGACCCGATTGTGAAGCCAAGAGTTTATTATTGCAAAGTTGAGAGTTTATTTTGTGAAGTAGTTTGTGGATTTTTAGAGTGAGTTATTGAACAGCGTAAAAGCCTTGAAAGAGTGTATTTGCTGCAGTGAGGAAAATAAAATGCTTACCTGAACCATGAAATCTGCTTCTCGCCTCCTCCTTCCACTGAGTAGTGTTACACTGGTGCCGAAACACGGGAGCCGACACCTTCCCCTATCCCGATGCCCCGCCGCTCTCCCCCTTAGGGGGGGGCGCCCGCCAACGCAAGCGCGGGCGTAGCGCCTGGGCCAGCCTGCTGGAGGTGCGGGGACCCGGACCACTTCCGGGATCAGTGCCCTCTGATGGAGCTGGGGACAGTGGTGTGGGTCTCTGATCTCCCGCAGTCTGCCCCCGACCGGGCCAGAGCGTACCGGATACTGGTAAGTGTCAAGGGGGGGTACTCACCAAGCGTTGGTGGACACCGGGTGTAATCAAACCACTATCCACCAACGCTTGGTTCAACCCAAGGCATTGGACACAACTAAAATGGTGAGGGTGAAATGTGTGCATGGGGATATTCACAAGTATAAGTATCATAATGACGAGAGAGGGGGAGAGGCTGCAGCCCCTCCCCTTCTCAGGGATTTCCCTTTGGAGCAGTCGCAAGACGAATCCCTCAAACACGCCTTTGACCAAGTGAGAGTCATTGATGGTCAACGTCTCCAGCCGGACATCACCCTTTCATACCCCTATTTTGCGATTGTATAGAGTGACACAGGACGCTCAGACTAAAGAGGATACAACCCAACTTTTGATTCCAAGGAGCCGTCAGGAAATGGTATTCCAGGCGGCTCACTATAATCACATGGCGGGTCACTTAGGAGAAAGGAAAACACTGAACCGTCTAATAGCCCGTATCTATTGGCCGGAATTGGCGGCAATGTCCGCAGGTGGTGTGCGGCATGCCGCGAATGCCAGCTGGTTAACCCACCGGCCACCCCAAAAGCGCCATTGCGCCCTCTCCCTTTGGTCGAGGTCCCCTTTGAGAGAATTGGAATGGACCTCGTCGGGCCATTAGAACGGTCAGCACGCGGACATCGCTTTGTATTGGTTCTAGTGGACTATGCAACACGATATCTGGAAGCAGTGCCTCTTTGCAACATCTCAGCATGCAGTGTTGCGGAGGCACTCTTCAAAATAATCTCCCGGGTGGGGATTCCAAAAGAAATCCTCACCGATCAGGGCACAACGTTTATGTCACGGACACTACACAAACTGTACGAGTTGTTAAGTATTAAATCGATTCGCACCAGCGTATACCATCCTCAAATGGATGGCCTGGTGGAACAATTTAATAAAACCCTCAAAAACATGATTCGTAAGTTCGTGCACGACGATGCTAGAAACTGGGATAAATGGCTCGACCCCCTGTTATTTGCAGTACGAGAGGTCCCGCAAGCCTCCACTGGCTTCTCCCCATTCGAGCTGCTGTATGGGCGACGCCCACGTGGTGTGCTTGATGTATTGTGAGAGGCCTGGGAGGAGGGACCTTCAAACAGTAAAAATGAAATTCAATACGTTCTTGATCTTAGAGCAAAACTCCACACTTTGGGACAGCTAACACAGGAGAATTTGCTCCAAGCTCAAGAACGAGCGCCGACTGTATGACAGGAGAACTCAGCTAAGGGAATTTGCACCGGGAGATAAAGTGCTTGTATTGCTTCCCACATCGAGCTCTAAATTACTCGCCAAGTGGCAAGGACCCTTTGAGGTCACACGACGAGTGGGAGATCTCGATTATGAGGTTAAACGAACTGATAGAGGGGGCGCACGTCAAATATACCACCTCAATCTCCTGAAATTGTGGAGGGAGGTGGTTCCCGTGACGTTGGCTACGGTAGTTCCTGAGAAGGTGGAGCTCGGACCGGAGGTGAGTTCAAAATATAAACAGTTCACCCCGGACACTTGCGGAGACCACCTCTCACCGAGTCAACTCGCGGAGGTTGCTAGGTTGCAACAGGAGTTTGCGGATGTGTTCTCCCCTCTACCGGGACGTACAAACCTCATCCATCACCACATCGAGACTGAGCCGAGGGTCGTGGTACGTAGCCGCCCCTATCAATTACCCGAACACAAGAAGAAAATCATTCAGGAGAATTGGATGCAATGCTCGATATGGGGGTAATAGAAGAATCCCACAGCGACTGGTCCAGCCCTGTTGTTCTAGTGCCTAAGAGCGACGGGTATGTACGGTTCTGTGTGGATTATAGGAAAGTCAACGCGATGTTTAAATTTGATGCGTATCCAATGCCTCGCGTTGATGAGTTGCTCGATCGGTTGGGCACTGCTCGATTTTATTCGACATTGGATTTGACGAAGGGTTATTGGTAGATCCCCTTGACACCAATTTCCCGTGAGAAAACCGCCTTCTCCACACCGTTTGGATTACACCAGTTTGTGACATTTCCGTTCGGTTTGTTTGGAGCCCCGGCTACGTTTCAGCGTCTCATGGACCGAATCCTCAGACCACATTCAGCTTACGCCGCTGCCTATTTAGATGACATCATCATTTATAGCAATGATTGGCAGCGGCACATGCAACATCTGAGATCGCTGCACCGAGGGGGACTCACAGCGAGCCCAAAGAAGTGCACGATTGGGCGGGTGGAGGTACGGTATCTGGGGTTCCACTTGGGCCATGGGCAGGTGCGTCCCCAAATTGACAAGACAGCAGCGATTGCGACCTGCCCGAGGCCCAAGACCAAAAAGGGAGTGAGACAGTTCCTGGGGCTGGCTGTCTATTATAGAAGGTTCGTGCCTAATTATTCGGACGTCACCAGCCCGCTGACTGATCTCACTAAAAAGGGAGCTCCAGACCTGGTCCAGTGGACGGAGCAGTGTCAGCGGGCGTTCACGCAAGTTAAAGCCGCACTTTGCGGGGGTCCGCTTTTACATTCACCTGACTTCTCTCTCCCTTTTGTTTTACAGACAGATGCTTCAGACAGAGGGCTGGGGGCCATACTCTCGCAGATGGTGGAGGGGGAGAGAGCGCCTGTTGCTGTACATTAGCCGTAAGCTCTCGTTGAGGGAAACTAAGTACAGCACCGTGGAAAAGGAGTGTCTCGCCATCATGTGGGCGGTCCTCACTCTCTGATACTACCTGTTGGGGCGGGCCTTCACCCTCTGTTCTGATCACGCCCCACTCCAGTGGCTCCACAGCATGAAAGATACCAATGCCCGGATTACCCGTTGGTACCTGGCTCTTCAGCCGTTTAAGTTCAAGGTGGTCCACAGACTGGGAGCGCAGATGGCTGTCGCCGACTTCCTTTCCAGGAATGGGGGGGAGTGGTAGGCAGGCCGGATGCCGCTTCCGCCTGAGTCGGGCGGTGGGGATATGTGGCAGCGGGGTTGTGGTCAAGCATCTCTCCGGAGAGAGAGAAAGCGGTAAGGGCGCTTACACCTGAGTTAAATTATGTCTAACACCTGTCTCTAATTTCAGTGAGCACGGGGAGAGCGGCATAAACAGAGCCACACTGCAGGTAGATGAGAGAGAGAGCCTGGGCACCGATTGTGAAACCAAGAGTTTATTATTGCAAAGTTGAGAGTTTATTTTGCGAAGTAGTTTGTGGATTTTTAGAGTGAGTTATTGAACAGCGTAAAAGCCTTGAAAGAGTGTATTTGCTGCAGTGAGGAAAATAAAACGCTTACCTGAACCAGGAAATCTGCTTCTCGCCTCCTCCTTCCACTGAGTAGTGTTACAGTAAGTTTATATTTACGTTCCACACATCTGAGTGATCAGTCAGGCTGTAGAGACATCTTCCACTGGCGATGCGGGTAGCGTGCAGTTGGAAGGGCGCAGAGTTGTGATCCAGTAGTCGTTGCCACACTGGGTTGGAGGATGCTGAACTTCGGTTGAGCCAAGAGGGCCCTTAAAGAGTGGACTGGGCAGCTGGGTCAGTTGAATCTTCACAGGGTCCTTTGCAGGCTGGCTGCATCACTGGGAGCCGTGTGGGACAGGCAATGTCTGCCGATGCAGAGGTCCTGTGTGGACTGGGCTGCACTGCTGGAGGGCCGTAAGGGTCAGATAAGGTCCCTCAATGCTGGGGCCCTTTTTCAGCTAGAGTGAAGCAATATAGCAATAAAGCAATATAAAAGGTTTTGCTCGCAAAAGCTTAACCTCAACTATCTTGTAGCCTCTTTCCTCGTCAGGTCAGAAACTCAGGACGTGGTGTGTCTGCTAATGTCTTCTTCCCCGTCGAGTTGGAAACGCAGGACAAGGGTGTGTCTACCCGGGGGACACATTATTTCTTTACCAAACCTCTTTCAAATTATTAAAGGCATCATATGGAACAGATAGAGACCAAACACGATAAGAAAGGTTAAGTTGTTTATCTGTTAATAGGTCTGTCCGGTGAACTGTTGTGTTAACAGTCAATAACCATTAACATAAACTGTGCTTTGCATGAAGATGGAGTGGATGTGTTGCAGTTTATATTAATTTAAGACCTCCAAACATAAGTATGAATAGATCTCTGTGGCCCTCCACTGCTGCTGCATCCGGGAGGTCTTGAAGGAATTTATGGCAGTTCTTGCCTAACCTTAGGAATGAGTTTGGTGGGTGCAGAAGGTCCCCCTTCCTGCCCTGTAAGAGGTGTCTGGCAGTTGTCTTAGCATCTTATCTGATGTTGCGTCTTAGCATCTTATCTGATGTTGCTGAACATTTGTTTATGTTCATTCACCAAGGATCCAATCACAGTAAGGTGCATCTTCTTCCACACCGGCAGTTAGAGAGGGGCCCTGCCATAAACTGGTCCCTGGAATGCCATCTTAACTGACGTTCACCACAATCGAAATAACCTCCGCAGCTCTATCATAGGAGAGAGCGAAACTGTCAACTAGTGTGTTACGACAGTACCACCCATAGAATGTCTTATGCTGTTTTATGCTAAGCTTGTAGGCTCATCTTGGTAGAAAGGCTCTGGCACTGTGGTGTGTGTGCCAGTGTAATGACTTTGACATATTACAAAGGTCCGCCCTTCACACCAGTGTTTATGATGGAATATGTTGTATTAGCCATCAATGCGTTAATCGCGATTAAGAAAAATTAATGTGCTAAACTTTTTACTGACAGTTCTAATTATAACATTTACCAATTGGACCCATTGACTTCCATTGTAAGTGCCTTTTGCTTTTTTAAAGAAAAGGAAGGACGAGTCAAAATTTATTTTTGTGGTAATCAGCATTATCCCACAAATGCTGTCAAATTGAGCTTAACTTGAATTGAACCTGGAATATTCCTTTAAATTCTGCTTTAAGCAGATTTGTTCTAGTCTTGCTGTATGAACTTAATGTTTTTGTTATTCCTACTAAATGCAATAAAAATTCAAAAGAACTGAGTTAAATTTAAACTTGGGTTGTCTGCACACATGCAAAACCACACAACATTTCGGTGCACTACACAAAGGAACTCTACTTAGTGTTACAAATATTAGGCTACATACAGTTATAAGATTACACATTTCTAATACATTTCAATATTTAACTCCAATGAGACCAAACATTGGCTATATGGTATTGTATGCCAGAAGAAAAGAAAAAAACTTAGGAAAACAACCATATTTTAATTTAATATAAACAATGTAATGAAATGGTCAGATGTTAAAATAAAAAAATCAAATAAAAAAAATCAAACGTTAGCATCAACTTTCAATGACCACGTTTTCATGCACTTAAGAAAACAGTTTATTCCAGGGTTTATGCGAAAGCGGCATTCTGAGATGGCATGTGTAAAATGTGAATTATTGAACTTATTTTTACTTTATTCCAAAAGACTTAATGAGAATGAAATCAGCTTGAAGGAGGTGTATTTCTTAAGGCAGCTTCTTGGTCATCTGGCCAATAATCTTTAAAAAATAAAAATAAAGAGAGAGTGTAAAAAAAGGGGAATATATGAAATACAAAAAGAATGCATTACGATCACATAATACACATAAGATCAGCTTTTACTTTACCCCTATTTCTTATGCAGAAAATAAATGCAGCCACTCCAAGATGAAATATTACAGCACCAATAACATAAAAGGGGTACAAATAAAGAGTGTCCATTACCTTTAGAAGCAAAATGAAAATAAAGACACCTGTCAGGTACTTTGTCATAAATTAATAACTTTGAAATTCTTACTGCATCAAAGGCCCAGCACAAATTTATAAACCATTTAAAACCCTCTGAACATGTTTTTAGATTTTACCAGAATAATATGTTAATTCAACTCTTCACTGAATTCCTCACACGTTGATTCGTACTGACATTTGCAAACGACTCTCAAAGTGTCACTGAGCGAGCTATAGTGAATATTGCTGCTATTTCTGTAACTCTTGGAAACCACACATTGGTTAAACTTGTCTCTACACCCATACTCTCCAGTGATCATGTGGTTAATGAATGTTTCGACTTCCTCAGTGACAACAAATAGTCTTAGCAACTTAACTCATGCAGACATGTCAGACAGTTATAGTAATATCTTAACTAATAGGGAAAACTTATGTTAGAGATTGTCTATTATCAAAGAAGAAAACATATTTCTGACTAAAGTAAAAATATGACTAAAGATCATATTCAGGATCTTTGAAATGATGACTTGTGCTTGCTGCAAATGTGTGAATTTGTTGCCTGTGTGTACTAGTGTTCATCTTATATTTCAGCGCTCTTGTAGACACTGTGGGCTCTACAACCGTGCGCCATGTCTTATCCAATTTTCGTGAGAGCACTAATTTTAAGCGCAATTTTCGTGCAAAATGTGGGTGTATTGTATGGTAATGAAGTGCAAAGCACAGTTGACTAATTACCTGAGAAATAGGTCATTGCTCCTAGACGTTTCAAAAACTAGTCTGTTTTCAGCATTTCAATGTTTACATTCAAAAGGCTTTTGCACACCAAAGGCGACACGATTATGAGGGGCGAATCGCCGGCGAATGGCCCTTTCCCATAGAATTCCTTCATTGCTCACAGAGAACCAATCAGGGAACTGATCAACACATTCAGTTATTTGTACCTGGATTCTGAGGAAGATGAGGATGAGTACACAGGTGAGAGTCTGGATGAGTTTCCTTTATCACCCCCTCCCCCACCTGAAGATGAAGGGGAACCATGCCAACCAATTCTATCTTTTTACCTAAAAATGCACAGCTGGCTGAAATAATAATATCACTTGAAGGCCGGGTTGAGGACTGCTATCAGAAGGTGAGTGAATGTGTTTCTCATGAAGAGATAGAAAACAAATGCAAAGCCATTGAAGAGAGATTGCATTATTTGGTTGAACATGAATGCGACAGAGTTACGAAAAGGTTTGAACTCGCAATACAAGATTTAGGAAGATCTATGGTAGACTGTTTAAATAGAAGAGATATCCAAATTGAGCAAAAATTTAAGTCTCTTACTATAACAATGTCTAATCCCAACCAACCACATTTAAATTTCTCCTCATCAAATCAAGTAATTAAAGAGAACAAATTAATGATGTGCAGCTCACCAGTCCCATAACTGTAGCTGATTCTTCAATGCAATACAATCCTCCTGCAATAATTGACTTTCCTGATTTTAGCAACACTCAAGATGAAGATCCAGTGTTGTTCCTTGAAAGATGTGAAGAGTGTTTTGTTGTTCGTCCACTTTCTGACCATGAGATACTGGCTGCTTTAACCTCTGTTTTGAAAGGAACAGCTAAATATTGGTGGTTGGCTGAAAGAAGGAATGTTAGAAATTGGAAGCAGTTTAAGGAAATTTCCTTGCTTTCATATCTGAGTGAAGAATATGAAGAAATTGTTGCAAGAAAATTACTAGAAAGGATACAAGGTGTCAGGGAAAGTATCAGAGACTTTGCCTTTCATTACTGTGCTTTGTGCATGAGATGGAAAAAAGAGAAGTGGTACAAGCTATACTATGAAACTGTAATCCACGACTGGTGAGTCTGATGAGAGGAACTGTGAAAGATGTGGGCTAATTGGTACAAATTGGCACACAGATAGAATGAGATTTTGATGAGTCAAAAAGATATTGGAGTCAGGTGAATGTGGAAGAACAAAGAAAGAATCCACAAACCTCTCGTGATCCTCAACGAAAACCTCCCATAACAAATAACAGAATCATGCAAGCCACTCAAAATTCAGCACGACCAGTTGTTATTCCTGTTGTTATCCGAGATAGGTATTTCACTGCCATGGTGGATACAGGTAGCACATTGTCCCTTATCCAAGAATCCTGTTGGAAACAGTTGTGTAAAACAGAAACTAACCAGCAGTGTCAAGGACAGTCACTCATGTTGGCCAATGGACAGAAGCAGACAGCTCTGGGAAAGGTAAATTGGCAAGGTGAAATTCAAGGAGTACCAGTAGATTTGACCATGTTCATTATGAGAGATACTGATTTGACTGTGCCAATTATTTTAGGCATGGATATTCTACTGATGACAGGAATCGTGTTAGACTTCCAAAAAGCTCAGTACACCTTGCCTTCTGCCATAGAAGCTGGAAAAGATTTTTCTTTTCCATTTTTGAGCAAGGATGTCTGTTCTACTGTGCATTTTTATCTTGCTGTACCCACTCTTTCCGTTACAGATGACACCTTGTAGATTATGCAGCAATGAATTCAAAATGCTGACACTCAACCAAAGATCAAAATGAAGCTGGAAAATTTTATGTTAAACTGGCCTACTGTTTGTACACAAGACATTGGACATACAAACCTGGTAAAACATTGCATCATTACCACTGATGAATTCCCAGTCAGAAAAAGAGCCTACAGAGTTTCTAGAGATAAGCAGCAGTTTATTGAAACTGAAATCAAAGAGTTGTTAGCTAAAGAGATCATACATCCTTCAGTCTCTCCTTGGGGTTCTCCTGTGGTAATAGTTCCAAAAAAAGATGGTGGCTCAAGATTCTGTATTGACTATCGAGGACTGAATATGAAGACACACTTTGATGCGTAACCTGTGCCACAAATTCCTGATATATTAGAGTCATTACACGGAGCTGCTGTGTTTACCACCCTAGATCTTAAAAGTGGTTATTGGCAAATGGAGATGGAAGCAGATAGTATACATAAAACAGCATTTGTGACGTTCTCAGGGCTATTTGAATTCTTACGTCTTCCTTTCGGGTTGAAAAACTCTGCTGCTTCGTTCCAAAGACTGATGGAACACGTACTCAGTGATTTAAGAGGAAAATGTTGTCTGATATACATAGACGATGTAGTGGTGTATTCTTGGAATGAAATCAAAATCAAATCAAATCACTTTTATTGTCACACAAACATATACACAAGTCCAAAAGTGTGTGAAATTCTTGGGTGCAGTTCCGAGCAACATAGAAGTCATGACAGTGATGAGACTTATACCAATTTACAATAAACATCAGATTTACACAACACAATTTAAAATCTAATATACACATAATTACACACAACACAATATACAAATAATAACATACAATGTACAGTATACAATACACACAATATAGAATACACATTATACAATAAAAATAGTATATATAGTATATATAAAATATACAGTAGGTTGTATTGTACTGTACTGACAATCAGGCTGTCGGTTGATAGTAAGTTGCCAATGCGTTTTTAAGAGAGAATATAATTTATGACAGTCCGGTGTGAGATAATAAGAGTAATAAAGTGCAACGCTGATGTATTTGATCGTGAGAGATCAAGAGTTCAAAAGACTGATTGCTTGGGGGAAGAAGCTGTCATGAAGTCAGCTGGTGCGGGTCCTGATGCTGCGATACCGCCTACCTGATGGTAGCAGTGAGAGCAGCCCATGGCTCAGGAGGCTGGAGTCTCTGATGATCCTCCGAGCTTTTTTCCCACACCACCTGGTATATATGTCCTGGAGGGAGGGAAGCTCACCTCCGATAATATGTCTGGCAGTTCGCACCACCCTTTGTAGGGCTTTGTGGTTGTGGGCTGTGCTATTGCCATACCAGGCAGTGATGCAGCCAATCAGGATGCTCTCTACAGTGCTGGTGTAGAACCGTGTGAGGATGTGGCGGTTCATTCCAAACTTCCTCAGCCATCTCAGGAAGAAGAGGCGCTGATGAGCCTTCTTCACAACGGCCTCAGTGTGGACAGACCATGTGAGTTCCTCAGTGATGTGGACACCCAGGAACTTGAAGCTGCTGACTTTCTCCACCGGTGCTCCATTGATGGTGATGGGGCTGTGTTCTCTTTCTCTTCTTCTGAAGCCCACCACAAGCTCCTTTGTCTTACTGACATTGAGGGAGAGGTTGTGCTCCTGACACCAGTGTGTCAGAGTGTGCACCTCCTCTCTGTAGGCTGTTTCATCATTGTCAGTGATCAGACCTACCACCGTCGTATCATCAGCAAACTTAATGATGGCATTGGAGCTGTGTGTTGCCTCACAGTCATGTGTGTACAGGGAATACAGGAGTGGGCTGAGAACACAGCCCTGTGGGGCTCCAGTGTTGAGGGTCACTGATGAGGAGATGTTGCTGCCCATTCTAACCACCTGGCATCTGCTTGACAGGAAGTCCAGGATCCAGCTGCACAGCGAGCTGTTTAAGCCCAGAGCCCGGAGTTTCTCATCAAGCTTGGAGGGCACTGTGGTGTTGAATGCTGAGCTGTAGTCTACAAAATACATTCTCACATAAGTGTTCTTTCTTCCAGGTGGGAGAGAGAAGTGTGTATTGTGGATGCAATGGCATCATCAGTGGAGCGGTTGTTGCGGTAAGCAAACTGCAATGGGTCCAGTGATGGAGGCAGCACAGAGCAGATGTAATCTCTGCTTAGTCTCTCAAAGCATTTGCTGATGATGGGGGTCAGAGCAACAGGACGCCAGTCATTTAAGCAAGTGATTTTGGATTGCTTTGGAACAGGCACAATGGTGGACGTTTTAAAGCATGTGGGGACCACAGACAAGGAGAGGGAAAGGTTGAAAATGTCCGTACAAACACCAGCCAGTTGGTTCGTACACGCTCTGATGACGCGGCCCGGAATGCCGTCTGGACCCGTGGCTTTGCGGATATTCACCCGTCGGAAGGATCGCATTACATCCACTACAGAGACAGAGAGTGGTATCTTCAACATCTAAGTCAAGTCTTCAAATGCCTACATGATGCTGGTCTCACACTCAATTTAAAAAAATGCAACTTCATCCAATGAGAATTGACTTTTCTTGGTCACACTTTTCAGTGGAAGGAGTAAAAACTGATCCAGTAAAGGTAGCTGCTGTCCAGGATTTTCCGATACTCCAATTGCTAAAGGACGTTCAACGTTTTTTAGGTATGGTAGGGTGGTATCACCGTTTTATCCCTAATTTTTCAGCGAAAGCTTCCCCTTTACATGCTCTTAAGCAAAAGAAAGCTTCATGGATTTGGACTGAGCAATGTCAGCAGGCTTTAGAAAAATTAAAACAAGACCTTACAAAAGCACCAGTGCTAACTCCTCAAGATTACAGTAAGCCATTCAAAGTGCAGACCGATGCTAGTGAGATTGGTTTGGGAGCTGTACTAACACAGGAAATGGAAGGAGAGGAACATGTGGTAGCTTACGCATCTAGGCTGCTAAGAGGATCAGAAAAAGCTTATTATGTTTTGGAAAAGGAGTGTTTGGCTGTTGTGTGGGCAGTCGAAAAATGGAGACAATATTTGGAAGGGTGACCTTTTGAAGAGGTCACTGATCATGCTGTGCTCACATGGGTTTTTCAACATCCTAATCCAAACTCTCATCTCACCTGGTGGAATATACGTCTACAAGGCTTTCAATTCACAGTTAAGTACAGAAAAGGTCTGTGTAATGTCATACCAGATGTGTTGTCCCGAAACCCAGAACACACGGTCTCATTAGAGATGCTGACTGTAGTCAAAGCTACCAAGTCTACTGCTTTCCCAACCGACTTACCCATAGACCTTGATCAGATAGCTACTGCACAACAGAATGACTTGGAAATCCAGGAGCTATGTAAGAAGGTAGATTCCCAAACCACTCAGGATCTTACATTATGTCATGCAGAATGGAGTACTATTTCACAGCATACCTGATTTAAATAAGGGAAAGAAACTACAGCTTGTAATTCCTGTGGGTTTTCTTAAAGAGTTCTTGCAGTATGTGCATGATAATCCATTAAGTACACATCTAGGAAGATTGAAAACACTTCTTCGACTTCTGGACATGGCCTATTGGCCTACTGTTAGAGCTGATGTGTGGAAGTATTGTAAAGATTGTCAAAATTATCAAAAGTATAAGCCCATGTTAACCAAGTTATCTGGATATCTACAATCCACACCAGTAGTTGAACACCGGCACATGCTTGGAGTTGATCTGATGGGTCTATTCCCTAAGAGTGTCAACCAAAATGAACATCTCTTAGTTATTGTTGACTACTGTTACAAGTTGGTGAAGTTCTTACCTTTGAGAGTGGCGAAAGCTCCCCAAATAGCCAGGATCCTAGTACAGGAAATCTTTACTCGATGGGGCACCCCTGCCTATTTAGTGTCAGACCGTGGAGCTCAGTTCACCTCACAAATACTTTCCTTAGTCTGCAAACAGTGGGGAGTAATACAAAAATGTACTATAGCCTACCATCCCCAAACGAATATGATGGAATGGATCAATTGTAACCTAAAGACAATGATTGCTTCTTACGTGGGAGATCAGAATCACCAATGGGATCGATGGTAAGCCAGAATTCAGGTTTGCAATTAATACCACTTTCCATAAAAGCACAGGTTTCACACCAGCCGAAGTAGTTCTTGGACACAAATTGAAGGGACCATTGGAGAGAGCATTGCAGCAACCTCCTGCTCCTAGTAATCCTGCATATAATGTGTTGGAAAGTCAACAACAACTCATCCTCCTTGTTAAGAAAAACGTTGAACAAGCTCAACATAGACAAAACAGTACTATGACCTGTGACGCAAACACAATCAGTTTCAGGTGGGAGATGTAGTCTGGGTCTGGTCTCACCATTTATCCAGAGCTGAAGAAGGTTTTATGGTTGTTTTAAGTTAGCCGCTAAGTGGAAAGGTCTGGCTAAGATTGTCTCGGCTCTGTTAACTATACTGTTTCTCTCCTTAACAATCCTGAAAATGTGGAGATTTATCATGTGCAAAATTTGAAAACTTGTTATGGCTATGACAAGTTTCTTTCTGAAAGGGTGGGTATGTAACAGTTAAATGTTACTTCTGTTGTTATTCTACTACCCACCATCAGGGGGCACTAGTGTTTCTGTGGGTTAGGTTTAAATACAGGTATGTAGTAGAAGAAGAGATAGTTGTTTGGTAAAGGGAAAGCATGGATTCTCTTTGAAAAAAGCCACATTGACTGATGCTTTGATTGGGAAACATACTGTTTCATGCTCAATCAAAAAGGCTTTCCTTTTCCTACCTTTTTTGTTGTACCTAATGGTGCATTTGCTATCGCATGGTATACTTTAGAAATTGAAAGGACAACTTTGCCTGCATTATATCACATCGCCTTGTGTCATCTAAAATGGATATTACTCACGAGGATGGGACTAATTTCTGTTTGTTCCTGGAGTTAACATGTGGATAAGGGGATTTGGTTTGGACCGTTACTGGTGTTAAAGAACCGATTGCATCAACATCAACTACAAGGTTTCATCTTCCATCTACGGACTAATTCAGATAAGCTTCATCACTTTCACTGTATGCAACTCTTCAGTCTCAGATCAGAACTCTTTCTTTTGTATTAATAATATTTTTCTTGTATTTATTTGGGTTCATTTGTATGATTGGTTTATGGAATGTTACTTTAAGTTGTATTTCTGATGTACATTGCACTTTTGGTTTATTTATTTCTATAATATATTCTCATTAAGAAAATCAATTATCTGTTATATTGTTTTTTATTTTGAACACAACCAGTTTCCTGATTAGTGATAAGTTGGTATGAAGATCCCTCCAAAAAGAATTTCAGATTTATAGTGAACTTTTGCTCAGTTTATTATATAGTGACTGTTGAACTATCAATGAAGGCTCAGGCTGTATTAAAACAATACACTGAATCCGTGGCGGAAGAAAGTAGTTCAACTCACAAGAGTGTTTTACGGACGAAAACCAGAAAACGTTTTGAGAGAAAACCTTGAACGATGTCTTAAGGTGTGGTAACCGTGGTATAAGTGGAATAACTGACTCCAGCCCATTGAATTGTTGAAAAATATTGCACGCCCAAGGTGTAACGGTCACTGTACTTCATGTCATGCTGTTTTACCACCTCGAGGTGTGCATTATTTTTCAATGATTCAGCGGTCTGTCGTCAATTATAACTCACTTATTAATTGGAACAATGTTAATTATATGCCAGTGTCACACATACTGTATATACTTGTGTTAAGTGCATTTGTGTAAAATCACTGCGTAATGCACACTCATAATGACTGTTAAAACAAAAGTTTGACTGTATCTTATTGCCGTGTACATCTACTTGTGTTATATTTTCTTTAAGAATTACGTACATTAAGCAAGTTTGTTTGTAATGTACTTGTTAAATTTGTTTTTTGCAAGCTCTTTGTTCATTTGATTGATTGGCCGTTTATTTAGTTTAATCCCACCTCTATGAGGGGATATGGATTGTGATTGGATATAGGAGGAGAGAGAGAAGATGGCTGATCAGAGAGAGAAGTTATAAGATTTCCTCATGCGTTTACAGGAAAGAAAGTTTATTTTTAACCACTAACCCAGTGTGTTGAGTTTCATCTCGCAAGGTGATAAGCGTTTATGACACTGTTTATGTGAGTGATTGCTTTTATTTTGTTTATGAAAGTTTAAATAACTTAGTTTGAACCGAGTTCGCTGCACCGCGCAACACGAAGACATGTGAGTTCATCAGAGATCAAAGTGAGAGAACTGTGTGCATCGAAGAGTATTGGAGTGATCTTTAAACATCGATGGAGTTTGAATAAACTACAGACGCCGAGATAGAAGATTTGCTGTTGATTCAGCGGACTGCTGAGAGTGGTTACGGGCAAATCGCTGATCTACGTGGAGTTTGTGGATGATCGTTTGGGTTCGTTTGGATTCCAAAGAGGAGTTCAGGTGACATTTATTTTATTTGGTGTGCTCTTTAGGGTGAAGAGGCCATGTGTATGTTTTTAAGGCCACAATGCTCTCAAGGCACAACAGGCCTGCAACGGGTAGGTGTGTGAGTGTGTGTGGGCCCACAAATAACTATTGATTGTTAACATAATTCAGTAGAGATTTATATTTTCATTTTGGAAGAGTTAAACTGTCATAAGGTTGAAAAATCCTACTGTTTATTTGGAATTCTAATTTTATTTAATTCCAAGTGCACTGATATATTGTGAAATATTGATTTCATTTGTTCATTTAGCAAAATGTGAGCTTAATAGTTTCTTTGGGAATATTTATTGTGAACATTTCTTTCTTGCAATTTTATTTTTACTTTATTGTATTGTAAATCTGGGACATTACTAGTAGGAATATTCATTCAGAAAAGGCAATACAGTTATTTGTATTGTTAAAGGGACACATTATTTTTTGTACCTGAAAAGAAAGACAGACAAATCATTTATTTTATTTTTATTCATTCTACTTGTGATTAATATAATTCTTATTATATTACCTTTTGTGTTGATGGAAATCATGTTACACCTAAAAGGGAATTTGAGTTATTCATTTAATTTGTCACAGTAGTTAATAGGATACTGGAGGGGATTTATATTTTTAAAGTCGAGAGACACACCGTAGGAACTCGGGTGCTCCGCCCATTTAATGGTTAAGGGTAAGGGGCGCTGCACAATTTGGGGGCTCGTTCGGGATACGTCCTTTCTGGTGTCCTGTTAATGGCAAGAACAGAGTTAAACGTTAAGTGAATACAAGAGAATTGATACTTATCTGACTGAAGTTTCACCATGGCTTTTGAAAGTAACCCTTTATTGCTGCTGAGTAATCTGAGTGGTGTAAGGAAGCAGCAGTTGCAGAAAATCATGCCATCTTAGTGATAGGAGTACCTGCAACCACAGAAGTGACATGTATAGAAGAGACTGTGCAGACTATAAAAGCCCTAGGGAGAGTGCATGTAAGAGACTCGAGGGTAGGACCCACACCGGGTACAGTATTAGTCCTATGTGAGTGTAGGGAAGTCCTTGACCCTGCACGAGTTCCTCCAGAGCTACAGAAAAGTGAAGGAGAAGAAACATGGAAGGTCATAGTAGCTCCTGTTGATGTTACTGCCTTTGAGTTCACTAAGAAACTGACAAAGTACTTAACAGATGAAGGGAAATCTATGGCTGACATCCAAAATGTATGCTTTCCAACCAGTCCCAGTTTACCTGAATCGATCATTCGGGCAATGGGAGAACTATTAGAGAAGACAGCTAAACAAGAATCTTTTTGGGCATGGTTCCAACTCCGAATGGAGAGGAAAGTTTAAATAACTGGATAGAACAAGCCAGGTTAATGACAACGGAAAGTGAGTGTTCTGAAAAGGGAAAAAGGTAGACAAATAATGGAATGTTTGAAGGGTCCAGCCTTTGACATTGTAAAAGCTGTTCGATTTTCAAGTCCGGCGACCACTGCTTCTCAATACCTTGAAGCTTTAGAGAACGCCTTTGGAACCTCTGTGTCAGGAGAGGACTTATACTTCGCCTTTCGTCTCTTGCGGCAATACCAGGGTGAACCTTTATCTGACTTCTTGAATAGGATGGAGAAATCCTTGACAAAATTAGTGCAGAGAGGAGGGTTGACACCTCAGACAATGGACAGCATGGATCAGACAGTTACTTAGAGGTGCAGTTGAAGCTGACATGATGCTCCTACAATTGAGACAGAGGGAGAGAAAAGAAAAGCCACCTAGTTTCTTAACATTGATAAATTAGATAAAAGAAGCTGAGGAGAATGAAGCTGCTAGACATAGAATCAAAGCAACAGTAAAGCCAATACAAATAAGGCAGGATGATAAAGTAGAATCTTCTGTAGTCAGACAACTCAGAGCTGAGATTCAGGAATTAAGATCCAGATGGGATGACCATACAACAAATGTATCTGCTTCAACCATGAGTGTAGAATACAAAGACAAGCAGGCTACCAAAAGCTGACTTTTTCTGCTATCGTTGCAGGGAGGATGAACATATAGCTACCCAGTGTAAATCACCAGAACGTACAGCTCATGTAATACAGAAATTGGTATGTTCCCTCCGAAAATCAAAGACGGCGAGAACCAGAGAGACTAGAAATGATGATAATCCTAGTGGATTAGACTGTTTCTCTAAACGGAGTCAACCTGATGTCAGTGGGTCAAGCCCTATTCCCAGAAGATTAGTGGGGCCTGCATCGACAATTGCCATTAAACTGAATGGATGTCCATGTAATGTGTTACTGGATAGTGGGTCGCAAGTCATGATCATATTTGACGAATGGTATTCAAAGTACTTGTCACAAGTACCCATCCAGCCACTAACTGTACTGTCTATCTGGGGACTAATTGAGACTACCTACCCGTACCAAGGATACATAGTAGCGGAAGTGTCATTCCCTGTTCCAAAGACTAGAGAAAAAGATTCTGTTGACATTCTCGCATTGGTTTGCCCAGATCCACATGGCCCTAAGCAAGTTCCTCTGATAATTGGAAACAATGCAAGCTTCTTTCAGCACTTGACTGCTCTCAGTCATAAAACTGATGTAGCATACATAGCTCACTTATTGAGAATTCAGTCATCACTCCCAACGTCCTGTACATGGCAGATACCAGGGAAGGAGGAAGTGGTTGATGTAGCTGAGGGACTAGTAGAATGGAGGGGGATAGGAGCCTTGACTATTCTTCCAAGGATTGAAAAGTATACCAGTTGTAAAGGGGAGCTCGAGACACAGCTGAGGAAGGAAATTCTCCTAGAGGAAACAGCTACAGATAGCCAACATCCAGCTGGACTGTTTATCCCTCCCACAGTCTTGTCTTCATCAGACATGGACATGAATAATTTCTGTGCTGATTTACAATGAAACTGCTAAAGACATTACCATACCGATGGGGACAGTGATTGCTAACCTCTTTCCCACAAACACAGTTACAGTGGCTCAAGGAGCTTCAAAGAGGGTAGGTTCCAGAGTTTTCTAGTTTGGAGAGTCTCCTATTCCTGCAGATTGGAAGAAAAAACTGCAAGAAAAGTTAGCTGAATGAGGAAACATGTTCTCACTTGAGGAGTGGGATGTTGGACTTGCAAAAGATGTGAAGCATAACATCCTAAATGATTGCTGACGATTTAGATCCAGACGTATCGCACCAGCAGACATCAATGATGTGTGGTGTCACTTAAAAGATCTATTAGCTGCAGGCATAATAAAGGAATCAAGGAGTCCTTATGCTTCTCCAATTGTAATTGCCCAAATGAAAAGTGGAGCAATACATATGTGTATTGATTACCAGACACTGAACACAAGAACTATTCCTGACCAGTATACTACTCCCTGGATAGATGATGTGTTGGATTGCATGTCAGAAAGTAAATGGTTCTCTGTCTTGGACTTATGTAGTGGATACTACCAAATCGAGATGGCAGCCGAGGACAAGGAAAAGACTGCATTCCTCTGGGTTTCTACCAGTTCGAGCTCATGTCGCAGGGGATTACAGGTGCTCCCGCTAGCTTTGAGCGCCTAATGGAGAGAGTGGTTGGAGAGATGCATCTTCAAGTTATTGTGTATCTGGGTGACCTCATTGACTTTGGGTGTACTTTAGAAGAACATGAGGAGAGGTTGCTGAAAGTGTTGGACCGACTGGAAGAGTACAGACTCAAAGTGTCTATAGACAAGTGCCAGTTTTGCCAGTGGCAGGTTAAATATGTGGTGCACATATCCCTTGATCCGGAGAAGGTGTCTGCAGTGTCTAAATGGAAAATGCCACATGACTTAAAATCTCTGAGATCCTTCTTAGGATTCTGTGGATTTTATAGGCATTTTATACAGAACTACTCAGCTATTGTGAGACTGCTGACCGAATTGATGAAAGGATATCCACCTGTGATAGGAAAAAACAAGGTGGTACAGAAAAGGAAGTACTATAATGAATCACAGCCGTTTGGTGAACACTGGGATGAGACATGCACTGAAGCGTTTCATAACATCATTCATTCCCTTACACATGCACTAGTACTGGCATATGCAGATCCAGCTAAGCCATATGTCCTACATGTTGATGCAAGTTTAAGTGGCTTGGGTGCCATGTTAAACCAAGAACGTCCTGAGGGGCTGAGACTGGTAGCCTATGTAAGCCAAAAACTGAGTAACACTGAAAAACGATATCCCATTCATCAGTTGGAGTTTTTAGCCCTGAAATGGGATGTCATAGACAAATTTCATGATTACCTTTATGGGGCAAAGTTCACTGTTAAGACAGATAACAATCCCCTAACATATGTGCTGATGACTGCAAAGCTATGTGCTACAGGACATAGGTGGCTGGCGGCTGTGGCTGCTTATGAGTTTAGTTTTCAGTATAAACCAGGACACTATAACATTGATGCTGATGTACTGTCACATTATCCTGAGCATACTGACCTGTCACCTGAATGGCTGGACATACCTCAATCAGGAGTGAAAGCCATCTGTCAGCTTACAGTTGCTCATACCTCATGATGAATCTGACTGGTGGATCATTTATGCGTCACTCAAGAAAGCATTCTCTGTATGTATGTTTGTCCAGTACAGTTGTTGTCTAACTCAGACTTGAGATGTGGCCAAGAGCAAGATTCTTTCATTGGACCTGTAAAGCAGGAAGTAGAGAAAGGCAAAGTACTTACTGTTACAAAGAGTTGTAATCCGTCTGAGAACCTGTTAAGACAACAGGGTGAAAAGTTGGTGATCAGACATAACCTTTTGTACTGATGTACGAAATGTCCCTGTGGATGAGAGAAACAGCAGTTGGTCTTACCAGAAAAATATCACATGCAAGTGCTACAGTCTCTTCATGAGGGAGGTCACCTTGGGATTGAAAAGACCACAGAGTTGTGCAAAGATTGTTTCTACTGGCTAAGAATGAATGCTAATGTGGATGACAATAGTAGCTGATGTATTGTTAGAAAAACTCTACCACAAAGGTCTGCTTACATGAATCACATCACAAGCAGTGGTCCTTTAGATCTAGTCTGCATTGACTTTGTCCATTGAACCAGATTTGAAAGGGATTGGAAATGTTCTAGTAGTCACAGACAATTTCACTCACTATGCCCAAGCGTATCCTACAAAAAAACAGAAAGCAGTAACAGTAGCAAAGATCCTTGTAGAGAAGTTTTTCATACATTATAGTTTGCCAGCACGCATTCACTCTGACCAAGGGCGTGACTTTGGAAGTAAGCTGATCAAAGAACTCCTTGGGATTATGGGAATTCTTAAATCCAGAACATCGCCCTATCATCCTCAAGGGGACCCACAGCCTGAGTGCTTCAATCGGACACTCCTATCCATGTTGGGTACCTTGGATCCTGCCAAAAAGAACAGATGGAGTCAAAGCATCAGTCTGTTAGTACATGCATATAATTGTACTAAAAATGGAACTACTGCATACTCTCTGTATTATCTGTTGTTTGGTTGAGAGGCCAGACTTCTGGTAGATGTGTGCTTCGGGACTGCAGATGGTGGGGATAAAGGGAGAACACATCATCAGTATGTTGAAAGACTGAGAAAAGAACTGTAACAAGCGTTTCAGTTTGCCACTGGAAACACTCTGAAGACCCAGCAGAGAAATAAGAGACTGTATGATCTCATGGGGACATGATACTCTAGAAGGGGGAGAGTGTAACCTGGGTAGGGTTATTCTCATTTTATTTATGGTTGGTATTATTATTCTAAGATGGGGATAATATTACCATAATGTGCATTTAATGAATAAGGTTTATTTTGGGTTTTGTTTCTTGTTTGTGAAATAAAGAAATAATTATGTTTCTTTAAGAGTTACGTACATTAAGCAAGTTTGTAAAATGCAGTTGTAGGTTTTTTTTTTTTTTTAAGTAGGTAAGTTTCTGTTTCTCCACCAGACACTTCTGTGTTTCAGACCTGGCCTTTGATTTTTGTATTTTTGATGCCACTGACCATGTGGCTAATGGCAGGGTAGAAAAGTCTCTCACCATTGCTGAAGCATTGTAAGAACTGTCATGCTACAAATGTGGATTAATAATGGCATGTACATGCTTCCACTGCAGACAAGTAATACCTGGTCATGCGAAGGGTCATTTTGATCACTTGAGGGCAGTGCATGGCATAAATAATGCTTCAACATTCTTTCAATGCTGTGAAGATGGTTGCAGGCAGACTTTTGGATACATTCGGTCTTTCAGAAGGCATCTTCAGCATTCAGTCCCAGAACAGCATTACGGCACTGAGCAGCATTCCAGGGGGGGGGGGGGCTTAAGAGCATATGTGCAGGGCCTCTCAGTTTCCACAAATGCAGAATGCAGAAATTTCAGATCCTTTAGAGGCTCCAACAAAAGATAATGAAGACTGTGATTACTGGGATGAGTTGGAACCAGAAACCATAACAGAGCGAATAGCTCTGTTTTTGGCCACCCTTAAGTCCAAACAAGCACAGACCTACAGTACAGTCAGCTTTGTTGTCCAGCAGAGATCAAGCTTGATTTCAGACATTGTCGGTTCACTTCAGAGGAAGACTTTGTCTCTGTCTGGAAAATTAGGTCATAAGGATGATCCAAGGGTCCAAGAACTTGTCCATGATGTTGAAGCAGCAGCAAGTCCATTCAAAGGATTAGACTTTAAACAGATGCAATATTTTGCGAAGTCAGGCAACTTCATTCACCCTGTAGAGGAGGCTTTGCCTGGAGTCTCCTATGTGCAGAGAAGGGACTCTGCTACTGGGACAGTTCGACAGGTTGCAGTTCAAGATATGTTTTATCGTGTCCCACTGAAACCTCTCTTGACTAAACTGCTTGAGATCCCTTGCATTTTGGATGCCACCTTTACCTGGCAGCAAAGAAAAAATCCTTTTCAGTGTTACTCAGTTTTTGGCTTACATAGGCTACCGGTCTCAGCCCCTCAGGACGTTCTTGGTTTAACATGGTACCCAAGCCACTTAAACTTGCATCAACATGTAGGACATATGGCTTAGCTGGATCTGCATATGCCAGTACTGGTGCATGTGTAAGGGAATGAATGATGTTATGAAACGCTTCAGAGCATGTCTCATCCCAGTGTTCACCAAACGGCTGTGATTCATTATAGTACTTCCTTTTCTGTACCACCTTGTTTTTTCCTATCACAGGTGGATATCCTTTCGTCAATTCGGTCAGCAGTCTCACAATAGCTGAGTAGTTCTGTATAAAATGCCTATAAAGTCCTTTTAGACTTCTATGATGGTGAGTATTGCAAACAGCATCCTGTCTTCTCCAGCAAAGTGTCTGTTCCACTTCTTTTGTACAATGACAACTGTGAAACAGTCAACCCACTTGGTTCAAAGGTTGTGGTGCACAAGTTGGGGTTGGGGTTTATCAGAACTCTCGTCGCACTTTCTGGTTGCAGTTTACAAATCAGACGATGCCAAAACATATGGAATTGATAGTTTTCTGCTCTCAGTCATAGAGGAACTTAAGGATCTTGAGGTCAATGGTATCTCCCTCAACACACCTCACTTCAAGGGTGAAATGCTGTTCTCAGTTGCCCAGTTGTGTGGGGACAATCTTGGCTATAGATGCCATTTTTGGATTCACTGAGAGCTTCTCCAGTAATTATTTCTAAATTGGCCATAGGTGTAAGTGTGAGCAGGCATGGTTGTCTGTCTCTGTGTAAGCCCTGATATTGACTGGCGACCTGCCCAGGGTGTACCCCCCCTAATGTCAGCTTGGATAGACCCCTGCAACCTATCTTTTATCTACAGTAAAGGATATAGTGCCTATAGATAATGGATGGATGTTTGAAAGCAAAAACTATTAAACCGTAATCTGTAAATGAGAGAACACAATCTTAACAAAAACAACAACTAAAAAACTAACCAAAGAATAAAATCTAAAGGAGAAACAAGACAATTGAAATCAGTTGTCCAGTTTTGATTGTTGATTTTTTCACTCTTGGATCCATCTTTGCTTTCATGGTTCAGTTCTTTCATTCTTAGTTCAGTGTAAACACAGGGGCATGACTGAAGTTATTGATGGCTAAATTGGTCTGGTGTTTTATCGACAGCCTTTTTAATTAGCACTAGGGATGTTCATCATATCCTGTGTATTCATGAATAGGAGCTTCCAAACAATGACATTTATTCACTTAACACTGTGTGATGGGTTTGTGTGATTTAATATTAATGACAATATCAACATTAAAGTAATATTAACAAGAATAATATTAGTCCAAACTAATATTTCAAATTAACTTTTTCGTTTGCAAAGACTGAGTTTGAATACAAATTTAATTTGTTTGCCTTTCACATATTCGCATTTAGTCATATTTTGCAATGTTTATACATTGTTTATACATTGTATGCAATAAATGTTTTGGTGATCCTTTTTTTGCATTTTGATACTTCCACAAAATAAGCTTGATAACTTAAATGTCGTTTATATTGCAACACTAAGTGACTGATGTGTAATTAACAGGTGAGGACCAACATGATTGAGTACTTAGAAAACGCAGAGGCCAATCAACCATTTCCACACATTGTGTGCTTGGGGGATGAGACGACGACGTGCCAAGCCTTCACCATTATTTCAGGCCACACCATTGAAACTGAGTCTTTGTTTGGAGCTGTGGACCTGCGTTTCAAGACTTTTTTTGTCTTTGACATTAATTACACCAAGCAGTGCGTCCCCACATGGGAGTTTCTGAAGCACGGCCTGTACCATATTGATGGACATGAGTCCTCATCTGTTAAGTTTTTGAGGACATCAGTTTGTTCAATCCGCATTTAGGGTGTGTGTAAAATTTTTTTGTAATGTGTTTAAAGAGGTTATTTTAAATGTAAAAGTTATTTTTTTAATATAGTTAGGTGCTGTGTGTTGTGCTATAATGCACTGTGGATGTGACTTTTTTTTTTAAAGAAGCTGTTCTATATACTGGTGTTTTTATCTACGTGGGGTGGGGAGGGGGTATTGTATTCATGCATGATTCGTTTTGGCAAAAAATGAAAAGTTAATCATTAAATACACATTTACAGTGGCCTCTTTTTGTATAGTGTGTTTGTAAGATTATGGGAAATTATTAAAAAGTACACAACAATAATATATAATATACCGTAATTATTATTATTATTGTTATTATTATTAAATATAAAAGTAGCAAGGCAATGAGTCTTGGGAAAAAAAAAAAAAAAACATTGTATGTGTAATTTTAACCCAGCAATAGAATTAATTTTACTCACTAGGTTGGGTCAAATGAACAACCCACCATTCTGGGTTAAATGGTAAAACCCAGCACTTGGGTCAAAGCAACCCAGCGCATTCTGTCCCATAGTTACCTAGCAGTGAGGTTAAGGTTGGGTTATTTTTTAACCCAGCAATTTTTTGAGTATACGAATCATATGCAATACAAAGGACTGTAGTTATTTATATAATAATTATATTATATTAGTAGATAGCATGTGCCCCGTTTGTTTTTCCTTGATATTATTAAAGCATTATAAAGTGCATCTGGACTTTATATGCATCAAATGATCATGTCTTGTGCATGCACTCTATATGTACAGCAAATTTTAACAATGGATTTAACAAATAAAAAATATTTGTCCTGCATAAAGTGAGATATTGTCCTATATATATATATATATATATATATATATATATATATATATATATATATATATATATATATATATATATATATGCCACTTTATTCCAAAGCAGAAATCGAAAGCAATAGGCGGTCGATTGAGTGAGATAATTCCGCTATGAAATTCTCTATGCGAGAGCAGAAATCTTTACCAGTCAAATGCTCAATCGTACAGTGGAGGCATGAAAGCAGAATGCTGCGTCTGCAAATTAGGACACTGATCTGCAAGATCATGCATGTTTATTGGTTTTGATGCAAGGTTTTTGTGTGTGTGTGTTCGCCAGGATTCAAGAAATAATGCTTTGCCAGTATACAGTATTATTAAGCTTACATATTCAACTGAGGGTGCTCTAATGTTTGCAACCCAGCAGAAACGGGTCTGTATCTAACTGGTAGCTGCACTGACATGATGGCAAAACAACAAGATACATTACTTATCTATTAATTTATTATTGAATAGTAGTGTAACCTACTAGCTCACTTTTTGCTGCACTACCATGTTCGTGTAGCACATCCTGGTGCTCTCTGGCAATGTGACACATACGATTCCGAAAGGAATATTTGCCAATTCTCACGGTCTCTCCACACTCCCTTTCGATTTCCTCGTTCTTAACTTTGATTTATACTTAGCATTTATTTAGGCTATAAGGTTTGCAACGTCACTAAAACAATGTTAGAGCTCCATAACCTCAGGCCTATTGCTTCCTTTCACAGATTCCCAAACCAGCATATCACGAAGTGCATTCTGGGTTGAGCGAGCGGCACTGAGCGGCCTGAGCGAGCGGAGCGGAATCTTCAAAAAGGCGCTCTCCGCTCAGGTGAAATTATCACCGCTCCACTTTGCTCACATGCTCTGCCCTGTACACACTTGAATAAAGATCATTTTTAAGGAAGGACTTAATTATAATAATAATTGTATTTATTTATCACACATATACAGTGAAATTCTTTTTTTCACATATCCCAGCTAAGCTGGGGGTCAGAGTGCAGGGTCAGCCATGATACAGTGCCCCTGGAGCAGATAGGGTCAAGGGCTTTGTTCAAGGGCCCAACAGCAGCATCTTGGCAGTACTGGGGCTTGAACCCCTGACCTTCTGATCAGTCACCTAGAGCCTTAACCACTGAGCCACCACTGCCCATAATCACCGCAATCACCACAATCACACCAAGTATGATTGCTTTCCTTGGCAATGTAATTGAGTACAAGTAGCCTGTTCTCAATAATACTCAAGTAAAGTATAAATAACACTTAAGTAATAAAGCACTTTACACCACTGGTTTGCAAACACTGTTTCACTGATTAACTCATTGTTTTCACGATAAATTAATTCCAGATTATTTCCAAACCCAGGCTTTCCAGTGAAGCAGTGCATGAAAAACCTGAGATGGGCAGAAATACTCTTTACAAGAGCAGTTTCCTCCTTGGTATTCATCTAAAAAACATCAGCCATTGTATACATTTTCCATGTAAATGCCAGTTATTTTAGTAATAACAAAATTACCTTTCTTATTCTCTTTAGAAATATCTTGGTACTCATTGAGTTTTTTTTTTTTTTATCCCCTTTTCTCCCAATTCCCACTACTTAGTAGGTCCTCGTGGTGGCACGGTTACTCACCTCAATCTGGGTGGTAGAGGAGAAGTCTCAGTTGCCTCCACTTCTGAGACAGTCAATCTGCACATCTTATCAAGTGGCTCACTGTGCATGACACCGCAGTGACTCACAGCATGTGGAGCAATGCACAACTTACCACGTGCCCTATTGAGACTGAGAACCCCTAATCATGATCGTGAGGAGGTTACCCCATTTGACTCTACCTTCCCTAGTAACTGGGACAATCTGGTTGCTTAGGAGACCTGGCTGGTGTCACTCAGCACACCCTGGATTCAAACTCATGACTCCAGGTGTGGTAGTCAGCATCAATACCCGCTGAGCTACCCAGGCCCCCTGTGAGTCACTTCTAAAACTCATATTGTAAGGCAAATACTCAGATGTCAGCACTGAAACAGCACTGGATTAATGACCTGGATTTCTGCATTTAAAACCTACAATTTGTCTGACTGAAGTCTTTAGAAACTCTTCTAACCCTATACATTGTTATGAGCTTAAAAAACTATAACTCTTACTGGATCATGTATTTTTTTCATTGCTTGTACTTTTACACTGTTACTGTACTTAAGGACATTTTTCAAGTACCTGCATGTTTTCAGAGTATTTTAACCAACACAAAATATGTATCGTTTTAAAGTTTAGAAGCTATAATTTATAATGCATGTAGCCATTATGCCCATAACTGATCAAGTGCTTTGAAATGTTCCGATTTGATAATTTATTAATAATTTTGGACTGTACATTTTATTGTAATCAGTAAAAACATCAATCTCATCAAATAGCCATGTGTCATATGTTGTTGGAAAGCTCTCAAAGAGTAGAAAACAACCAACCAGCCTCTTTGTTTTACTCACTGACAAAAATATAGCGAGTAATAGCTAAGTATATGTCTTTGACAATTATGTTGGTGTTGCTTATATGCCGCATTTTCGCTTATAACTTCATGAAAAATAAACGGAACATAAAATATCACTTACACTACTTGATTATCATTCAAACAAGCCCCCACACAATGTAATCGGATGTATAGAACGTTAGATAATCCACATGAAGCACAATGGCCACCAGGAGATGGTGCCAAATACATGACAAAGACTCAATGATGACTCATATGGCACAGAATGAAACTCATTCTTTAAAATCTCTTTAATAAAATCATGTATGCATGCTATGCAAACCTTTAGTCATTGTTGTGTTTGCATGTGTAATTAGTTCTTATGTACAGTTATTATTATGTTTTATTTGTTTGGAGACATTTTTGGACACTATAATAAATTATTTTTGTAATGGTATAACTTGTGATTGCTTTGTCATATCAAAATAATTTTTTTCTCAAATACAGTTGACATGATTAGGAATAAAACAAAAACAGTTTTTCGTGGCCACCTTATTTACACCCAGAGATATATATATATATAATGTCAAATAAGAAAAAAAGTGAATTTTTGGCTCCAATTATTTGTGTGATTTTTTTAGCAGATTCTCAGGCTGAGAGTCTCAGAATTTATTATAATCTATATCATTATTTTATTTTTTTAAGTTTTCTTGATATGATGATATGAATGATACCAAACAATTGACCCTTCTTGTTTTTTTGTTGAGTTATAAGCCTTTAAATTTGGGTATGCCATGAAACATCTTTAAAATTACCTTCAGAGATTAAATGGTAAACATATATAAAAAAAAAAATTAAAAAAAAAATGATAATCCTAATAGATCAGTACTTTTACTTTTAATATCCAAATACATTCAAAAGTAAGAACTTTTGTACTTTTACTCAAGTAGAATTTCCAAGGGGTACTTACACTTTCACTAGGGTATCTGTACATTTACTCGGGTACAGTATTTATGTACTTTGCCCACCAGTATTAAAACTACACCTGATTATTTTATGTAAAATGTTGCTAATTTGTCTTATCAAGACTGTCTTCTGACCTCATTATAAATAGATCTAATTTTAGGAGACTTTTATGCAGATATCCGTTTAAAAATCCTAAGTGTTAACATACTTTTTTCCTCAAACTGTTTCGTAACTATAAGTATTGTTTATCCACATCTTATGAAAGTGTTTGCATGAGAAAGGATGCTATATTTTGTTGAATTTCTTTATATGTGATGAGGAAATGGGATTAGAGAAATTCATTATCCCTATACTAAACAAAAGGTGTCATTATCACTAATGGGACGTGGGGCGAGTCAGAGGAGTGACCTGTGTGTCACCCTTGAAATTACCACATCCTCTTCTATGTGCATCATAGATTTAATTTTCAGGTTACGATGAACATTTGTGAGAGTGAGGTTGTGTAATCTCAAATGATTCCCATTACCATGTTAACCATTTTTTTTATTATTGAATTTTAATATCTCTGTGAAGCACTTTGTGATTTATATCTGTGAAAGGTGCTATATAAATAAACTTTACTTACCATGCTTTGTAAATGGTGACTAATCATAGTCTCACTAATTATGCTCTTACACGAAAATAGAAATATTAATAACAAAAATACACCACTTTAAGACTTCATCAGTCATATAAATGTAACTATTACGTGTATGAACGTTGCACTTACAAAAAAGTACCATGGAACTACCGTAATATTCTCTAAGTAAACATTGGAGTGTCATAATTCAGTAACAAAGTAACAGTCAAAGGACTTTATTTGCATGGAACACAAAAGATGATGTTTAGCAGAACGTTCAAGCAGCTGTTTTCCATACACTGAACATGGAAAGTGATTCACTGTCATTGTATGGAAATGAGCAGCATGGACATACAATGATAATGATATTTGAAGTTTGACATGATGGTGAGTAAATGATGACAGAATTTGTCACTATAAAGTCATGATTAGTAAAAAAAAAAACAATCTTGACTTCTGTTTTTATTCTACATTTGGATTAGAAACTGCATACTAAGAAAGTGAATTATATAATATGTGATATTTGATATATGAAAAAAAAAATCCATGTGCAGGAAGTTTATTAAAGAACACGTGCAAACAATCCAAATCAGCAGGCAGATTAAACGGTTAAATCCAATATACCAAACAGACAGTCTAACAAGGCAAACAAAACAAAGATCCAAAAAGCCTGTTCCAACAACGGGAAAATGCTTGGTAAGACAGTGTACAGGTGCATCTCAATAAATTAGAATGTCGTGGAAAAGTTCATTTATTTCAGTAATTCAACTCAAATTGTGAAACTTGTGTATTAAATAAATTAAGTGCACACAGACTGAAGTAGTTTAAGTCTTTGGTTCTTTTAATTGTGATGATTTTGGCTCACATTTAACAAAAACCCACCAATTCACTATCTCAAAAAATTAGAATACATCATAAGACCAATAAAAAAAAACATTTTAGTGAATTGTTGGCCTTCTGGAAAGTATGTTCATTTACTGTATATGTACTCAATACTTGGTAGGGGCTCCTTTTGCTTTAATTACTGCCTCAATTCGGCGTGGCATGGAGGTGATCAGTTTGTGGCACTGCTGAGGTGGTATGGAAGCCCAGGTTTCTTTGACAGTGGCCTTCAGCTCATCTGCATTTTTTGGTCTCTTGTTTCTCATTTTCCTCTTGATAATACCCCATAGATTCTCTATGGGGTTCAGGTCTGGTGAGTTTGCTGGCCAGTCAAGCACACCAACACCATGGTCATTTAACCAACTTTTGGTGCTTTTGGCAGTGTGGGCAGGTGCCAAATCCTGCTGGAAAATGAAATCAGCATCTTTAAAAAGCTGGTCAGCAGAAGGAAGCATGAAGTGCTCCAAAATTTCTTGGTAAACGGGTGCAGTGACTTTGGTTTTCAAAAAACACAATGGACCAACACCAGCAGATGACATTGCACCCCAAATCATCACAGACTGTGGACACTTAACACTGGACTTCAAGCAACTTGGGCTATGAGCTTCTCCACCCTTCCTCCAGACTCTAGGACCTTGGTTTCCAAATGAAATACAAAACTTGCTCTCATCTGAAAAGAGGACTTTGGACCACTGGGCAACAGTCCAGTTCTACTCCTTAGCCCAGGTAAGACGCCTCTGACGTTGTCTGTGGTTCAGGAGTGGCTTAACAAGAGGAATATGACAACTGTAGCCAAATTCCTTGGCACGTCTGTGTGTGGTGGCTCTTGATGCTTTGACCCCAGCCTCAGTCCATTCCTTGTGAAGTTCACCCAAATTCTTGAATCGATTTTGCTTGACAATCCTCATAAGGCTGCGGTTCTCTCGGTTGGTTGTGCATCTTTTTCTTCCACACTTTTCCCTTCCACTTAACTTTCTGTTAACATGCTTGGATACAGCACTCTGTGAACAGCCAGCTTCTTTGGCAATGAATGTTTGTGGCTTACCCTCCTTGTGAAGGGTGTCAATGATTGTCTTCTGGACAACTGTCAGATCAGCAGTCTTCCCCATGATTGTGTAGCCTAGTGAACCAAACTGAGAGACCATTTTGAAGGCTCAGGAAAACTTTGCAGGTGTTTTGAGTTGATTAGCTGATTGGCATGTCACCATATTCTAATTTTTTGAGATAGTGAATTGGTGGGTTTTTGTTAAATGTGAGCCAAAATCATCACAATTAAAAGAACCAAAGACTTAAACTACTTCAGTCTGTGTGCATTGAATTGATTTAATACACGAGTTTCACAATTTGAGTTGAACTACTGAAATAAATGAACTTTTCCATGACATTCTAATTTATTGAGATGCACCTGTAAACTGGCAATACTTCGCAATGAACAATGGAGATGAATGGCTATTTATACATAAGGTAAACAGGAAATGAGCAGAGAAGAAATGGGTGATGAACAGTATTCGGGAGAGGCCTCTCTCTGGTGGTTGGTAGGATGGGTAACGGCCTCGGATGTAAGCATAGTGTATCTTAAGATTTGAAATGGGTTTTCTGCAGGCAAAATGTAAAATCTGATATATTAAATCTGAATAGTAAGAATATTACAATCAAAATGTTTTAGCCTATTTTTAATATTCATGCATTTCATGAATGCATAATACATTTTGTAATCTTTATCAAAATAAAATTATAACAAATTGAATATTCAATACAACAGATTTTAGCCTATTCTGTAAAATGTATGCATTTTAATTTAATAACAAATTTCACCAAATTGAATTTTTCAAAATAAAACGAATTATACATAAATATATTCAAGCTTTTATTAATTAAATTAATTTAAAGATGGAAATTTGTTCTAAAATTAAAAAGTCTTAAATCTTAAAAATAGGTTAATTATATTTATTTATTTATTGAATATATAATCTGTAGTTGTGTGCCGGTTGTGTCTGCCATTCATTACTGCATTTAGCACTGATGCCAAAGAAAACAGAAAACAAGAAAACAACGTTTTGTGTATGGTGTTGCCGAAATGGGATGTTGAAAGGGGAGTGTTGACAGGACAGATGATGGAAACAAAGGATTTAGCAAAAATATTTCAACTTCTGTATGTTATTTTAATAATTATATAATTAATATATATAATGAATTTATAATGTTATATATGACAGCCAATATTGACTTACCTTTCAATATTACCTTATATTTTAAGCATATTAATACATAATCTGTTATATACCATGCATTTATAAATCATATACGTCGTGAATAAGTTATGTAAGTGTATTAAATTATGTTTACTCTTTCACTGGTACAACAGAAAAAGAGCTTTTGTCATCATTCATTGGGTATTTCTTTTCTTCCTTATTTTGTTCCCCAACTGAATGTGTGACGTGTCATTGTAACGAATGCCCAACTCAGAGTTACGAGCTTCCTTGGTCAGCTTGAAGGCAGCATTAAACATGCTAGCAATGCCTAACAACATGCTAGAAATATGATAAAACATGCTAGTAATGCCTAGCGACATGCTAAAACTGGTTTGCAACATGCTAGCTACACTTAGCTACATGCTAAAACATGCTAGCAATGCTTAGCAACATGCTAGCAAAACCTAGCTACATGCTAAAACATGCTAGCACTACCTAACTACATGTTAAAACATGCTATCAGTGCCTAGCTACATGCTAGCAACATCTAGCTACATGCTAAAACATGCTAACACATGCTAGCAAGACCTAATTACATGCTAAAACATGCTAGTAACACCTAACTACATGCTAGCAATCCCTGGTTACATGCTAAAACATGCTAACAAGAACTAGCTACATCTTACGCTGGCATCCCTCATGATATAATATTGGGAGGAGACTATAATCTTTTGATGGACTCAGTCCTTGATCATAGTGAAGCAAACATGTGTAAGCTTCCAAGAGCAACATTGACGCTTCACAGGATGTGTAAAAATCTTGGTCTCACAGATATTTGGTGACTTTTGAACCCATCTGGTTGGGATTATACATTTTATTTTTTTTTTTTTTTTTATCAGTTCATAAGATTTATTCTAGAATAGATTTTTCTTTTCATATCTAAGTCCCTCATTTCATCTGTTGTGGATTGCTCAATTGGAAACATAGTCTCAGATCACACCCTGGTGAGTTTAGAGGTGTTGTCACATATGGAGAAAAATAAATCATATAGTTGGCACTTTAATAGAGGGTGGCTGTGGCTCAGATGGTTGAGCAGGTTGGCCACTAATCACAGGGTTGGCAGTTCAGTTCCTGGTCTACATGACTCCACATGCCAAAGTGTCCTTGGGCAAGACACTGAACCCCAAGCTGCTCCCAATGGCAGGCTAACTTGGTATTGGGAGTGTGGGCTATTCAAAAAAATGTTAAGTCTGCATCTAGAGATGCAAAGGCTCACCTTATGCAATTCAAGATTTTACACAGATTTATTGGACCCCCTCTAGATTGTATAGCCTTGGTCTTAAAAACACACCCACCTGCTGACGATGCCGATCAGAAGATGGAGACACATCCCATGTTTTTTGGCGGTGTTAAGGTGTGAATTTTTGTTAAGGTGTTAAGGTTGAATGTACAGAGTTTTACATGTGACATTTCATTCTGCTCTAGACTCTGTATTTTGGGTGATGGGGGTCTGACCAATATTATGATTGGCAGGCAAATTATTTAAAGGGGATGGAAGTTGGATGGAGTGACCTCATTTAAGGAGTGGTGTGCGGAGATGTCAAGCAGAAGGCTGGGGGTCCGGAATTTCTTTGATAGGAAGTGGGGCAATTACTAAATTACTAAAGTGGGGACTCTCGGGGATGGGCTGTGGAGAGAGAGTTTAGTTTTAATTATCATTATTATATTTTCTTTTTTGTTTTCTTTGTGTGTGTGTGTGTGTGTGTGTGTGTGTGTGTGTGTGTGTTCTATTTGTGACCACAGGGGTGTTCGCTGGGGGTCAGGTTGGGGTTGGTGATTGTGGAGGGGTATTGGGGGGGTTAAATGTTAAATGTTGATTCATTGGATATATGTTATGTTTTTTTTTATTTTTTATGTCTATGAATCAATAAAAATGTTAATTGAAAAAAAAAAAAAAAAAAAAACTTCCAAATTTTCAAGCTACTTGAACTTCCAGGCCAGGCTTTTTCAAGCCAACCTCAAAGTTTATCCTCAAACTTTTCAATCTAGTTTGAAAGTGTTCTGCATGCATAGGCTTACAGTGACCCCAAAAAGATTTGAACTCTACATTTAAAAATGTCTGAATTTGATTGCATTAGATTACACATTATCTCAGCATGCGGCACCTGCAAATAAATGCAGCTAGAGCTTTTATCAGAACTAACATTTTATTCTCATTTTGAGTCATTTTTGCTTAATGACTTTTAATCAACTGGTGTGGCAGTGATTTTTAATGGATGCATGTAGTTTATTGTATTATATATCATAATACAATATCATTTTTTATAATGTAATATTTTTGTCATATATTTAGCAAAATTTTTAGGACCAAAATTCTCAGTCTAAAAGGTTATTCTCATCACTGTAATACAATAATTTATACTGCATACATTAAAGGTAGTACAACAAATACTACTATCATGTATACATACCTTACCATTTAAATCATTTTTTTATTTTTATTACTGTATTAACAATGAGACTGTTTTGACATTAGATTTCTTAAGGGAAAAATACAATTTATTTATAATTTTATGGTGAAATATGACCCAGACATGTTCTTGATAGTGTCATGATATAAATAGGACAATGCGGGGAGAGAGTAGAGGTAATGTATATTCCAGGGTGTGAGATGGCAACAACTGGAGCAGAGAGAAACAGAGGTGAGAAATCCTGGTGACTGGAGCTGATGGTAATGGCTGGAGCACAGGAAAATAGGCAAAAATATCCAAACTAAACTAAATAAAAATAAATAAATAAAAACAACAACAACAACAACAACCAAAAAAAAAAAACAGAGACCAACGTGAGAACATGTGTAACAAAGTACACAACAAGAGAACGATCCGATACTGAACTCACACAGAAGGGCTGCTTATAAGGGAGAGAGAAGATAGTGTGCAGGTACTGAGCTAATCAAGCAGCGGCTGGTGATGAGCATTGCTGGGCAACACTGCTGCGTGATTAACTCTGCACCAGCAGCAACACCAGAGAGATGCACAGAAACAAACCAGCAGAATGAATCCTTCCATGACAGATAGTTTTTGTTAGATTCATGCTTATACATTTTTAGGGGCCACTGTATAGGATATCTACAGTATTATTTGATTATTTGTAATGTTTAATATTTTCTATTCCTCCAGATAAATATGTACCTGTCCAGAATTCTCTTTGCATTGTCTCGTCTGGCAGTGGAAAAGGGCTTCATTCCTCAACCCAAGAGAGATCCGTTCCCGCTGTTTGCTACACTGGTGTGGGCATCGTTCTGTGGTTGTTTGAGAATTATCCTCATACCCTGCAGCCCTCGCTACAGTCCTCTGTGAACTATCTCTATCATGACAGCAATACATGGCATGACATTTCAGACTTTCTCATTTATAACAAACCAAAAGCCAATTGAAATTTCAGGTAACAGTGGCACGGACAAATTGAGACTCCTACATGAAACAATATGAATCTAGCTTATATAAGAGACCACTTTAACCATTGTTTGTTTGTTTGTTTGTTTGTTTCAATGAAGGGTTTAGTGACTATTAACACACCATGTTTTCTGAACTTTATTACCCTAACAGGTTAGAGAATACACACTGAACTACTACTACACTTCACTTCACTTTTATTGTCACACAAACATATACACAAGTGCAATAGTGGGTGAAAGTCTTGGGTGCATTTCCAAGCAACATAGCAGTCATTACAGTGATGAGACATAGATGAGACATATACCAATTTACAATAAACAGACTTACACATCACAGTTTACATATCTAATATACACATAATTACACACAACACAATATACAAATAATAATATACAATATACAGTATACAATACACACAATATAGAATATTGTACAGTATACAATACACACAATATAGAATACACATACAAACAATATAGAATACACATTATACAATAAAAATAGTATATATAATATATATAAAATATACAGTAGGCTGTATTGTACTGTATTGACATTCAGGCTGTCGGTTGATAGTCAGTTGCCAGTGTGTTGTTAAGAGAGAATATAATTTAAGACAGTCCGGTGTGAGATAATAAGATTAATAAAGTGCAGTGCTGATGTATATTGATCATGAGAGATCAAGAGTTCAGAAGTCTGATTGCTTGGGTGAAGAAGCTGTCATGAAGTTGGCTGGTGCGGGTCCTGATGCTGCGATACCGCCTGCCTGATGGTAGCAGTGAGAACAGCCCATGGCTCGGGTGGCTGGAGTCTCTGATGATCCTCCGAGCTTTTTTCACACACTGCCTGGTATATATGTCCTGGAGGGAGGGAAGCTCACCTCCGATGATGTGTCTGGCAGTTCGCACCACCCTTTGCGGGCTTTGCGGTTGTGGGCGGTGCTATTGCCGTACCAGGCAGTGATGCAGCCAGTCAGGATGCTCTCTACATTGCTGGTGTAGAACTGTGTGAGGATGTGGCGGTTCATTCCAAACTTCCTCAGCCATCTCAGGAAGA
The DNA here is from genome assembly GCF_019703515.2 of Myxocyprinus asiaticus. Taxonomy (NCBI): domain Eukaryota; kingdom Metazoa; phylum Chordata; class Actinopteri; order Cypriniformes; family Catostomidae; genus Myxocyprinus; species Myxocyprinus asiaticus. The sequence goes on along the minus strand of NC_059352.1, from coordinate 50,870,948 downwards.
AGAGGCGCTGTTGAGCCTTCTTCACAATGGCCTCAGTGTGGACGGACAATGTGAGTTCCTCAGTGATGTGGACACCGAGGAACTTGAAGCTGCTGACTCTCTCCACCAGTGCTCCATTCATGGTGATGGGACTGTGTTCTCTGTCTTTTCTTCTGAAATCCACCACAAGCTCCTTTGTCTTGCTGACACTGAGGGAGAGGTTGTGCTCCTGACACCAGCATGTCAGAGTGTGCACCTCCTCTCTGTAGGCCGTTTCATCATTGTCAGTGATCAGACCTACCACCATCGTATCATCAGCAAACTTAATGATGGCATTGGAGCTGTGTGTTGCCTCACAGTCATGTGTGTACAGGGAATACAGGAGTGGGCTGAGAACACAACCCTGCGGGGCTCCAGTGTTGAGGGTCAGTGATGAGGAGATGTTGCTGCCCATTCTAACCACCTGGCGTCTGTTTGACAGGAAGTCCAGGATCCAGCTGCACAGCGAGCTGTTTAAGCCCAGAGCCCGGAGTTTCTCATCAAGCTTGGAGGCCACTATGGTGTTGAATGCTGAAATGTAGTCTACAAACAGCATTCTCACATAAGTGTTTCTTTTTTCCAGGTGGGAGAGAGCAGTGTGTATTGTGGATGCAATGGCATCATCAGTGGAGCGGTTGTTGCGGTAAGCAAACTGCAATGGGTCCAATGATGGAGGCAGCACAGAGCAGATGTAATCACTGATGAGTCTCTCAAAGCATTTGCTGATGATGGGGGTCAGAGCAACAGGACGCCAGTCATTTAAGCAAGTGATTTTGGATTGCTTTGGAACAGGCACAATGGTGGACGTTTTAAAGCATGTGGGGACCACAGACAAGGAGAGGGAAAGGTTGAAAATATCCGTAAAAACACCAGCCAATTGGTTCGTGCACGCTCTGAATGCCGTCTGGACCTGCGGCTTTACGGATATTCACCCGTCGGAAGGATCAGGTTACATCTGCTACAGAGACGGAGAGTGAACTAACCTCTGTAGCTTCGGCCACGAGAGCTCTCTCCACGAGGGCGGTGTTATTTCCCTTGAAACGAGCATAAGAAGTATTTAGCTCATCCGGGAGTGAGGTAGCGGTGTTCATGGCGGAGTTTTTATTCGCTTTATAGTCCGTGATGATATTAATTCCCTGCCACATGCTTCTAGAGTTGGTGGTGTTAAACTGTCCTTCAATCTTGTCTCTGTACTGGCGTTTGGCTGCTCTGATAGTTTTGCAGAGTGCATATCTGGCTTGTTTATGCTCCTCTGCATTCCCGGAATTAAAAGTGGAGGTCTGCGCATCACGTGCAGGGTGAACATCGCTATATATCCATGGCTTCTGGTTGGGGTAGATCCATATAGTTTTGGTCGGAACAACATCCTCTACGCACTTTCTGATGAAACATTTTACGCTATCAGCGTACACCTCGATGTCGTCATCATAGGCAGACCAGAACTTCTCCCAGTCCACGTGATCAAAACAGTCTTGTAGCGTAGAATCTGATTGGTCCGACCAGCAGTGGATCGTTCTGAGGGTGGGTGCTTCCTGTTTCAGTTTCTGCCTGTAAGCGGGCAGAAGCAGAATGGAAGAGTGGTCTGAATTGCCAAATGGTGGGCGGGGGAGGGATTTGTAGCCATCCCGGAAGGGAGAGTAGCAATGGTCCAAAACCCGGTCCCCTCGTGTCTCGAAACTGATGTGTTGGTGGTATTTTGGTGCAATTGATTTAAAATTGGCTTTGTTAAAGTCCCCGGTCACAATGAACGTGGCCTCAGGGTGCGCGGTTTCCTGCTTGCTTATAATACCATACAGTTACTTGAGTGCCCAGTCTGCGTCGGCTTGTGGTGGGATGTACACAGCTGTGATAATGACCGCTGTGAATTCCCTCGGTAGCCAGAATGGTCGACACAGAAGCATGAGAAATTCCAGATCAGGAGAGCAGAAAGACTTGATAGAATGTACGTTCCTCTGATCACACCAGGATTTGTTGACCATAAAACATACATCACCACCTCTGCTTTTACCTGAGAGGTCTTTCGCTCTGTCCGCTCGGTGCACGGAGAACCCCGCGGGTTCGATGACTGAATCTGGAATCTCAGCAGACATCCAAGTTTCCATAAGGCAGATAATGCAGCAGTACCTTGTCTCTCGTCTGAGATTGATCCGCGCTCTCAGCTCGCAGAGCTTGTCCAGAGACTGAACATTTGCCAGTAGAATACTTGGTAGCGGGGGTCGATTTGCACGATGTCTTACTCTGATGAGAACTCCGGCTCTATTTCCCCTTTTCCTTCTGCGTTTCCGCGGCTGGGCAGCCCAGACAAAGGGCTCCGCTGGTGTGTTTGTAAACAGCGGGTCGGCCTTGAGGAATTTGAAGTCCGGTTTTCGGTGTGCTATTGCAGAACCAATGTCCAAAAGTGTTTGTCTATCGTAGACAATAAGACAGACAACATCCGAAGCAAAAAAACATAGAATTGTGAACAAAACAAACAAAAAACTGCAGTGTTGTGTCGGAGCTCGCAACGCAGCAGCCATACTCGGCGCCATCTTGAGTCTACTACTACAAATGTTTGCAGTTTTGGAGTGAATCTAATGAAAATGCAAAATCAAAAGATAACAAATAATATTTTGCATAGTTGCATAAAGAAAATGAAGTATTTTTAACAATATACTTCTTATTGAATTGTTATTATTTTCATGACAATAAAGTACATTTCCCCCTCAAATTCTTATTACTTCAATGTGAAAAAAAAATCTAACTTCTGTATTGTGAGACAATGATACAGTATATTAAATTCTAAAGCATTATACATACTACTAGGATTTGTTATACTGCTTTTAAAATTGTATTAACATTGTAAATCATTTTATTACAGTTTTTTGTCAAAACTGCATTACAGTAATAACAATTAATAAACAATCAGTATTGAGAATAATGATCAACAGATACAGTGCATCCGGAAAGTATTCACAGCGCTTCACTTTTTCCACATTTTGTTATGTGACAGCCTTATTCCAAAATGGATTAAATTCATTATTTTCCTCAAAATTCTACAAACAATACCCCATAATGACAATGTGAAAGAAGTTTGTTTGAAATCTTTGCAAATTTATTAAAAATGAAAAAAATCACATGTACATAAGTATTCACAGCCTTTGCCATGACACTCAAAATTGAGCTCAGGTGCATCCTGTTTCCACTGATCATCCTTGAGATGTTTCTACAACTTGATTGGAGTCCACCTGTGGTAAATTCAGTTGATTAGACATGATTTGGAAAGGCACACACCTGTCTATATAAGGTCCCACAGTCAACAGTGCATGTCAGAGCACAAACCAAGCCATGAAGTCCAAGGAATTGTCTGTAGGCCGCCGAGACAGGATTGTATCGAGGCACAGATCTGGGGAAGGGTACAGAAAAATTTCTGCAGCATTGAAGGTCCCAATGAGCACAGTAGCCTCCATCATCCGTAAATGGAAGAAGTTTGGAACCACCAGGACTCTTCCTAGAGCTGGCCACCTGGCCAAACTGAGCGATCGGGGGAGAAGGGCCTTAGTCAGGGAGGTGACCAAGAACCCAATGGTCACTCTGACAGAGCTCCAGCGTTTCTCTGTGGAGAGAGGAGAACCTTCCAGAAGAACAACCATCTCTGCAGCACTCCACCAATCAGGCCTGTATGGTAGAGTGGCCAGATAGAAGCCACTCCTCAGTAAAAGGCAGATGACAGCCCGCCTGGAGTTTGCCAAAAGGCACCTGAAGGACTCTCAGACCATGAGAAACAAAGATTGAACTCTTTGGCCTGAATGGCAAGCATCATGTCTGGAGGAAACCAGGCACCGCTCATCACCTGGCCAATACCATCCCTACAGTGAAGCATGGTGGTGGCAGCATCATGCTGTGGGGATGTTTGTCAGCAGCAGGAACTGGGAGACTAGTCAGGATCGAGGGCAAGATGAATGCAGCAATGTACAGAGACATCCTTGATGAAAACCTGCTCCAGAACGCTCTGGACCTCAGACTGGGGCGAAGGTTCATCTTCCAACAGGACAACAACCCTAAGCACACAGCCAAGATAATAAAGGAGTGGCTCCGGGACAACTCTGTGAATGTCCTTGAGTGGCCCAGCCAGAGCCCAGACTTGAACCCGATTGAACATCTCTGGAGAGATCTGAAAATGGCTGTGCACCGACGCTCCCCATCCAACCTGATGGAGCTTGAGAGGTCCTGCAAAGAAGAATGGGAGAAACTGCCCAAAAATAGGTGTGCCAAACTTGTAGCATCATACTCAAAAAGACTTGAGGCTGTAATTGGTGCCAAAGGTGCTTCAACAAAGTATTGAGCAAAGGCTGTGAATACTTATGTACATGTGATTTATTTATTTATTTATTTTTATAAATTTGCAAAGATTTCAAACAAACTTCTTTCACATTGTCATTATGGGGTATTGTTTGTAGAATTTGAGGAAAATAATGAATTTAATCCACTTTGGAATAAGGCTGTAACATAACAAAATGTGGAAAAAGCGAAGCGCTGTGAATACTTTCCGGATGCACTGTAATTAGTTCTTATGAAAAATTATTATGTTTTAGTTGTTTGGAGACATTTTTGGACACTATGATAAATTGTTTTGTATTGTTATAACTTTTGATTGCTCTGTCGTATCAACAGAACTTTTTTCTCAAATACAGTAGACATGATTGGGAACAAAACAAAAACAGTGTTTTGGAGCCACTTTATTTACACCCAAAGATATATAATGTCAAATTAGAAAAAAGTACATTTTTGGCTCCAATTATTTTTGTGATTCTCAGAATTTATCAATTTATGTCATTATTTATGTTTTTAAAGTTTTTTTTTTTTTTTTTTTTTTAAGATGATAACAAACCATTGACCCTCCTTGTTTTTTTGTCGAGTTATAAGCCTTTAATTTTGGGTATGCCACTGAAACATCTTTTAAAATACCTTCAGAGATTAAATGGTAAACATATAAAATTCCAAAAAACTAAATGATAATCCTAATAGATCAGTACTTTTACTATTAATACCCAAATACATTCAAAAGTAAGAACTTTTGTACTTTTACTCAAGTAGAATTTCCAAGGGGTACTTACACTTTCACTAGGGTATCTGTACTTTTACTCGGGTACAGTATTTACGTACTTTGCCCACCAGTATTAAAACTACACCTGATTATTTTATGTAAAATGTTGCTAATTTGTCTTATCAAGACTGTCTTCTGACCTCATTATAAATAGATCTAATTTTAGGAGACTTTTATGCAGATATCCATTTAAAAATCCTAAGTGTTAACATACTTTTTTCCTCAAACTGTTTCGTAACTATGAGTATTGTTTATCCATGTCTTATGAAATTGTTTGCATGAGAAAGGATGCTATATTTTGTTGAATTTCTTTATATGTGATGAGGAAATGGGATTAGAGAAATTCATTATCCCTATACTAAACAAAAGGTGTCATTATCACTAATGGGACGTGGGGCGAGTCAGAGGAGTGACCTGTGTGTCACCCTTGAAATCACCACACCCTCTGCTATGTGCATCATAGATTTGATTTTCAGGTTATGATGAACATTTGTGAGAGTGAGGTTGTGTAATCTCAAATGATTCCCATTACCATTTTTTTTTTCTTTTCTTTTCTTTTTATTGAATTGTAATATATAATATGGTTGTATTATAATCCACTAGTGAAGGAATCTAAACAATGTATGACCAACTGTATACTGTAATGTTCATAAACATATGCACATTCATATTCCTCCATTATAACTTTTTATAGTTACACTGTTTATGAAATGCTCCACGCCTGTCTGTCCTGAACTCACCTTTTGCCCCACAGATGTGTGAGTACAGTAAGAGTAACTATTTTTCATTCAGGGACACTGTACAAACTGTGTCCACCCCATGAAATGCACAATTCTTCCGTGTGTGTGATTGCACAATCATGGAATTGTTGGTACTGACTGTATCATTTCGCATTGTTTTCAGAAGTGAATGTGGTCCGACCACTTTTGACAAAAAAATCAGGGAGGAGCAGGAGGGAATCATATAAATAGCACAATAAACCACAGGATTAGTTAATCTAACGGTAAGCGACAATAAACAGCTGAATCTCATGGACGGTAAGCTTCATGTGTGTTTTTACGTGTATTTTATTTGTTTACGTGTATTTTATTGTTTACAAAAAGTTTTACTTTTTACATTAAACTTTTGTAAACAATTACAAAAAGCAAAGTAGCCATTTTTATTCTGAAACCTCTCTTACAACTTACAAAAAAAGGCATGATTTTTAGAAATAATGTAGTTGTTTTTAAAATGTAAGGTATTTGTTGCATTTTAATCTTTATCATTAAAATCTGATCATTTAACTGTGCTGTTATTTTTTGATATATATATATATATTCCAAAACCTTTCCAAAAATCATGACTTTTTTTGCATGTTTTAGAGTATTTTTTTATTTTTTTTAAATATATTTTAACTTTAAATCTGATAATTTACTGTGCTGTTATTTTTGTTAAAAATTATAATATTTTTTTGATTTATAAGTTTATATTTGATATATAGTTTAAAGTCAAAAGCAATTTCACATTTGTTTATTGTTTGATTTTGTTCATTTTGTACAGAGTTAAAGTTTCGAAATGTGGACCTGCAACAACTTCCAAACCAGCTCCGCCACCGGACCGACGGTCTGAGTTCCAGCACGCTGGTTGTGCGGAGAGGACAGTCCTTTCAAATTCAAGTGAACTTCGATGGAAGGCCATTTGATTCACGGAGGGACAAACTGATCTTCAAAGTACTTTTAGGTATGTGCATGTGTTTTTGAAAAAGTGAACATACAACATAATGCCCAAATTCATCAGTATGCGTGTTACTCAATGTGTTGACCCAAAGCAACTACTGTAATTGCTGATTTCCGTTCCCACAGTAACAGCGATTTCTCTTATTGGTGGATCTCTCTTCAAGATTATAGTGTAGTTCTTAACTGGGATTTCGGAAATTAAACATGATTTCTTAAAAATGATGTTTAAAACACAACAACTCATGGCTTCTACAGAAGCATAAACCCTCGATTAATGACCTCAGAGCTCATGATGGATCTGCCTTGAAAGGTTTACACAATAAATCACTAAAATTTCATTTTCCATATGGAGAAAATGAATGTGATTTTTACTTCCAGAACTAGACTTTTGCGCTCCCCTCCTGAACTCACTCTTCTCTCATGTTCTCTCTACAGGTCCGTTTTCTGTCCAGATCCCCATCTCTGTTTCTGAACAGACTTCTCCGTCTCAATGGAGCGCAACTCTCAAACAGGGTGTACCCAACCTGAATTCACCACGGGCGGTATCGGTGTTGCTTTTCAGCCCCGCGTCTGCTTCTATTGGGGTTTACACCCTCAGTCTAACAATCGAGACTCGCACAAGTGTAAAAAAACACACTCGCTCGGCCAGTTCACATTACTCTGCAACCCCTGGAGCCTAGGTGAGTCCTTTTCTCTGATGTGCATTCGAGCATTATAAATATACGATGGTATCATTAATACATGTAATGTTTATTAAACTTTTATCATTCTGCTATTGCAACCGTTTTAGACCAAAAGCACCCTTGTGTTAAATCACTTTTGTGGCTTATTGTTAACTATGATACTATTATACTGTATATTTTGTAGCTGATTCAGTGTACCTGTCCTCTGAGGATCTGAGAAAGGAATATGTGAGGAATGATATCGGAGTGTTGTTCAAAGGCTCAGCCAATAACTACACCGCCAGACCATGGTCTTTTGATCAGGTGAGATTGGCTTGGAGGTGTGAGATGATTTCTCATTGTCGTTTAAACCTTTACAGCTTACATGTTTGAAATTAGTTTCGTAGACAAAATTTTTTTTTACAAAACTAAAATACTGAAATGGAAAGTTTCAATTCATTTAAAAAAAAAAAAAAAAAATTTTTGGGCTAGATATTACATTAAAAGCAGTTAACAAATATCCAGCATACATGTAACTCCTTCAGTACTGTTTAAAAAACTAAAAATTCTAGCGAGTAGGTGTGTCGAAACTTTTGACTGGTAGTTTAAATATTTCGTGTATATGTTTATTTTAGTATTTTTTTTGTTTTGTTTTTTTGTTTTTTTGGTTGCTAAATTGGACTCTTTTTTTTTTACTTGTGCAATGCATTTTCAGTATGAAAAGGGGATATTGGACATTTGTATGAAGCTGTTTCAATTGAGTCCTCAATATCAAGCTGATGTGAATAGAGATGTACTCAAATTCTCTGACCCCATATACATCAGCAGAGTGATTTCAGCAATGGTGAGTCTCATCTCCTTTATTCTTTTTCTCATTCTCTCCTCTCCCTCCCTCGAAATATTAATATAGTCTCTCTCTCTCTCTCTCTGTGTGTATGAACAGGTAAACTGTCAGGATGATAAGGGTGTGTTAATGGGGAACTGGTCAGGGGACTTTAAAGATGGTGTTAACCCCTCACAATGGTCCGGCAGCGCTGATATTCTTCAGCAGTGGTCAAAAAAACTGTTTAATCCTGTCAAATATGGACAGTGTTGGGTCTTTGCTGCAGTTATGTGTACAGGTGGGACAGATATACATTTTAATATCTGTTTTAAAGGAATGGTTTGCACAAATGTTGTTATTATTTACTGTACTCACCCTCATGTTGTTCCAAAACCAATATTTGTTCTGTGGAACACAAATGGAGAAATTTGACAGAAACTTTGTGCTGCTCTTTTCTATTCAACAAAAGTTTATAGTGATGGTATCCGCCAAGTTCAGAAAAAGACAAGGACAAAAAATAAACATCATAAAAGTAGTATGATTTTTGTTAAGTTATAACTTTTAACCTTTTAAGTTATTCACTGAAAATCTTCCTCTTTACTGTAGCTCTCAAATCTCATTATGCATATTTGAACTGCCGCGCCACGTTCAGAAAAAAAAAAAAAAAACATTAAAAAAACCAATGCCGTTTGAGGCCAGTGACATCAAGCATATTGCAATGCGTATTTCTAAATGTAAACACGAACATGAATGAGATCTTTGAGCTTCGATGGAGGGAAAGATTATCAGTGAATAATGACTCAAATGTTCTTTTTGAGGGCGAGTAAAAAAAAGAGATTTTTTGAGTGAACTATTCCTTATCATTTGTCATTTAAACCAGAAAGAGACAAAGTTATATTTGATTGGCATTAGTGCTATTGCCGATCAACATCAAATACAATTCTTTTTTTATGGTTTAATAGTAATGAGAGCCCTTGGCATCCCGACTCGTGTGGTCACCAACTTTAACTCTGCCCACGACACAAACGGAAACATGGTGATTGAGGAGTACTACACGGAGAAGGGCGAGAAACTGTCACTCAGCCGGGATAGCATTTGGTGAGTCTTGATGCATTGATTATGCAGCTAAAAATATATGGATTTCTCTGCATGGGATATTTATTTTATTTATCTATTTTAAATAAATTCCATGGCCGTACTCTTACAAAAATTAGCATCTTATCAGCCCTTCAAAAAATGATGTTACTCTTCTTTGTAGAAGTCTATGGATAATAATCAGTGCAGTTATCGCATGGCTTCAAATAAACAGGCTATACCAGTCATTCTTAATGTTATTCTTTTATAATGCTTTTATAATAATTTTATAGATGAAACAAGGCGCTCAAGGACATGCTGTCTTGTTCATATATAGCCTAATAGCCAGGGCCGTTTCTTGCTATAAGCAGTATAAGCGGGCACTAATGTCCCCTGAGCCACCAGGGGGCCCCGCAAAGCAAGGCCGTTTTTTTTATTTTATTTTATTTATTTTTTATTTAAACTTTTGGTATATAATTATTTATTGTTATTTATAGACATTTATTGTTTATTTGTATAGTTATTATTATAATATTGTTGCTCAGAAAATGGCCCTGCTAACAGCTGGCGTATCTTATTGCTTAAATAAAAAATTGAAAAAATTCCGTTTTTCAAGTTGAAAGTATTTTCACTTAATCTGAATGAAGCCAGTATAAAAAGATAAATGAGCCATTGATATTGCTGGCATCACTGCTTATTTGTGAATGTCTTTGTTTATTCCTCAGTGACGTTTGTGGCTGTTTGACTAGTAATATTACAACAACCTAAAATAATTAATATCTTCATTCTTAAATCTCTGGGTTCTGTCAGGAATTTTCATGTGTGGGTAGAGTGCTGGATGAAGAGGCCTGATCTGGGTCAAGCGTACGACGGTTGGCAGGTTCTCGACCCAACACCCCAAGAGCGGAGCGCAGGTAATAACATTCATTTTTCAAGGCTAACAGATGTAGAGTATTTAGTGTGTTCTTTATCCCTGTCGAAAAGACCAGCTAAGACCAGTTCCAGAATTCCAATCTTGTCCAGGCCGGTTTATGCTATTCTATTGCTTATCTAGCATAGCCATAGGCTCTGTTCCACAACCTAGTGAGCAGCCTACACAGTGTTTATTGTATGGCATCATAGGCATGAAGGCATTGTTATGGTTTGCAATATTGTTTATGATTTTAACTCAAATATATATTCCAATCTGAGATTAACCTGATCAAGAAAATGACCTAGGCCTACCACTGAAATTATGTGTCAAAATGGGGGAATTGTCAACCATGTCACTGTCAAATACATGACCCTATAGGGTCAACTTTTGGGTAACATAGTTGACGTGACCCTACTGTGTCCACTGATGATAATTAAATATTGTCCATAGATCAGTTTTTTTCATAATTTAAGCCTGTATGTGTCAGAGGACACTGAGGGTGTGCGTGCCCTCGTGCATGTGTGTGCGTGCATGCGTGTGAATCATGATGATTAGGCATTAAGGGACATATAATTGATTTTACAAAATTAAGCAGATATTATTCCTTTGCAAATTAAAAAAGAGCTGTCATTGTATTTTGTGAAAAAAGCAGGATATTGCTTTCACTGTCAACTATGTTACAGCTGATTTTTTTACACATCAAATAACAATAATGCTGCTTCTGATATCCTTCAAGGTGTATTTTACATCCACAAAGGTTAGAGTTTTACAAAACATCCCTTAAAACTACCAAAATTAAATTTAAGGCAGATTTATGATTTAAAAAATAAAAATAAATGTTACTGTCACTGGTGACCGTGCTAAAAATATTACATGAATATCTGCAAAAACATACAATTCATACATATAATTATTTAAAAAAAAATGACTGGACATATGGCAGAATAGACAAAAGAACCCTTAATTATGTGTGTTACTTGAAGTGTTGCATTTAATCGGTGTCTGTAATGGCATGCAGTCCGTAACATAGTTGACAAACTCACTAGGAAAAACATCCTTTCCTTTATAATATCAAAAAGGTATTTAATGCTTAAGCTTTGTAACTAGTAGATATGTTAAACTGAAAGAATATTTGAAATAAAACCAATAGTTGTTTTCTTGAGCAAATACTTTGTTTTTGTACTATTTTTGTTGACATGAAATATACCCCCAGTTATAGAATAAGCCAGGTTCTTGCTGGTTAAGCTGCTCAGTCAGTGTGCTTTTGCTGTTTTAGAGGTTTGAGCAGACTTTAGTTAAACAGCCTGGTGAGCACAAACTCTAGCATGCAATAATGGGGACCAGCATGCCTGCATTCAAAATGCAATGTATGCTAGTGGCCAGCCATGCTAATATTTTTCAGCAGGGATATTTTTGTTTCACAGATTTACATTGTGATAATCTTCCCTAAAAATGATTAAAAAAGAAATGTTTTCTGCAGGAATATATCGTTGTGGCCCTGCAGCGGTGAAAGCCATTCATGATCAGAAAGTGGACGCGGTGTACGACGTGCCGTTTGTCTTCGCAGAAGTGAACGCAGATGTGCGTACAATGATCACAAGGAATGGGAAGATATTAGAATCCAGAATGGACACTAAGAGAGTCGGAGCCCTGATTTGCACCAAGCAGCCAGGATCAATGCAAATGCAGAATATCACCTCAGAATATAAAAATGAAAGGGGTAAGAATCTTTTTGAAGCAAGCAATAAGACAGAAAATTACATAATTTTAAGGATGCTTTTACATCGTGACCAAATCTTTTCTTAATTCTTTTTCAGATTCATTCAGCAGAGAGAGCAGTAAGTCATTTAAGCCTTTTGTGTTTTTAAGTATTGAGAAGTTGTTAGACAAATTAACTCAGTGTCAGCTGGACACATCTACTCATATAGAATATTATAGAATAACAGTAAAGTCATCAAAACAATGAAATAACACACAACCAAATAAAAGCTTAATTTGAAATGTATTGTAGCTACATTAGTTAACTTGAACTAACAAAAATACTTTTACAGCACTTATTAATCTTGACTAATGATCATTTCAAAACGCACTATTACATTTTGAAAATTCAACGTTGTAAATGTTAACATTAGTTAATGCATTTTGAACTAACAATATTTTTTATAAATGAACATTAAACAAAATTAAGAAGTGCTGTAAAAAATATTGTTAATTGATAGTTCAACTTATTGTAAATTGTTGCCAGAAATAAATATTTTTCTACAAAACTAATTTCAAACATTTAAGCGTAAGCCTTTAGATCCAAAGGTTTTCAATCATAAGAACCATTAAGTGTCTCCAAACTTTTGACTGGTAGTGTATAATATTTCTTATTCATCCAAATTTCACAAATTAATACTCTTTTCCAGTAGCTGCCAGAGAGGATCATTCTACAATGAAAAAAGGTGAGTTCTAGCATTGTTTTTTTCTTTCAATAAACACTATTTGCATTTTGTCTGTTTGAATAACACAACTAAACACAGTGATCTAATATTACATTTTGTGTGTTTTTGCATGCAGCTTCAGAGGGCATAACTGTTTCTCTAAGTCTTCTGAAAGCCCCCGTAATGGGAGAAAACATTTCATTCAGCGTCATAATCACCAACAATGAGGCTGTTCCAAAAGACCTGAAAAAGCATGTGAACGCTCAGAACAAAGAGTACAACGGCAATCCAATCACAACCTTCTGGGAGGCTCACGATGATCTCAAGATCAGTCCTAATGAATGTAAGAGCTCTTGATGAGTGCAGTTTTCTGAACCTGTATTGATGTATTTCCAATTGAAATAGGAAGTTTGCGTGTAGGGTTGCCACTTTTGAACTTGAGAAATACGGGACACTCTCTGTAGAGAGCGATTCAATATGGGAAGAATCATTTACACAACAAAGGCAAAATTTCCAATCAATGTCGAAGTTGAAATAACCTTACTCTGCTGGGGTGATCCCTGTTGAGGGTTTTCGGCGGGACAGCATCTAACCAGCTTAAATATGGGACAAATCACATCCCGTATTGATTTGATATAGGGCGCACCATTTTATCTTTAAATACGTGACAATCCCTTATTTGGGTGAGACATGTTGAAAGCCTTGTCCCTTTGAAGTTTGCGTAACAGCCGTGAAGCATGATTTCATTTTAATTAAAATATCTGAAGCTGGAGTGTGCAGTTTCTGCTCCACTTCTGGCACAAAACTGAATTGCAAAATTTACTAGATAGGTAAAGTTTGTCAAGATAAACTTAGATGTTGGCTTGACAAAGTCTTGTCTGAAAGTTTAAACTAGTTTTAAATGTTTGAAGTTTGATGGTTATACAGACATTACAGTAAGACAATCAGCCAGCTAGAGAGAGAGAGAGAGAGAGCAACATAAAGCAGATCAAAGGCCTTTTGTGTGTTTGGTTACATTTGAATTTTGGACAGTTTGGGAGTTTGAATTAACGAGCATTCCATTGGCCCATTTAAACATTCTTTCAGTGGGATTTGTTGTTTTTGACAGTTGGAGTTTGAATTAACGAGCATTCCGTTGACCCGTTTAAACATTCTGTTCATGGGACTTGTAAGAAGAAACAACAAGTCTATAAGTCTATTGTATTTTACACATATTTGATCTTCTGCTGTGCGAAAACCAAAAGTCAGATCAGTTAGAAAAGACATAGCACACTATTCCAGAACAGTCTGAAGGTCTGTACCAAATTTCGTGGATGTAGTTTGAAATCTCTTGGAGGAGTTATTGTTAGAAATTTTGGTCTTGGTTTAGGGATTTTGAAAAAAACCTAAACAAAGTTTGTAGAATAACAGTATGTTGGCTTCATCGAGCCAACATAATGACTGTTTTCAAACACTCCCTGACTGCCATTGGTTGAGCATGTAGTCCCAAACGCACAAAATTGGTTGACCCAACGTTGTTATGTCTGGCCAAGTCAGACTGATTTAACAAACAAAAAGCAATTCCTGAATCTATGGAATCTTGATCATCCATCTATCAATTTAGATTCATTTTAAATCTACTTGGGAAACAGAATATGAGTGAAATTATTAAATGGGAATTACACAGTCTTCATACAGACGTCATTTGTCACTGTGTGGTTCTGCATGACCGATTTCTGTTCTCTGTTCTCCACCAGCTGTGACTATAAAACACGACATCTCGTTCCGCGAGTATGCACTGAAGGAGGTGAGAGAGGACTATCTGGTTAACCTGGCTGTGGTTATAGAGGATGTGAAGTCACAGAAGAGAGAACTGGCTACTGAAGAGTTCAACATCACCAGCCCTGCCCTCATTATACAGGTATGGTGGCCCAACATGGACAACGGTTGAGGTTTAGTCTATATTAAAATATTTAACCTATTTTACTGCTTAACCTGTTGAAGCTCATGCTACATGTTCTTTGTCTTATTGTGATACATGCTTTTCTCATTGCATATTCTTACACTCATTTCAATACCACAGTAAAATGGGTTGCGAAGGCAATTTCATGTTAGCTTTAAGTAAGAAGAAACAACGAAGAATACATAGTTGTATATTAATACAGCAATTTAATGTGATACCTTTTCATTCTTCCAGGTTGCAAATGAGAACTCGGTCATCGTTAACACTCAGCAAGCTGCAACGGTGATGTTCACAAGCCCGTTCAATGTTCCAGTGAGTGGAGAACTTATAGTACTGGGTTCGGGACTCTTGGAGGAGAAGGTTGAAATGAGGTTTGTAAAGTGTTTTTGCTTCAGTTCAGTGCATGCCGGTAAGAAATCGACTTTCGTCAGCGCTGATCGCCCAATACAAATACACCACCATTCATTTTTATCCATTTTTGTCTACTTCCCTTTATTTAGTAAGAAAGTAACAACTACTGAGCCAACTATAAATTCTATACTGTAGTAACTTGTCATTAGCCATCACCTTCATTGCAAAATGTAATTTATTATGATTTTACATTAGTAACAATAACTCTAGTAACTACACACACGCACAAAAAAAGTTGAATGAACTTAATAAAACTGAGGAAAACTTTTCCAAGCAATTAAATTACACTGTTTTAGCCAAGAATAATTAGTTTGAATGGATTTGATCTAGTCTTGTTGAATGAACTTGAATTTATTTTGTAATATCGACCATTAAAAAATGTGTCGAACGTCAACAGTTTTAATTTTGTTGAGGCGACAGCAAATGTACACCTAGTTTGGCCAACAAAAATTATTTATGTTGTCCCAACACAAATGGATTGAGTAAACTTCCATTTGACAAATTTAAGTGTGATTGCATGCTGTATGAAAATAAAATTCCTAGTGCAGGGAGTCTGCACTAGCAGTGAGGCAGTACAGGCGTTGAATAGTCGAGTACATACTGTGTTTGAAGTGGGAGTGGTGGATTTCTAAGAGATTTTTCACACTGTATTTATCTTTAACATCAGTTGCAACTGCAGTGACTCTTAAAACGACGTCTGTGCCGACCTTTAAGTCAACATTTCTGAGTAATTCACAGGGTACTTCAATGTTTGTGTGCGTGTTAATTAAATGCAAATCACAGCAAATTTCAAATTAAGACTTCAAAATATTTAAAAAAAGTAGTTTCTTAGGTTTTAAATGATAAACAATAGAATATGTTTAAAATGTGTGAACTTGAGGTGAAATGACTTCAGACATCCACTAAAAATCATCAACACCAGTTGTTGAAAAGTAATTGCAAAAATGGTTCAGAAAAGTGAAAATTTCAAGCAGCATTTGTGTGCATATGATTTGATATGTTGTTATGTAATGCAATGTAATTCATGCATATCAAGTGTGACTATTGTGTGTCATTCTCTAAATGTCATTTTGTTTTAATTGCAGTGTTAAGCTCAAGCCTGGAGAAACCTTGAAGACGCCTGTCCAGTTCATTCCCAAGATGACAGGCCCAAAGATGCTTCACGCAAGTTTAGCGTTGATAAACCTGCCCACTATCCTGCGGGGATTCAAGACCATCAACATTCAACCAGCTTAAAGACATGAAACAGGAGTTAAAGCACTGGTTCTCTGCTGGTTTCACTTCAGGAACAAGATTTTACAGTTTTACTCTTTAAGTTCCTATAACTCAACTGGCAGAGCATGGCACTAGCAATGCCAAGATCATGGGTTCAATTCCCAGGGAACACACAAACTGATCAAATGTATACCATGAATGCACTGTAAGTTGCTTTTCTTTGTAGGAATTCAAAAATGTTTACAAATTTTGTTTTTACGTTGAATAAAGCAAAAATCACTACATACAGTATTGTTGTGCTTAGATTATTGCATCTTTAGATTAGCAACATAGTACCAAACTATTGAAATCAATTGTGAATCGAGTCTCTCTTTCTTTTTCTTTTTTTTGTTCTTTTTTTTTTGTGCTAAATGTGAAGAGCACTATTTGTGTTGCTGCCTATGTAGAGTGTTCTAAATCAGTTACTTTTAGGTTCCATTTCCATTTATGTTTAGAGATGTTACATCAGAAATTAGCATAATTAATTCTGATTCAAAGTAATGTCCAGCATCATCCAATCACTGCCAACCATGTTAAAATAAAATGATACATTATAAATTCTGAATCTATGTACTGATTATCACTGTCCCATGTCTGTCAAACATGTTGAGTGATCCAAACATCATCTGCAGCCTGAAACTGAACTTAGCTGCATAGAGAGCTATAGGATGCTCCCTTGCTCCCTATTTAGTGAATAACTTAACCTCCAGTGTGCTGTCTGTCTGCACTGGTCTCAGAACAGTTTGAAATGCACCTTATTTTCATCCTCACTCCATATAAAGCCTCTGAAAGCAAAATTTCTCAGCTTTTGGATGAACCCATTGATTCTCAATGTGAAAATGCACAGTAAATATAGGATTTCTAATAAAACAAATTAGTGTACATTGTGTTTAGCAACGTGGCATTTCGCAATAAATCGTTAAATTTAAAAGAAATTGTATATTGGATGAAACTAGAGACTCTAATCTTTTGACTCAAACAGGTTTCAGTGTAAACACTTAATTAGGTTTCTTACCAGATGTAGTTTTGTTGGCGTTTCTCACAAAGACAAACTATGCTGTGGTCGGCACCATGTTGTTTTGTCGCATGACTCCGTGCATTGAAAGTTTAAACCTTCACTGACAGCACAGTCTTCTGAACTGAGATCAGTTGGTCTAAATGAATTTAAATTATGCGCTGTGTATAGCAAACACAAAATTCAAGTTAACACACATATTGTTTACATATTGTGACTGTACTTTTGAAACAGTGAGTATTTTAACTAGTGCTGTCAATCGATTCAATTTTTTAATCGCAATTAATCGTGTTTTTTTTTGTGTAGTTAATCGCAATTAATCACAGATTTTAAAAGTGCTGAAATTTGACAATATATATTCTTCTTTTCTTGTCAAAATACTTCTATTTCCATTTTAGGAAAGAAAATAAAACAATACGTATCAATATAATGCTTTATTAACATTTTCCAAAGAAAGATAGAAATGCACTAAAATAGCACTAATTCAAGTAATAGTAAACTGGTTTGACTAATTGAAAGAACTAGTCCCCACATAGGTTGCATATTCATTGCAATGGGCATTAAATCTCTTAAACTCTCATCATCCACAATATTAATCTGCCTGTAGACTGCAACTATCTGCTTTGTTACAGCAATTGTGAAGCTGCGTTTATGATTCGCATCAGAGCGTCAACGCCTGCAGTGCGTGCCACTTTGAACTCCACATGAAATGTGCTTACAAACAAACACACTTACAAACGCTGAAAAATACTTGATTTCTATCAATGTTTTGTACATCAAATAGTGCTAAGAGCTCCTTTCTCCATCATTTTATCACTGACAGGGAAGTGCTGTCAGAGATTCTTTTATTTATCGTGTAGTGATTTCTACTCAATTCACCGATGACGTAGTGATATTTGATCACGTGTCACTTAAGGGGTGGTTATGAGTGTATCAGATGACCCCTCCCCCTTTGCAACATGGGGCACCAGTTAAGAATACTATCTTAACAATTTAAGAACACTCCCAAAAGAGCTGTTCGATAATTTAGAATTCATGTAAACTAGAGGGAGTTGGTCAGCTGATTTATCTGAAGGATTTGTGATGGGTCTGGACAACTAGTAGAGTCTTTGATCGTCAACACAATGAAGACACAGTTGTAATAAAATTTATAAAATGTATTAACAATAGATATGCAAGAGTAAATACCACAACGATTAATAATGCTAATAATGAATATGCACTGCTAAAGGATAATAAACTAATAACCAAAAAGGAAAGTACTGAATTAAACAATAAAACAAATGAATGATTTGAACACAGAATGGATAAATCCAATGCTGTTGAACCGAATGTAGCAATGGGAGAGAATTGTATGGGAATGCTCCTTATGGGAAACCACCTAATGGCTCTGGCAAAATGGTGATAAATAATGCTTATTTATCATTAAACAAATAATATACCTATTATTTGTAACAAGCTGACCCCAGGTAACTGTTATAAAATATGCCGCAGGTATAAACTAATGCCAAGGTCTCTAGAAAGAGGTTTGGTAAGTGTGGCAGCGGGGGCGTGGTCAAGCATCTCTCCGGAGAGAGAGAAAGCGGTAAGGGCGCTTACACCTGAGTTAAATTATGTCTAACACCTGTCTCTAATTTCAGTGAGCATGGGGAGAGCAGCATAAATAGAGCCACACCACAGGTAGACGAGAGAGAGAGCCTGGGCACCAGAGACCCGACTGTGAAGCCAAGAGTTTATTATTGCAAAGTTGAGAGTTTATTTTGTGAAGTAGTTTGTGGATTTTTAGAGTGAGTTATTGAACAGTGTAAAAGACTTGAAAGAGTGTATTTGCTGCAGTGAGGAAAATAAAACGCTTACCTGAACCAGGAAATCTGCTTCTCGCCTCCTCTTTCCACTGAGTAGTGTTACACTGGTGCCGAAACACGGGAGCCGACACCTTCCCCTATCCCGATGCCCCGCCACTTTCCCCCCGGGGGGGGTGCCCGCTGACGCAAGCGCGGGCATAGCGCCTGGGCCAGCCTGCTGGAGGTGCGGGGACCCGGACCACTTCCGGGATCAGTGCCCTCTGATGGAGCTGGGGACAGTGGTGCAGGTCTCTGACCTCCCGCAGGCTGCCCCCGACCGGGCCGGAGCGTACCGGATACCGTTAAGTGTCAAGGGGGGTACTCACCAAGCGTTGGTGGACACCGGGTGTAATCAAACCACTATCCACCAATGCTTGGTTCAACCCAAGGCATTGAAATGTGTGCATGGGGATATTCACAAGTATCCGGTGGTGACCCTGACGATTAAATTCCGGGGGAAAAAGCATAGAGTGCAGGCCGCGGTTAGTTCCCGCCTCACCCATCCACTGATTTTGGGGACTGATTGGTCTGATTTTAGAGTTTTATTGAAGGGAATTTGCGCAGATGGGTCCTGTATGAAGTCAGGGAGGTGTACAGTGTGCGATGCTCTGGCAGGGGAGGCGGAGCCGGGGCCATCCTCGACAGCTCCGCATCATAATGACGAGAGTGGGGGAGACGCTGCAGCCTCTCCCCTTCTCAGGGAATTCACGAGACGAAACCCTCAAACACGCCTTCGACCAAGTGAGAGTCATTGATGGTCAACGTCTCCAGCCGGACATCGCCATTCATCTAGAATGGCTATTACTCACACGGATGGGACTAATTTCTGTTTGTTCCTGGAGATAACGTGTGGATAAGGGGATTTGGTTTGGATCGTTACTGGTGTGAAAGAACTGATTGCATCTACAACAACTACAAGGTTTCATCATTCATCTACGGACTAATTCAGATAAGCTTCATCACTTTCACTGTATGCAACTCTTCAGTCTCAGATCAGAACTATTTCTTTTGTATTAATAATATTTTTCTTGTATTTATTTGGGTTCATTTGTATGATTGGTTTATGGAATATGTTACTTTAAGTTGTATTTCTGATGTACATTGCACTTTTGGTTTATTTCTACAATATATCCTCATTAAGAAAATCAATTGTCTGTTATATTTTTATTTTTATTTTTAACTCAACCAGTTTAGTGAACTTTTGCTCATAGAAGTACGAGTTTATTATATAATGGCACCCAAACAGGTACCATACTAATTAACTTCATTCACTGACATTTTACTGTGTTATGAGTCTTTATTCAGTATGACAAGCCATAAAGCTCTGGATGAGGATGGGGCCGTACCTAGCCTGGATTTTACATCGAATTCCTTCATTGCTCACAGAGAATCAATCAGGGAACTGATCAATACATTCAGTTATTTGTACCTGGATCCTGAGGAAGATGAGGATGAGTACACAGGTGAGAGTCTGGATGAGTTTCCTTTACTACCCCCTCCCTCACCTGAAGATGAAGGGGATCCATGCCAACCAATTCTATCTTTTTACCTAAAATTGCACAGCTGGCTGAAATAATAATATCACTTGAAGGCCGTGTTGAGGACTGCTATCAGAAGGTGAGTGAATGTGTTTCTCATGAAGAGATAGAAAACAAATGCAAAGCCATTGAAGAGAGATTGCATTATTTGGTTGAACATGAATGCGACAGAGTTACGAAAAGTTTTGAACTCGCAATACAAGATTTAGGAAGATCTATGGTAGACTGTTTAAAAAGAAGAGATATCCAAATTGAGCAAAAATGTAAGTCTCTTACTATAACAATGTCTAATCCCAACCAACCACATTTAAATTTCTCCTCATCAACTCCAGTAATTAAAGAGAACAAACTGATGATGTGCAGCTCACCAGTCCCATAACTGTAGCTGATTCTTCAATGCAATACAATCCTCCTGCAAAAATTGACTTTCCTGATTTTAGCAACACTCAAGATGAAGATCCAGTGTTGTTCCTTGAAAGATGTGAAGAGTATTTTGTTGTTCGTCCACTTTCTGACCATGAGATACTGGCTGCTTTAACCTCTGTTTTGAAAGGAACAGCTAAATATTGGTGGTTGGCTGAAAGAAGGAATGTTAGAAATTGGAAGCAGTTTAAGGAAATTTCCTTGCTTTCATATCTGAGTGAAGATTATGAAGAAATGGTTGCAAGAAAATTATTAGAAAGGAAATAAGGAGTCAGGGAAAGTATCAGAGACTTTGCCTTTCATTACTGTGCTTTGTGCATGAGATGGAAAAAAGAGAAGTGGTACAAGCTATACTACGAAATTGTAATCCACGACTGGTGAGTCTGATGAGAGGAACTGTGAAAGATGTGGGCTAATTGGTACAAATTGGCACACAGACAGAATGAGATTTTGATGAGTCAAAAAGATATTGGAGTCAGGTGAATGTGGAAGAACAAAGAAAGAATCCACAAACCTCTCGTGATCCTCAACGAAAACCTCACATAGCAAATAACAGAATCATGCAAGCCACTCAAAATTCAGCACGACCAGACATTAAAACAGTTGTTATTCCTGTTGTTATCCGAGATAGGTATTTCACTGCCATGGTGGATACAGGTAGCACATTGTACCTTATCCAAGAATCCTGTTGGATACAGTTGTGTAAAACAGAAACTAACCAGCAGTGTCAAGGACAGTCACTCATGTTGGCCAATGGACAGAAGCAGACAGCTCTGGGAAAGGTAAATTGGCAAGGTGAAATTCAAGGAGTACCAGTAGATTTGACCATGTTCATTATGAGAGATACTGATTTGACTGTGCCAATTATTTTAGGCATGGATTTTCTACTGATGACAGGAATCGTGTTAGACTTCCAAAAAGCTCAGTACACCTTGCCTTCTGCCATTTTCCATTTTTGAGCAAGGATGTCTGTTCTACTGTGCATATTATCTTGCTGTACCCACTCTTTCCGTTACAGATGACACCTTGTAGATTATGCAGCAACGAATTCAAAATGCTGACACTCAACCAAAGATCAAAATGAAGCTGGAAAATTTTATGTTAAACTGGCCTACCGTTTGTACACAAGACATTGGACATACAAACCTGGTAAAACATTGCATCATTACCACTGATGAATTCCCAGTCAGAAAAAGAGCCTACAGAGTTTCTAGAGATAAGCAGCAGTTTATTGAAACTGAAATCAAAGAGTTGTTAGCCAAAGAGATCATACATCCTTCAATCTCTCCTTGGGGTTCTCCTGTGGTAATAGTTCCAAAAAAAGATGGTGGCTCAAGATTCTGTATTGACTATCGAGGACTGAATATGAAGACACACTTTGATGCATAACCCATGCCACAAATTCCTGATATATTAGAGTCATTACACGGAGCTGCTGTGTTTACCACCCTAGATCTTAAAAGTGGTTATTGGCAAATGGAGATGGAAGCAGATAGTACACATAAAACAGCATTTGTGACGTCCTCAGGGCTATTTGAATTCTTACGTCTTCCTTTCGGGTTGAAAAATTCTGCTGCTTCATTCCAAAGACTGATGGAACACGTACTCATTGATTTAAGAGGAAAACGTTGTCTGATATACATAGACGATGTGGTGGTGTATTCTCGGAATAAAATCAAAATCAAATCAAATCACTTTATTGTCACACAACCATATACACAATTCCAAAAGTGTGTGAAATTCTTGGGTGCAGTTCCGAGCAACATAGAAGTCATGACAGTGATGAGACTTATACCAATTTACAATAAATATCAGATTTACACAACACAATTTAAAATCTAATATACACATAATTACACACAACACAATATACAAATAATAACATACAATGTACAGTATACAATACACACAATATAGAATACACATTATACAATAAAAATAGTATATATAATATATATAAAATATACAGTAGGTTGTATTGTACTGTACTGACAATCAGGCTGTCGGTTGATAGTAAGTTGCCAGTGCGTTGTTAAGAGAGAATATAATTTATGACAGTCCGGTGTGAGATAATAAGAGTAATAAAGTGCAGTGCTGATGTATTTGATCGTGAGAGATCAAGAGTTCAAAAGTCTGATTGCTTGGGGGAAGAAGCTGTCATGAAGTCAGCTGGTACGGGTCCTGATGCTGCGATACCGCCTACCTGATGGTAGCAGTGAGAGCAGCCCATGGCTCAGGTTGCTGGAGTCTCTGATGATCCTCCGAGCTTTTTTTCAGGCACACTGCCTGGTATATATGTCCTGGAGGGAGGGAAGCTCACCTCCGATGATGTGTCTGGCAGTTCGCACCACCCTTTGCAGGGCTTTGCGTTTGTGGGCTGTGCTATTGCCATACCAGGCAGTGATGCAGCCAGTCAGGATGCTCTCTACAGTGCTGGTGTAGAACCGTGTGAGGATGTGGCGGTTCACTCCAAACTTCCTCAAGAGTACATTATGTCATGCAGAACGGAGTACTATTTTGCAGCATACCTGATTTAAATAAGGGAAAGAAACTACAGCTTGTAATTCCTGTGGGTTTTTGTAAAGTGTTCTTGCAGTATGTGCATGATAATCCATTAAGTACACATCTAGGAAGATTGAAAACACTTCTTCGACTTCTGGACATGGCCTATTGGCCTACTGTTAGAGCTGATGTGTGGAAGTATTGTAAAGATTGTCAAAATTGTCAAAAGTATAAGCCCATGTTAACCAAGTTATCTGGATATCTACAATCCACACCAGTAGTTGAACCCCGGCACATGCTTGGAGTTGATCTAATGGGTCCATTCCCTAAGAGTGTCAAACAAAATGAACATCTCTTAGTTATTGTTGACTACTGTTACAAGTTGGTGAAGTTCTTACCTTTGAGAGTGGCGAAAGCTCCCCAAATAGCCAGGATCCTAGTACAGGAAATCTTTACTCGATGGGGCACCCCTGCCTATTTAGTGTCAGACCGTGGAGCTCAGTTCACCTCACAACTACTTTCCTTAGTCTGCAAACAGTGGGGAGTAATACAAAAATGTACTACAGCCTACCATCCCCAAACGAATATGATGGAATGGATCAATTGTAACCTAAAGACAATGATTGCTTCTTACATGGGAGATCAGAATCACCAATGGGATCGATGGTGAGCCAGAATTCAGGTTTGCAATTAATACCACTTTCCATGAAAGCACAGGTTTCACACCAGCCGAAGTAGTTCTTGGACACAAATTGAAGGGACCATTGGAGAGAGCATTGCAGCATTGCAATGCTAAGATTGTCTCGGTCCTGTTAACTATACTGTTTCTTTTCCTGAAAATGTGGAGACTTATCATGTGCAGAATTTGAAAACTTGTTATGCCTATGACAAGTTTCTTTCTGAAAGGGGGGTTATGAAACAGTTAAATGTTACTTCTGTTGTTATACTACTACCCACCATCAGGGGGCACTATTGTTTCTGTGGGTTAGGTTTAAATACAGGTATGTAGTAGAAGAAGAGAGAGTTGTTTGGTAAAGGGAACAAGTGGGTTCTCTTTGAAAAAAGCCACATTGACTGATGCTTTGATTGGGAAACATACTGTTTCATGCTCAATCAAAAAGGCTTTCCTTTTCCAACTTTTTTTTTTTTTTTTTTGTACCTAATGTTGCATTTGCTATTGCATGGTATATTTTAGAAATTGAAAGGACAACTGTGCCTGCATTATATCACATCGCCTTGTGTCATCTAAAATAGATATTACTCACGAGGATGGGACTAATTTCTGTTTGTTCCTGGAGTTAACATGTGGATAAGGGGATTTGGTTTGGACCGTTACTGGTGTTAAAGAACCGATTGCATCAACATCAACTACAAGGTTTCATCTTCCATCTACGGACTAATTCAGATAAGCTTCATCACTTTCACTGTATGCAACTCTTCAGTCTCAGATCAGAACTAATTCTTTTGTAATAATAATATTTTTCATGTATTTATTTGGGTTCATTTGTATGATTGGTTTATGGAATGTGTTACTTTAAGTTGTATTTCTGATGTACATTGCACTTTTGGTTTATTTATTTCTATAATATATTCTCATTAAGAAAATCAGTTATCTGTTATATTGTTTTTTTATTTTGAACTCAACCAGTTTAGTGATTAGTGATAATTTGGTATGAAGATCCCTCCAAAAAGAATTTAGATTTATAGTGAACTTTTGCTCATAGAAGTACGAGTTTATTATATAGTGACTTTGTCGAACTAGCAACGAAGGCTCAGGCTGTATTAAAACAATACACTGAATCCGTGGAGGAAGAAAGTAGTTCAACTCACAAGAGTGTTTTAGGGACGAAAACCAGAAAATGTCTTGAGATAAAACCTTGAACGATGACTTAAGGTGTGGTAACCGTGGTATAAGTGGAATAATTGACTCCAGCCCATTGAATTATTGAAAAATATTGCACGCTCGAGGTGTAACGGTCACTGTGCTTCATGTCATGCTGTTTTACCACCTCGGGGTGTGCATTATTTTTCAATGATTCAGGGGTCTGTCGTCAATTATAACTCACTTATTAATTGGAACAATGTTAATTATATGCCAGTGTCACACATACTGTATATACTTGTGTTAAGTGCATTTGTGTAAAATCACTGCGTAATGCACACTCATAATGACTGTTAAAACAAACGTTTGACTGTATCTTATTGCCGTGTACATCTACTTGTGTTATATTTGCTCAAAACCCTGCATGTTACTAATTAAACGAATTTAAATAATGCTCCAACAGTGCAAGCAATAAAACACAGTCAGTCAATCTTCAGCCTGACCCATTATTAGATACTTTAATACTGCTAATGACTATTAAAAATAGCACTGCAACAACGATTTTTGTTTTTGGTATTCAAAGGTACTGAGTGCACTGCAAGTCACAGCAATAGTAGTAATTTTATTAATATTTGGCGAAGAAAAACACTTAAGATCCATAAGATTATTCTGTGATATGACATTAACTAGCTAACTATTTAGCAATTTTTACTAGATGCTAGCTAGCTAGACTTAACAATCACTAATACCTACATCTGCAGCCTTTATGAATTTTGCAGTTTAATGTGTGGCGGTCTCCTGGCTTTATTCACCTGATAGTTTTATACAGATCAATAATGTCTGAACAAACTGTATATCCATTAATGTTGCTGAATTAAGATAGGAGAACGCCAACAATTTGTAGTTAAGGTTACCCTGTAAAAAAAAAAAAAAAAAAAAAAAAACAGTCCTTGTAAAAACTCAGCACAGTTTTGTGAAATTCTAATCAACTTAATCTGAAATTTAATTCTAGGTGTGTGACTGAGGTTGCGGCTGGCACTGATGGACAGTTTTGTAAGAGACAAGTTAAATGAATGGCAGCTTGACAACCCGGTAGATACCTTTAAAGGTAAGTTAATTTTTATTGAGACATAATGTTGAGATGTTACTATTAAGTAAAATTGACTATTTATCTAGCTACATCTATGATGCAATATGAACTGTGTTGTAGCCACATGTTTAGGGGATTTAACACATTTAAAAGAGTAAGCCTTATCAGTGTTTGATACCGTTAAACCTTCCCCAATTTTCAAATTGCCTAGGTAATTAAAATAATAATTTCATAGGGAGCTGGAGCATTGTATTCATTGGGTTGGTGTTATGTGAATGTATGTACCGTATGCTGCCACAAGGTGGCCACACATGACTGTGACCCACAGTGCTAAATGCTCTACCTTTTTTATTTTTTTACATTTAGATCATCACAAAACTTCGTGCAGTTATAGTTCACATGTTTGGCAGTATTTTAAGTTACTCCAAAATGCTGACTTAATGAAGCTCTAAGATAAAAATTACAATTTCTTCCTAATTATTTTTGGTGCTTTATCAACAGTGTTTACCTTCATAATCTCTAAACTTGACCAACCCATTTTCTTGAAATTTTAAAAGGTTTACTTTTAGTTGGTACCAAGTATTTGATTCAATATGATTAATAAGCCTTTAGTTTTGGGTATGTATGTAACCCGGGTAGGGTTATTCTCATTTTATTTATGGTTGGTATTGTTATTCTAAGATGGGGATAATATTAACATAATGTGCTTTTAATGAATAAGGTTTATTATGGGTTTTGTTTCTTGTTTATGAAATGTAGAAATAATTAAGTATGTTTCTTTAAGAAGTAGTACATTAAGCAAGTTTGTTTGTAATGTACTTGTTAAAAAACATGTTTTTTGCCAGCACTTTGTTCATTTGATTGATTGGTCGTTTATTTAGTTTAATCCCGCCTGTATGAGGGGATATGGATTGTGATTGGATATAGGAGGAGAGAGAGAAGATGGCTGATCAGAGAGAGAAGTTATAAGATTTCCTCATGCGTTTACAGGAAAGAAAGTTTATTTTTAACCACTTACCCAGTGTGTTAAGTTCAATCTCGTAAGGTGAAAAGCGTTTATGACACTGTTTATGTGAGTGATTGCTTTTATTTTGTTTATGAAAATTTAAATAACTTAGTTTGAACCGAGTTAGCTGCAACACGAAGACATGTGAGTTCATCAGAGATCAAAGTGAGAGAACTGTGTGCATCGAAGAGTATTGGAGTGATCTTTAAACATCGATGGAGTTTGAATAAACTACAGACGTCGAGAGAGAGAAGATTTGCCGTTAATTCAGCGGACTGCTGAGAGTGGTTATGGGCAAATCGCTGATCTACGTGGAGTTTGTGGATGATCGTTTGGGTTTGTTTGGATTCCAAAGAGGAGTTCAGGTGACATTTATTTTATTTGGTGTGCTCTTTAGAGTGAAGAGGCCATGTGTATGTTTTTAAGGCCACAACGCTCTCAAGCCACTAACAGGCCTGCAACGAGTGTGTGTGTGTGTGTGTGTGGTGGGGGGTGGGGGGTGGGGGGGCCCACAAATAACTATTGATTGTTAACATAATTCAGTAGAGATTTATATTTTCATTTTGGAAGAGTAAACTGTCATAAGGTTGAAAACTCCTACTGTTTATTTGGAATTCTAATTTTATTTAATTCCAAGTGCGCTGATATATTGTGAAATATTGATTTAATTTATTCATTTAACAAAATGTGAGCTGATTAATAGTTTCTTTGGGAATATTTATTGTGAACATTCATTTCTTTCTTGCAATTTTATTTTTACTTTATTGTATTGTAAATCTGGGACATTACTAGTAAGAATATTCATTCAGAAAGAAGGCAATACAGTCATTTGTATTGTTAAAGGGACACATTATTTTTTGTACCGGAAAAGACAGACAAGTCATTTATTTTATTTTTATTCATTCTACTTGTGATTAATAAATATAATTCTTATTTTACCTTTTGTGTTGATGGAAATCTTCATATTTTAGGGTAATCATATTACACCTAAAAGGGAATTTGAGTTATTCATTTAATTTGTCATAGTAGTTAATAGGATACTGGAGGGGATTTATATTTTTAAAGTTGAGAGACACACCGTAGGACCTCGGGTGCTCCGCCCATTTAATGGTTAAGGGTAGGGGGCTCTACACAATTTGGGGGCTCGTTCGGGATATGTCCGTTCTGGTATCCTGTTAATGGCAAGAACAGAGTTAAACGTTAAGTGAATACAAGAGAATTGATACTTATCTGACTGACGTTTCAGCATGGCTTTTGAAAGTAACCCTTTATTGCTGCTGAGTTATCTGAGTGGTGTAAGGAAGCAGCAGTTGCAGAAAATCATGCCATCTTAGTGATGGGAGTACCTGCAACCACAGAAGTGACATGTATAGAAGAGACTGTGCAGACTATAAAAGCCCTAGGGAGAGTGCATGTAAGAGACTCTAGGGTAGGACCCACACCGGGTACAGTATTAGTCCTATGTGAGTGTAGGGAAGTCCTTGACCCTGCATATGATCCTCCAGAGCTACAGAAAAGTGAAGGAGAAGAAACATGGAAGGTCATAGTAGCTCCTGTTGACGTTACTGCCTTTGAGTTCACTAAGAAACTGACAAAGTTCTTAACAGATGAAGGGAAATCTATGGCTGACATCCAAAATGTATGCTTTCCAACCAGTCCCAGTTCACCTGAATCGATCATTCGGGCAGTGGGAGAACTATTAGAGAAGACAGCTAAACAAGAAGCTTTTTGGGCATGGTTCCAACTCCGAATGGAGAGGAAAGTTTAGATAACTGGATAGAACAAGCCAGGTTAATGACAACGGAAAGTGAGTGTTCTGAAAAGGGAAAAAGGTGGCAAATAATGGAATGTTTGAAGGGTCCAGCCCTTGACATTGTAAAAGCTGTTCGATTTCCAAGTCCGGCGGCCACTGCTTCTCAATACCTTGAAGCTTTAGAGAACGCCTTTGGAACCTCTGTGTCAGGAGAGGACTTATACTTCGCCTTTCGTCTCTTGCGGCAATACCAGGGTGAACTTTTATCTGACTTGAATAGGATGGAGAAATCCTTGACAAAATTAGTGCAGAGAGGAGGGTTGACACCTCAGACAATGGACAGAGCATGGATCAGACAGTTACTTAGAGGTGCAGTTGAAGCTGACATGATGCTCCTACAGTTGAGGCTGAGGGAGAGAAAAGAAAAGCCACCTAGTTTCTTAACATTGATAAATGAGATAAAAGAAGCTGAGGAGAACAAAGCTGCTAGACATAGAATCAAAGCAACAGTAAAGCCAATACAAATAAGGCAGGATGATAAAGTAGAATCTTCTGTAGTCAGACAACTCAGAGCTGAGATTCAGGAATTAAGATCCAGATGGGATGACCATACAACAAATGTATCTGCTTCAACCATGAGTGTAGAATACAAAGACAAGCAGGCTACCAAACACTGACTTTTTCTGCTATCGTTGCAGGGAGGATGGACATATAGCTACCCAGTGCAAATCACCAGAAAGTACAGCTCAAGTAATACAGAAATTGGTACGTTCCCTCTGAAAATCAAAGACGGAGAGACTAGAAATGATGATAATCCTAGTGGATTAGACTGTTTCTCCAAACGGAATCAACCTGATGTCAGTGGGTCAAGCCCTATTCCCAGAAGATTAATGGGGCCTGCATCAACAATTGCCATTGAACTGAATGGATGTCCATGTAATGTGCTACTGCATAGTGGGTCGCAAGTCATGATCATATTTGACGAATGGTATTCAAAGTAGTAGTCACATGTACCCATCCAGCCACTAACTGGACTGTTTATCTGGGGACTAATTGAGACTACCTACCCGTACCAAGGATACATAGTAGTGGAAGTGTCATTCCCTGTTCCAAAGACTAGAGAAAAAGATTCTGTTGGCATTCTCGCATTGGTTTGCCCGGATCCACAAGTTCCTCTGATAATTGGAACCAATGCAAGCTTCTTTCAGCACTTGACTGCTCTGTCATAAAACTGATGTAGCATGCATAGCTCACTCATTGAGAATTCAGTCATCACTCCCAACATCCTGTACACGGCAGATACCAGGGAAGGAGGAAGCGATTGATGTAGCTGAGGGACTAGTAGAATGGAGGGGGATAGGAGCCTTAACTATTCTTCCAAGGATTGAAAAGTATGCCAGTTGTAAAGGGGAGCATTGTGACACAGCTGAGGAAGGAAATTCTCCTAGAGGAAACGGCTGCAGATAGCCAACATCCAGCTGAACTGTTTATCCCTCCCACAGTCTTGTCTTCATTAGACATGGACATTAATATTTTCAAAGTGCTGATTTGTAATGAAACTGCTAAAGGCATTACCATACCGACAGAGACAGTGATTGCTAACGTCTTTCCCACAGACACAGTTACAGTGGCTCAAGGAGCTCAGTGTACTTCAAAGAGGGTAGATTCCAGAGTTTTCTAGTTTGGAGAGTCTCCTATTCCTGCAGATTGGAAGAATAATGGCAAGAAAAGTTAGTTGAACGAGGAAACGTGTTCTCACTTGAGGAGTGGGATGTGGGATTTGCAAAAGATGTGAAGCATAACATCCGACTAAATGATTGCTGACCATTTAGAGAAAGATCCAGACGTATCGCACCAGCAGACATCAGTGATGTGTGGTGTCACTTAAAAGATCTATTAGCTGCAGGCATAATAAAGTCCTTATGCTTCTCCAATTGTAATTGCCCAAAAGAAAAGTGGAGCAATACATGTGTATAGATTACCAGACACTGAACACAAGAACTATTCCTGACCAGTATACTACTCCCAGGATAGATGGACAAGGAAAAGACTGCATTCCTCTGGGTTTCTACCAGTTCAAGCGCATGCCGCAGGGGATTACAGGTGCTCCCGTTAGCTTTGAGCGCCTAATGGAGAGAGTGGTTGGAGAGATGCATCTTCAAGTTATTGTGTATCTGGGCGACCTCATTGACTTTGGGCGTACGTTAGAAGAACATGAGGAGAGGTTGCTGAAAGTGTTGGACCGACTGGAAGAGTACAGACTCGGTGTCTATAGACAAGTGCCAGTTTTGCCAGCCGCAGGTTAAATATGTGGGGCACATTGTAGCCGCAGCTGGAATCTCCCATGATCCGGAGAAGGTGTCCGCAGTGTCTAAATGGAAAATGCCACATGACTTAAAATCTCTGAGATCCTTCTTAGGATTCTGTGGATTTTATTGGCATTTTATACAGAACTACTCAGCTATTGTGAGACTGTTGACCGAATTGACCAAAGGATATCCACCTGTGAGAGGAAAAACAAGGTGTTACAGAAAAGGAAGTCCTATAATGAATCGCAGTCATTTGGTGAACAGTGGGATGAGACATGCACTGAAACATTTCATAACATCATTCATTCCCTTACACATGCACCAGTACTGGCATATGCAGATCCAGCTAAGCCATATGTCCTACATGTTGATGCAAGTTTAAGTGGCTTGGGTGCCATGTTAAACCAAGAACATCCTGAGGGGCTGAGACCGGTAGCCTATGCAAGCCAAAAACTGAGTAACACTGAAAGGCGATATCCCATTCATCAGTTGGAGTTTTTAGCACTGAAATGGGCTGTCGTAGACAAATTTCATGATTACCTTTTATGGGGCAAAGTTCACTGTTAAGACAGATAAAAATCCCCTAACATAAGTGCTGACGACTGCAAAGCTAAGTGCTACAGGACATAGGTGGCTGGCGGCTCTGGCTACTTACGAGTTTAGTCTTCAGTATAAACCAGGACGCCATAACATTGATGCTGATGTACTGTCGCATTATCCTGAGCATACTGACCTGTCACCTGAATGGCTGGACATACCTCAATCAGGAGTGAAAGCCATCTGTCAGCTTACAGATTCTCATACCTGTGATGAATCTGACAGTAGACTGGTGGATCATTTATGTGTCACTCAAGAAAGCATTCCCTGTGTGTATGTTTGTCCAGTTCAGTTGGAAATGGAACACCAGGAGCAATTGTCTAAATCAGACTTGAGATGTGGCCAAGAGCGAGATTCTCTCATTGGACCTGTAAAGCAGGAAGTAAGGCAAAGTACTTACTGTTACAAAGAGTTGTAATCCATCTGAGAACCTGTTAAGACAACAGGGTGAAAAGTTGGTGATCAGACATAACCTTTTGTACCGATGTACAAAATGTCCCTGTGGACGAGAGAAACAGCAGTTGGTCTTACCAGAAAAATATCACATGCAAGTGCTACAGTCTCTTCATGAGGGAGGTCACCTTGGGATTGAAAAGACCACAGAGTTGTGCAAAGATTGTTTCTACTGGCTAAGAATGAATGCTGATGTGGATGACGATGTATTGTTAGAAAAACTCTACCACAAAGGTCTGCTTACATGAATCACATCACAAGCAGTGGTCCTTTAGATCTAGTCTGCATTGACTTTCTGTCCATTGAAACAGATTTGAAAGGGATTGGAAATGTTCTAGTAGTCACAGACAATTTCACTCACTATGCCCAAGCGTATCCTACAAAAAAACAGAAAGCAGTAACGGTAGCAAAGATCCTTGTAGAGACGTTTTTCATACATTATAGTTTGCCAGCACGCATTCACTCTGACCAAGGGCGTGACTTTGGAAGTAAGCTGATCAAAGAACTCCTTGGGATTATGGGAATTCTTAAATCCAGAACATCGCCCTATCATCCTCAAGGGGACCCACAGCCTGAGTGCTTCAATCGGACACTCCT
Organism: Myxocyprinus asiaticus; assembly: GCF_019703515.2. Lineage (NCBI taxonomy): Eukaryota > Metazoa > Chordata > Actinopteri > Cypriniformes > Catostomidae > Myxocyprinus > Myxocyprinus asiaticus. The sequence continues at coordinate 50,837,681 of NC_059352.1, read as the reverse complement.
ATCCATGTTGGGTACCTTGGATCCTGCCAAAAAGAACAGATGGAGTCAAAGCATCAGTCTATTAGTACATGCATATAATTGTACTAAAAATGAAACTACTTCATACTCTCCGTATTGTCTGTTGTTTGGTTGAGAGGCCAGACTTCCGGTAGATGTGTGCTTCAGTACTGCAGATAGTGGGGATAAAGGGAGAACACATCACCAGTATGTTGAAAGACTGAGAAAAGAACTGCAACAAGCATTTCAGTTAGCCACTGAAAACTCTCTGAAGACCCAGCAGAGAAATAAGAGACTGTATGATAAAAAAGTGAAACACCAGATTCTGGAAAAAGGAGACACTCTGTTCATTAAGAATCTTGCCAGTACGGGAAGGAATAAGTTAAAAGATCGCTGGAACTCTGTACCTTACCGTATCCTGAAAAAGGTGCCAAACTTACCTGTCTATAAAGTGAAACCTGAGACTGGGACGGAAGGAGTCAGGATGTTGCATCGAGACCATTTGTTACCTGTGGGAGATGGTGTGAGGATGTACTTACCTAATGGAAAGGAGAAAGGTCAGCGTCATATGGTAACCAGGTCCTGATCGGTGAAAATTGCAGAAAGAGAACAAGTGAGAAACAAATAATCTGGAACAGAGCATCGTGAATCAGTAGATGTTGGCTCTGACATGATGAAAGTAGCTTGTATAACTACTATCCAGCTCAGGAAAGCAGGCAGTTCATACAATTGCTTGTGCCACCAGTAGAGTCTAAGAGGAAAGAGATACCATGAGAAGAATCAGAGACTCCTGAACAAGGGAAAGTGGTGGGAGGAGATTCAATAGCATGCGATGTAGACATAATCTCTCAGCTGAATTCTGATCAAGTGGAGGATTTAGAATTAGAAGGGAGGAGAAAATCAGTTTACTGATGTTCAAAGACAGACAGAAGTGGAAAGAATTGAAATCATCCTAAAAGAGAGAGAAAACCAGTTAGAAAATGGAGTTATGATGAGCTGGGATAGGCCATTAACTTCAGTAGATAGGGGTATGGTAGTGCAGACTCGAGAATTCACCAGAGTGAAGAGTAATTGCCAAACGTTATGGTGTCATCCTATGGCTCAGTGTGGTAAATGTGCTAGTTTGAGTAACAAACCAAAATCTAGAGTCCTAGTACAAGTGTAGTGGGTGTTAGTCTCATGGGGACATGATACTCTAGAAGGGGGAGAGTGTAACCTGGGTAGGGTTATTCTCATTTTATTTATGGTTGGTATTATTATTCTAAGATGGAGATAATATTAACATAATGTGCATTTAATGAATAAGGTTTATTTTGGGTTTTGTTTCTTGTTTGTGAAATAAAGAAATAATTGTGTTTCTTTAAGAGTTACGTACACTAAGCAAGTTTGTAAAATGAAGTTGTAGGCATTTTATTATTTTTTTTAAGTAGGTAAGTTTCTCCACCAGACACTTCTGTGTTTCAGACCTGGCCTTTGATTTTTGTATTTTTGATGCCACTGACCATGTGGCTAATGGCAGGGTAGATAAGTCTCTCGCCATTGCTGAAGCATTGTAAGAACTGTCATGCTACAAACGTGGATTAATAATGGCATATACATGCTTCCGCTGCAGACAAGTAATACCTGGTCATGCGAAGGTTCATTTTGTTCACTTGAGGGCAGTGCATGGCATAAATAATGCTTCAACATTCTTTCAATGCTGTGAAGATGGTTGCAGGCGGACTTTTGGATACATTCGGTCTTTCAGAAGGCATCTTCTTCAGCATTCAGTCCCAGAACAGCATTACGGCACTGAGCAGCATTCCAGGAGGTGGCTTAAGAGCATATGTGCAGGGCCTCTCAGTTTCTACAAATTCAGAATGCAGAAATTTCAGATCCTTTAGAGGCTCCAACAAAAGATAATGAAGACTGTGATTACTGGGATGAGTTGGAACCAGAAACCATAACAGAGCGAATAGCTCTGTTTTTGGCCACCCTTAAGTCCAAACAAGCACAGACATACAGTACAGTCAGCTTTGTTGTCCAGCAGACATCAAGCTTGATTTCAGACATTATCGGTTCACTTCAGAGGAAGACTTTGTTTGGAAAATTAGGTCATAAGGATGATCCAAGGTTCGAAGAACTTGTCCATGATTTTGAAGCAGCAGCAAGTCCATTCAAAGGATTAGACTTTAAACAGATGCAATATTTTGTGAAGTCAGGCAACTTCATTCACCCTTTAGAGGAAGATTTGCCTGGAGTCTCCTATGTGCAGAGATGGGACTCCGCTACTGGGACAGTTCGACAGGTTGCAGTTCAAGATATGTTTTATCGTGTCCCACTGAAACCTCTCTTGACTAAACTGCTTGAGATCTCTTGCATTTTGGATGCCACCTTTACCTGGCAGCAAAGAAAAAATGAGTCCTTTTAGACTTCTATGATGGTGAGTATTGCAAACAGCATCCTCTCTTCTACAGCAAAGTGTCTGTTCCACATTTTTTGTACAATGACGACTGTGAAACAGTCAACCCACTTGGTTCAAAGGGTTGTGGTGCACAAGTTGGGGTTCCTTCATAATCAATAGTCTCCTCCCAGAGTTTGTCAAAACTCTCGTCACACTTTCTGGTTGCAATTTACAAATCAGACGATGCCAAAACGTGGAATGAGAGCAGAACACTAACAAGTCATAGAGGATCATGAGGTCAATGGTATCTCCCTCAACACACCTCACTTCAAGGGTGAAATGCTGTTCTCAGTTGCCCAGTTGTGTGGGGACAATCTTGGCTATAGATGCCATTTTTGGATTCACTGAGAGCTTCTCCAGTAATTACTTCTGTTGGTGATTCTAAATTGGCCATAGGTGTAAGTGTGAGCAGGCATGGTTGTCTGTCTCTTTGTGTAAGCCCTGATATTGACTGGTGACCTGCCTAGGGTGTACCCCCCTAATATCAGCTCGGATAGGCCCCTGCGACCTATCTTTATCTACAGTAAAGGATATAGTACGTATAGATAATGGATGGATGGATGTTTGAAAGCAAAAAATATTAAACCGTAATCTGTAAATGAGAAAACACAATCTTATCAAAAACAACAACTAAAAAACGACCCAAAGAATAAAATCTAAAGGAGAAACAACACAACTGAAATCAGTTGTCCAGTTTTGATTATGTAACTCGGTCAGGCTTTTTTCACTCTTGGATCCATCTTTGCTTTCATGGTTCAGTTCTTTCTTTCTCAGTTCAGTGTAAACACAAGGGCATGACTGAAGTTATTGATGGCTAAATTGGTCTGGTGTTTTATCGACAGCCTTTTTAATTAGCACTAGGGATGTTCATCATATCCTGTGTATTCATGAATAGGAGCTTCCAAACAATGACATTTATTCACTTAACACTGTGTGGGTTTGTGTGATTTAATGTTAATGACAATATCAACATTAAAGTAATATTAACAAGAATAATATTAGTCCAAACTACTATTTCAAATTAACTTTTTAGTTTGAATACAAATTGAATTTGTTTGCCTTTCACATATTTGCATTTAGTCATATTTTGCAATGTTTATACATTGTTTATTCTTTGTATGCAATAAATGTTTTGGTGATTTTTTTTTTTTTTTTTTTTTTTTTTGCATTTTGATACTTCCACAAAATAAGCTTGATAACTTAAATGTCGTTTATATTGCAACACTAAGTGACTGATGTGTAATAGGTGGGGACCAACATAATTGAGTACTTAAACGCAGAGGCCAATCAACCATTTCCACACATTGTGTGCTTGGGGGATGAGACGACGACGTGCCAAGCCTTCACCATTATTTCAGGCCACACCATTGAAACTGAGTCTTTGTTTGGAGCTGTGGACCTGCGTTTCAAGACATTTTTTTTGTCTTTGACATTAATTACACCAAGCAGTGCCTCCCCACATGGGAGTTTCTGCAGCATGGCGTGTACCATATTGATGGACATGAGTCCTCATCTGTTAAGTTTTTGAGGACATCAGTTTGTTCAATCTGCATTTAGGGTGTGTGTAAAGTTTTTTTGTAATGTGTTTAAAGAGGTTATTTGAAATGTAAAAGTTATTTTTTTTAATATAGTTAGGTGCTGTGTGTTGTGCTATAATGCACTGTGGATGTGACTTTTTTTTTTTTTTTTAAGAAGCTGTTCTATATACTGGTGTTTTTATCTACGTGGGGTGGGGAGGAGGTATTGTATTCATGCATGATTTGTTTTGGCAAAAAAAAAGTTAATCATTAAATACACATTTACAGTGGCCTCTTTTTGTATAGTGTGTTTGTAAGATTATGGGAAATTATAAAGTACACAACTATAATTAATATATAATATACCGTAATTATTATTATTGTTATTATTATTAAATATAAAAGTAGCAAGGCAATGAGTCTGAAAACAAAAACCATTGTATGTGTAATTTTAACCCAGCAATAGAGTTAATTTTACTCACTAGGTTGGGTCAAATGAACAACCCACCATTGTGGGTTAAATGGTAAAACCCAGCACTTGGATCAAAGCAACCCAGCACATTCTGTCCCATAGTTACCTAGCGGTGAGGTTAAGGTTGGGTTATTTTTTAACCCAGCAATTTTTTTAGTGTACGAATCATATGCAATACAAAGGACTGTAGTTATTTATATAATAATCATATTGTATTAGTAGATAGCATGTGCCCCGTTTGTTTTTCTTTGATATTATTAAAGCATTATAAAGTGAATCTGGACTTTATATGCATCAAATGATCATGTCTTGTGCATGCACTCTTTATATGTACAGCAAATTTTAACAATGGATTTAACAAATAAAAAATATTTGTCCTGCATAAAGTGAGATAGTGTCCAATATATATATATATATATATATATATATATATATATATATATATATATATATATATATATATATATGCCACTTTATCCCAAAGCAGAAATCGAAAGCAACAGGCGGTCGACTGAGTGAGATAATTCCGCTATGAAATTCTCTATGTGAGAGCAGAAATCTTTACCAATCAAATGCTCAATCGTACAGTGGAGGCATGAAAGCAGAATGCTGCGTCTGCAAATTAGGACACTGATCTGCAAGATCATACATGTTTATTGGTTTTGATGCAAGGTTTTTGTGTGTGTGTGTTCGCCAGGATTCAAGAAATAATGCTTTGCCAGTATACAGTATTATTAAGCTTACATATTCAACTGAGGGTGCTCTAACGTTCGCAACCCAGTAGAAACGGGTCTGTATCTAACTGGTAGCTGCACTGACATGATAGCAACAAGATAAATTACTTATCTATTAATTTATTATCAAATAGTAGTGTAACCTACTAGCTCACTTTTTGCTGCACTACCATGTTCGTGTAGCATATCCTGGCGCTCTCTGGCAATGTGACATACGATTCCAAAAGGAATATTTGCCGATTCTCACGGTCTCTCCACACTCCCTTTCGATTTCCTCGTTCTTAACTTTGATTTGTACTTAGCATTTATTTAGGCTATAAGGTTTGCAACGTCACTAAAACAATGTTAGAGCTCCATAACCTCAAGCCTATTGCTTCCTTTCACAGATTCCCAAACCAGCATATCACGAAGTGCATTCTGGGTTGAGCGAGCGGCACTGAGCGGCCTGAGCGAGCGGAATCTTCAAAAAGGCGCTCTCCGCTCAGGTGAAATTATCACCGCTCCACATCGCTCACATGCTCTGCCCTGTACACACTTGAATAAAGATCATTTTTAAGGAAGGACTTAAGTCATGATAACCAAAATAAGTACTTTGTTGTTTGAAGGTTTCAATGAAATTTATAAGGAGTAAAAAGTATGATTGCTTTCACTGGCAATGTAATTGAGTACAAGTAGCCTGTTCTCAACAGTACTCAAGTAAAGTATAAATAACACTTAAGTAATAAAGCACGTTTTGAGTACAGCATGTGGAGCAACGCACAACGCACCCCACTGAGAGCGAGAACCCCTAATTGCGATCGTGAGGAGGTTACCCCATTTCACTCTACCTTCCCTAGCAACCGGGACAATCTGGTTGCTTAGGAGACCTGGCTGGTGTCACTCAGCATGCCCTGGATTTGAACTCATGACTCCAGGTGTGTTAGTGAGCGTCAATACTCGCTGAGCTACCCAGGCCCCCTGTGAGTCACTTCTAAAACTCGTATTGTAAGGCAAATACTCAGATGTCAGCATTGAAACAGCACTGGATTAATGGATTAATGACCTGGATTTCTGCATTTAAAACCTACAATTTGTCTGACTGAAGTCTTTAGAAACTCTTCTAACCCTATACATTGTTATGAGCTTAAAAAACTATAACTGTTACTGGATCATGTATTTTTTTCATGGCTTGTACTTTTACACTGTTACTGTACTTAAGGACATTTTTCAAGTACCTGCATGTTTTCAGAGTATTTTAACCAACACAAAATATGTAACGTTTTAAAGTTTAGAAGCTCTACTTTACAATGCATGTAGCCATTATGACCAAAACTGAACAAGTTCTTTGAAATGTTCCGATTTAAAAATGTATTAATAATTTTGGACTGTACATTTTATTGTAATCAGTAAAAACATAAATCTCATCAAATATAGCGAGTAATAGCTAAGTATATGTCTTTGACAATTATGTTGGTGTTGCTTATATGCCACGTTTTCGCTTATAACTTCATGAAAAATAAACGTAACATAAATATCACTTACACTACTTGATTATCATTCAAACAAGCCCCCAAACAATGTAATAAGATGTATAGATCATTAGATAATCCACATGAAGCACAATGTTACATATGGCCACCAGGAGATGGTGCCAAATACATGACACAGACTCAATGATGACTCAAATGACACAGAATGAAACTCATTCTTTAAAATCTCTTTAATAAAATCATGTATGCATGCTATGCAAACCTTTAGTCATTGTTGTGTTTGCATGTGTAATTAGTTCTTATGTACAATTTATGTTTTATTTGTTTGGAGACGTTTTTGGACACTATAATAAATTATTTTTGTAATGGTATAACTTTTGATTGCTTTGTCATATCAACAGAATTTTTTTCTCAAATACAGTTGACATGATTGGGAATAAAACAAAAACAGTTTTTCGGAGCCACCTTATTTACACCCAGAGATTATATATATATATATATATATAATGTCAAATAAGAAAAATAAGAAAAAAAAAGTGAATTTTTGGCTCCAATTATTTGTGTGATTTTTCAGCAGATTCTCAGGCTAAGAGTCTCAGAATTTATTATAATCTATATCATTATTGTATTTTTTTACGTTTTCTTTAAAATGATACCAAACAATTGACCCTCCTTGTTTTTTTGTCGAGTTATAAGCCTTTAAATTTGGGTATGCTGCTGAAACATCTTTTAAAATACCTTCAGAGATTAAATGGTAAACATTTAAAAAAATAAATAAAATGATAATCCTAATAGATCAGTACTTTTACTTTTAATATCCAAATACATACAAAAGTAAGAACTTTTGTACTTTTACTCAAGTAGAATTTCCAAGGGGTACTTTTACTTTCACCAGGGTATCTGTACATTTACTCGGGTACAGTATTTACGTACTTTGCCCACCAGTATTAAAACTACACCTGATTTTTGTAATGTAAAATGTTGCTAATTTGTCTTATCAAGACTGTCTTCTGACCTCATTATAAATAGATCTAATTTTAGGAGACTTTTATGCAGATGTCCGTTTAAAAATCCAGTTAAAAAGTGTTAACATACTTTTTTCCTCTAATTGTTTCGTAACTATGATTGTTTATCCACGCCTTATGAAAGTGTTTGCATGAGAAAGGATGCTATATTTTGTTGAATTTCTTTATATGTGATGAGGAAATGGGATTAGAGAAATTCATTATCTCTATACTAAACAAAAGGTGTCATTATCACTAATGGGATGTGGGGTGAGTCAGAGGAGTGACCTGTGTGTCACCCTTGAAATCACCACACCCTCTGCTATGTGCATCATAGATTTGATTTTCAGGTTATGATGAACATTTGTGAGAGTGAGGTTGTGCAGTCTCAAGTGATTCCCATTACCATTTTACCCATTTATTTTTATTGAATTGTAATATCTCTGTGAAGCACTTTGTGATTTATATCTGCGAAAGGTGCTATATAAATAAACTTTACTTACCATGCTTTGTAAATGGTGACTAATCATAGTCTCACTAATTATGCTCTTATACGAAAATAGAAATATTAATAACAAAAATACACCACTTTAAGACTTCATCAGTCATATAAATGTAACTATTACGTGTATGAACGTTGCACTTACAAAAAAGTACCATGGAACTACCGTAATATTCTCTAAGTAAACATTGGAGTGTCATAATTCAGTAAAAAAGTAACAGTCAAAGGACTTTATTTGCATGGAACACAAAAGATGATGTTTAGCAGAACGTTCAAGCAGCTGTTTTCCATACACTGAACATGGAAAGTGATTCACTGTCATTGTATGGAAAAGAGCCACTATAAAGTCATGATTAGTAAAAAAAAAACAATCTTGACTTCTGTTTTTATTCTACATTTGGATTAGAAACTGCATACTAAGAAAGTGAATTATATAATATGTGATATTTGATATATGAAAAAAAAAAATCCATGTGCAGGAAGTTTATTAAAGAACACGTGCAAAAATCCAAATCAGCAGGCAGATAGACGTAGTCGTTAAACAGGTGGTTAAATCCAATAAACCAAACAGACAGTCCAACAAGACAAACAAAACAAAGGGTTATCCAAAAAGCCTGTTCCAACAATGGAAAAATGCTTGGTAAGACAGTGTAAACTGGCAATACTTAACAATGAACAATGGAGATGAATGGCTATTTATACATAAGGTAAACAGGAAATGAGCAGAGAAGAAACGGGTGATGATCAGTATTCGGGAGAGGCCTCTCTCTGGTGGTTGGTAGGATGGGTAACGGCCTCGGATGTAAGCATAGTGTATCTTAAGATTTGAAATGGGTTTTCTACAGGCAAAATGTAAAATCTGATATATTAAATCTGAATAGTAAGAATATTACAATCAGAATGTTTTAGCCTATTTTTAATATTCATGCATTTCATGAATGCATAATACATTTTGTAATCGTTATCAAAATAAAATTATAAAAAATTAAATATTCAATCAAACATATTTTAGCCTATTCTGTAAAATGTATGCATTTTAATTTAATAACAAATTTCACCAAATTGAATTTATCAAAATAAAATGAATTATACATAAATATATTCAAGCTTTTATTAATTAAATTAATTTAAAGATGGAAATTTGTTCTAAAATTAAAATGCTTGAATCTTAAAAATAGGCTAATATTATTTATTTATTTATTTATTTATTGAGCATATAATCTGTAGTTGTGTGCCGGTTGTGTCTGCCATTCATTACTGCATTTAGCACTGATGCCAAAGAAAACAGAAAACAAGAAAACAAAGTTGTGTATGGTGTTGCCGAAATGGGATGTTGAAAGGGGAGTGTTGACAGGAAAGATGATGGAAACAAAGGATTTAGCAAAAATATTTCAACTTCTGTACGTTATTTAATAATTATATAATTAATTTATAATGTTATATATGACAGCCAATATTGACTTACCTTTCAATATTACCTTATATGTTAAGCATATTAATACATAATCTGTTATATACCATGCATTTATAAATCATATATGTTGTGAATAAGTGATGTAAGTGTATTTAATTATGTTTACTGTTTCACTGCTACAACAGAAAAAGAGCTTTTGTCATCATTCATTGGGTATTTCTTTTCTTCCTTATTTTGTTCCCCAATTGAATGTGTGACGTGTCATTGTAACCAATGCCCAACTCAGTGCCTAACAACATGCTAGAAATATGATAAAACATGCTAGTAACGCCTAGCAACATGCTAAAACTGGCTTGCAACATGCTAGCTACAATTAGTTACATGCTAAAACATGCTAGCGAGACCTAGCTACATGCTAAAACATGCTAGCAAGCCATAGCTATATGTTAAAACATGCTAGCAATGCCTAGCTACATGCCAGCTACATGCTAAAACATGCTAACACATGCTAGCAAGACCTAGTTACATGCTAAAACATGCTAGTAACACCTAACTACATGCTAGCAACCCCTGGTTACATGCTAAACCATGCTAACAAGAACTAGCTACATCTTAAAACATGCTAGCAATGACTAGCTACATGCTAAGAACATGCTTGGAAGGCTTAGCTACATGTTACAACATGCTATCTTTCAATCTTCCAACCTTTCAATCTGTCTGACTGACTGAAGGTCTTTTTAAACCTTCCAAATTTTCGGGAGTCGTATGGCACCATGCGAGGTTCGGACGTGTGAATGGCGAGCTCTGCGCACTTTGCTAGTTTTAATACTTTCTGTGTCATAAACCAGTGAGATTTGATACATCCTATACCATAACTGTTTTTTGAAGACAAAATGTCAAAGAATTCAAAATCCTCAGGCTCTGGAGACATTAAAAGACACTTATGTGCTCAAGCTGATACCCCTTGACAAGGGCGAAGACCAGGGACTCAATTTGGCCAGTGAGGTGAAAGAGATTCAGCGTCAACTGTTGAACATGATGGCAATGCTGACAAAGGCCGTTGCTGACTTGGAGGATCTTGCTGTAATACATCGATGGATCACTGCCATGGAGAAGAAATTCACCGAGTTGGTTACAAGACTGGGGGATGTCGAGAAACGGATCAATTATCTGGAGTCATCAGAGAGGGAATTAGCTGCTAGCCTACTAGCAACCAAGAAGGACTTTGAACGTATTTGGGAAAAGTTGGAAGACCTTGAGAATTGTAACCGGTGAAACAACGTCCGAATTGTTAGAATTCCTGAGTTTGATGAAGGCCGAGATATGGTGAAATTCCGAGACAAGCTCTTCCTGAGTCTGCTCGACATAGGCCATAAGCTGGAAATCGAGCAAGCTCACAGAGTTCCAGCTTGGATATCCGCAGAGGGAGATAGGCCCTGATCAATTTCCGACAAATTTCTGAGATCATCCAATAAAGATCTCCTGTTACGCGAGGCGAGGAGTAAAGGAAGGCTTTCTTGGAAGAACCACAGCATTTTCTTATTCCCAGACTTTGCGAATTCGACGAGAGAAATGTGATCGGTTCAAGGAATGCAAAAAACTCTTACATCAACGGAAGGTCGCTTTTGCTCTGATGTTCCAGGCCAAATTGAGAATAGATGCTAAGGATGGCCGTAAAACATTTACATGCCCACAGCAAGCGATGTCCTACATAAAGTCAATGGAACGAGTAAGTAATTTGGTGGTTTTCATGTTGCAGCCGAGTGGGCCTGAATTACTGATCATTGTCTTGACTGTCCAAGGAAGCTGAGCGCCTTTTTTTTTCTTTTTGTGCTGGTTCCGCTACCGGCTGGAGCTTGTTTTGTGGAGGAACACACCTTCAGGACAGTTATGTGGATGAATCTACATGTTCTTTGTGCTTATTGGCTGGAGTTTGTTTTATAGATTATTTTCTGTTCTGTAATTCTGTCTCACAAAATTTGTATAGAAGCAGTATTTGAGAAATTCGATGACACGGGGGCTCTCGTAGGCGTACATTAACTGTTTGAGTTTAGAGGTTTGCACTTCCGGTTGGCGCTGTCGTGCACATGGTTAATGCACATGTTTTCTTTTTTTTCCTTTTTTTTTTTCTGGGGGATGTTCGGGGGTTGATTATTGCACCAATGTTGGGATATGGTCTTTATAATTGTATTTTTGACGCACAATCTATTTTTTCTCATATGTCAAAATGTCAAATGTTAATATGTGCGGACTGTCTCTCTCCACATGGAATGTGAATGGCTTGGGGCACCCCATAAAAAGAAGGAAGGTTATTTCTTTTCTTAAAAGTAAGAAATATGATATAGTGTTTCTTCAAGAAATGAATCTTTCCCCGCAGGAAGCTGAAAAATTTGGGAAGATATGGGGTGGACATGTTTTCTTTAGTGCTGGCTCAAGTAAGAGCAGGGGAGACATTACATTGATAAGTAAATATCTACAATTCAAATGTCTCATACGGAGAAAAATAAATCATATAGTAGCCGCTTTAAAATATCCCTTTTGCAAAATCCTGAATTCCAACAAATGTTAAAGGCCGAAATCAAGGCTTATATGGAGATCAACTGGTCCACTGTACCCTCTGTGGGCATGGCTTGGGAGGCACTTAAAGCTGTGCTTAGGGGTCGGATCATACAGTATGCCTCATTCATCAAAAAATCCAAAGCACGAGAACTCGTGGAGTTGGAAGTGAATATTAAAAGTGCTGAGGCAGAGCTGAATTGCCGAATGTCGTTTGATGGCCTCAGAGAACTGGCCCGATTGAAATACAGATGTAACACTATTATGTTGTAGAAGGTGGGGATTTGGCTATTCAGGTCAAGACAGTCATACTTTGATTGGAAGACATAGCAGGAAAATTTCTGGCTAGATATATAAAGCAGAAAGAGTCTTTTTCTACCATTCCCTCAGTGAAATCTGCTGGTGGTGAAATATTTGCCTCTGCTATTGATATTAATAATGCTTTTAAGGAGTTCTATCTTGATCTCTATAGCTCCATGTTTTCATCTACTGATGAAGATATTAGAAACTTTGTGGAACCATTAGAACTCCCTAAACTGACGGCTGAACAAAAAAATTCTCCTGATTCTGAGATAACCTTGGAGGAGCTTGGCGAGGTAATTAAGGCCTTGCCTATAGGCAAGGCTCCGGGGCAAGATGGCTTTGCCACAGAATTGTTTTAATCTTATGCTACAGAACTGGCCCCACTTTTGTTAGAAGTTTATATGGAATCATTAAAGAATGGAAAGCTTCTTCCAACCATGACACAAGCCTGGATAAGTCTGATTCTTAAAAAGGACAAAGATCCAAGTGAGTGTAAGAGTTACTATCAAATTTCCCTGATACAGCTAGACGTAAAAATATTGTCAAAAATTCTGGCTAACCAATTAATTTATGACATCTCTTATACATAGATCAGGTAGGGTTTATTTGGGGCCGCAGCTCTTCTGATAACATTAGGATATTCATCAATATTATGTGGTCAGTGGCGAATGGTCAGACTCCGGTCGCTGCCATCTCGCTGGACTCCGAAAAGGCATTTGATATGGTAGAAGGGGATTATCTTTTTAAGATTTTCGAAATATGTGGGTTCGGAAACACTTTTATTGGATGGATTAAGTTACTTTATAGACACCTGGTAGTGGCGGTACAAACAAATGGATTAATTTTACTCTGGATAGGGGCACAGAGCAGGGTTGCCCTCTTTCCACATTATTGTTCTGTCTTGCCCTGGAACCATTAGCAGCCGTAATAAGAAGGGAAAGTGATTTTCCAGGGGTGGTGGCGGGAGGTGTGGCACATAAGCTTCTGCTTTACGGAGATGATATTTTATCATTCATCTCCGACCCCATTAGATCTATGCCTTACCTCCACAGAATTATTAATTCCTTTTCTAAATTCTCAGGATACAGAGTCAAGTGGTCTAAATCCAAAGCTTTGGCTCTGACAGCGTACTGCCCAGTAACGGCTTTCCGGCCGGGCACCTTCCAGTGGCCCAAACAGGGCATTAAGTATTTGGGCATTTTATTCCCAGCAAATTTGTCTGATGTAGTTAGAGTTAATTTTGACCCCTTAATAAAAAGGTTTTCGAGCGATGTGGGCAGGTGGGATTCATTACATTTATCAATTATTGGGAAGGTTAATGTTATTAAAATGAACTGTATTCCAAAATTTAACTACCTGCTACAGTCTGTCCCTGTAGATGTCCCCCTTTCTTATTTCAAGCAATTTGATAGCATTGCGAAGTCCTTCATTTTGAATGGTAAGCATCCTAGATTACATTTTAATAAGATACATAGGCTGATTGAAAAATGTGGGCTAGGCCTACCCAAGATTTTGTTTTATTATTATGCACTTGGTCTCAGACATTTGGCTCTTTGGTCGCTTCTGCCTGAGAGAGCCCCTCCCTGGTTTTGTATTGAACAGGTTCTTGCCCCATTTCACCATTGCAAAGCCTTTCTATCAAACTAATCGGAGAAATTAAGTTACACCACATTATCTTGCATTTGCACTCAGTATGGACAAAAGTGTCCAGAGTGTTTAATTCGGACATTTATTTAAATGTTGCCTAAAGCATATGGTTGAACCCTAAATTATGTATTGATAAGTCCCCTTTCTGCTGGTCAGAGTGGATTGTGAGGGGGGTTACTACACTCGGTGACCTATATGAGAGTAGAGTGTTGAGATGTTTTGAAAATTTGGTTCAACATTTTGGGATTCCCAGATTTCAGTTCTATCGGTATTTACAGCTGCGCCACCTGCTCTGTATTGTTTTTGGGAGTGGCACACACCCCCCTAAAGCGGCAGATACTCTGGGAGAGGTGATTACTGCTTTTGGAAAAGGTCATGAGGCATCAGTGTATTACTCCCTTCTAATTCAGAGTCTGGGGGACGGAGCTTTAACTTCTATCAAGAGATTATTAGAGAAAGATTTAAACTTGGTATTGGAGTAGGGAGTGTGGGCTAGGATTCTAAAAAATGTTAAGTCTGTATCTAGAGATGCAAGGGTTCGCCTTACGCAATTCAAGATTTTACACAGATTCTATTGGACCCCCTCTAGATTGTATAGGCTTGGTCTTAAAGACACACCCACCTGCTGGCAATGCCAATTAGGATATGGAGACACAACACGTGTTAAGATCCAAGAATTTTGGTTGAAGGTTTAGAGTTTTAATTCTGCCCTAGAATCTGTATTTTGGGCGATGGGGCGGTCATAAATTTGGGGGATAAACATATAAAAAATTGGGTTCTGACCAGTATTATGATTGGCAGGCAAATTATTTTAAGGGGATGGAAGTTTGATGGAGTGCCCTCATTTAAGGTGTGGTGTGCGGAGATGTCAAGCAGAAGGCTGGGGGTCCGGAATTTCTTTGATAGGAAGTGGGGCAATTACTAAATTACTAAAGTGGAGACTCTCGGGAATGGGCTGTGGAGAGAGAGTTTAGTTTTAATTATAATTATTATATTTTCTTTTTTGTTTTCTTTGTGTGTGTGTGTGTGTGTGTGTATTCTATTTGTGACTACAGGGGTGTTCGTTGGGGGTCAGGGTGGGGTTGGTGATTGGGGAGGGGTATGGGGGGGGGGGGTGTTAGATGTTGATTCATTGGATATATGTTATGTTTTTTATTTTTTATGTCTATGAATCAATAAAAATGTTAATTGAAAAAAAAAAAAAGAGAAAAAAAATTCCAACTTTTCAAGCTACTTGAACTTCCAGGCCAGGCTTTTTCAAGCCAACCTCAAAGTTTGTCTTCAAACTTTTCAATCTAGTTTGAAAGTGTTCTGCATGCATAAGCTTACGCATAAGTGACCCCAAAAAGATTTGAACTCTACATTTAAAAATGTATGAATTTGATTGCATTAGATTACACTTTATCTCAGCATTCGGCACCTGCAAATAAATGCAACTAGAGTTTTTATCAGAACTTAACTTCATTATTCTCATTTTGAGTAATTTTTGCTTAATGACTTTTAATCAGCTGGTGTGGCAGTGATTTTTAGTGGATGCTTTAAGCTTATAGAAGTTTATGTTATTATATCATAATAATACAACATAATTTTTATAATATAATCTTTTTTGTCATATGTTTTGCAAAATTTTAAGAACCATTAAGAATTTTTTTTTTGTTTTTTTTTTGTGCATTTTTTAAATATTATTTCATGCCAATTAAGCAACATTTTCTTCACAAAACTCTCATTAGTCTAAAAGGTTATTCTCATCACTGTAATACAGTAATTTATACTGCATACATTAAAGGTAGTACAACAAATACTACTATCATGTATACCTTACCATTTAAATAATACAGTACAGTATTACAGTATTGACAATGAGATTGTTTTGACATTAATGAGATTTCTTAAGGAAAAATACAATTTCTTATTTATTTCTTTTAATTTTGTGGTGAAATGTGACCCAGACATGTTCTTGATAGTTTTTGTGAAATTCTTGCTTATACATTTTTAGGGGCCACTGTATAGGATATCTACAGTATTATTTGATTATTTGTAATGTTTAATGTTTTCTATTCCTCCAGATAAATATGTACCTGCTGTCCAGAATTCTCTTTGCATTGTCTCGTCTGGCAGTGGAAAAGGGCTTCATTCCTCAACCCAAGAGAGATTCGTTCCCGCTGTTTGCTACACTGGTGTGGGGCATCGTTCTGTGGTTGTTTGAGTATTATCCTCATACCCTGCAGCCCTCGCTACAGTCCTCTATGAACTAACTCTAAATTTAGCAGAAGATGCTTTTATGGTTGTTGACATGATGGATCATTTACCCTGTACACACTTGAATCAAGATAATTTTTAAGGAAGGACTTAAGTCATGATAACTAAAATAAGTATTTTGTTGTTTGAAGTTTTCAGTGAAATAATCCAGGTGTGGTAGTCAGCGTCAATACTCGCTGAGTTACCCAGGCTCCCTGTGAGTCACTTCTAAAACTCATATTGTAAGGCAAATATTCAGATGTCAACACTGAAAGTTCATGTTTATTTTATAGAAGGGCTTCAGAGTAGCAACAGCACTGGATTTCCTGGATTAACGACCTGGATTTCTGCATTTAAAACCTACAATTTGACTGACTGAAGTCTTTAGAAACTCTTCTAACCTTATACAGTGTTATAAGCTTCAGAAACTCTGTTTTACACCATAACTGTTACTGGATAATGTATTTTTTCATGGCTTGTACTTTTACACTGTTACTGTACTTAAGGACATTTTTCAGGAGACATTTAAGGAGTATTTTAACCAACACAAAATATGTATCGTTTTAAAGTTTAGAAGCTCTACTTTACAATGCATGTAGCCATTATGCCCAAAACTGAACAAGTGCTTTGAAACGTTCCGATTTGATAATTTATTAATAATTTTGCACTGTACATTTTATTGTAATCAGTAAAAACATAAAGCTCATCAAATAGCCATGTGTCATATGTTGTTGGAAAGCTCTCAAAGAGTAGAAAACAACCAACCAGCCTCTTTGTTTTACTCACTGACAAAAATGTAGCGAGTAATAGCTAAGTATATGTCTTTGACAATTATGTTGTTGTTGCTTATATGCCATGTTTTCACTTATAACTTCATGAAAAATAAAGGGAACATAAAATATCACTTACACTACTTGATTATCATTCAAACAAGCCCCCACACAATGTAATCAGATGTATAGATCATTAGATAATCCACATGAAGCACAATGTTACATATGGCCACCAGGAGATGGTGCCAAATACATGACACAGACTCAATGATGACTCATATGGCACAGAATGAAACTCATTCTTTAAAATTTCTTTAATAAAATCATGTATGCATGCTATGCAAACCTTTAGTCATTGTTGTGTTTGCATGTGTAATTAGTTCTTATGAACAATTATTTTGTTTTATTTGTTTGAAGAGGCTTTTTTGGACACTTGGAGACATTTTTGGACACTATAATAAATTAGTTTTGTAATGCTATAACTTTTGATTGCTTTGTCGTATCAACAGAATTTTTTCCTCAAATACAGTTGACACAATTGTGAACAAAACAAAAACAGTTTTTCGGAGCCACCAAATTTACACCCAAAGATATACTGTATAATGTCTAATTAGAAAAAAAAGAAAAAAGTGCATTTTTTGCTCCAATTATTTGTGTGATTTTTCAGCAGATTCTCAGGCTGAGAGTCTCAGAATTTATCATAATCTATATCATTATTTTATTTTTTTAAGTTTTCTTTAAAATTATACCAAACAATTGACCCTCCTTGTTTTTTTTTGTGGAGTTATAAGCCTTTAATTTTGGGTATGCTATGAAACATCTTTAAAAATACTTTCAAAGATTAAATGGTAAACATAAAAAAAAAAAAAAAAAAAGATAATCCTAATAGATCAGTACTTTTACTTTTAATATCCAAATACATTCAAAAGTAAGAACTTTTGTACTTTTACTCAAGTAGAATTTCCAAGGGGTACTTACACGTTCACCAGGGTATCTGTACATTTACTCAGGTACAGTATTTATGTACTTCGCCCACCAGTATTAAAACTACACCTGATTTTTTTATGTAAAATGTTGCTAATTTGTCTTATCAAGACTGTCTTCTGACCTCATTATAAATAGATCAAATTTTAGGAGACTTTTATGCAGATGTCCATTTAAAAATCCTAAGTGTTAACATGCTTTTCTCCCCAAATTGTTTCGTAACTTTGACTATTGTTTATCCACGTCTTATGAAAGTGTTTGCATGAGAAAGGATGCTATATTTTGTTGAATTTCTTTCTATGTGATGAGGAAATGGGGTTAGAGCATTTCATAATTCCTATACTAAACAAAAGGTGTCATTATCACTAATGGGATGTGGGGCGAGTCAGAGTGACCTGGGTGTTTTCTTAAAAGTAAGAAATATGATATAGTATTTCTTCAAGAAATGCATCTTTCCCCGCAGGAAGCTGAAAAATTTGGGAAGATATGGGGTGGACATGTTTTCTTTAGTGCTGGCTCAAGTAAGAGCAGGGGAGTCATTACATTGATAAGTAAACAGCTACAATTCAAATGTCTCAAAGATTAAAGATAAATTAGGAAGTGTCATTATTGTTTTAGCAGAAATTCAGGGGCAAAGGTTAATTTTGGCTAATATTTACGCACCTAACACTGATGATCAGGGCTTTTTTATAGATCTTGAAGGGATGTTGCAAGCCGCTGGCACCCCTCATGATATAATATTGGGAGGAGACTTTAATCTTTTGATGGACTCAGTCCTTGATCATAGTGAAGCAAACATGTGTAAGCCTCCAAGAGCAACATTGACGCTTCACAGGATGTGTAAAAATCTTGGTCTTACAGATATGTGGAGACTTTTGAACCCATCTGGTAGGGATTATACATTTTTTTATTTTTTTTTTATCAGTTCATAAGATTTATTCTAGAATAGATTTTCTTTTTATATCTAAGTCCTTCATTTCATCTGTTGTGGATTGCTCAATTGGAAACATAGTCTCAGATCACACCCTGGTGAGTTTAGAGGTGTTGTCACATATGGAGAAAAATAAATCATATAGTTGACACTTTAATAGAGGGTGGCTGTGGCTCAGATGGTTGAGCAGGTTGGCCACTAATCACAGGGTTGGCAATTCAGTTCCTGGTCCACATGACTTCACATGCCAAAGTGTCCTTGGGCAAGACACTGAACCCTAAGTTGCTCCCAATGGCAGGTTATCTTGGTATTGGGAGTGTGGGCTATTCTAAAAAATGTTAAGTCTGTATCTAGAGATGCAAAGGCTCACCTTATGCAATTCAAGATTTTACAGATTTATTGGACCCCCTCTAGATTGTATAGCCTTGGTCTTAAAAACACACCCACCTGCTGGCGATGCCAATCAGAAGATGGAGACACAACCCATGTTTTTTGGGGGTATTAAGGTGTGAATTTTTGTTAAGGTGTTACGGTTGAATGTTCAGAGTTTTACATGTGACATTTCATTCTGCTCTAGACTCTGTATTTTGGGTGATGGGGCAATCATATATTTGGGGGATAAACACATAAAAAATTGGGTTCTGACCAGTATTATGATTGGCAGGCAAATTATTTTAAGGGGATGGAAGTCGGATGGAGTGCCCTCATTTAAGGAGATGGGGATGGTGGCCACTTTCGAGGAGATGTCAAGCAGAAGGCTGGGGGTCCGGAATTTGTTTGATAGGACCACTATCATTAAATTACTATAGATAAATTACTAAAGTGGGGACTCTTGGGGAGGGGCTGTGGAGAGAGATATTTAGTTTTAATTATATATGATTATTATATTTTCTTTTTTGTTTTCTTTTTGTGTGTGTGTGTGTGTGTTCTATTTGTGACCACAGGGGTGTTCGCTGGGGGTCAGGTTGGGGTTGGTGATTGTGGAGGGGTATTGGGGGGGTTAAATGTTAAATGTTGATTCATTGGATATATGTTATATTTTTTACATCTATGAATCAATAAAAATGTTAAAAAAACAAACAAACAAAAAAAAAATTCCAACTTGTCAAGCTACTTGAACTTCCAGGCCAGGCTTTTTCAAGCCAACCTCAAAGTTTATCTTCAAACTTTTCAATCTAGTTTGAAAGTGTTCTGCATGCATAGGCTTACAGTGACCCCAAAAAGATTTGAACTCTACCTTTAAAAATGTCTGAATTTGATTGCATTAGATTACACATTATCTCAGCATGCGGCACCTGCAAATAAATGCAGCTAGAGCTTTATCAGAACTAACATTTTATTCTCATTTTGAGTCATTTTTGCTTGATGACTTTTAATCAACTGGTGTGGCAGTGATTTTTAATGGATGCTTGTAGTTTATTGTATTATATAATGTAATATTTTTGTCATATATTTTGCAAAATTTTTAGGATAAAAATTCTCAGTCTAAAAGGTTATTCTCATCACTGCAATACAATAATTTATACTGCATACATTAAAGGTAGTACAACAAATACTACTATCATGTATACGTACCTCACTATTGAAATATTTTTATATTACTGTATTAACAAAGAGACTGTTTTGACATTAGATTTAAGGAAAAATACAATTCATATAAATTTTGTGGTGAAATATGACCCAGACATGTTCTTGATAGTGTCATGATAGAAATAGGACCCAGATGCAGGAGTAAAAATATAACAATGTATAATGAGTGAAAAGTTAAGGTATATGATGAAAAAATATGAAGTAGCACAAACATCGGAACAGTCCAGAGAAGAGGTGGAAGATGAAGGTGGAGGACTCTGATGGTGGCAGCTTCAGCGGGGAGAGAGTAGAGGTAATGTATATTCCAGGGTGTGAGATGGCGACAACTGGAGCAGAGAGAAACAGAGGTGAGCAATCCTGGTGAATGGAGCTGATGGTAATGGCTGGAGCACAGGAAAATAGGCAAAAATATCCAAACTAAATTAAATAAAAAAATAAAAAAAAATTTGTTTTTTTTTTTTTTTTTTTTAAAAACCAAACAAACACCAGAGACCAGCATGAGAGCATGCATAACAAAGTACACAACAAAAGAACGATCTGATACTGAACTCACACAGAAGGACTGCTTATAAGGGAGAGAGAAGATAGTGTGCAGGTACTGAGCTAATCAAGCAGCGGCTGGTAATGAGCATTGCTGGGCAACACTGCTGCGTGATTAACTCTGCACCAGCAGCAACACCAGAGAGATGCACAGAAACAAACCAGCAGAATGAATCCTTCCATGACAGATAGTTTTTGTTAGATTCATGCTTAAACATTTTTAGGGGCCACTGTATAGGATATCTACAGTATTATTTGATTATCTGTAATGTTTAATATTTTCTATTCCTCCACATAAATATGTATCTGCTGTCCAGAATTCTCTTTGCATTGTCTCATCTGTCAGTGGAAAAGGGCTTCATTCCTCAACCCAAGAGAGATTCGTTCCCGCTGTTTGCTACACTGATGTGGGGCATCGTTCTGTGGTTGTTTGAGTATTATCCTCATACCCTGCAGCCCTCGCTACAGTCCTCTATGAACTATCTCTATCACGACAGCAATACATGGCATGATATTACAGACTTTCTCATTTATAACAAACCAAAAACCAATTGAAATTTCAGGTAACTGTGGCACGGACAAATTGAGACTCCTACATGAAACAATATGAATCTAGCTTATATAAGAGACCACTTTAACCATTGTTTGTTTGTTTGTTTGTTTGTTTGTTTCAATGAAGGGTTTATTGACTATTAACACACCATTTTTTCTGAACTTTATTACCCTAAGAGGTTAGAGTATACACTGAACTACTACTTCACTTCACTTCACTTCACTTTTATTGTCACACAACCATATACACAAGTGCAATAGTGGGTGGAAGTCTTGGGTGCAGTTCCGAGCAACAGAGCAGTCATGACAGTGATGAGACATATACCAATTTACAATAAACAGATTTACACATCACAATTTACATATCTAATATACACATAATTACACACAACACAATATACAAATAATAATATACAGTATACAATACACACAATATAGAATATTGTACAGTATACAATACACACAATATAGAATACACATACAAACAATATAGAATACACATTATACAATAAAATATATAGTATATATAAAATATACAGTAGGTTGTTGTTGGGCCTCGTGTATTCAGATAGAAGACAAAGGCAGGCCTAACAGTCAAAAACATTCCTCAAGCCCCTCCTTCTAAGTCGTAAATTTTACTGACAAAAATCATCAGGACTTCAAATAATTCTGAAATGCTTCCAAAGTTGCTTCCAGCGACTTTGTTCACCGAATACGGACGTAGCTTTTTGCTGCTCTCCGGTGCAACCTCGTGGCTTAAGGAAGTAATGTCCGACTTGAAACTGTAGCCATACGATCTCCATCTCGCTGGACGAGTTGAGATTACTCTGTGTTCAACCGAACACTCTAACGGATCCGAAGGAGACCGCTGAGCAATTCGCATCTTCATCCGTTGGCCTACAGAAGTGAAGAGATTAAAGATTTCTCTTCCATCTTCAATCAAGTCGACATTTCTGAGTTCTCCGCCAGCCCACCGAGAATCAACAGCCGTACCGCCCGCCGACAGAGTGAGCAAACGGCCTCCCGTCATCACCCGAGCCTCAAGGAACCGGGTCAAAGTTAAAGGACGGAGGAAAACACATTCTACTTGTGTCCTCATGCGATTCAAGTAAGAGGTTACGTCTGGGCAGAGATAGAATATTATAGTGTGTTATTCTTGTGTTTCAAGGTTTTTGCTTGTACAGTTTACGGACCACCATGTCCGCTCATTATTAATACTCAGGGTATTAATTATCACGAATTTGTTTTGCTGTATTGTGGTCCAACCAAATTGGACTGTTGTGCATTTTCGCCATCGCGGGTGAGACAGCAACTGAGTTCATCCATTAAAGAGTCAAATAACAAGGGACTTTTACGAGCCCCGCTCGTAAAACCGCGTCTCTGAGTGATGAACACGGCTGCTTTATCTCCAGCTATCGCGAAATCAGCTTTCGGGCTGTCACTTAATCTCTCTCTCTCTCTCTCTCTCACTAACCACACTGACACACACACACCTTATGTGTTATAGGATTATTTTATTTCCATATCTAATCATGTCACTGTTTAGTTTGTAGTTGTAAGTCGGAAGTTTATTGACTGCATTGTATTAATTATTAATTGATATTACTGCATAAATAAACTTTGTTTATATTACAAAGAGAAGTGTTTTGGTTTGTTTTGCATACGCCTGTGTCATGCTGACGGGATGTCAGTGCTCAGATTCAAACCTTCATTCATTGTTTTTTTCCCGAAAATCGATATTCTTCGGATGTCGATTTTCCTAAGAAAACAATCTAATATTGAGACTGTTATACTATCTGGTTATTAGTCCCTGATTCCAGGGTGGTGCCCCATCAATGTTAATCCTTATTAATATTCTATTGATTTTTGATAATTGATAATTATCTTTGATTGAATTTGAATGATCAACAAGCTAGTGTTAATTTTAATTAATGTTTCATCGACGTTAACAATTAACGATTATCTTTGATAACTGTTGATTTAAAGGATTTAAAAAAGCTAACATTGATTCTCATCAATGTTCTATTGATTTTAATAATTAATAATTATCTTTGATAATTATTAATTATTGCTAATAACCAAACTTGCTCCTAAACGTAGCACACTACATTTACTGGAGTGCCATATGAGGTTTTAATGAGTTAGATCTAATTAATTAATTTAAATATTGATTAATAACTACAGAAATAATTATTAATTATTTCTGATAGTAACACTGATCTCAACAACCAGTAAAGCCCTACATTGTATTGTACTGTATTGACATTCAGGCTGATGTATATTGATCGTGAGAGATCAAGAGTTCAAAATCTGATTGCTTGGTGGAAGAATATATCATGAAGTCGCTGGTGCGGTTCCTGATGCTGCGATACCGCCTGCCTGATGGTAGCATTGAGAGCAGCCCATGGCTTGGGTGGCTGGAGTCTCTGATGATCCTCTGAGCTTTTTTCACACACTGCCTGGTATATATGTCCTGGAGGGAGGGAAGCTCACCTCCGATGATGTGTCTAGCAGTTCGCACCACCCTTTGCAGGGCTTTGCGGTTGTGGGCAGTGCTATTGCCGTACCAGGCAGTGATGCAGCCAGTCAGGATGCTCTCTACAGTGCTGGTGTAGAACCGTGTGAGGATGTGGTGGTTCATTCCAAACTTCCTCAGCCGTCTCAGGAAGAAGAGGCGTTGATGAGCCTTCTTCACAACGGCCTCAGTGTGCACGGACCATGTGAGTTCCTCAGTGATGTGGACACCCAGGAACTTGAAGCTGCTGACTCTCTCCACCGGTGCTCCATTGATAGTGATGGGACTGTGTTCTCTATCTTTTCTCCTGAAGTCCACCACAAGCTCCTTTGTCTTGCTGACGTTGAGGGAGAGGTTGTGCTCCTGACACCAGCGTGTCCGAGTGTGCACCTCCTCTCTGTAGGCCGTTTCATCATTGTCAGTGATCAGACCTACCACCATCATATCATCAGCAAACTTAATGATGGCATTGGAGCTATGTGTTGCCACACAGTCATGTGTGTACAGGGAATACAGGAGTGGGCTGAGAACACAGCCCTGTGGCGCTCCAGTGTTAAAGGTCAGTGATGAGGAGATGTTGCTGCCCATTCTAATCACCTGGTGTCTGCTTGACAGGAAGTCCAGGATCCAGCTGCACAGCGAGCTGTTTAAGCCCAGAGCCCAGAGTTTCACATAAAGCTTGGAGGGCACTATAGTGTTGAATGCTGAGCAGTAGTCTACAAACAGCATTCTCACATAAGTGTTCTTTTTTCCAGGTGGGAGAGAGCAGTGTGTATTGTGGATGCAATGGCATCATCAGTGGAGCGGTCGTTGCGGTAAGCAAACTGCAATGGGTCCAGTGATGGAGGCAGCACAGAGCAGATGTTGACATTGCCCGGAATGCCGTCTGGACCCGTGGCTTTACGGATATTCACCCGTCGGAAGGATCGGGTTACATCCGCTACAGAGACAGAGCGTGAACTAACCTCTGTAGCTTCGGCCGCAAGAGCTCTCTCCGTGAGGGCGGTGTTATTTCCCTCGAAACGAGCATAAAAAGTATTTAGCTCATCCGGGAGAGAGGCAGCGGTGTTCATGGCGGAGTTTTTATTCCCTTTAAAGTCCATGATGATATTAATTCCCTGCCACATGCTTCTAGAGTTAGTGGTGTTAAACTGTCCTTCAATCTTGTTCCTGTACTGGCGTTTGGCTGCTCTGATAGTTTTGCGGAGTGCATAACTGGCTTGTTTATGCTCCTCTGCGTTCCCGGAATTAAAAGCGGAGGTCCGCGCATCAAGTGCAGCACGAACATCGCTATTATCCATGGCTTCTGGTTGGGGTAGATCCGTATTGTTTTGGTCGGAACAGCATCCTCTACGCACTTTCTGATGAAACACGTTACGCTATCAGCATACACCTTGATGTTATCAGAGGCGGACCGGAACATTTCCCAGTCCGCGTGATCAAAACAGTCTTGTAGCATAGAATCCGAATGGTCCGACTAGCACTGGATCGTTCTGAGGGTGGGTGCTTCCTGTTTCAGTTTCTGCCTGTAAGTGGGCAGAAGCAGAATAGAAGAGTGGTCTGATTGGCCAAATGCTGGGCGGGGGAGGGATTTGTAGCCATCCCGGAAGGGAGAGTAGCAATGGTCCAAAACCCGGTCCCCTCGTGTGTTGAAACTGATGTGTTGGTGGTATTTTGGTGCAATTGATTTAAAATTGGCTTTGTTAAAGTCCCCGGTCACAATGAACGTGGCCTCAGGGTGCGCGGTCTCCTGCTTGCTTATAATCCCGTACAGTTCCTTGAGTGCCCGGTCTGTGTCGGCTTGTGGCAGGATGTACACAGCAGTGATAATGACTGCTGTGAATTCCCTCGGTAGCCAGAATGGTCGACACAGAAGCATGAGAAATTCCAGATCAGGAGAGCAGAAAGACTTGATAGAATGTACGTTCCTCTGATCACACAAGGATTTGTTGACCATAAAACATACATCACCACCTCTGCTTTTACTTGAGAGGTGTTTCGCTCTGTCCACTCGGTGCACGGAGAACCCCGCGGGTTTGATGGCTGAATCTGGAAACTCAGCAGACATCCAAGTTTCCGTAAGGCAGATAATGCAGCAGTCCCTCGTCTCTCGTTGGAAAGAGATCCACGCTCTCAGTTCACAGAGCTTGTTGTCCAGAGACTGAACATTTGCCAGTAGAATACTGGGTAGCAGGTGTCAATTTGCCCGATGTCTTACTCTGATGAGAATGCCGGCTCTATTTCCCCTTTTCCTTCTGCGTTTCCGCGGCCGGGCTGCCCAGACAAAGGGCTCCGCTGGCGTGTTTGTAAACAGCGGGTCAGCATTGAGGAATTTAAAGTCCGGTTTTCGGTGTGCTATTGCAGAACCAATGTCCAAAATTGTTTATCCGTCGTAGACAATAAGGCAGACCACATCCAAGACAAAAAAACATAGAATTGTGAACAAAACAAAAAACTGCAGCATTGTGTTGGAGCTCGCAACGCAGCAGCCATACTCGGCGCCATCTTGAGTCTACTATTACACATGTTTGCAGTTTTGGAGTGAAACTAATGAAAATGCAAAATCAAAAGATAACAAATTATATTTTGCATAGTTGCATAAAGAAAATGAAGTATTTTTAACAATTAAAATTTTGTTGAATTGTTATTATTGTCAGGACAATAAAGTACATTTCCCCCTCAAATTCTTATTTCTTCAAATTGAAAAAAAAAATCTAACTTCTGTATTGTGAGACAATGATACAGTATATTAAATTCTAAAGCATTATACATACTACTAGGATTTGTTATACTGCTTTTAAAATTGTATTAACATTGTAAATCATTTTATTACAGTTTTTTGTCAAAACTACATTACAGTAATAATAATTAATAAACAATTAGCGTTGAGAATAATGATCAACAAATAAATAAATATTCAGTTAAAAATCCATGTACACTGGAAATGCAGGAAATTGATTTAAAATGAAGGACCAGTATAATTAAAAGTATAATAAAGAGAAATTGCATAGTAATATTTCATTGTACAATGTCCATGTGTTATGTACTGTATGTTTGGATTAATGCAAGAATAAATCTCTTAATTGATTAAATGCAGAAAATGTATATGTACGAGTCACTGATGTTGTTATAAACATATTGTGTATTACCAGTGGTATCAAATACGTACATTCCAGTCCCACACTTTGATTTGAAAGGATTTTGACTCAAGATTTTGGCCCCAAGTCTGATCTCATTGATCACGTTTGTACATTTGGAAAGACACTAAAATGTACAATATGGACATTTGAAAGCATCTAAAATGTAAACATTTTTTTTTTCTCGGATTTACAGCTTTAGAAATGTAAGATATTGAAGAATCCATTACAAATATATTTGAATACACGAATCGATTATCGTTTTAAAGTGATATAATTGTTTAAAACGTCGTACAGGGCAGCAGAAATCACACAGAACTGAAAGAAACCATTAAAATGTCCTAATATAATGTCAACTGCGTTAAATATGATAGTATTTAACTAATCTCATTGATTATAAATGAAATGCAATTAACTGATTAATTCTATGAATTAAGCCATTCAAACAGTACACGTAAACATTTGTACTTTTCTACAGGTGTTAATACGTAAAATGATGATGACGTTTAGATGTTGTCATTACGTCAGTATTGTATGTTTCAGTGACTGTGCAAGCATAAGAGAATGTGCGTTTGCAAGAACCAAACATTACGTAAGAATAAATAGGAATTCTCATGAGATCACATTGGCTTTAGTCATGAACAGATTATTTCCTGTCATGTCACAACATTGACTTGGAAATTTCAAAACTCAAAGCTGCTTTTGGTTCTGAAATTTACACATTACAGGTGTGTAAAAATGACAGAGCAAAAAAAAAATCTGAATTACCAAAAACAAATTTCTCGGTAGCTTTTGAAATTGACTTTAGAAACTAACTAACTTTAATGCACAAACTTTGTAAAGCTACCTGTGTAATTAAAAAAAGAATTTTAATGTCTTAAAACTCAGAAACCTGAAATTGTTCAACTCTAAATTTAGCAGAAGATTTTTTTATGTTTGTTGACATCATTGAGCCTGTCCACACTTGAATAAAGATCATTTTTTAAGGAAGGACTTAAGTCATGATAACCAAAAGAAGTAATTTGTTGTTTGAAGTTTTCAATAAAATGTAATATTTAAGGAGTAAAAAGTATGAAAAGTAGCCTGTTCTCAATAGTACTCAAGTAAAGTGTAAATAACACTTAAGTAATAAAGCACTTTACACCACTGGTTTGCAAACACTGTTTCACTGATTAACTCATTGTTCTCGCAATAAATTCATTCCAGATTATTTCCAAACCCAGGCTTTCCAGTGAAGCAGTGCATGTCAAACCTGAGATGGGCAGACATACTCTTTACAAGAGCAGTTTCCTCCTTGGTATTCATCCAAAAATAACCTGGAACCTGGAACATCAGCCATTGTATAAACTTTCCAAGTATTTTAGTAATAACAAAATTACCTTTCTTATCCTCTCTAGAAATATCTTGGTACTCGTTGAGTTTTTTTGTCCCCTTTTCTCCCAATTTGGAATGCCCAATTCCCACTACTTAGTAGGTCCTCGTGGTGGCATGGTACTCACCTCAATCCGGGTGGCAGAGGACAAGTCTCAGTTGCCTCTGCTTATCACGTGGCTCGTTGTGCATGACACCTCGGAGACTCACAGCATGTGGAGACTCATGCTACTCAGCGATCCACGCACAATTTACCACACGCCCCATTGAGAGCGAGAACCCCTAATCACGACCGCGAGGAGGTTACCCCATGTGACTCTACATTCCCTAGCAACCGGGCCAATTTGGTTGCTTAGGAGACCTGGCTGGAGTCACTGAGCACACCCTGGATTCGAACTTGCGACTCCAGGTGTGGTAGTCAGTGTCAATACTCGCTAAGCTACCCAGGCCCCCTGTGAGTCACTTCTAAAACTCGTATTGTAAGGCAAATACTCAGATGTCAGCACTGAAACAGCACTGGATTAATGGATTAATGACCTGGATTTCTACATTTAAAACCTACAATTTGTCTGACTGAAGTCTTTAGAAACTCTTCTAACCATATACAGTGTTATGAACTTCAAAAACTCTGTTTTACACCATAACTGTTACTGGATCATGTATTTTTTCATGGCTTGTACTTTTACACTGTTACTGTACTTAAGGACAATTTTCAAGTACCTGTAAGCTTTCAGAGTATTTTAACCAACACAAAATATGTATCGTTTTAAAGTTTAGAAGCTCTACTTTACAAAGCATGTAGGCGTTATGACCAAAACTGAACAAGTGCTTTGAAATATTCAGAAAAATCAGAAGTTTTCCGTTTTGATAATTCATTAATAATTTTGCACTGTACATTTTATTGTAATCAGTGAAAACATCAATCTCATCAAATAGCCATGTGTCATATGTTGTTGGAAAGCTCTCAAAGAGTAGAATACAACCAGTCTATTTGTTTTACTCACAGACAAAAAATGTAGCGAGTAATAGCTAAGTATATGTCTTTGACAGTTATGTTGGTGTTGCTTATATGCCGCATTTTCACATAAAATATCACTTACCACTACTTGATTATTTTTCAAACAAGCCCACACACAAGGTAATCGGATGTATAGATCATTAGATAATCCACACAAAGCACAATGTTACATATGGCCACCAGGAGATGGTGCTAAATACATGACACAGACTCAATGATGACTCAAATGGCACAGAATGAACTCATTCTGTGTAATCTCATTACTAAAATCATGTCTGCATGCTATGCAAACCTTTAGTTATTGTTGTGTTTGCATATGTAATTAGTTCTTATGAACAATTATTATGTTTTAGTTGTTTGGAGACCTTTTTGGACACTATGATAAATTGTTTTTGTAATGTCATAACTTTTGATTGCTTTGTCGTATCAACAGAAATCTTTTCTCAAATACAGTAGACATGATTGGGCACAAAAGAAAACGTCATGGTTACTTGTGTAACGGAGGTGATGGAGGGAATGAGACGTTGTGTCGATGTAGTGACACTAGGGGTCACTCTTGGGAGCCCGACACACCTCTGGTCTTTGATAAAAGGCCAATGAAAATTGGCGAGTGGTATTTGCATGCCACTCCCCCGGACATACGGGTATAAAAGGAGCTGGTATGCAACCACTCATTCAGGTTTTATGCTGAGGAGCCAATTTAAGGTCCGGCCATTTCAGCGGTTAGTTCAGCATTGTGGCAGGAGGGACACAACGTCTCATTCCCTCCATCAGGGAATGGCGGTTATACAAGTAACTACGACGTTGTGTTGATGTAGTGACACAGTAGTCTGCCCACCACACACTGCCAGTTCACGTAACACAGTTACAGGATGTGGCGTCCCTATACGAAATGCCACAATTGGCTGAACTGTGTTACGTGAACTGACGGTGTGTGGTGGGCAGACTACTGTGTGCCTCATAGCCAGCACACCAGATCGACATGTAACCTCCCCCAACATAGTTATGAGTGTCAAACGGCCCTTTTTAGGGACAAGTCGACTACCCAAAAGATAGAGACAGGCTTAACCCAGTCGTGGCCTCTTTTCCCCTTCTTTTTTTCCACTCCCTAAAAAAGAAGGGGGATTATCTGACTGGGCCGCCAGGTCTAGTCGGGGGGTGTCCCTCCCAAGGGGAAGACACCGCAGAGACCTCTCCTCGCCCAAAGAGAGGGGGGATATTTAAGTGGAAAAATACATCACATGGTCTTTCCAACCATGTGGAGAGTCTTCAAGGTAGATCCTGCCCAATGGGGGAGGAGTTACTACAATCATGGAGACTGGGGCAGAGGGGCTCTGCCTAAGGAAGACGCAGTTTGCCAACAGGGAAACGAACTAGCAGAAGATATATCGCATGGGGTTAGCCTTACAGGGAACTGCCACATGCGGAGCACCTACCCCAGAACAGGGCTCTTAGTTAGCACGTGTACTGGGCCAGCAGCGAGTCTCTCTGAAAACTCGACTGCCACAGGGCTCGGAGGAAGTCAACCAGGGAACAAAGTTTGTGAACACTACTGGGAATTAATGGCGCACATCTTCAGCTCCAAGGGAGGTGGAAGCACTATGTGCAAGCGATACACCCGGACAGCTATCCCGGGCTTATCCGCTTGTGTTGTGTGCCACTACCTGGGACGAAACCGGTTCCACCTGGAGGTTGTAGAACCTTGCACAGGTGTTGGGTGTTGCCCAGCCCGCTGCTCTGCAAATGTTTGTTAGAGAGGCACCCCTGGCCAGGGCCCAGGGAGCCGCTACACCCCTGGTAGAATGGGCTTGTAGCCCTACCGGGGGCGGCATGTCCTAGGCGACATATGCCATAGTTATGGCATCAATGAGCCAGTGGGTGATCCTCTGCTTGGAGACAGCACTTCCTTTCTGCTGTGCACCAAAGCAGACAAAGAGCTGCTCAGAGATTCTAAAGCTCTGCATGCGATCCAAATAGATGCGTAAAGCGTGCACCGGACACAGCCACGACAGGGCTGGATCTGCCTCCTCCTGGGACGAGGCGCAGTCTGGAGGGATTCAGGCTCCTGGCGCCTCTTAGGAACTTGATGATCAGGTCGTGCTTCCCTAAGGACTTACCATCGACTGCGTCGTGGTGTGCTGCTATGGCGGCAATGTACACCTTCAAGGTGGAAGGGGACAGCCTCCCTTCCAACCTCTCCTGCAGGAAGGAAAGCACTGATCTGACTGCGCATCTCTGGGGGTCTTCCCGATGGGAAGAACACCACTTAGCGAACAGACACCACTTAAAGGCATACAGGCGCCTCGTAGAGGGGGCACTAGCCTGAGTGATTGTGTCTACCACTGTAGGTGGCAAGACAGAGGTCTGGGCGCGGGTGCCAGATGGTGCCCCGTCCCTGAGAAAGAAGGTCCTTCCTCAGGGGAATTTGCCAGGGGGGAGCTGTCGTGAGGAGCGTGAGGTCTGTGCAAGCAGGCTTACTGGGGAAACGCATATCTGCGCATGCCAGGGGGGCAGCTGTGTGCCAGCACATCTATGCTGAGGGGGGCCTTGGTCAGGGCGTACCAGAATGGGCAGTGGAGAGGATTCTTGGGAGGCGAACAGGTGCACCTGTGCCTATTGAATCGACTCCAAATCAGCTGGACCACCTGAGAGTGGAGTCTCCACTCTCCCCTCAGGGTAACCTGTCATGACAGCACGTCCGCTGTAGTGTTGAGGTTGCCCGGGATGTGAGTGGCTTGCAGCGACCTGAAGTGCTGCTGACTCTAGAGGAGGAGACAGCAGGCGAGTTGTGACATACAACGAGAGTGCAGACTGCCTTGGCGATTGACATATGCTACCGTTGTCGTGTTGTCTGTTTGAACTAACATGAGCTTGCCCTGGATCAGTGGCTGAAATCTCCGCAGGGCGAGTAGAATTGCCAACAACTCGAGGCAGTTGATGTGCCAATGCAGTTGGGGACCCGTCCAGAGGCCGGCGGCTGCGTGCCTGTTGCAAACAGCACCCCAGCCCATTTTGGAGGCATCTGTCATGACCACGACACACCTGGAGACCAGTTCTAGAGGAACACCTGCCCATAGAAACGAGAGGTCGGTCCAAGGGCTGAAAAGACAGTGACAGACCAGCGTGATGACCACGCGACGTGTCCCATGGCGCCATGCCCATCTCGGGACTCGAGTCTGGAGCCAGTGCATTGATGCATATGAAGCAGCCTCATATGCATCAACCCGAGCGGGGTGGCCACCACCGAGGATGCCATATGTCCCAGGAGCCTCTGAAAAAGTTTCAGTGGAACCGCTGTTTTCTGTTTGAACGCCTTCAAACAGGCCAGCACCGACTGGGCGTGCTCGTTCACAAGGCGCGCCGTCAAGGAGACTGAGTCCAACTCCAAACCGAGAAAAGAGATGCTCTGAACCGGGAGGAGCTTGCTCTTTTCCTAGTTGACCCAAAGCCCTAGTCGGGTGAGGTGTGAGAGCACCAGGTCCCTGTGTGCGCGCAACATGTCTCGAAAATGAACTAGGATTAGCCAGTCCTCGAGATAGTTGAGAATGCGAATGCCCACCTTCCTTAACGGGGCAAGGGCAGCCTCTGCGACCTTCATAAAGATGCAAGGAGACAGGGACAGGCCGAAAGGGAGGACTTTGTACTGATACACCTGACTCTCAGATGCAAACCGCAGGAAGGGTCTGTGTCGAGGAAGGATCGAGACGTGGAAGTACGCATCCTTCAGGTCTACCGCCGTGAACCAATCTTGATGCCGGACACTCGCCAGAATGCGTTTTTGTGTCAGCATCTTGAACGGGAGTCTGTGTAAAACCTAGTTCAGAACTCACAGGTCCAAGATTGGCCGAAACCCACTGCCTTTTTTCGGTACAATGAAGTAGGGGCTGAAAAACCCCTTCTTCATCTCGACTGGAGGGACAGGTTCTATCGCGCCCTTTTGTAGGAGGGTAGCGATCTCCGCGCAAGGTAGCAGCGTTTTCGTCCTTCACCAAGGTGAAGTGGACACCGCTGAACCTGGGCGGACGCCCGGCAAAGTGAATCACGCAGCCGAGTCGGACGGTCCGGACCAGCCCTCGCGACGGATTGGAAAGCGCAAGCCATGCACCCAAGTTCCGCGCAAGGGGGACCAAAGGGACAACGTCATCGGATGTACCGGCAGGTGGGGCCTCGCGGCGGGGCGGAGCTCGAGGTGCCACACCACGTCGTGGCCGTGCTGAGTCTAAGGACATCGAAGCACTTACCTGGCTCCTTGTGACCACCCCCGGAACAGCCTGGGATGGGGAGAAAGAGGCCTGTCCTCATGACCCGTGGAGACTGTCACATCAGGGGCGGATTTGTGCCACAGCTGGGCGCTCAGGGTCGGGAGACCGGCGCTGGAGCGTCAAACCTGCCAAATAGAGTGGTGGACGGTGGTCGTGATGACGGCCGTGCACACCGGATATGTGACCCAGGGAACAAGGAAACCGTTCTTGCTGAGCTCTTGAGTACTGCAGCCACTTGGGCATGCAGCGCAATTAAATGCAAAAGGTAACAAAAAGATGGAGAGATCTGCTTACCAGCTCCAGAGCAGCGGGTTTTGTTGTCCCTGGGTCACCCGTCTCAAGGGCGCTTTGAAGCCTTTCACGGGTTCTGGGCGGCCATGAGACGGGTGGCGTCTGCTTCCTGTGGTGGGCTCCACGACGGGGCCGGACGGTGTCACCGAATAGGCCTGCCTAGGAAATGGGGGCAGCAAGGAATCGTGTCTTGTCGGCCTCGCCCATCTTGACCAGGTTGAGCCAAAGGTGGCGCTCCTGGACCACTAGTGTGGCCATCGTCTGCCCGAGAGACCGCGCCGTGACCTCCGCCGCTCGGAGAGCGAGGTCGGTCGCCGAGCGCAGTTCCTGCATCAATCCTGGGGCAGAAGTACCCTAGTGTAGTTCCTTTAGCGCCTTGGCGGACTTGCAGGAGAGCCATGGCGTGCAGGGCGGAGGCGGCTTGTCCATTAGCACCGTAGGCCTTGGCCGTCAGAGACGACGTAAACCTACAGGCCGTGGATGGGGGCTTTTGGCACCCGCGCCAGGTGGTGGCGCTCTGCGGGCACAGGTGCACCGCGAGCGCCTTTATCCACCGGGGGATTGCCGAATAGCCCTTGGCCACCCCACCATCGAGGGTAGTGAGGGCGGGGAAGCTGAAAAGATCGGGACCGGGCAGTAAAAAGTGCCTCCCGCGACCTTGTCAGCTCTTCATGCAATTCCGGGAAGAAAGGAATGCGGGCGGGGTGTGGCTTTGAGCGCCGCCGCAAGCCCTGGAACAAATCACCGAGCCGCGAGGGTTCATGGAAGAGCAGTGAGTTCCACTCTAGCCGACGCTCGCGTCTGCCCGGGAAAGCATGTCGTCATCTCCATGTCAGTCTGTGACTGGGCAATCGTCCCCGAAGGGAGGAGCCCAGCTGAGGCTTCCGACTGGACGAGCCCGCTCTCCGATGCTACGCTCGAGAGCTCATCACTTTCGCGGGCTTTAAAGTTTTCTTTAAAATGATACCAAACAATTGACCCTCCTTGTTTTTTTGTCGAGTTATAAGCCTTTAATTTTGGGTATGCCACTGAAAAATCTTTAAAAATATCTTCAGAGATTAAATGGTAAACATATAAAATTCCAAAAAAAAATAAATAAAAGATAATCCTAATAGATCGGTACTTTTACTTTTAATACCCAAGTACATTCAAAAGTAAGAACTTTTGTACTTTTACTCAAGTAGAATTTCCAAGGGGTACTTACACTTTTACTTTCACCAGGGTATCTGTACATTTACTCGGGTACAGTATTTACGTACTTTGCCCACCAGTATTAAAACTACACCTGATTTTTGTAATGTAAAATGTTGCTAATTTGTCTTATCAAGACTGTCTTCTGACCTCATAATAATTATATCTAATTTTAGGAGACTTTTATGCAGATATCCATTTAAAAATCCTAAGTGTTAACATACTTTTTTCCTCAAATTGTTTCGTAACTATGACTATTGTTTATCCACGTCTTATGAAAGTGTTTGCATGAGAAAGGATGATATATTTTGTTGAATTTCTTTATATGTGATGAGGAAATGGGATTAGAGAATTTCATTATCCCTATACGAAACAAAAGGTGTCATTATCACTAATGGGATGTGGGGTGAGTCACAAGGAGTGTCCTGTGTGTCACCCTTGAAATCACCACATCCTCTGCTATGTGCATCATAGATTTGATTTTCAGGTTATGATGAACATTTGTGAGAGTGAGGATGTGTAATCTCAAATGATTCCCATTACCATTTTTTTTTTCTTTTCTTTTCTTTTTATTGAATTGTAATGTATAATATGGTTGTATTATAATCCACTAGTGAAGGAATCTAAACAATGTATGACCAACTGTATACTGTAATGTTCATAAACATATGCACATTCATATTCCTCCATTATAACTTTTTATAGTTACACTGTTTATGAAATGCTCCACGCCTGTCTGTCCTGAACTCACCTTTTGCCCCACAGATGTGTGAGTACAGTAAGAGTAACTATTTTTCATTCAGGGACACTGTACAAACTGTGTCCACCCCATGAAATGCACAATTCTTCCGTGTGTGTGATTGCACAATCATGGAATTGTTGGTACTGACTGTATCATTTAGCATTGTTTTCAGAAGTGAATGTGGTCCGACCACTTTTGACAAAAAAATCAGGGAGGAGCAGGAGGGAATCATATAAAAAGCACAATAAACCACAGGATTAGTTAATCTAACGGTAAGCGACAATAAACAGCTGAATCTCATGGACGGTAAGCTTCATGTGTGTTTTTACGTGTATTTTATTGTTTACAAAAAGTTTTACTTTTTACATTGCACTTTTGTAAACAATTACAAAAAGCAAAGTAGCCATTTTTATTCTGAAACCTCTCTTACAACTTACAAAAAAAGGCATGATTTTTAGAAATAATGTAGTTGTTTTTAAAATGTAAGGTATTTGTTGCATTTTAATCTTTATCATTAAAATCTGATCATTTAACTGTGCTATTATTTTTTGATATATATATATATATATATATATATATATATATATTCCAAAACCTTTCCAAAAATCATGACTTTTTTTGCATGTTTTAGAGTATTTTTTATTTTTTTTAAATGTATTTTAACTTTAAATCTGATCATTTACTGTGCTGTTATTTTTGTTAAAAATTATAATTTTTTTTGATTTATAAGTTTATATTTGATATATAGTTTAAAGTCAAAAGCAATTTCACATTTGTTTATTGTTTGATTTTATTCATTTTGTATAGAGTTAAAGTTTCGAAATGTGGACCTGCAACAACTTCCAAACCAGCTCCGCCACCAGACAGACGGTCTGAGTTCCAGCACGCTGGTTGTGCGGAGAGGACAGTCCTTTCAAATTCAAGTGAACTTCGATGGAAGGCCATTTGATTCACGGAGGGACAAACTGATCTTCAAAGTACTTTTAGGTATGTGCATGTGTTTTTGAAAAAGTGAACATACAACATCACTCTGCGTCTATAATGCCCAAATTCATCAGTATGCGTGTTACTCAATGTATTAACCCAAAGCCACTACTGTAATTGCTGATTTCCGTTCCCACAGTAACAGCGATTTCTCTTATTGGTGGATCTCTCTTCAAGATTATAGTGTAGTTCTTAACTGGGATTTCAGAAATTAAACATGATTTCTTAAAAATGATGTTTAAAACACAACAACTCATGGCTTCTACAGAAGCATAAACCCTCGATTAATGACCTCAGAGCTCATGATGGATCTGCCTTGAAAGGTTTACACAGTAAATCACTAAAATTTCATTTTCCATGTGGAGAAAATGAATGTGATTTTTACTTCCAGAACTAGACTTTTGCGCTCCCCTCCTGAACTCACTCTTCTCTCATGTTCTCTCTACAGGTCCGTTTTCTGTCCAGATCCCCATCTCTGTTTCTGAACAGACTTCTCCGTCTCAATGGAGCGCAACTCTCAAACAGGGTGTACCCAACCTGAATTCACCACGGGCGGTATCGGTGTTGCTTTTCAGCCCCGCGTCTGCTTCTATTGGGGTTTACACCCTCAGTCTAACAATCGAGACTCGCACAAGTGTGAAAAAAACACACTCGCTCGGCCAGTTCACATTACTCTGCAACCCCTGGAGCCTAGGTGAGTCCTTTTCTCTGATGTGCATTCGAGCATTATAAATATACGATGGTATCATTAATACATGTAATGTTTATTAAACTTTTATCATTCTGCTATTGCAACCGTTTTAGACCAAAAGCACCCTTGTGTTAAATCACTTTTGTGGCTTATTGTTAACTATGATACTATTATACTGTATATTTTGTAGCTGATTCAGTGTACCTGTCCTCTGAGGATCTGAGAAAGGAATATGTGAGGAGTGATATCGGAGTGTTGTTCAAAGGCTCAGCCAATAACTACACCGGCAGACCATGGTCTTTTGATCAGGTGAGATTGGCTTGGAGGTGTGAGATGTCTTTCATTGACTGGGTTGAAAAACTGTTTCACAATAACCATTGTCATTAGTGACTGAATGTTACTATAACTGACATTTACGTGCTGTTTTCTAAGTTTTGCCGCAGTTTTCTGTTAAAATGAACACTAGAGGCACTACAACAACTGTGCATTTAATTCACGTTCACACAAATCATGAGTACAACAGCTGATTATGACTTTATAACACTAATATAAATACTCTATTTTCGCTCTATTACTCACGCACTACACATTTGCACTACATCACAAACATCCATTAAATCCACTCCGTCATTGCGCTAAAGTCTGAAGTGAGGACAGTCTTAAAACAATACTAATATATAACACAGTATAATGATAGTGGGGGAAAAATGTACACAAAAATTGCAGAAATTAAATGAATGCAATTATACATAATAATATTTACTCCAAATTCACTAAAATACTTTAAAATCTAAAGTCTCTCCATTGATTTTGAAAATAATACTTCTGTTAATGTACCATTCCTGCATGATATTAGTCGATGCCGATCATTTCGAAATCAGTCTGACATTAATTATCACCAGTGTTGGGGAGTAACGGAATACATGTAACGGGATTACGTATTTAAAATGCTAAATATAAGTAACTGTATTCCACTGCAGTTACAATTTAAATCATTGGTAATTAGAATACAGTTACATTCAATAAGTATTTTGATTACTGAAGAGATTACTTTGCATTTTATTGTCATTTGTTTCATTTGTTTCATCCGAGGAGCGTTTGAACAGCGGTGAAACACTTTCTTATGATTTGTTTCATACGAGTGCTTTCACACTGTTGTGAGTGAAAAGGTGGATATGATGTCATTGAGGAACTTTCCCTTGGGAGCTTAATAGAGGAGCTATATCGTGTTTCTACAGCTTAACAAAAAACAGTTAGAAACGCTTTGACAGATGAAACATAACTCTAATAAATACACGATTACACGCCTGGTCAGTGTTTTTATGTGGTTAGGGTATTTTACAAGAAATGCTAACCAATGTAGCCTTTAACATCGTATAGAAAGCCACAAATAATATATTTTCTGCCTATTCTATGAACAGAATCCACATATGATCAGAAAAGGATGTCGTTGTTTTCACTCTGTGGGGTTTTAGCAGCAAAAATAGTTATCTTGTGTAAATTGTCATGTGAACATTTCGCTTTATGCTAAGCTAAAATGCTATTTCTTGCCTTAACATGCATCTGTTACCAGACGTGATTATATTTATAATAAAGTCTATAATGAAAATGCACGTTCAAGCATAACATTTTTCTCTAGTAAGACCTTTGATATTAGAGCAAAGATGAACTGCAAAAATCTTATTCTTAATGAGAATTAAATATTGTTTTTTTCTGTAAAGATATCTAAAAATCCTTAAAACAAGATCAATTTACTTAAGTTGCAAAACTGCATACGATATGTATTTTTTCAGAGAATGTGTATTTTCTTACTTTATTTACTTGCTTATAGTCAAAAGGAGAGAAAAAATCTTCCAGTGCTGAAGAAGTAATCCAAAGTAATCGGAATACATTTCAAATACATTTTACAGCATGTATTCAATAATCTGTAGCGGAATACTTTTTAAAAGTAACCTTCCCAACCAAGGGTGAAGCCAGGAAATTACATTTGGGTGGGCCTCAGTAAAAATGGATGGGCCAAGTTTTCGCCCAACTTTGTTTTTACCCAATTTTCCTTAAGAAAAGAGAAGTGGCACATTCAAACAGTGCTTTCACACTTTCAGAAATAAGAATTTATGCATTTTTAAAACTATTTTATAAATATATATTTGAAGTCAAAGAATAATCCCTAATATTCTGAGTGGGCCCAGGCCCACCCCGGCCCACCCTTGGCTACGCCACTGTTCATAACCCTGATTATCACACATAAATCAAACAATATTGGCCTTCTTTATATACACTACCAGTCATATATTTGGGCACAATGACAGAATTTATGTTTCTCATTGTCGTTAAAATCTTTACAACTTACATGCTTGAAATTAGTTTCGTAGACAAAAAAATTGTACAAAACTAAAATACTGAAATGGAAATTTCAATTCATTTAAAAAAAAAAAAAAAGAAACAATTTTTGGGATGGATATTAAATTAAAAGCAGTTAACAAATATCCAGCATACATGGAATAAAAATTCTAGCGAGTAGGTGTGTCGAAACTTTTGACTGGTAGTTTAAATATTTCGTGTGTATGTTTATTTTAGTATCTTTTTTTTTTACTTGTGCAATGCATTTTCAGTATGAAAAGGGGATATTGGACATTTGTATGAAGCTGTTTCAATTGAGTCCTCAATATCAAGCTGATGTGAAAAGAGATGTACTCAAATTCTCTGACCCCATATACATCAGCAGAGTGATTTCAGCAATGGTGAGTCTCATCTCCTTTATTCTTTTTCTCATTCTCTCCTCTCCCTCCCTCGAAATATTAATATAGTCTCTCTCTCTCTCTCTCTGTGTGTATGAACAGGTAAACTGTCAGGATGATAAGGGTGTGTTAATGGGGAACTGGTCAGGGGATTATAAAGATGGTGTTAACCCCTCACAATGGTCCGGCAGCGCTGATATTCTTCAGCAGTGGTCAAAAAAACAGTTTAATCCTGTCAAATATGGACAGTGTTGGGTCTTTGCTGCAGTTATGTGTACAGGTGGGACAGATATACATTTTAATATCTGTTTTAAAGGAATGGTTTGCACAAATGTTGTTATTATTTACTGTACTCACCCTCATGTTGTTCCAAAACCAATATTTGTTCTGTGGAACACAAATGGAGAAATTTGACGGAAACTTTGTGCTGCTCTTTTCCATGCAACAAAAGTTTATAGTGATGGTATCCGCCAAGCTCAGAAAAAGACAAGGACAAAAAATAAACATCATAAAAGTAGTATGATTTTTGTTAAGTTATAACTTTTAACCTTTTAAGTTATTCACTGAAAATCTTCCTCTTTACTGTAGCTCTCAAATCTCATTATGCATATTTGAACTGCCGCGCCACGTTCAGAAAAAAAAAAAAACATTAAAAAAAACCAATGCCGTTTGAGGCCAGTGACATCAAGCATATTGCAATGCGTATTTCTAAATGTAAACACGAACATGAATGAGATCTTTGAGCTTCGATGGAGGGAAAGATTATCAGTGAATAATGACTCAAATGTTCTTTTTGAGGGCGAGTAAAAAAAAGAGATTTTTTGAGTGAACTATTCCTTATCATTTGTCATTTAAACCAGAAAGAGACAAAGTTATATTTGATTGGCATTAGTGCTATTGCCGATCAACATCAAATACAATTCTTTTTTTATGGTTTAATAGTAATGAGAGCCCTTGGCATCCCGACTCGTGTGGTCACCAACTTTAACTCTGCCCACGACACAAACGGAAACATGGTGATTGAGGAGTACTACACGGAGAAGGGCGAGAAACTGTCACTCAGCCGGGATAGCATTTGGTGAGTCTTGATGCATTAATTATGCAGCTAAAAATATATGGATTTCTCTGCATGGGATATTTATTTTATTTATCTATTTTAAATAAATTCCATGGCCGTACTCTTACAAAAATTAGCATCTTATCAGCACTTCAAAAAATTATGTTACTCTTCTTTGTAGAAGTCTATGGATAATAATCAGTGCAGTTATCGCATGGCTTCAAATAAACAGGCTATACCAGTCATTCTTAATGTTATTCTTTTATAATGCTTTTATAATAATTTTATAGATGAAACAAGGTGCTCAAGGACATGCTGTCTTGTTCATATATAGCCTAATAGCCAGGGCCGTTTCTTGCTATAAGCAGTATAAGCGGGCGCTAATGTCCCCTGAGCCACCAGGGGGCCCCGCAAAGCAAGGCCGTTTTTTTTATTTTATTTTATTTATTTTTTATTTAAACTTTTGGTATATAATTATTTATTGTTATTTATAGACATTTATTGTTTATTTGTATAGTTATTATTATAATTTTTTTGCTCAGAAAATGGCCCTGCTAACAGCTGACGTATCTTATTGCTTAAATAAAAAATTTAAAAAAATTCTGTTTTTCAAGTTGAAAGTATTTTCACTTAATCTGAATGAAGCCAGTATAAAAAGATAAATGAGCCATTGATATCGCTGGCATCACTGCTTATTTGTGAATGTCTTTGTTTATTCCTCAGTAACGTTTGTGGCTGTTTGACTAGTAATATTACAACAACCTAAAATAATTAATATCTTCATTCTTAAATCTCTGGGTTCTGTCAGGAATTTTCATGTGTGGGTAGAGTGCTGGATGAAGAGGCCTGATCTGGGTCAAGCGTACGACGGTTGGCAGGTTCTCGACCCAACACCCCAAGAGCGGAGCGCAGGTAATAACATTCATTTTTCAAGGCTAACGGATGTAGAGTATTTAGTGTGTTCTTTATCCCTGTCGAAAAGACCAGCTAAGACCAGTTCCAGAATTCCAATCTTGTCCAGGCCGGTTTATGCTATTCTATTGCTTATCTAGCATAGCCATAGGCTCCGTTCCACAACCTAGTGAGCAGCCTACACAGTGTTTATTGTATGGCATCATAGGCATGAAGGCATTGTTATGGTTTGCAATATTGTTTATGATTTTAACTCAAATATATATTCCAATCTGAGATTAACCTGATCAAGAAAATGACCTAGGCCTACCACTGAAATTATGTGTCAAAATGGGGGAATTGTCAACCATGTCACTGTCAAATACATGACCCTATAGGGTCAACTTTTGGGTAACATAGTTGACGTGACCCTACTGTGTCCACTGATGATAATTAAATATTGTCCATAGATCAGTTTTTTTCATAATTTAAGCCTGTATGTGTCAGAGGACACTGAGGGTGTGCGTGCCCTCGTGCATGTGTGTGCGTGCATGCGTGTGAATCATGATGATTAGGCATTAAGGGACATATAATTGATTTTACAAAATTAAGCAGATATTATTCCTTTGCAAATTAAAAAAGAGCTGTCATTGTATTTTGTGAAAAAAGCAGGATATTGCTTTCACTGTCAACTATGTTACAGCTGATTGTTTTACACATCAAATAACAATAATGCTGCTTCTGATATCCTTCAAGGTGTATTTTACATCCACAAAGGTTAGAGTTTTACAAAACATCCCTTAAAACTACCAAAATTATATTTAAGGCAGATTTATGATTTAAAAAATAAAAATAAATGTTACTGTCACTGGTGACCGTGCTAAAAATATTACA
Organism: Myxocyprinus asiaticus; assembly: GCF_019703515.2. Classification (NCBI taxonomy): domain Eukaryota; kingdom Metazoa; phylum Chordata; class Actinopteri; order Cypriniformes; family Catostomidae; genus Myxocyprinus; species Myxocyprinus asiaticus. The sequence continues at coordinate 50,794,233 of NC_059352.1, read as the reverse complement.
TGAATATCTGCAAAAACATACAATTCATACATATAATTATTTAAAAAAAAATGACTGGACATATGGCAGAATAGACAAAAGAACCCTTAATTATGTGTGTTACTTGAAGTGTTGCATTTAATCAGTGTCTGTAATGGCATGCAGTCCGTAACATAGTTGACAAACTCACTAGGAAAAACATCCTTTCCTTTATAATATCAAAAAGGTATTTAATGCTTAAGCTTTGTAACTAGTAGATATGTTAAACTGAAAGAATATTTGAAATAAAACCAATAGTTGTTTTCTTGAGCAAATACTTTGTTTTTGTACTATTTTTGTTGACATGAAATATACCCCCAGTTATAGAATAAGCCAGGTTCTTGCTGGTTAAGCTGCTCAGTCAGTGTGCTTTTGCTGTTTTAGAGGTTTGAGCAGACTTTAGTTAAACAGCCTGATGAGCACAAACTCTAGCATGCAATAATGGGGACCAGCATGCCTGCATTCAAAATGCAATGTATGCTAGTGGCCAGCACATGCTAATATTTTTCAGCAGGGATATTTTTGTTTCACAGATTTACATTGTGATAATCTTCCCTAAAAATGATTAAAAAAGAAATGTTTTCTGCAGGAATATATCGTTGTGGCCCTGCAGCGGTGAAAGCCATTCTTGATCAGAAAGTGGACGCGGTGTACGACGTGCCGTTTGTCTTCGCAGAAGTGAACGCAGATGTGCGTACAATGATCACAAGGAATGGGAAGATATTAGAATCCAGAACGGACACTAAGAGAGTCGGAGCCCTGATTTGCACCAAGCAGCCAGGATCAATGCAAATGCAGAATATCACCTCAGAATATAAAAATGAAAGGGGTAAGAATCTTTTTGAAGCAAGCAATAAGATAGAAAATTACATAATTTTAAGGATGTTTTTACATCGTGACCAAATCTTTTCTTAATTATTTTTCAGATTCATTCAGCAGAGAGAGCAGTAAGTCATTTAAGCCTTTTGTGTTTTTAAGTATTGAGAAGTTGTTAGACAAATTAACTCAGTGTCAGCTGGACACATCTACTCATATAGAATATTATAGAATAACAGTAAAGTCATCAAAACAATGAAATAACACACAACCAAATAAAAGCTTAATTTGAAATGTATAGTAGCTACATTTGTTAACTTGAACTAACAAAAATACTTTTACAGCACTTATTAATCTTGACTAATGATCATTTCAAAACGCACTATTACATTTTGAAAATTCAACGTTGTAAATGTTAACATTAGTTAATGCATTTTGAACTAACAATATTTTTTATAAATTAATATTAAACAAAATTAAGAAGTGCTGTAAAAAAATATTGTTAATTGATAGTTCAACTTATTGTAAATTGTTGCCAGAAATTAATATTTTTATACAAAACTAATTTCAAGCATTTAAGCGTAAGCCTTTAGATCCAAAGGTTTTCAATCATAAGAACCATTAAGTGTCTCCAAACTTTTGACTGGTAGTGTATAATATTTCTTATTCATCCAAATTTCACAAATTAATACTCTTTTCCAGTAGCTGCCAGAGAGGATCATTCTACAATGAAAAAAGGTGAGTTCTAGCATTGTTTTTTTCTTTCAATAAACACTATTTGCATTTTGTCTGTTTGAATAACACAACTAAACACAGTGATCTAATATTAAATTTTGTGTGTTTTTGCATGCATCTTCAGAGGGCATAACTGTTTCTCTAAGTCTTCTGAAAGCCCCCGTAATGGGAGAAAACATTTCATTCAGCGTCAAAATCACCAACAATGAGGCTGTTCCAAAAGACCTGAAAAAGCATGTGAACGCTCAGAACAAAGAGTACAACGGCAATCCAATCACAACCTTCTGGGAGGCTCACGATGATCTCAAGATCAGTCCTAATGAATGTAAGAGCTCTTGATGAGTGCAGTTTTCTGAACCTGTATTGATGTATTTCCAATTGAAATAGGAAGTTTGCGTGTAGGGTTGCCACTTTTGAACTTGAGAAATACGGGACACTCTCTGTAGAGAGCGATTCAATATGGGAAGAATCATTTACACAACAAAGGCAAAATTTCCAACCAATGTCGAAGTTGAATTAACCTTACTCTACTGGGGTGATCCCTGTTGAGGGTTTTCGGCGGGACGGCATCTAACCAGCTTAAATATGGGACAAATCACATCCCGTATTGATTTGATACAGGGCGCACCATTTTATCTTTAAATACATGACAATCCCTTATTTGGGTGGGACATGTTGAAAGCCTTGTCCCTTTGAAGTTTGCGTAACAGCCGTGAACCATGATTTCATTTTAATTAAAATATCTGAAGCTGGAGTGTGCAGTTTCTGCTCCACTTCTGGCACAAAACTGAATTGCAAAATTTACTAGATAGGTAAAGTTTGTCAAGATAAACTTAGATGTTGGCTTGACAAAGTCTTGTCTGAAAGTTTAAACTAGTTTTAAAGGTTTGAAGTGTGATGGTTATACAGACATTACAGTAAGACAATCAGCCAGCTAGAGAGAGAGAGAGAGAGAGAGAGAGCAACATAAAGCAGATCAAAGGCCTTTTATGTGTGTTTACATTTGAATTTTGGACAGTTTGGGAGTTTGAATTAACGAGCATTCCATTGGCCCATTTAAACATTCCTTCAGTGGGATTTGTTGTTTTTGACAGTTGGAGTTTGAATTAACGAGCATTCCGTTGACCCGTTTAAACATTCTGTTCATGGGACTTGTAAGAAGAAACAACAAGTCTATAAGTCTATTGTATTTTACACATATTTGATCTTCTGCTGTGCGAAAACCAAAAGTCAGATCAGTTAGAAAAGACATAGCACACTATTCCAGAACAGTCTGAAGGTCTGTACCAAATTTCGTGGATGTAGTTTGAAATCTCTTGGAGGAGTTATTGTTAGAAATTTTGGTCTTGGTTTAGGGATTTTGAAAAAACCTAAACAAAGTTTGTAGAATAACAGTATGTTAGCTTCATCGAGCCAACATAATGACTGTTTTCAAACACTCCCTGACTGCCATTGGTTGAGCATGTAGTCCCAAATGCACAAAATTGGTTGACCCAACGTTGTTATGTCTGGCCAAGTCAGACTGCTTTAACAAACAAAAAGCAATTCCTGAATCTATGGAATCTTGATCATCCATCTATCAATTTAGATTCATTTTAAATCTACTTGGGAAACACAATATGAGTGAAATTATTAAATGGGAATTACACAGTCTTCATACAGACGTCATTTGTCACTGTGTGGTTCTGCATGACCGATTTCTGTTCTCTGTTCTCCACCAGCTGTGACTATAAAACACGACATCTCGTTCCGCGAGTATGCACTGAAGGAGGTGAGAGAGGACTATCTGGTTAACCTGGCTGTGGTTATAGAGGATGTGAAGTCACAGAAGAGAGAACTGGCTACTGAAGAGTTCAACATCACCAGCCCTGCCCTCATTATACAGGTATGGTGGCCCAACATGGACAACGGTTGAGGTTTAGTCTATATTAAAATATTTAACCTATTTTATTGCTTAACCTGTTGAAGCTCATGCTACATGTTCTTTGTCTTATTGTGATACATTCTTTTCTCATTGCATATTCTTACACTCATTTCAATACCACAGTAAAATGGGTTGCGAAGGCAATTTCATGTTAGCTTTAAGTAAGAAGAAACAACGAAGAATACATAGTTGTATATTAATACAGCAATTTAATGTGATACCTTTTCATTCTTCCAGGTTGCAAATGAGAACTCGGTCATCATTAACACTCAGCAAGCTGCAACGGTGATGTTCACAAGCCCGTTCAATGTTCCAGTGAGTGGAGAACTTATAGTACTGGGTTCGGGACTCTTGGAGGAGAAGGTTGAAATGAGGTTTGTAAAGTGTTTTTGCTTCAGTTCAGTGCATGCCGGTAAGAAATCGACTTTCGTCAGCGCTGATCGCCCAATACAAATACACCCCCATTCATTTTTATCCATTTTTGTCTACTTCCCTTTATTTAGTAAGAAAGTAACAACTACTGAGCCAACTATAAATTCTGTACTGTATTAACTTGTCATTAGCCATCACCTTCATTGCAAAATGTAATTTATTATGATTTTACATTAGTAACAATAACTCTAGTAACTACACACACACAAAAAAAGTTGAATGAACTTAATAAAACTGAGGAAAACTTTTCCAAGCAATTAAATTACACTGTTTTAGCCAAGAATAATTAGTTTGAATGGATTTGATCTAGTCTTGTTGAATGAACTTGAAATTATTTTGTAATATCGACCATTAAAAAATGTGTCGAACGGCAACATTTTAATTTTGTTGAGGCGACAGCAAATGTACACCTAGTTTGGCCAACAAAAATTATTTATGTTGTCCCAACACAAATGGATTGATTAAACTCCCATTTGACAAATTTAAGTTGATTGGATGCTATGAAATACATTTTTGGAAAAATGTTCGGGAATTGTGACAACTGAACAAGCAGTAAAACTCCTTTTTGTGTGTGTGTGCGTGTGTGTGTGTGTGTGTGTGTGTACTGTATTTTGAGGTAAACTGACACAATCTTGCATCACATACCTGTGCAGGGAGTCTGCACTAGCAGTGAGGCAGTACAGGCGTTGAATAGTCGAGTACATACTGTGTTTGAAGTGGGAGTGGTGGATTTCTAAGAGATTTTTCACACTGTATTTATCTTTAACATCAGTTGCAACTGCAGTGACTCTTAAAATGATGTCTGTGCCGACCTTTAAGTCAACATTTCTGAGTAATTCATAGGGTACTTCAATGTTTGTGTGCGTGTTAATTAAATGCAAATCACAGCAAATTTCAAATTAAGGCTTCAAAATATTTTACAAAAAGTAGTTTCTTAGGTTTTAAATGACAAACAATAGAATATGTTTAAAATGTGTGAACATGAGGTGAAATGACTTCAGACATCCACTAAAAATCATCAACACCAGTTGTTGAAAAGTAATTGCAAAAATGGTTCAGAAAAGTGAAAATTTCAAGCAGCATTTGTGTGCATATGATTTGATATGTTGTTATGTAATGCAATGTAATTCATGCATATCAAGTGTGACTATTGTGTGTCATTCTCTAAATGTCATTTTGTTTTAATTGCAGTGTTAAGCTCAAGCCTGGAGAAACCTTGAAGACGCCTGTCCAGTTCATTCCCAAGATGACAGGCCCAAAGATGCTTCACGCAAGTTTAGCGTTGATAAACCTGCCCACTATCCTGCGGGGATTCAAGACCATCAACATTCAACCAGCTTAAAGACATGAAACAGGAGTTAAAGCACTGGTTCTCTGCTGGTTTCACTTCAGGAACAAGATTTTACAATTTTACTCTTTAAGTTCCTATAACTCAACTGGTAGAGCTTGGCACTAGCAATGCCAAGATCATGGGTTCAATTCCCAGGGAACACACAAACTGATCAAATGTATACCATGAATGCACTGTAAGTTGCTTTTCTTCGTAGGAATTTAAAAATGTTTACAAATTTTGTTTTTACGTTGAATAAAGCAAAAATCACTACATACAATATTGTTGTGCTTAGATTATTGCATCTTTAGATTAGCAACATAGTACCAAACTATTGAAATCAATTGTGAATCGAGTCTCTCTTTCTTTCTTTTTCTTTTTTCTTTTTTTTTTGTGCTAAATGTGAAGAGCACTATTTGTGTTGCTGCCTATGTAGAGTGTTCTAAATCAGTTACTTTTAGGTTCCATTTCCATTTATGTTTAGAGATGTTGCATCAGAAATTAGCATAATTAATTCTGATTCAAAGTAATGTCCAGCATCATCCAATCACTGCCAACCATGTTAAAATAAAATGATACATTATAAATTCTGAATCTATGTACTGATTATCATTGTCTCATGTCTGTCAAACATGTTGAGTGATCCAAACATCATCTGCAGCCTGAAACTGAACTTTTGATCAGATTTTAGGAGTGAATGCACTTAACTGCATAGAGAGCTATAGGATGCTCCCTTGCTCCCTATTTAGTGAATAACTTAACCTCCAGTGTGCTGTCTGTCTGCACTGGTCTCAGAACAGTTTGAAATGCACCTTATTTTCATCCTCACTCCATATAAAGCCTCTGAAAGCAAAATTTCTCAGCTTTTGGATGAACCCATTGATTCTCAATGTGAAAATGCACAGTAAATATAGGATTTCTAATAAAACAAATTAGTGTACATTGTGTTTAGCAGCGTGGCGTTTCACAATAAATCGCTCAATTTAAAAAAAATAATTGTATATTGGATGAAACTAGAGACTCAAACAGGTTTCAGTGTAAACACTTAATTAGGTTTCTTACCAGATGTAGTTTTGTTGCCGTTTCTCACAAAGACAAACTCTGCTGTGGTCGGCGCCATGTTGTTTTGTCACATGACTCCGTGCGTTGAAAGTTTAAACCTTCACTGACAGCACAGTCTTCTGAACTGAGATCAGTTGGTCTAAATGAATTTAAATTATGCGCTGCATATAGCAAAGCCAAAATACAATGTCCACGGATGTGTATGCGGGGTTGCACAAGGTTAAAACACCTTTTAAAACTGCCATTTTCCATACTTCATCATAATTAATTCCTCAAATAGAACAGCTCCCACAGCTTTTAAACAAGATGAAGCAAGTGCACACGCTCATCGCCAAGCTTTATTTTAGTTCATGTTTATTAATTTATTAATTTAGCTTACAGTAAGTGAAAGTAGTTGCTTAGTTCCACAACCTGATTAGCTTAATTAAGACATTAATCTTCAGTTGGGGCAGTTGTTGGATCGATACATTAAGACTGCATCACCCAATATTTAAAGCAGAAATATAAAGCATATCATTTCATAAAAGCACTTACATTAATTCTTCTGTTGAAACACATTTATTATTTGAACTGTTAATTTTTTTAAAAAGTTTTAATCATTGTTTTTGTGGGATACAGGGTTATGGTATTTCGTCATCATGGCAACAAAGTTGTAAAATTGGCTATAACTACACAGAAAAGTTATTTTATCACACAAAATTCATGTTAATACACATATTGTTTACATCTTGTGACTATACTTTTGAAACAGTGATAATTTTAACTAATGCTGTCAGTTGATAAAAATTTTTAATCGCAATTAATCGCGTTTTTTTTTTTAGTTAATCGCGATTAATCACAGATTTTAAAAGTGCTGAAATTTAACAATATTGATTCTTCTTTTCTTGTCAAAATACTTCTTTTTCCATTTTAGGAAATAAAATAAAATAATATGTATCAATATAATGCTTTATTAACATTTTCCAAACAAAGATAGAAATGCACTAAAATAGCACTAATTCAAGTAATAGTAAACTGGTTTGACTAACTGAAAGAACTAGTCGCCACATAGGTTGCATATTCATTGCAATGGGCATTAAATCTCTTAAACTCTCATCATCCACAATATTAATCTGCCTGTAGACTTTTAGTATTTTGAATGGAAATATGTCACATGGTCTTGCCAAGCTTTGTCAGAAGTATGTCATGTGGAGAAGTCCCATGGTAGGTCCTACCCTACAGGGGAGGAGTTTCTACAAACATGGTGACTGAGGCAGAGGGGCATCTGCCCAAGAAGACACAGTTTACCAACAGGGAAACGAATTAGTGGACAACCAACACAAGCCTCCTCCTGGGGCAGCGCTTGCAGGTTCACCACCTGATCCCTAAAAGGGGTCGTGGGAACCTTGGGCACATAGCCCGGTCGGGGTCTCAGGATCACAAGAGAGTAGCCCGGACCGAACCCCAGGCACGTTTTGCTGACAGAGAATGCTTTCAGGTCTCCTACCCTCTTGATGGAAGTGAGAGCAGTCAGGAGGGCAGTCTTTAAAGAGAGTGCCTTAAGCTCAGCTGACTGCAGGGGCTCAAAGGGGGCTCCCCATAGACCCTGATGAACTACAGAGAGGTCCCATGAGGGAATGAGGCATGGTCTGAAGGGATTCAACCTCCTGGTGCCTCTCAGGAACCTGATGATCAGGTCGTGCTTCCCTAAGGACTTACCGTCCACTGTGTCGTGGTGTGCCGCTATAGCAGCTACATACACCTTCAAGGTGGAGGGGGACAGCTGCCCTTCCAACCTCTCCTGCAGGAAGGAAAGTACCGATCCGACTGCGCATCTCTGGGGGTCTTCGCATCGGGAAGAACACCACGTAGCAAACAGACGCCACTTCAAGGCATACAGGCGCCTCATACAGGGGGCCCTTGCCTGAGTGATCATGTCTACCACCGTGGGTGGTAGGCCACTTAAGTCTTCCGCATCTTCGAACGTCACCCGCCCTTCGAAGATGGACATCGCCCGCCCGAGAGACCGTGCCATTACCTTTGTCACCAGGAGGGCGAGGTCGGTCGCCAAGTGCAGCTTCTGCATCAATTCCGGGGCAGAACTACTCTCGTGCAGTTCCTTTAGTGCCTTGGCTTGGTGGACTTGCAGGAGAGCCATGGCGTGCAGGGCGGAGGCGGCTTGTCCAGCGGCACTGTAGGCCTTGGCTGTCAGGGATGACGTAAACCTACAGGCCTTGGATGGTAGGTGGTTCAACGCACCTTTGAGCTGGTCCACACTGCGCCCATCACTGGGTTAGAAGAAATAACCACCCGACAAGTTGGCAAAACAAACAAGACAAGCAAACGATTCTCTAGCGTGCAGTTCGAAAAAACGAAACTGATTTCTCTATAAGCTGCAGCAGCGATATTGTAGGGCTTTACTTGTTGTTTAGATCAGTATTACTATCAGAAATAATTAATAATTATTTCTTTAGTTATTAATTAATATTTAAATTAATTAATTGAATCTAACTCATTAAAACCTCATATGGGGCTCCAGTAATGTAGTGCGCTACGTTTAGGAGCGGGTTTAGTTATTAGCAATAACTAATAATTATCAAAGATAATTATTAATTATTAAAATCAATAGAACATTGATGAGAATCAATGTTAGCTTTTTTAATCCTTTAAATCAACAATTATCAAAGTTAATCACCAATCATTAACATCTATGATACATTAATTAAAATTAACACTAGCTTATTGATCCTTCAAAATCAACAATCGTCAAAGATAATTATCAGTTATCAAAAATCAATAGAATATTAATAAGGATTAACATTGATGGGGCACCACCCTGGAATCAGGGACTAATAACCAGATAGTATAACAGTCTCAATATTAGATTGTTTTCTTAGGAAAATCGACATCCGAAGAATATCGATTTTTGGGGAAAAAAACAATGAATGAAAGCTTGAATCCGAGCACTGACATCCCATCAGCATGACACAGGTGTATGCAAAACAAACCAAAACACTTCTCTTTGTAAAATAACAAAGTTTATTTATGCAGTAATATCAATTAATAATGAATAAAATGCAGTCAATAAACTTCTGACTTACAACCACAAACTAAACAGTGATATGATTAGATACGGAAACTAAAATAATCCTATAACACTTAAGGTGTGTGTGAGAGTGTATGTGTGTGTGTGTGTGTGTGTGTGTGTGTGAGTGTGTATAAGGAGGGACGCGCACAAAATGGCGGACGTGACTCTCGTGGAGAGTATGTCACACGCAACTTCCGGCCAGGGAATATGGCCGCGAATGTGGGCGGAGAGAAACCAGTCAATGGTAGCTTAGGGACAAAGCTGAGCTTTATCACGAAGCTATCTACTAGCCAAAAATGTGTGCCAGAATGTTTGTGAGGGGTCGCGTGTGTGTGTGTGTGTGTGGTTAGTACGAGAGAGAGAGAGAGAGAATTAAGTGACGGCCCCAAAGCCGATTTCACGATCGTGGGAGAGAAAGCAGCTGTTAGTTTATCACTCAGAGACGCGGTGGACGGCTCGTAAACCATCCCGTGGTCTTTGATTCTTTAATGGATAAACTCAGTTTGCCGGTCTCACCCGCGATGGCGAAAATGCACAACAGCCCAATGTGGTTGGACTACAATACAGCAAATCAAATTCGTGAGTATTAATAATGAGCGGACATGGTGGTCCGTAAATTGTACAAGCAATAACCTTGATACACAAGAATAACACACTATAATATTCTATCTCTGCCCAGACGTAAACCTCTTACTTAAATCGCATGAGGACAGAATGTGTGTTCATCAATCCTTTAACTCAGACTCGGTTCATCGAGGCTCGGGTGATGACGGGAGGTCGTTTCCTCACTCTGTCGGCGGGCGGTACAGTTGCTGATTCTCGGTGGGCTGGCGGAGAAATCAGCAATGTCGACTTGATTGAAGATGGAAGAGAAATCTTTTCTCTCTTCACTTTTGCAGGCAAACGGATGAAGATGCGGCTTGCTCGGTGGTCTCCTTCGGATCCGTAAGAGTGTTCGGTGGAACACAGAGTAATCTCAACTCGTCCAGCGAGATGGAGATTGTATGGCCACAGTTTCAAGTCAGACGTTACTTCCTTGTGCCACGAGGCTGCACCTGAGAGCAGTGATGAGCTGCGTCTACACACGGCAAGCAAAGTTGCTGGAAGCAAATCCCGGAAGCATTTCAGAGGTATTTCTACTCTTGATGATGTCATTGTTGAGGGACGTTCTGTTGTGTGCCCCATCAATAGGAGCTGAGATTTCGATCCTTTTTATCAGTAAAATTTATGACTTGGTATGTGGGGGCTGAGTTAGGTTTTACGACTGTGTTAGGCCTGCCTTTGTCTTCTATCTGAATACATGAGGCCCAACAATATGTTGTTAATTTGCTCATAGAGAAAGAAAACTTTCGAGACACAAACTGTTTCAATTCACCTGCTGGACAAGTTGACTGACAGTATTATCACGTATACACAGTCAAGTGTAAAAAAAGTTGTAACGTTTAAAACATGTTATACCACAGGCCTGTTGAATGCTTAATTCTGATTGGTTGACAGACATTCTAAGGTGTGCAATTATTTTCCAGTAAACGTCTTGACCGCATTACAGTTTCATATCACTCCAAATTATTTCAGTTATTTCAAAGAGACGTACAGGCTACCACAACAAAATAACCAATTAAAACAAAGACATTGGTTAAAAATATTGGATAAGAACAACAAACAATGTCTATAATATCTTGAACAGCGCCCTTGCGCTCCCTCTCTCATCCCATCTACACACACTGACAGACATACTGTACATACGCGTACACATACACATAGAAACTCAAGTCGCTATCAACAAACAGAGCCTTGATGTCAAAGCATCCCTGTGACTTGATCAATACAACAGTTTCTGTATAATCCGAAACAACTTTTAATATCTGTGGAAAGCACCCTCGCTACCCCCCCACCTCTCCCTTTCTCACACACACTCTCACACACAGACACATACACACATACACATACTCGCAGGCCGGGCACATAGTGATGTCAACTCAATTAAACAGTTGGGTAGCAATAGGAAAGCTATATATAAGAATGGCGACACTGAGAAGTATACTTAAACTTACATCTTGGTGATTTCAAGCGATGCTTCTGCTGACGAGAGCTGCAAACACAGGTAATCCCACATGCAATCTCTCTGTTTTCTTTCTCTTGCTTTACCTCATGCACACACACACGCAGAAACACTCAAACGCACTACCTTGTTATTTCAGTAAGTGCTCCAGTAAAGCAGTGCAAGCATTGCAATCCTCCGTTTCTATTTGTAAAGTGACTTTGTCGAACTAGCAATGAAGGCTCAGGCTGTATTAAAGCAATATGCTGAATCTGTGGCGGAAGAAAATAGTTCCACTCACAGGAGTGTTTTAGGGACGAAAACCAGAAAATGAGATAAAACCTTGAACAATGTCTTAAGGTGTGGTAACCGTGGTATAAGTGGAATAATTGACTCCAGCCCACTGAATTGTTGAAAAATATTGCACGCTCAAGGTGTAACGGTCACTGTGCTTCATGTCATGCTGTTTTACCACCTCGGGGTGTGCATTATTTTTCAATGATTCAGCGGTCTGTCGTCAATTATAACTCACTTATTAATTGGAACAATGTTAATTATATGCCAGTGTCACACATACTGTATATACTTGTGTTAAGTGCATTTGTGTAAAATCACTGCGTAATGCACACTCATAATGACTGTTAAAACAAACGTTTGACTGTATCTTATTGCCGTGTACATCTACTTGTGTTATATTTGCTCAAAACCCTGCATGTTACTAATTAAACGAATTTAAATAATGCTCCAACAGTGCAAGCAATAAAACACAGTCAGTCAATCTTCAGTCTGACCCATTATTAGATACTTTAATACTGCTAATGACTATTAAAAATAGCACTGCAATAATGATTTTGTTTTTGGTATTCAAAGGCGCAGAGTGCACTGCAAGTCACAGCAATAGTAGTAATTTTATTAATATTTGGTGAAGAAAAACACTTAAGATCTATAAAGTTGTTTATTAAAAAAATTATACAAAGGCCCCATTTTCACCTGGTATTAAGATGCGTTTCGGGTGATCCGATCACATGTGGTCAGCACTGAATACAAGTCTAAACGGGGTCTAAAATGTTTTGTGATCAGATCACAAAAACCACACATGAATGTGGTCAAAAACACATGTGTCCAGATCACATTTGAGGTGTAAATGCTAATCTGTCCTGTATGCGTCCCGGCAGCAGTGAAGCTCCACCCCTCACCTGTCAATCAACTTCTGCGCTAATACAAGAGTTTAAAGTTTGCCGTTTACGAGCGGCTTTAAAAGGAAATAACCGTCCAATTGGAAAGTTAAAAAAAGCAGATACACACACAATCATAAGAACTTTATGGATCTTCTTCAGTGTGTCTGATATCAACACAGAAAAGAAGCACAAACACCTGAAGCTCCTTTAATACAGGTAATACGCTAAAATAGCAGATAATTCTGCTTGATATTTTGCGTTTATGCTTAGATTGAATTTCAACCGCACCATTTTTTTTTTGCACTTTCTTTGTCTTTTCTGACTTAGTTGCACTTTATTACTAGGTGGATACGGGGCAAAAGATGCCGCAATATACTGTATATTATATTAGAGATTTAAGAGAACTCGTGTAAGATTAAATGCAAAGGCAAAAAAAAGTTTGTGCATTATCTACGTCATCAATGACATCTATCTGTCTATGACAGTGAATGTGATTCTCATCAGAATTTGGATGTGTGCTCCATACATAGAGAATGTAAGAATTATTAATAATTTTCATTTATTACTAAAACACATATCATGGCTAGTATTAACTGTGACTGTACCGGAACGCACTTCTAAAGGTCGATTTTGATTTAAAAAAAAAATAAATTATTAATTCAAAATCATTCAAATTCCAAACATTTTACTCTCTCCAACTTCTTCCACCGGCCTCTTTTGCAGTGACTTAAAAATCACTCTGTGACAACAGGTGGAAATTACCAATACACATTAGATCATAAATACTATTGAAAATATAAACATAATAATAATAATATTAATAATTGAAAAATAAACTATGAAATAAAGATAGATTAACACAATTTTTTTTTTCTATTTTTTTTTTTTTTCTTAAAACAGTGATTGTCAGGGACTTAATGTAATGTTCATGGGCGTAGAGGAGGTAAAGCCCCCACCCCGCACCCCCAGTGGAAACATATAAATGCTTCACACTGCATTTAAAAATGTTGCTGTGTATTATTATTTGTTGTTTTATAATAGTTTAAACATTTTGCTGAAAGCAATTGCTAAAAGGTTGTTTAAATGCTCAGTTTTGAAACTTACCACATAACATGTGACGACATGAAAGGATAAGGGGTAGACAGCAGGCCTACATCCAGTAAATAACTTATGGCAAATAACAGTCATAAATTGGCTAATCTGGTAGTACATGCTTCAGCCTAAACGTTTGTCTGAAGTATATAAAACGTATATTTCTAAATTTAAAGATTTAGAAAGTATGTGTTTGTACAATAGATGCACATAACATGAGAAAGCATCATTATTTAATTTGTTTATGACATATATATACTGTGTAACTGGCTAGTTTAAAATCTGTGTAATGCTTTATGTAGCCACTAATAAAAGTGTAATAAAGCATTTCTCCCTTTGAGCAACAGAGGTCAGTATTCACCCCTCATCTTTATTCATTACTTATGTGTTTTTGTGCATTAATTCAATTGTCTATTAACTGATAATTAAATGTTGTTTTGGAATATGTTACCTACTATTCAAGGTGGTTTGTTCTAAAAATTAAACAGATCATTATTAACAAGGAATTCAGAGAACAGTCAAATCTCTTACAAGAGCAAGAAACATGACAACACATGCAAAGTGTGTTATGTCTATTTTAATTTTGGACACATTTTCAAACTATTTTTTTCATTAAGTTTTTTTTGTACAAATGTATGTATTATTTAATACATTATATTTCACTTTAGGAGCATAATAAACATTTCTTATACTGCTGTTTATAGAAAACACTATCAAGTATTTATGCATTCCTAATAGTTTTCAATGGGGGTCAAACATAACTAGAAGAACAAAAAAGGTGTAAAAAAAAAAAAAAAAAAATATATATATATATATATATATATATATATATATATATATATATATATATATATATATATATATATATATTAATAAATAAAATACAATATAATGTAACTTAAAAATGTAACAAAAAACAGGATTTCCTGTTTCATTACCTAGAAACTTGTATAATAATAATAAAAGAAAAAATACTATGTAATTAATGTAAATATTTCATTACCACAAATTTTATATATTTATATAAACATAAAACTTTATATAAGTGTTCAAATTGCTTGTGCTTTTCTTCATTAGTAAGCTGCTTTATACAAATCATATGCTGAAAGATTAAATGTAAATGTAGTTCCAATATAAATATTTATTAGTTTACTTTTTAAAAAATCATGCTCACATTAAACGTTTGAACAATTAAATGTCCATCAAGGCAAACAAAAGATTCATTCTCCATATTTTACTTAATTCAAGAACTTCTCCCTCTACATGTTTGTCTGTTTGACTCTTTCCATCAGCACTTACATAAAACAGGTGAAGAAATGTTTTAATGGTGCACAAAGGCATTATTGATTCAGTGAGGAAATTTGTCTTGAAAGTACACAGAGGAATCATATCTACACTCTGCAATGACATACAAGGAGACTGTGCATGGCTATTTAGCATCTGTTTTCACCTTTTTTATACAGATATGTTCTGTACAAATTCCACTTTAAATGTTGCTTACCTCTGAGTGATTACATTGCTGAATTCAGTATATATGTACATTGTGTTCTGTCAGTTTAATTATGTCTCTGATAATGTTTAGTTCACGGGAGCCCTGTGGTTGTTGGAAATATAAACAAAAATTGTATAGAAGAGAAAAGACCATGAATGTTTTTGCTCCTTCTCATTCTATAGAAGGGTTTATTTTCCATTTTCAAAAGGTGATTTTGAAACTACAAGGAGCTTCGCAGAGAATTTAATTCAGATATTTCCACTAATATCCAATTTTCACAAAATCACAGTATGAAGGGTTGATATTTACAGATTAAAGTGTTATTGACGAGTTCACTTGCAGAAAATGTCAATACGTTTTTATATTATTATTATTTACAGTTGTTTCTAAGTTTAAAAGGGATAATATGATGGCATTATTTCTGAACTCAGGTCGTTTTTTTTTTAAAGATTATACAGGTAGAAGTCTGAACTCTTTACAGTGGTTGAACTTCATCATTACCTCACCATGACCGGACGTGCCAGTTTCTGAACATTAAATCACCATCACTGATGTGTAAATATTCCTTTTAATAAAAAGTAATCTCGGAATACAATGATACATAAGACAAAACACAAGACATATGTTCACAGTCAATGAAAGTCACACTGATTTTCAATTTCTTTCATTCATTCATAATTTTCTTTTTAATTGCAGGGTAATACTTCTTAATATGCAATACCAACATTTAAGCTTTCAAACATCCAGGGATGTGGCATGTTTAAGGTACAAATGAAAAGATTTGACATAAACACAAAAATATTTAGCCATCAAACTGAATTGTGTAATCTTTAACAAAAGTTTATGATTTTAAACTCTAAAAGTTTACACAGTTCAATTTGTTATGAAATTAAAATGCATACATTTTTTTTTTCTTTTTTTTTTGTGAATGGGTCAATGATGTGATGCCATTTTTTTGTCTGGATCTATTAAGTTGTTGAAAAATACACTAAAAATGGCACTCAAGATAATTACTTGAATACACATCTGATATCATGTGAAAAACCCTTTCGACTTTTAATTATTTGGCAATTTTATGAAAGGAAAATATTTTACTCGGGTCATTTGGTGTAACCCTGAGAAAACGTCTCCATATTCATGACTCAAAAATTCAAAATATTTGCAAAACATATATTTATTTATTTTTACCTTGGAAAATATGTCTGAAAGTGTTTTTGTTTAATGATTAAGTTGTGTAAACTCTCATGTATTGAGGCACAAGGTGCAACTATTTTAATGCATTTTTACTTATTAATGCATAATTCATAGATACGTTTGACATTATTAAAGTAATTATATATATATATATATATATATTGTAACAAATGTTATAAAGGTTTTTTTTTTTTTTTTAATTAAACAAACATGGACACAAATATTACATTTCTTTGATTTTTAAAACATATTTTTACCCCGGATGACCTTATTTGTCAATGACCCATATATCCATGCATACTGAGTACCACACTTTACT
Organism: Myxocyprinus asiaticus; assembly: GCF_019703515.2. Lineage (NCBI taxonomy): Eukaryota > Metazoa > Chordata > Actinopteri > Cypriniformes > Catostomidae > Myxocyprinus > Myxocyprinus asiaticus. The sequence continues at coordinate 50,777,533 of NC_059352.1, read as the reverse complement.
ATTTTCAGAAATGGCATACTGTGGACAGTTTGAAATGCTATAGAAGCCAGTTTGTAGTGTGAAATTAATGTTTTTCACATTCTTAGAAATATACTGTATATAAAAGACATAGTAATACTCTCTCAATAATCACAAGTGGCACACAGAAAAACAGATGATTCCACTTTCCATTCTCTACCACATTAAAGGTTGAAAGGTCTTATTTTCCAATGATAACATTCCTGTATCCTCTTACATGGCCCAGCTTGTCACTGTCAAAATCCACTACGAGTTTGCGCAGGCCGCACTGAGTTGGAGTGAAGTAGATTTTGACTTTAGCCTCTTGTCCGGGTTCAATGCTCGACTCGAGTCTGGAGGGATGAAATGTTTATAAGTCAGACTCAGAAACCACACGTTTTCAATCTTTTACACATTCCTTACCTGATTATTGTTTGTTCAAATGTAAATTGTTGGACCATAGTAAAGAACAATTAGTGTTGTAATTCCTCACTCTTTTTAAATATTGAGCGGGGTCCAAAACTCTGAGACAAAATGAAAAATCTCAGATTTTATCAATTAAATCTGGAAAAAAAATATTGAAATAATTAAAATAACCTCCTGAGCCCCCTGAGTGACTGCCGTGTGCATTTTCCATTTCGCTTTTTGATTTGTAACTAGTAACACCTAATATAAATGCAAAAACAATTCTAGAGCAAATAGTTTTCCTAAAAATGTATGTCCTTATATGTGGACAGTGGGACTAAGTTGTGACATTTTAAATAATACAAGCTATTTTTTTTAATCCAACTGTTTCCAGGAGTGTTGGTTATTCATGTTTTTGAGACGTTACAGACATTACATCAGAAATTAGCATAAATAATTCTGACCCTAGCTCCCTATTTAGTGAATGACTTAACCTCCAGTGTGCTGTCTGTCTGCACTGGTCTCAGAACAGTTCAAAATGCACCTTATTTTCATCCTAACTCCATATAAAGCCTCTGCAAGCAACATTTTTCAGCATTCTCCATGTAAAAAGTAAATGTAGGAATGTATTTACTAATGTTAATGAATAGAATCGTATTGCACAATGATAACAGAATAAAATATAACAACATTTATTTTAAATGAAGCGAAATGACCCACAGATGTGTTAAAGTTGAAAGTGATTCATAATAACCAACATGTCTTTTCAACTTTCGAGGGAATAATGTCCCAGAATCCACGTATGTGGACATCATGTTTATCAGCGTGTTGACGCGTGAAAAATTCATGCATTTTTTTAAGCGGCATATCAAATGAAACAAGAGACGCAACTATTTACACCCAAATAGGTTTCAATGAAAAAAACTTAAATCGGTTTCTTACCAGAGGCACTTTTGTTGGCTCTGCACACATAGAAGCGATTCAGGGAAATCGACGTAGTGTGGCCGCATCACGACTCGATGCGGAAGAAGTTTAACCCTTTACATGACAGTCTAGAGTCTTGTAAACAGTATTCAGTCCGTTTAAATTCATTTAAATTATTTGTTGCTTGTCGCAAAGCCAAAATATACCACGCATGTAAACGAGGGGTCACACGAGGTTAATAGAATTCTGTGGTGTCAATGGCAGTGATAAAAATGACATTTTGAATGTTTTTCGAAAAAAATCGGGGATTGTCTGGGAAGTCTGGAAAAAACTATGTTTAAGGTTTTTTGGGGGGGGGAAATATTTAAGACACAAGCAACATTGGTTATCAGCATGTTCTAAATTTCTATCCACCCAAATTGGAACCCGATGTGCCACCATGTGACAAATGTTAAAGCCCCGAAAATACCCCACACTGTTCTTTTGATGACACATACCAGATACGACATTTGCAAAGAAGTGAAAAAACGCTGTGGCGAAGTTGCGCATGACTGTAGTTCCAGCTTTGGCTACTGGGATAGTTCGGAAATTCGGAAATCATTGACCAATTTTTGCAGACAAACACATATACAAATTGAGTTTGTCAGTCTGTCCGAGGTAGACTTAAGGGGATGTTACCACGGAATGTGTTCTTGCATTGCGTAAGCACTATTTTCGTTGGTCTACGTGTATATACACAAGATTTTAAAGCGTCACTGTGATTGCAACATGTGTCCCAAGTTTACAGTGTCTCTGGCCATAAATGCTGCCTTTTTAGGACATTATGTCAAGTTAAATGTAGTTTGAAACCACTGGATCTCGAGACCCATGCATTCTGCGCTGTGAAGTCGTCTTCGATTTCTTGTCTGTACAGCTGGATTTATGCTTACTGCCCCCTGCTGACTGGTACTCACAAAGACGGTGACAAGGTGGTACTTTTAGCTTGCATGGCTTATTTGATGGAAAATTTATTTTTAATGCATTTTTGTATGTTCAGAGGGCATGATCATTTTTATGTAATTAATCACACTACATTAACTCGTTAAATCGACAGCCTTAATAATATTTATGAAAGAATGAGCAGAAATTATGTTAAGTTTCCGATTGAGTGCAGCATGTAACACCGCAGTACATGTCAACTTCCCCACAATATTTCATGCCAACTAGCCGCTTCCTCATTTGAAGACATAAACATTAGTGTTCTTACTTCTAGTATTATTGTTAGTTAGTGTTCTTACTTCTCAGTGATGCTGTAGCCGCCCGTGAGGTTTGCACCCTCTATAGTGAAACAGCAGCCTTGTAAAGGTTCTGGCAGTGGGTTCTGCAGCGTAAGTTCTGCTGCCAGCTTACGGTTCTCCTTGGGTTCTCCAAGAATCTAAAAAAACATATCTACATTATCATGCATTTACGAGTGTGCTCAACATCTTGGACCTGACATGGCGATTGTACTTAAATGGGGTTGACATGGTGATAACAACATTTATTTTGTGATCATGGTGACTGAGGGGTTGCAATGGTAACCATGTGACTGTACCCTGATTTTGATATCTGGGTTGTCCACTACAATGTCTCTCATGGCCATGACAGCTTCTCTGGTGCTGTAGTCAATGAGCAGAGCGCCTAGACGAATTAGATTATCCTCCATTAGATTATTACAGTATTTACTGTAGTTCAGCCTCAGAGGAACCTTCCTTTCTGAAACAAACACACAACACAGTCAAGACACATACTATATCCATAACACACACATAAAAAGTGCTTTTTTATTTGATTATTAATTAACCAGCCTAAAGTATTTTTGTAAACAAAAACTGGGCAACAGCTATGTTATTATTCTAACTGTAAAATTTAAACAAAGAGAGAAAGTTTGCATATAACTTGTTATGACAGAGCTTTTAATAAATTATATATATATATATATATATATATATATATATATATATATATATATATAATCTTAAGGGTTTCTTGCGCCAAAAGCAACCATAATTTAGTTTTTTACCCCAATTTCTTTTCTTTTTGACCATTATAAAATAAAAAAAAACATGGCAAAATCTTAACATAAATTTATCTCCATATTCCTTGCTAAATATTTAAGAACAAAGTAAGCACACCAAGTAACACTGGCTATAATGAAATGGCATATCAAACAGAAATATATGTTTAAGACGACAAACTACCTTTAGCATTTCAATTCAGAGTTTCCAACTTGTAATTATGAGTTTGACAATACGTAAGCATTTTTACAGGTCAGAAACTCGTAATTGCGGTAGTCCGGACATGAGGTGAATGAAATTAGTTTCATTAAATCCTCTGGGTGGACTGGGGGTTTTGAGTAACAAATGACTAAATGGTACAATAAACTACTGTTTTATTTCAAAGGATCAAGAAAAAATAATTCTAATTACATGACCCCTTTAATATTTAATCACACACATCAGTCATATAAAAACTAAAAGTCACCCACCTGCTCCTGGCAATAGTTCCACATTGAGCAGATCTTTAAAGCCGCACTCTCGTCCAGTGACTCCATTATAAGACACGGCGCGGGATGCAAACACAAGACGACACTTCTTCTCTTCCACTGTGTTATTTGTCACAACTGCAAACACATCAAAGTCGCAGCCCTTCCTGATCCCGGAGGAGAGCTTGATGGTGACGTATAGCCCGGCGTTCGCCTGCTGTTGATTCAACTTGTTCTGGTGTTTGGCTTTCTCAAAAACCTTCCGCTCCTCCGCTGAACCTGCATGAGGAATCATGTGTCACCACAGGTCAAAACCCATCAACAGTCAAAGCTTACATAGAAATGTTCACTGCAAAGCTCTCTTCATCATGTTTTCCAAACGAGTCACATCATGAATTATAACAGGGCAACTTGTGTTTCTTGCTGCAGCCGCACCTAAAGTTATGTGGAAACACTGTACACTAACAGTGTCCCAGTGTGTGTGTGTGTGTATATACAGTTGTGCTCAAAAGTTTGCATACCCTTGGAGAATTGGTAATATATGTACCATTTTTAAAGAAAACATGAATGAGCAGGCAAAACACATTTCTTTTATTTCTTATGGGATTCATATTCAGCTGTAGGTTATAACAGAGTGGCACAATCATAAAACAAAACATGGCAATAAAGAAAAAATTGAAATGACCCCTGTTCAAAAGTCTGCATATCCTTAGTTCTTAATACTGTGTATTGCCCCCTTTAGCATCAATGACAGCATGCAGTCTTTTGTAATAGTTGTCTATGAGGCCCCAGGTGGTATAGCTGCCCATTCGTCTTGGCAAAATGCCTCCAGGTCATGAAAAGTCTTTGGTCATCTTGCATGAACCACACGTTTGAGATCTGCCCAGAGTGGCTCGATGATATTAAGGTCAGGAGACTGTGATGGCCGCTCCAGAACCTTCACCTTTTTCTGCTGTAACACCTGGAGGGTCATTGTCATGCTGGAAAGTCCAAGAGCGTCACATGTGCAGCTTTCGTGCAGAAGAATGCAAATTGTCTGCCAGTATTTTCTGATAACATGATGCATTCATCTTGCCATCAATTTTCACAAGATTCCCCGTGCCTTTAGAGCTCACACACCCCCAAAACATCAGTGAGCCACCACCATGCTTCACAGTGGGGATGGTATTCTTTTCACTATAGGCCTTGTTGACCCCTCTCCAAACATAGCGCTTATGGTTGTGACCATAAAACTCTATTTTGGTCTCGTCACTCCAAATTACAGTGTGCCAGAAGCTGTGAGGCGTGTCAAGGTGTTGTCGGGCATATCATAACCGGGCTTTTTTGTGGTATTGGCACAGTAAAGGCTTCTTTCTGGCAGCTTGACCATGCAGCTCATTTTTGTTCAAGTATCGTCGTATTGGGCTCCTTGAAACAACCACACCATCTTTTTCCAGAGCAGCCTGTATTTCTCCTGAGGTTACCTGTGGGTTTTTCTTTGTATCCTGAACAATTCTTCTGGCAGTTGTGGCTGAAATCTTTCTTGGTCTACCTGACCTTGGCTTGGTATCAAGAGATCCCCGAATTTTCCACTTATTAATAAGTGATTGAACAGTACTGACTGGCATTTTCAAGGCTTTGGATATCTTTTTATATCCTTTTCCATCTTTATAAATTTCCATTACCTTATTATGCAGGTCTTTTGACAGTTCTTTTCTGCTCCCCATGGCTCAGTATCTAGCCTGCTCAGTGCATCCACGTGAGAGCTAACAAACTCATTGACTATTTATACACAGACACTAATTGCAATTTAAAAAGCCACAGGTGAGAGAAATTAACCTTTAATTGCCATTTAAACCTGTGTGTGTCACCTTGTTTGTCTGTAACAAGGCCAAACATTCAAGGGTATGTAAACTTTTGATCAGGGCCATTTGGGTGATTTCTGTTATCATTATGATTTAAAAAGGAGCCAAACAACTATGTGATAATAAATAGCTTCATATGATCACTATCCTTAAATAAAAGATTTTTGCATGATCAGTCATATTTTCAAAATCAATGCCAAAATTTCACAATTTCTGCCAGGGTACGCAAACTTTTGAGCACAACTGTGTATATATATATATATATATATATATATATATATATATATATATATATATCGAATCTGACAGCTTACATGTAATGTGTGTATATTTCTACCTTCAGGATATTTGTACAGGTGTGTGATATCTTCTCTCACATCACAGCCCACACTCTTAGTGCTGATCTTCTGTCCAACCTTCTGGTCATTCACGATTTTTCTTGTACTGCCGTCTTTATACTTCAGGAAGAACGCTAGGTCTGCGTTCACCTCCGCAAAAACAAATGCAGCGTCATACTTTAATGTGAGCTCTCCTTCCTTTACTGCCCGTACAGGGACTGGTCCACAACAGAACACACCTGAGAGAATAAATAATTTTTGAGGTGATGCTTTTTGCTTCTTTAAAAGGGTCATAACATGAGACATTGTAATTTCCTTGATCTTTTTAAATAAAAGAGTTAATAACTTTCAGAACTCAAAACTTCGACCCCAGTCCAAAAAGAACCTTCTATTGAAACTAAACTGCAAAACTGTGCGTTACAAACTATACATTTACACTTTGACGATAGCTAATTGCATTTTAATTGGGTTTCTAATTTACTGGATTTCTAATTTGATGTCATATTTAAAATAAAAATGCATTAAAAGAAATCTTCAAGCTGATGCATGTCTGATCCATCTGATTGCAAATTTAAAATATAGCTGCAAGCAGCAATTACGGGGCCAAGCACACCAACGTATGGCATGTATGGAAGTGTCAGTGGACATCACTGATTATGACTTTAAGAAAAGCAGCATAAAAAACATAGGTACAATTGATAAAATACAAGTAATTATAATTTTTGACCAGTAGGTGGAGCAGTAACCAAACTATTCAGACATTATAAGCAAAAATAGGCATTCTTCATATCTCCTGACCACTAGGTGGCACTGTGCTGAAATGCTACAGGCACCCTCAAGTCATGATGGCTATAACATATACCAAGTTTGGTGTTAATACGCCAAAGCTTTGCAAAGATACAGCCTCACGTCCATTTTGGAGTACTCGCCATTCAATTCGTTGAAGAGTTATTCGAGAACAGTTTGGTCTATCAAAAAGCTTTTGATAAATTTTTGTCCGCTGTGTCTCTAGATGATACACAACAAATTTTGTGCAAATCAGACTTATGGTCTAGGAGAAGTTCGAAAAAGTATTTATTTTTTCGGAAAATTCAAAATGGTGGAAAATCTAGTCAGACGGAAATTGAAACCAGAAGTTATGAGCCCAAACATAAGTGCAATTTTGAACAGTTGGTGGCGCTAGAGCATTGGCGTTAGAGACCCCAAATTTGGGTCAGTTATAGTTAAGAGTGTCTTCTATCAGTGTGCCAAATTTCATAACTTTTCCTACGTACGGTTCTATGGGCTGCCATAGATTTCAATGGCGGAAGAATAATAATAAGATGAAGAACAATAACGAATACAATAGGTACCTACGCACTTTCAGTGCTTGGCCCCTAAAAACTATAGAATATTCTATATACCTTCACTTTTCTCCTGTGGTGTCGGGTCACTCGCCTGCCACCCATCAAAACCAGATGAGAGGTCAGGTCGGGTCATCCAACTCTCAACCCAGCAGTGATAGTTCCTACATGAAATAATAAAGATTTTAAATGTTTATTTATGATTAATGATTTTTTTGTAAACAACTACAGGCTCTCAATGCACTAGTAAAACAGCAGCTTCTTACTTACATAACGACAATATCCCTAAATACACAAGCTGACACATACAGTTCCACCAAAGGTATTCAGGCACTTAATGTCTGGATTATTGCATTAAATAACAAAATATCAAACCAAGTGTTGTCTGTTTTAAATAAAGATGGTACAAGCACACGTTTTAAGCAAAACTATTATACAAAAAAAGTGTGTCAGGTATTCATGATAATACTTTTAGGAGCCATTATGTGCTTATTTTTAACCTAATTCTTGAGGTTTCATATTTATAAACTATTTTTACTAGAAGCATGCTGCCTTCACATGCTAGCGGAATTATCCTACTTCACACTACTGGAGTCGTAATTACGAATATGTCACGTTCAAGTGCGATGTTATCAGAGAGAGTAGGAAACTTGGAGGACGCCAGGTTTATTCTTGCATATTTCTTGGGGAACTATTTTGACACTGTAATACGTGTTTGTCAGCTTATCGATGATAATGGAATTTTGGTCAAATACATGCTATTTTCTCTGTGTAAAAAATGTATAATGTGCATCAAATGGTTACTGATATATATAAATATATGTTACAGAAACAGCAAGAGATTAACAAGGTAGCTGTATTTAGAAAAATTAATAAAACCTATCATTCACTGCAGAAAGTGTGCTCTCCTCCGCCATGTTGAAAGTTTATGTCTCCTCCCAACTCGGAAACTCAGGTATCAAAATTATCTCTGAGTTTACCATTCGTGAATTATGACTTGCATTCATGTGCAACTTCCTAGTAGGAAACTCATATATACGATAAAGCTGACAGCACGTGAAGTTAGCATTAATAATAGAATAGAATTTAACATAATTTCACTGACAAATCACTTTCCTCATGTATTAATGTATAAAAAGTTTTTAAAAGAAGTCATTTTTCATACCATATCATATCTCTGCTGACACTCTCTGTTTCACCTCTTTCATTGATGTAACGTTCGATCACAAGGTTGCTGTTTGTATCGTGGGCTGAAAAGTAGTTTGTTACCACCCGGCATGGAATCCCAAGAGCTCGAGACACTGACAACAAACAAAAAAACATGCTTAGTGTGAGTACACAAAGAAAATACTATTTCAACTTTTTAAATAGTTTATAGTAGCTACATTCATCTTTCAATTTAAATGTTAAAAGTTAAATAAGTTATGTATTATTTATAAAGTATTATAACTGTAGTTACAATTATTTATGAGAAGTTATAACATATTATAAGACATATTATGAGACATTATGAATGCATTATAATGCATTATAAATATGGGCTTCATAGAAAGTGTTACCCAATGTTTGACTTTTTTTTTTTTACTTTTGTATTTTTGTACTGTTTTGGGTCACCACTTGACGTCCAGTTAAAAATCTGGATCCTGAAGCAAAACCAGTTGAGAACCACTGATCTACTGTAATACCTTCTACAAGAAAATACATATTTTTTACAGTCTGAATAAATGAGAATCATATAATACCCGTGCAGGCAACAGCTGCAAACACCCAGCACTGGCCGTAGCGCACGGGCAAACAGGAAGTGCTGTTCCACGTCCTCAGAATCTCAACGCTCCCCCTCCAGGACATGGGGCTCATTCCACCTTCAAATGACTCTTTCCAGCAGCCCTCCAGTACGCCAGAATCTCTGTCATTACTGTTTATCTGGATTGGGAATAAAGTAAATGAGTTGCAGGCCCCATTTACACCTGGTATTTAAATCTGTCTCAGGTGATCCGATCACAACAGCACTAATTAAAATCCTTTGAATGACGCTAATGTCTGACTCTTACCATCGCACTGAGAACTCGAGTGACATAAATGACATTTCTACGTCCAGAGCAGTCTTTCCCCGGGTTTCTCTGGTGTTTAGGGTTCATGTCCAGGATTCTCAAACAAGCATCCAGGATGCCTTCCTCAAACTGCAGGACATAACACAAAAGAGATGCATTTGCAAATAACACATTGCTCTACTATCGATATGTAGTGTTTACAACTGTTACAATGAATTACAATTTTATTCAGAAATAAAAATAGGAAAGAAAAAATTATGCTTTTGCTGAAGTGCTCAGATGTTTCTCCTGAGAAAAAGACCCTCACTTGCAATCTCACATGTATCTCACAAGAGATCTCAACAATGTATCAAACTGTGCTCAGATTTACCAGGATACCAAAGTCTGCAATTATAAGTGAGGGATCTAAATACCATAAAAAAATTTTTTCAAATCAACTCATCCCTCATCATCCTTTCAATGGAGGATTTTCCAGAAACTTTCATAGAAATTTTTCTACCCCATTATCTCTAGGGGGCGCTAATTTGGGACACAGATGTTTTGAGGCCTTATTTTGTTATTTTATGTAACATGAATGCAGAAATGATTCTAAACTTTCAAACGATATCTCATATGCCTCACTTATGTATACGGAGACTTTAACGTTTTAAGCGAAAACTTTTTTCGCGATATGGCGCCCCCCTTTGGACCCGCCTGCGGGTAACCCAGCCTCACTGTAACCCAGATTTTTGCTTTTTTTTTTTTTTTTTTTAAGAAAAGGAGGGTTCAGTCAAAATAAATGTTTGTGGTAATTATGCCACAAATGCTGTCGATTGAGCATAACTTGTATTGAACCCAGAATATTCCTTTAAGCATGCCAATTCTTATTATTACAATGCAAAATGCAGAAAAAATAATTACATATTAAGTATCATGAATGCTTAATTGTCATGGAAATAATGTCACAATGCAAAAAATCTTAATGGTACAAAACAGGCTTCAGTTTCTCACCAAACTTTGATTCTATGTTCATTCTTATAAAGCACCCTCATTTGTGTCTTTGCTGCTATGCATTAAGAAGTTGTTTTGAGCTGAGTTGTTACAGGGTGACATCACCATATGCTACTAGATCATTATCTTACACAGGAACACCTGCATTTGTTCTTGCGTATTTATTGGTACCTGTCCAAAATCCCAGGCCAACGGGACGGGATAATCAGCATCGCCCCTGAAGATGATCCCATCCTGAGCCAAAACATACTCCACCAGTTTATCTTCGCTGTCCATGTACACCACATCTCCTGTAAGTCATTTTTATAGGCTGAGTGTGTATGAACCATAACACAGTTTTATCCATCTGTCAAGTTGCAATTAAACAATATTTTCCAATCATGCAGGGAGGAGAACAGGATTTCCATGGGTCTGTGACCTTAAGATGTGGTCCACCCAAACACATGTGCTTGTACTTACTTGGACACCACGGGTTGAACAGCAGTATGAAATCAAACTGGACACAGCCATCTAAAGTTAGGACATATCGGCCAATGGGAGCATCAGGGGCAGGGCAGACAGAAAGGCAAATGGTGTCCCCAGGTGGACTGGTCACTGCAGCACTCCAACACGTGCTGTCGATCTCATCGCTGAGGCTAAACACGGCCCTGGTGCCGTATTGCATTGCAGGCTGAGGGCCTATCAGAGAATCACACTTTATTACAGCGTCAACTCCTAATTAGATGTTGAAATAAGTACATAAAAAAGCAAAGCCTTTAATGAGTCATTGTAAGGGAGAAATATGCCTTGCTGAGTGTATGACTTGTGTGCGAATAGAAAATATGGACATTATTTTGAATTCAGTGAGCAAAACTGGAGATTTTTTTATTTTTATTAAAGCAACTTTAAATAAAGAAATTACTACTTTTCGACAAAGTAATCAGTAAAGTAATCTTATTACAATTGTATAAACTCAATTAGTAATTTGAAGTGGATTATTTTTGACTAATTTACCTAAAACATTTTTTTTTACTGTTATTACAATAACACATATCTTCTTCAGTCTAGAACCAGGGTTTCCAGGGGCCGTGGACAGATGTATAAAACATAAAAGAGTTAGTTTAAAAATATACAAATATTCTTTATATTTCAACATTTATCTCTAGATGATCTATTTAACATTATAGAATGTAATAAAGTAATGTTTGTTAATGTTATTAATGAAAGATATTACAAAGTGTTACAGAGAAATCTAGCTTTTTATATTGGGGTACTGGGTCTGTAAAGGTTGAAAACCACTTATCTAGAACACCCGGCTTTCAGCAAATAGTCATTTAGCGGACACATTTGGGTGAATCTCAGCCAGGTCACTTTTCACCCCAAAATCAAATGAAAGAAAATTTACTAAATTAAGAAGTGTGAAGAGGTCACGTGACGCCATGCAAGGAGGAGACGTGTGAGCGACGAGCTCTGCGCACTTTGCTGAATTTTCGATTATTTTCATGTTATAATCTGGTAAATTTTGAAATACCCAGTTACACATTTGTCCTTTGTTGCAAAACATGGCAAAGAAGTCAATATCCTCAGGCTCTGGAGACATTAAAAGACACTTACGTGTTCAGGATGAAAGCCCCGACAGGCCTACAGACCGCTGACTCGATTTAGATGGCGCGGCGGGAGAGGAGATCCAGCGTCAGTTGTCCAACATGTCGGTGATGTTGACGAAGGTTCTTGCTGACTTGGAGGATCTCGCTGTAATACGTTGATCGATTACGGCGATGGAAATAAAATTCTCTGAGTTAGGTACAAGAGTGACTGATGTTGAAAAACGAATCGATTTTCTGGAATCTTCGGAGAGGGAATTAACCGCTAATCCACCCGCGACCAAAGTTGATCTGGAACATCTCCTTGAAAAGCTTGAAGATCTTGAGAATAGAAACCGCAGGAATAACGTTCGAATTGTTGGAATTCCGGAGCATGAGGAGGGCAGAGATATGGTGAAATTCCTAGACGAGTTTTTCCCGAGTCTGCTCGACATAACAGGCCACAAGCTGGAAATCGAGCGAGCTCATAGAGTCCCAGCTCACGGATCTGCTGAGGGAGACAGGCCCAGATCGATTCTGGACAGATTTCTGAGATCATCCGTTAACGATCTTGTGTTGCACCAGGCGAGGAGCAAAGGGAAGCTTTCTTGGAAGAACCATAATATTTTCTTGTTCCCAGACTTTGCGAGTTCAACAAGAGAGAAACGCGATCGGTTCAAGGAATGTAAGAAACTCTTACATCAGAAAAAGATCTCGTTTGCTCTGATGTTTCCTGCCAAACTGAGAATAGAAACGAAAGACGGTCACAAAGTATTTACATGTCCCAGTCAAGCAATGTCTTTTATTGAATCAATGGATGAGTAAACCATTGGATGTTTCTCATGTGAGTGGGTTTGACTCGCTGTACTTACTCTTGAGGAAGCTGGGCGACATTTTGGGTTTTTTGCGTTGGCTCCACCTAGTGGCTGGAGCTTGTTTTGTGAGTAACACTTTTCCTTGAAGAAACTTTTGCATTGAAGTTCCCGGACAGTTTGAGAGTGGACACTACGGATGACCGCAAAATATCTACATGCTCACACAAAGGATGTCTTTTATAAAGTTGACGGATTGAGTAAGTCATGGTATATATGTTTATACAGCCTCAGAGTGAATTGACTCGACCATCCGGGGAACCGGGATGCCGGTTTTGTTTCTTTTTGTATTGGTTCCGCCTAGCGGCTGGAGCTTGTTCTATTGAATAACACTCCTTTGGAACAGCTGTGGATTAATCTGTTCGTTCTTCGTGCTTATTCCTCCTGCTGGCTGTAGTTTGTTTTTAGTTTATTTTACGAGACATTGGAACAATTACGTCATCCGCTGAACTCATAACAGCTGACTCACTGAACATTCGTTTGTCTGTCTGAGGAATCTGATCGGTTTTATATCAGCTGGAATTTGTTTTGTGGAAGATCACACCTTTGAGACAGTTCTGTGAATGAATGTACACATTCTTTGTGTTCATTCTTCCTATTTGCTGGGTTTATTTGACAAAGTATTTTCTGTTATGTAATTTGTGAGGCAAAATTGAGCAATCCGATGCAAAGTTGTCATGGAGGCTCGTGGGCGTTCATGGACCTTTTGAGTTTAAAGGGAGTGTCGCCGGTTGGCGCTTTTGTGCGCGGGGTTAATGTGCGCGCTTTTCTTTTTTCTGTTTGTTTTGTTCGGGTGTTGATTGTTTCACTAATGGGGAATGTGGTCTGTATAATTTTGTTTTTCATACACAATTTTTTTTTTTTTATTATATCAATATGTCAAGTGTTAATATGAGTGTACTATCTCTCTCCACATGGAAAGTAAATGGGTTGGGGCACCCCATAAAAAGAAGGAAGGTATTACTTTTCTTAAATGTAAGAAATATGATATAGTGTTTCTTCAAGAAACACATCTCTACCTGCAGGAAGCTGAAAAATTTGGGAAGATATGGGGTGGACATGTTTTTTTTAGTGCTGGCTCAATTAAGAGCAAGGGAATCATTATATTGATTAATAAACATCCACAATTCAAATGTCTCAAACAGACTAAAGATAAATTAGGAAGAGTCATTATTGTGCATTGTGTTGAAATTCAAGGGCAAAGGTTGATTTTGGCTAATATTTACGCACCTAACGCTGATGATCAAGGCTTTTTTATAGATCTTGAAGGGATGTTGCAAACTGCTGGCACCCCTCATGATATAATATTGGGAGGAGACTTTAATCTTTTGATGGACTCAGTCCTTGATCATGTGATTTTTTTCGTTTTTTATTTTTAATAAATTTGCAAAGATTTCAAACAAACTTCTTTCACATTGTCATTATGGGGTATTGTTTGTAGAATTTTGAGGAAAATAAGGAATTTAATCCATTTTGGATTAATTTCAGATTATTTTGCTTTGGATAGGGGAACTCGGCAGGGTTGCCCTCTTTCCCCTTTATTGTTCTGTCTTGCCCTGGAACCATTAGCAGCCGCGATAAGAAAGGAGGATGATTTTCCAGGGGTGGTGGCGGGAGGTGTGGCGCATAAACTTCTGCTTTACGCAGATGATATTTTATTATTTGTCACTGAACCTACTAGATCTATGCCTTGCCTCAACAGAATTATTAATTCCTTTTCTAAGTTCTCAGGATACAAAGTTAATTGGTCTAAATCCGAAGCTTTGGCTCTACAGCATACTGTCCAGTAACGGCTTTCCAGCCGGGCGCCTTCCAGTGGCCCAAACAGGGCATTAAGTATTTGGGGATTTTATTCCCAGCAAATTTGTCTGATTTAGTTAGTTAATTTTGACCCTTTAATAAAAAGGTTTTCGAGCGATGTGGGCAGGTGGGCTTCATTACATTTATCGATGATTGGGAAGGTTAATGTTATTAAAATGAATTGTATTCCAAAATGTAACTACCTGCTACAGTTCCTACCTGTAGATGTCCCCCTCTCTTATTTCAAGCAATTCGATAGCATAGCGAAGTCCTTCATTTGGAATGGTAAATGTCCCAGATTGCATTTTAATAAGTTACAGTACATAGGCCGATTGACAAAGGTGGGCTAGGACTACCCAAGATTTTGTTTTATTACTATGTGTTCAGTCTCAGACATTTGGCTCATTGGTCACTTCCACCTGAGAGAGCCCCTCCCTGGTTTGTTATTGAACAGACAGTTCTTGTCCCTATTTCGCCGTTACAAAGCATCTCTATCAAACTAATTGGAAAAGTTACACCCCGTTATTTCGCATTTACACTCGGTATGGACTAAAGTGTCCAGATTGTTTAAATTGGACACGTATTTAAATGTTGCCTCGAGCATATGGCAGAACCCAAGATTGTGTATTGGCAAGTCCCCTTTCTGCTGGCCAGAGTGGATTTTGAGGGGGGTTGCTACACTCGGTGACCTATATGAAAGTGGTGTGTTGAGATCGTTTGAAAACTTGGTCCAACATTTTGGGATCCCCAGACCTCAGTTTTATAGGTATTTACAATTGCGCCACCTGCTTTGTACTATTTTTGGGAGTAGCACACACCCCCCTGAGGAGGCAGATGCTTTGGGAGAGGTGATTGTGGCTTTTGAAAAAGGTCATGAGGCATCAGTGTACTACTCCCTGTTAATTCAGAGTATGGGGGATGGAGTTTTAACTTCTATTGAGAAATTATGGGAGAAAGATTTGAAATTGGTATTGGAGGAGGGAGTGTGGACTAAGATTCTGAAAAATGTCAAGTCTGTATCTAGAGATGCAAGGGTTCGCTTTTATGTAATTTAAGATTTTACAAAGATTTTATTGGACCCCCTCTAGATTATACAGGCTTGGTCTTAAAGACACACCCACATGCTGGCAATGCCAATCAGAAGTTGGAGACATAGCCCATGTTTTTTGGGGATGCGTTAAGATCCAAGATTTTTGGTTAAAGATTCAGAATTATTTGCGTGACATTCTGGACACTCAAATTTTACTTTGCCCCAGACTTTGCATTTTGGGCGATGGGGAAGTTATAAATTCGGGTGACAAATATATAAAAATTGGGTTCTGACTAGCGTGATGATCGGTAGACAAATTATTTTAAGGGGATGGAAGTCAAATGGAGCGCCACCATTTCCAGAGTGGTGTGCGGAGATGGGGAGGGTGGCGGCTTATGAGAGGATGATAGATGGAAGGCTGGGGCGGGAGGACTTATTTTTCAGGAAGTGGGGTAGGTATTTGGCAGTTTTGGAGGATGAGGAGGGAGATGTTTAGTTTAATTATGTATGTTTATTATATATTTTATTTTATATTTATTTTTATTATTTATTTTATTCGTTGTGTGTGTGTATTATTTTATGTGACCACAGGGGTTTTCTTTGGGGTAGGGTGGGGTTGGTGTTTGGGGAGGGATATTAATGAGTGTTAAAAGTTAAATGTTGATTCGGTGTATATATGTTGTGTTTTTCTCTGTTGTGCTTTCTTTTTGAATCAATAAAAATGTTAATTACAAAAGAAATGTGAAGAAAATATATATTTTGCATAACAAAAATGAAGACCTTAAGATTATTTCCCCCAAATTCACTTTATTGTAATGCATACAGACATTTTAATTCTAAATGTCTCAATGGTGAATCTCATTAGATTGTCATTACTGTATTACAGTAAAATAAAATAACTATACACTATTTTTATTTGAATCAGCATACATTAAAGGTTGTAAAAGTGCTAGCAGAATATATATATATATATATACAGTATATAAGAGCTGTCAAAATTAATGGGTTAACGAATGCGATTAAAAAAGTTACCACACTAATTTTTCTTAATCACGATTAACACATTTACCATAAATAAAGCGTAAACCAGCATAAACACTTGTTGGAAGAGCCTTGTGATGTGTCTGCCCGGAGTTATTACACTGATGCACACACCACAACACACGCAGTGATTCAGTGTCATGATTCAGAGATCAGCAGTTACAGAAACACTCAAACCAGCCAATCTGGCACCAACAATCATGCCACGGTCCAAATCATTGAGATCACATTTTTTCCCCATTCTGATTGTTGATGTGAACATTAACTGAAGCTCCTGACCCATATCTGCATGATTTTATGCACTGCACTGCTGCCACACGATTGGCTGAGTAGATAATCACATGGATGATTGTTGGTGCCAGACGGGCTGGTTTGAGTATTTCTGTAACTGCTGATCTCCTGGGATTTTCACACACAACAGTCTCTAGAATTTACTCTGGTGACAAAAACAAAAAAACATCCAGTGAGCGGCAGTTATGCATATGGAAACGTCTTGTTGATGAGAGAGATCAACAGAGAATGGCCAGACTGGTTTGAACTGACAAAGTCTACGGTAACTCAGATAACCGCTCTGTACAATTGTGCTGAGAAGAATATCATCTCTGAATGCTATTCTGAGATGCGGGTTGGCGCTGTTTTGGTGGCACGAGGGTGACATACACAATATTAGGCTGCACACGTAATAATTTGCACTTGGTGTAAATAGGCCCTAAGAGTGTCACAAATTACACATTATTCCAGATATAACACATAGAACATGAGAACATCTCAGTAAATACAAGCCAAATGTTTGCACAAAAATTTCCCTCTGCTTTTATTCTAAACTATTCCGGAATGTGTCCACTGTTCAGTCTGTGAATCTCCGGGACTGTCAGATCTCATTGAGTCATTGACCCTGCTATCAAAGGTCAAGGAACACACTGGAATTCTGTGCACTCAGACTTGGAAGCATTCCAGAGAGCCACTCCTTTCGACTTGCTCCAGAGCTATGAAATATGTACTACTAGATGTACTTACAAAAAAGGAAAAGATTACATTTCCCATTATTATAACATCATAAATCAAACAAAAGTGTCAGTTCCACTGCATGAATGTGTGTTTTCTTGAACGATGCTATGCGGTTGCTTACTACCTCAAATCAGAAGAATCCAACCTTTAAGTTTCTTTTAAATTCTGGTCTCTACATATGGCTCAATATGTTTTTGTATCTAAATAGTTTTTGGCAACACTACTAAAAACTTTCAAGGGCTCAACATCTGTGATCTAACTTCATAAATTCCATTAAACAAGCCAAAAGTCTTGGTCTTGTTGTCTTGACAGTGGTGTTATCTGAGACTGAGCAGACACTTTCCTATCTGATTATTCATACAAGCAAACTCACAGAAAGTAAACAGTGGCTCATTTTTTAGAGAACTGCCTAAGGTAAAAGCATATAGTAAAGTCTGTAGCTATTTGGGGCTTACAGCAGTAGTTATCAGAGCACAAAAGAGACGTTTGTATTTGATAACTTACAGAAATCATATTTCACTTTATGATTCTTTTAAAAATCTTTCAAACTGTGGTATTAGGGCAACAAAATGTCACATCCCTGAGTGTGAGAGCTTTCATTTGATATATATGACTTGTCCATTTATGTGCTATGTAAAGGACTTTTATTTTTATATAAATATTTCTACCCCATTACCTCTGGGAGGGTGGGGGGGGGTGGGGTGGGGGGGGGGGTATATAAGGCACAAAGCCGCTACAACATGAGCCGTCATCTTGATTGTTTTGGATTGAACGGATCACTGACTGCATCACATGACAACAAATACATCATCATTTTCAGCCATCTCCGTTTTCCCCGTCCACACTACAACGCGATGACGGCATTTTCAAATGTATCCACTTGGGACAGCATTTTCGAAAAGCTCAATTTTTCCTGTCAAAAACACCCTCTCTGTGTGGATGGAAGGTTTAATAGTAGAGGAAAAGATGTGTTTTCAAA
Source organism: Myxocyprinus asiaticus (assembly GCF_019703515.2). Taxonomy (NCBI): domain Eukaryota; kingdom Metazoa; phylum Chordata; class Actinopteri; order Cypriniformes; family Catostomidae; genus Myxocyprinus; species Myxocyprinus asiaticus. Next base: position 50,758,846 of record NC_059352.1, on the reverse strand, counting down.
CTAAAATGTATTGGTGTGGACAAAGTTAAAAAATGCTTACATTTTCTTTTTATTTAATAATTCTTCTATGATGATTCCACAACGCGATCCGCTCTGAACAGCTGGAAGCCCGGCAGATGTAGCATGCTGTCCGGGATGGCTTCATTCAGCCAGGTTTCCATGAAACACAGAGCAGCGGAGTTAGAAAGCGATGATGACTAATGTGTTTTGCGTCATTATCTGGTAATTTATTTCTAAATAGAAAAAAATACATATTTATTAATCATAAATAATAGTCAAATATTGAATTGTTTTAGCCTCATGCAACCCTGCGGCCTCATGCGAGGACTCGTTATTTTGGATTAACTATACGCAACGGATCATTTAAATTCATTTAAACACATTGCATACTGTTCATTTAAGGGTTAAACTTCTAGAGACACGTGACCAAACACCATAGCATCGATTTCTGTGAACTGCTTCTATGGGCGCAGTGCCAACAAAAATGCCCCTGGTACGAAACCTATTCACATTTGTTCCCTGAAACCTGTTTGGTAGTAAAGAGTCGTGTCTCTAGTTTCGTTTGATATGCTGCTTTAAATATTTCGTTCATTTTTCGCGCTTTGGCGCGCTGATAAAAGTACTCGGATGAGTGCTGTGGAGCGGTTTTCTGACAGACGATCCAAAAACTTTTCACAGTAACAAATCTGTGGGTGATTTCGCTTCATTTTAATATAAAATGTGTTATATTTTTGTTTGTTAACACTGTACAATACCATTAGTAAATGCATTCCTATTTACTGTGCATTTTCATATTGAGAATCAATGGGTTCATCCAAAAGCTGGAAAATGTGTCTTTCAGAGGCTTTATATGGAGTTAGGATGAAAATAAGGTGCATTTCTAAACTGTTCTGAGACCAGTGCAGAGAGACAGTACACTGGAGGTTAAGTCATTCACTAAATAGGGAGCAAGGGAGCATCCTATAGCTCTCTATGCAGTTAAGTGCATTCACTCCTAAAATCTGATCAAAAGTTCAGTTTCAGGCTGCAGATGATGTTTGGATCACTCAACATGTTTGGCAGACATGGGACAATGATAATCAGTACATAGATTCAGAATTTTATAATGCTACATTTTATTTTAACACGATTGGCAGTGATTTGATGATGCTGGACATTACTTTAAATCAGAATTACTGTATGTATTCATCTTTCCAGAAAATCAGCTGTAATGTCTATAACATCTCAAAAACATGAATAACCAACCCTCCTGGACATATAGTAACTAGGAAAATATTTGATGAACAAAATCTGACTTTCTATAGCTTGGTATTTCTTAAAATTTCACAACTTAGTCCTGCTGTCCACATATGAGTACATCAATGTTTAGGAAAACTATTTGCACTAGTTTTATGTTTTTGTTTTTATTTTGCTTGTTTATTAGGTGCTACTAATTACAAATCAAAAAATGAAATGGAAAATGCACACAGAAGTCATGCAGCGGGGTTAAAGGAGATTTAATTTTTCTGTCTTTTTCAGGTAAGATTAAAGAAAGTGATATTATCCATTTTGATAATTTGATGATTGATAAACCCCATCCCTCCAAAGACATGAATGCTCTAAATAACAAGGAGGTGAAAAGCGTTTCTGATTGGCTAAATAATAGCATCCTGCATCCTTTTTATGCTGTTTACAAAATATAATGCTGTCAGAGAGAGGTGAGATTACTCACGACACTTATTTCACTGATATCTATCAGTCGGGTAATAGCAACATTTTCTGTGTGCTTTTAATTTCAAGCATTTCAAACTTATTTACTTTCTTCCTATCTTACCTGTACTTTGTAATGCACCTTTAATTGAGCTATTGGCCTAATAAATTACCAGATAATGACGCAAAACACATTAGTCATCATCGCTTTCTAACTCCGCTGCTCTGTGTTTCATGGAAACCTGGCTGAATGAAGCCATCCCGGACAGCATGCTACATCTGCCGGGCTTCCGGCTGTTCAGAGCGGATCGCGTTGTGGAATCATCAGGGAAAACGAGAGATGGTGGAAAATGCTTTTACATCAACGAAGGTTGGTGTACAGATGTAACAGCGTTGAAGAAGATGTGCTGTCCTAATTTATAAGTGCTCTTCATCAACTTTAAGCCTTTCTACTCGCCACGGGAGTTTTCCTCGTTTATTCTGGTGAGTGTTTATATTCCTCCACAAGCGTGTGTGAGTGCAGCTCTGCAACAGCTGGCTGATCAGATCACAGACACAGAACAACAATACCCTGACTCACTTATCATTATTCTGGGAGATTTTAATAAAGCTAACCTCACCAGTGAACTGCCAAAATACTAGCAACACATCACATGCCCCACCAGAGACAGAAATATACTGGACCACTGCTACACCACTGTAAAGGATGCATATCGCTCTGTCCTACATGCAGCTTTAGGACTCTCTGATCACTGTCTGGTTCGTCTTCTCCCGACCTACAAGCAGAAAATAAAATCAACTAAGCCTGTAGTAAGGACTGTAAAGAGATGGACCAATGAAGCAGAGCTGAAACTACAAGCCTGCTTTGACTGCACTGATTGGAGTGTTTTTGAAGCTGCAGCCACAGACCTGGACATCATATATCAGCTTCTGTGAGGATATGTGCATCCCTACTAGGACATTTTTATCATTCAATAAAGATAAACCATGGTTTACAGGAAAACTCAGGCAGCTTCGTCATAAAAAGAGGATGCTTACAGAAGTGGGGATAAAATATTGTACAACCAGGCCAGAAACACACTGACTAAGGAAATTATGTGTGGCTAAAAGAAGCTACTCTGAAAAGCTGAAAAAACAGTTTTCAGCCAACAATCCTGCATTTATGTGGAACAGTCTGAAAAGCATAACCAAGTATAAGATACCTCCCCCTCATTCTGTAGAGAATCAATAAATGGCTGATGAATTGAATGTGTTTTATTGCAGGTTTGAAAAGCCCAGTCTCACAGCCATTTCCCACTCTGATCTTCACTTCACACTCCCCCTCCTGCTACTCAACCTGCACTTATGGTATGTGAGGAGGATATGTGCCGGGTCTTCCAGAAACAAAAGACTAGAAAAGATTCAGGCCCAGAAGGTGTCTCACATGCCTGTCTGAAAGTCTGCGCTGACCAACTGGCCCCCATCTTCACACAGATCCTCAATAGATCACTGGAGCATTGTGAAGTCCCCGAAAAACCCAAAATCACAGGACTTAATGACTACAGAATTGTCACTCTCACATCTGTGGTCATGAAGCCATTTGAGAGACTGGTTTTGGCCTACCTGAAGGACATCACTGGACCCCTGCTAGACCCCCTTCTATTTGCTTACCAAGCAAACAGGTCTGTGGATGATGCTGTCAACATGGGACTGCATTATATCCTGCAACACCTCGACAGACCTGGGACTTATTCAAGGATACAATTTGTGGACTTCAGTTCAGCCTTCAATATCATCATGCCTGATCTTCTCTCAACCAAACTGACCCAGCTCTCCATGCCAACCACAATCTGTTGGTGGATCAACAGCTTTCTAACAGATAGGCAGCAGCTAGTAAGACTGGGGAAAATCACATCCGGGACCCTCACTATTAGCACTGGTGCTCCTCAGGGATGCATTCTCTCTCCACTGCTCTTCTCCCTGGCCTCATTCGCGATGGTGATGAGTCTGCATACAGATGGGAGGTTGAACAGCTGGCTGTCTGGTGCGGTCACAACAACCTTGAACTGAATAAGTTTAAAACAGTGGAGATGATAGTGGACTTCAGGAGAAATTCCCCCGCACTCCCCCCCCCACCCCCACCACCATCCTGAACAGCACTGTGGCAGCAGTGGAGACATTCAGGTTCCTGGGCTCTACCATCTATCAGGACCTGAAGTGGGACACCCACATAGACCTCATTGTGAAGAAGGCTCAGCAGAGGTTGTACTTCCTTTGCCAGCTGAGGAAGTTCAACCTGCCACTGGAGCTGATGACTCAGTCATACTCAGCCATCATTCAGTCTGTCCTGTGTACATCTATAACTGTCTGGTTTGGTTCAGCCACCAAATCAGACAGAAGGAAACTACAACATGCAGTCAGGACTGCTGAGATGAATATTGAATGTTCCATTTATATAGCGCTTTTTCTGACACTACACTCAAAGCGCTTTACACAGTGAACAGGGGACTCTCCTCAACCACCACCAGTGTGCAGCATCCACCTGGATGATGCGACGGCAGCCATAGTGCACCAGTACGCTCACAACACACCAGCTATTGGTGAAGAGGAGAGATAGATTTACAGAGACAATTAATGGATGGGGATTATTAGGAGGCCATGATTGGCCAATGGGGGGAATTTGGACAGGACAACGGGGTTACATCCCTACTCTTTACGAAAAGTGCCCTGGGACTTTTAATGACCACAGAGAGTCAGGAACTCGGTTTAACATCTCATCTGAAGTATGGTGCTTTTATACAGTATAGTGTCCCTATCACTATACTGGGGCATTAGGACCCACACTTAGCAACCTTAGTTTTCCCCAGGAGGTCCCCCATCCAGGTACTGGTCAGGCTCAACCCTGCTTAGCTTCAGTGGGCAACCGGTCTTGAGCTACAGGGTGATATGTCTGCTATTGGTGCCGCCCTGCCAACCCTCCAGAGTAAGGAAAGTGCAGGTAGAATCACTCTTGACCCCACACACCCTGCCCACTACCTTCTTGAACTGTTGCCCTTTGGCCGGCGCAACAGAGCACTCAGCGCCAGGACAGCCAGGCACAAGAACAGTTTTTACCCTCAGGCCATTTACCACATGAACAATTAAACTGCCTTCAGGACTCCCATAGTGCAATAATGTATAAATATGTCATGTACATATGTAAATTCACTCATATTTAATTAAATAACTGTACATATCCTTACCTTGTACATATATCATGTACATATGCCATTCTGTTATATGTCCTGTTTTTTGTATGTCTATTTATACTCTTACCTTGTTTTATATTCTGTGTCTCACTGTAATGTTCTGTGTGCACTTGCTTGTTTCTCTAATCACCCAAAAAAAAAAAAAATGTATTGTCTACGTGAGGACACTTGACAATAAAGCTCATTCTAATTCTGATTCTGATTAGCACACAGCATTACCGGTCTCTGCTATGATTTGAAGTTGACTGACTCCCGGCAGGTAAGAACCAGAGTTGAGATACAGATTAATGGTGAAGGGCTGTCCTCTCCTCACGATCAGTCGATCGGTGCCGTTCAGCTCTGTGTGGTGGTCAGTGTTATTGAACTGACATGCCAGATCCCAGGTGCCAATATCTAAAGCTGTGAGAAGAACAGAAAATAAAGATTATTTTGTGTCACAGACAGAGTACCACTGCTGAACAGAATGAGAAAGAATGGACCCTATTTACTTTACTAATAATAAACATTACTGGTCTTTTCCTGGTTCACTCTATAGGACAACTGATATATATCGATAACTTATAAACCTACCGTAGGATCTGAGGTTGTTAATTGATGGAATATGCTTCTGTTGAAGGCATTAGTCCATATTATTTCAACTTCATTAAAAAAAATTATGTTTAATAGGGACCTGGGTAGATCAGCGAGTATTGACGCTGACTACCACCCCTGGAGTCACGAGTTTATATCCAGGGCATGCTGAGTGACTCCATCCAGGTCTCCTAAATGAACAAATTGGTCCGGTTGCAAGGGAGGGTAGAGTCACATGGGATAACCTCCTCATGGTCACTATAATGTGGTTCTCCCTCTTGGTGTGGCGCGCGATGAGTTGTGCATGGATGCCGCGGAGAATAGTGTGGGCCTCCACATGCGCTGTCTCCATGGTAATGCACTCAACAAGCTACGTGATAAGATGCGCGGATTGACGTCTCAGACACGGAGGCAACTGAGATTCATCCTCCGCCACCCAGATTGAGGCGAGTCGCTACGACACCACGAGGACTTATTGGGAAGCGCATTGGGAATTGGGCATTCCAATTGGGAAGAAAAGGGGAGATAATAAAAAAAATATTCCTGGTGAAGAACTGCACTACCCATGATCCTGAAGAGAAATATCCACCTATCAGAAATTCATGGCGAACAAAGCACACCAAAAGTGCTCTGCAGCAACACGTTATGAATGACGCAATCAAGCCGCTCTCCTTACACTCTCGAACTACTTATATATTTGTATATATCTGAATAATTTGCAATAGTATAAAAGTATATTGTTTATATGCTTATAATCAACACCTTTAAATAAATAGTTTTATTTCTTTCCATTATTTTTTATTTATGACATTCACAAAGCTTCATGGGATTGTAGTTCATTCCCTCATGAAAGACGGTAAGTACACAATCTTGTTTTGTCGTTGCCCTTCACTTTTGCTTGTTTATTATCATGTTTCACTCTGAAATTAATTACATTATGGAAGAAATTGTTTTATGCTGACTTCACCATGTCTTAATGAATTATTCTTGTACACTTCCTTACAAATAGATACTGTGTTGGTACTAAGTTGCCCAATTTGCATACTAACAAAACTTTTGAACAGGGTCATTTTAACAAATCAGCCGAAAAGTTTCTAAGACAACAAACGGGTTTGTACTTAGCAGCTAAGGTTAACAGTCTGAATCAGTCATTTTCATATAGTGAATCAGCCATCAGTGAGTTCACAAGTGACTACCGGATTACTGGACATTTATAACATGCGTTTGTACTGTTGAATTACTGCTTATTTGGAACATTTTCATTTTGCCGTGTTTTTTATTGTAAGTAACACATTGTAAATGATTGTAAGAGAGCCTATTTTGAACCTGGGAGCACATGCATTTCAAAATAAGAGTCCTTGTGTATTTTGGGCTTTATGTGTCAAAGCTTGTTTTTATTTTATTTATTTTTTTCTTCCTGGTTGTTATTGGTTTTTGGAAGCACAATAACTGCTTCTGATATAAATACAGTGTGTGTGTGTGTGTGATATATATATATATATATATATATATATATATATATATATATATATATATATATATATATTATCTCTTAACAAGGCCACATGTCAAGATCTGGGTAGATGGTAAGCGAACAATCAGTTCTCGTAGTCAATGTGTTGAATGGAGGAGAAATGGGCAGGAGTAAATACCTGAGTGAATTTGACAAGGGCCAAGTTATTATGGACAGACGACTGGGTCAGAGCATCTCTGTAATTCTGTAATTTAGAAACTAAAAATAGCCATTTGTCTCCTAAATGTTTCAGTTTAATGGCTCATTTTTTTTGGTCTGGAGTAGGGGTGCCCCCCATCCCGTAAATATGGGATCATCCCGTTTTTAAAGACGAAATGATGCATCCCGTATCGAATCAATATGGGACGCGATTTGTCCTGTATTTAAGCTGGTCAGATGTCGTTAGGGTGAAATCATTCCAGATTGCTAGTTTAATGTCGATATAAGTTGGAAATTTTGCATACGGTGGGTAAGGGACTGTCTGAAAAGTCCACACATTGTGCTAAAACGTGCTAATACTGTGGAGGGTGTGGTAAGGGTCTGTCAGAAAAGTCAGCACGTGCTAAAACTGTGGATTTTTGTTCTATATACATTTTCAAAAAGATGTACAAAATATACAGATGAAGTCATAAAGACAAAAAGAACAGGTGAAGGAAAAAATAATGATAATATATATATATATATATAAAAACTTATAAACCAACCAAAATGTACTGTGTACATAAATAAGATAAAGAAGATAAATAATCGAAAAAATAAAAATTAATATATATTTTTTTATAAATCATGGGTCAGGAATGTTCTCATTTTAGCATATAAGAAAGGATATAACATTTTTATTATTAATAACTCAGTGCATTTGTTGCTAAAACAGTGGAGGATGTGGTAAGGGGACGTGATATGTTTGAACTTGCTGACCAACATATCTGTACATACCATTCATACCATTAAAAACAAGAGAAAGCATGTCCTGTTTGGCCTCATGACATTTAATCAAGGCAGGTGGTGTTTGCCTGAGATTTTGGGTTTATGGTTGGGATTAAGAAGAAAACACCCTGGAAACAAAGACTTACACATCCAAGCAACTTACTTTCACAGCTGTTCTCCAGATAAACTCGTCAGAATAAGTGTTTGGTTACACTGATAGTCACCAAAAGAGAACACAATTAAATAAACACAACAAATAAGTTCAGAAAATGCTGAAAAAGCATCTTTATACAAAAGTTTTAGTCTAATGTGACTGTATGGTGTTGCACAATACACATAGTGATGTAAAGTATCAACAGCATTAATCTCACTATTTTTAAAAGTTTCTCTACTTTCTTAAATTACAACACAAATATTTATTTTTAGTTACAGAGTTCAAAGCTGCATAACTTGAATGGCTGTTACAATAGGAGTGCCTTGTAAATAATAATAATAATGAAAAAATCTAAAGAATGCATGGCACATGTGAAGCATGTGGTTTATGTTGAACAGATGCACCTTTGAAGGGCAGTTTACTGAGAAACGTTATCTGTCACTAATTACTCTCAGTACATCAGTTTGATGTGCAAACTATCATTGTTCCTCACACGATGCTATCTTATGACATCTAAACACTTTTACTATAGCACATTATTTATTTTACCGTTCGCATTACATAATCAACTACATTTACAAGCTTGTTCATGAGTGATTAAATAGTGTTGCACTTGTGATGTTAAGTGTTGATGTATTTGTGTTTTTCATCTCACATTTGCTTTTTCTGACACTATCGGTTAGGTTTAGGTTTAAGGTTTAGGGTAGGGAGGACAGTTTTGTTGATTTAAAACTCGATAGATCTGTTTGGAAGAACATTTAACTCACTTTTAGCGCCACACAGTGGACGTTTCACCTCGGAAATCCAGTGATACGTATAATGAACCACTTAAAAAACATTTTTGCAAACGTCTCACCACAGTTACGTAATTTTCATGAGATCAGGCAGGAACTATTGTTGCATGGAAAAAACTGCATGAAGATTCTTCAACATGTCTTTTTAAAATTTGTGTTCTGCTGTAAAATGTATAGAATACTGGTTTGGAACGGCATGAGTGTAAGTAAATAATGACAAAATAAAAATTTTTGGGTGAACTATTCCTCTAAAGGATGATGTTTAAACCACAGATATTTGTAGAGAACCATGGGAATGCAGATACACATTTTCGTTTTAGTATGTTGTAAGCTAACCACCCTGCGGTGAGATAATTACTCTCAGGCCAGTGTGTGTGTGTGTTGTCCTGCATATTTGTGGGGTACGTGCGCAGCGGGGTGTCCTCTGTTTTCTATCAGTCTACTCGCTCATGTAATCTTTAACAACTCTTTCGTCCAAAGTCTGAAAGAGATGTCGTCTGAGTCAAACGATTTTATAGGTGTTTCTTCGGGCACTTTCAGGTCCCAGGGTTTGATTTTTATTTATTTATTTTTTTTTTTTTTACTAATAGAATATAACTTTTTGTTATATGAAGGCCACATTAAAACTATCTTTCTTCACAGGCTTTCGTCATTTATTTGTGGTACTTTTCGAATTACTTATATATACATTTCCATTTAATCATTTAGCAGACGTTTTTATCCAAAGCGACTTACAAATGAGGTGAACAAATAGAAGCGGTTCATCCTAATGGAGACAGTAGGAAGCAATGTGCTGTGATCCAAGTTACAAAAATTAGTTAGAGAAGTAAACATAGCGAGGAAGGTGAAAGACAAGAGGATGTATAGATTTTAATGTTTTAGCCTTGTCCCAGACCCTGACTTTCAATATGAAGCTATGAAAACCCATTATAAAAATACTAATTATTACATGTTCAACACTTGTGTTGTGTTTGTTTATGCTAACACCTTTTGTGTCTCCAGTCAAAAATGACCGGCCCACTAAGATTGTTTATAAATCTCTAATTTTGCATATATTATCCAAAATATTGTATAACACCTTTTTATCAACTTCTTTTTTTAGTAATTATGACAGGTTTTGTACATCTTTTTTTTAAATATTTTTTTTTATTGATAGAAGGATTCATTGAACTGAGCTCATACTGGGCTAGTGGAGGGCACCCCCTGCAAATTAAAAAAATAAATAATAATAATTACGTAATAAATTAATAACCACTTGCTTGATCTAAACAAAATAGGTGTCATTTTAAGGCTTTGAATCTGGCCTTTCTATGCATATAGCTGATCCTACCAATTCTTTAATTTGCTGACAAATCAGAACTGTTTCGTTTTCATCATTTGCAGATTTGTCATCACAACAATTATGTTCAGAGTTGGTAAAACGATAAAACAGATGAGATAGTCATGTGTTATATATCATTGGAAAGGTCTCTATTTGTAGAATACAATGAGCAAACTTGTTTCACACAGAGGCCAAACTGCAGTGAGTTTTAGTGTTTGAAATTTGCGCAGACACACACAGAAATAATAAACAAGAGTGTCTTTTTGTCACGTTTTTCCTTTCTGTAACATACATATAACATTTACAATGACATGTCGTAACTTACAGCAGACTATCCCGATTCAGACGAGCCCAGATAAAACATAATATGATGAGTAGATCTTGAAATATTCCTCAAATAGCATACATGGAAAGATGATGCACAAAAGGGCGCTCAACACACGTTGTGTGTGTGTGTGTGTGTGTGTGTGTGTGCGTGTGTGTGCGCATATGTCAGAGGACTTTGTGTGTGCATCCACATATGTGCTTATCTAAAGGATTGGGATGCTCCTGATCACTTAATATTGCTGTATTTTGTAGTCTAATCCATTCATTAACAATGGCCGGTCATTTCTGACCGGGAACCAAAGTGAAATAAAACCAATAAAATGATCAAAGTTTTTGTGTGTTTTCAGATACTGTATGTGAACAAAGTAAAGGAATTTTATTCCAATTGGATAAAAAAAAGAAAAAGAAATTAAAAAAAAGTTGTCTGGGTCAAAATGACCGGAACACAACATAAGGGTTTAAATAAACATAAACCATTATGTACAGTATATATTTATGTATAATAATAACAATAATAATAATAATTTATATATATATATATATATTTATTTATATTTATATTTACATATATATTATTACAGTATTAATTAATCTTTGTTAATATTTGTTAATAAAAATACAATTGTTCATTGTTAGTTCATAGTACATTAATAAATGTTACCTTATTTTAAAGTGTTACAACCATTTCAATATTTATAGTTTGAAAATGTTGCAACCTCAAACAAATATCTGTATTGTGCCCCTGTGTGGGTGTGTGTTTGCTCATGTGTGTCTCATTCTTGGCTCACACACTCCATTCGGATGTTTAACTTCCATTCGGATATGTTGACATTCTGAGTGTACTTAAACCACGCTGTCTGCCAGTATAAACTAAGATGGGTATTCTGGACCAGTCCAGGTCACACATGCTAATGAATGAGTGATTGAACGAGAACAATAACAAACTGACAAACAAACATGTGAATGCTACTTTCATAGAAAGGTGAGGGAAAATAACAGGTCTTTGAGTGGTCAGGTGACTGCCGTACTATTTTAATCATTATGACCCTTTATAAATATTTTAGTTGAGGATATGATACAGCTGTATACTTTTATTGAGAGACACTTCAAAGCAACAGCAACATTGCAGTAAAAGTGTAAAACAGAATAGTTCTTTTCAGCAGAGTTCATAACACGCTAAATCAATTTATACAGGAGACATAACACCTGACTTGGAGCTGCACTCCTTAAACTACACCAAAACATACATACCAGAGATGCCAAACTTAATGTCACCTACATTGTCTACACTGTGGGCAGAGAGGTTTGTCATTAAACAACCATATAAATCTCCAAAGTAGATAAAACAGCGCAATTTAGCATTTACATCCAAACATTGTATGGAAAGACCATATGTTACTGTATGTATTGTTAATGCTCTGACAAGTATAAAGCATTTGTATCTCATGCCAGATAATGTTATAGTTCCATCATTTAAATATATCTAAATGTATACATACATACAGTATATATATATATAATATATGTGTGTGTGTGTGTGTGTGTGTGTGTGTGTATATATATATATATATATATATATATATATATATACATATAAATACACACACACACACACACACACACACATATTATATATATATATATATATATATATATATATATATATATATAATTTTTCTTATTTTAATAGTTTTTTTTAAGATTTATTTTATTACTTTTTATTCTTATTTCTTATTCTTAATTGGTTTTAAAATTTATTTTATCTTGTATTTTCTTTATCATTTTTACATAAAGCACTTTAAATGGCCATTGTGTATGAAATTGTGTTTGCTATATAAAAAAATTAAATGAATGAATGGAAAGGAACTGTAATAAGTACTTTTATATAAATATAGATTAGGTAAGACACAAAATAGATGTTCATTGAATTTGTGTATTACACAACAGACAATTAAACAGATCTCTATTGAACAAAATGAATTAATTAACAGCATATAAAAGGTAAAAATTACATTAGTTTTTGTAGCACAAAGTAGTCGTTTTTAGCAACTCATAATAATATTTTGATTAAATAAAACCAATTTATTTATATGTTTCCACAAGCTTGTTTTTTTACTGTAACAGTTGTTACAGTGTGAAACTATATGAAATATACGCTTAGCATTCATTTGCCTGTGAAAGAAAGTTAAAAAGCTCTATTTATTATTCGCTTATAAGACACCGTTATAACAACATGCACTGCTAATATAATAACGCCCCTAGCATCGAAGTATCCTGCTGTTGTGAGAGTCACTTACCCATGTTGTTAATGTTGTGATGTTTTGCTGTAGGGTGAAATTCACTATGCGCGCTCACGCTGACGCGCGCCTTTAAATTTACAGAGCGAGACACGCGTCACGAGCGACACGCCCACATGTGTGTAAAAGTGCGTGGGCTGTTAAAACAACCATTGACACCAGTCTGATCTCATGAAGCAATACATATACTGTATTAATCACCGAATTGAAATACTCTCTCTCTCTCTCTTCTTCACAAGTTTCTCTGAAATTTAGACTCAACAGAAAAAAAGGATGTTTTGTCAATCATCAGTAAATTGTCAAGTTTCAGGCTAATTTAAACGTAATCTTTTACACTGATTTAGCTCATACAAATTCTCAATTTGTTAAAATATGTTTGTACATTTGCACATTGGTAATTTTATGAAAGATGTTACAGGTGGATGTGTTTAGGTCTATATACTGTATAATGTGCACATTTAAGTAAATAGGCCTATATTAGATTTATTATACATTTTTCACGAAAACATGGGCAAAAATGAGGCATCACGACATATCTATAAACTGTACAAAATAATTTTCTTATTGAGTATTTTTGTCTTGTTTTCCAGTAAAAATATCTACACATTCTTAAAAAATTTAAGTTTACTTAAGAAGCAAAATGACACTATATGTCATCTTATTTTCAGAGAAATCTAGCAACATTTTGTAACATTTATGTTTATAACAAGCCGCAGACCGGTCAGAGTGCCCATGATGACCACTGTCAACATCAAAAGCGCCTACAATGGGCACGCAAGCATCGGAATTGGACCTTGGAGCAGTGGAAGAAGATCGCCTGGTCTGATGAGTCCCGTTGTCAGGGATGGCCGTGTATGTGTGCACCGTTTACCTGGGGAAGTGATGGCACCAGGATGACTGTGGGAAGAAAATAAGCCAGTGGAGGGAATTTGATGCTCTGGGCAATGTTCTGCTGGGAAACCCTGGGTCCGGCCATTCATGGGGACGTCAATCTGACACGTGCCACCTACCTAAACATGGTTGCAGACCAGGTACACCCCTTCATGTCAATGGTGTTCCCTGGTGGCAGTGGCCTCTTTCAGCAGGATAATTCGCCCTGCCACACTGCACACATTGTTCGGGAATAATTTGAGGAACATGATGAAGAGTTCAAGGTGTTGCCCTGGCTTCCAAATTCCCCAGATCTCAATCCGATTGAGCATCTATGAGATGTGCTGGACCAACAAGTCCGATACATGGTGGCTCCACCTCACAAATTACAGGACTTGAAGGATCTGCTGCTAATGTTTTGGTGCCAGATACCACAGGACACCTTCAAGGAGCCTATTAGAGTCCATACCTCGGCGGGTCGGTGCTGTTTTGCACACAGAGGACCAACAGCATATTAGGCAGGTGGTCATAATTTTTGGGCTCATCAGTGTACATGTAGACTATATTCCTTTTTGCAGTGTAGCATGTTGAAATGTATGTTAACAATCTATCCTGTAAAACCTTTCTTAGTATGATGTTGTTCAATTGTAATAAAACATTCTAACAGCAATGACCATAAAGTCTCACCAAAAATCTATGCTTTTGGTTTCATGATGCATGCAAAATGTTATTTTTTAGAGTTTATTTTGCATAGTAATATGTGTTTTGTTATTAAAAAAATATTGTAATAACTGGAGTAAAAAAGTTTGGTAGCAAGGGTTTCTCAGCAGAATGAGTTTTACTGTCGCTTTGAAAGACTGCTTCAAGACCTCCACCATCATCCCCGTCCCCCAAAAAACAAGGACCACAGGATTTAATGACTTCAGACCTGTCACCCTGACCTCTGTGGTAATGAAGTCATTTGAGCGCCTTGTACTATCCCACCTCAAAGCCATCACTGATCCTCTCCTGGACCCCCTGCAGTTCGCCTACAGAGCTGACAGGTCAGGAGACGATGCAGTTAACATGGCCCTCCACTTCATCCTCCAGCACCTGGACTCCTCAGGAACTTACGCCAGGATCTCGGCTCTGCTGCAGGACAAGCTCTCCCAGCTGAGTGTGCCTGACTCAACATGCAGGTGGATCACAGGCTTCCTGACTGATAGGAGGCAGCACATGAGGCTAGGAAAACATGTCTCTGACTCCCGGACCATCAGCACTGGTTCCCTTCAAGGCTGTGTTCTTTCCCTTCTACTTTTCTCCCTGTACACTAACAGCTGCACCTCCAGTCACCAGTCTGTCAAGCTCCTGAAGTTTGCGGATGACACCACCCTCAGATAGATCAGAAAGACAAATAGAAAGAGAGACAGACAGACAGACAGATAGATAGAACAGACAGACAAATAGAGAGACAGACAGACAGATAGATAGATAGATAGATCAGACAGACAGACAAATAGAGAAACAGACAGACAGATCGACAGACAGACAGATGATAGATAGATAGAACAGACAGACAAATAGACAGACAGATAGATAGAGATAGATAGAACAGACAGACAGACAATTAGAGAGACAAACAGACAGACAGACAAATAGAGAAACAGACAGACAGACAGACAGAGATAGACAGAACAGACAGATAGACAAATAGAGAGACAGACAGATCGACAGACAGACAGTTGATAGATAGATCAGACAGACAAATAGACAGACAGACAAATAGACAGACAGACAAATAGAGAGACAGACAGATCGACAGACAGACAGATGATAGATAGATCAGACAGACAGATAGATAGAACAGACAGACAAATAGACAGACAGATAGATAGAGATAGATAGAACAGACAGACAGACAGACAATTAGAGAGACAAACAGACAGACAAATAGAGAGACAGACAGACAGAACAGACAGACAAAGACAGACAGACAGAGATAGACAGAACAGACCGACAGACAGACAGTTGATAGATAGATCAGACAGACAAATAGACAGACAGACAAATAGAGACAGACAGACAAATAGAGAGACAGACAGAGACAAATAGAGAGACAGACAGACACATCGACAGACAGATGATAGATAGATAGATCAGACAGACAAATAGACAGACAGACAAATAGAGAGACAGACAGAGACAGACAAATGGAGACAGACAGACAGACAGATAGATAGAACAGACAGACAAATAGACAGACAGATATAGATAGAACAGACAGACAGACAAATAGAAAGACAGACAGATAGATAGATAAAGTAACATCATAAGCCTCTGAAGTGTTTATTATGTATGACTCAATATGATTCGACCTAAATTTTGAAATCGTGATATATTAATGAATTCCCTGAATGTTGTTTGTGATTCACTGGTGTTGTATCATTAACTAAACACATCTGCACTATATGTCAGGGAAGGACAAGTCAATTCAAGAACCTTTTGTGTATGTTTTTAACAGGATGTTATTAAATAGAATTACTATATTTTGCAATGTTATGTGTAATTTAGCCCGTCACTTTACTAACTGTGTCCTTTTTGCTGCTTTTTATGTTTTTTACTTTATCATAATAGAAGAATTCGAAACATTTTCAGAATATTTTTTCCCCTTTTCTGAAGACCAGAAAATTGATAATTCTCATTGTTGCTTATTCTTAGTTTATTTTTTATTTATTTTTTATATTTGAACAAAGTACTTTTCTACAGATAAAACAATTTTTAACAGATTACACATTTGTATGAGGTTTCACCTGTACAACACACCTAATTGGAAACAAATAAGGATTTTGTAAGCTTAAAAATGAAAAGTTAGTTCCATGAACCAATGTTATACACTCACACTGAAATAAATAAATAAAAAAAGCTTTATTTACAGTTTCACAGGATTCATAGTGGTCCACATGCATGATGTATGATAACATAAAGAGTATGGAGATATTACAGAATAAATATACATGATGGGCTATACTTCTGTTGACTTTCCAATGAAGGTTTTCTCTTGAACCTGAGACAGAACAAAGAGTAAATGAAAATATTAATAACCAGAATATGTCAGGATCTTAATAATACTAATGAATAACTGTATAAACATTTTTTTTTAATTTTTTTTTTTTTATAAAAATGTTTTGGTAAAGGTTCTGTTATGTTTTATTTGAAGGTCTCATACTTTGGAGCATGGCTGTTTAATAGTTTGGTTTGTTGGGTTAGTGGGTTTAACTTTGCTTTCCTGCTTGTGGGGACACAGTTTTTTCACAACAATGACAGGCACCTCAGATGGGGCATGTTCAGCGTCTCCTCCAATCACAGATTGGCAGCTGTGGCCAGAATTGCTGAAGCAACTAACACTTTCTCCAGACGATTCTGAACTCTCAACTGAAAAAGAACACAACAAAACATTTACTTTTGAACAAAACAGAAATTTCAAACATTTCATGTTTCATGAATAAGTCCCATTTACTCAAAAATAATAATAATGTGGCCTGGGTATCTCAGCGAGTATTGACGCTAACTACCACCCTGGAGTCGCGAGTTTGAATCCAGGGCGTGCTGAGTGACTCCAGCCAGGTCTCCTAAGCAACCAAATTAGCCCGGTTGCTAGGGAGGGTAGAGTCACATGGGGTAACCTCCTCGTGGTCGCTATAATATGGTTCTCGCTCTCAGTGAGGCGTGGATCGCGGAGAGTAGCATGAATCTCCACATGCTGTGAGTCTCCGCAGTGTCATGCACAACGAGTCACGTGATAAGATGCGCCGATTGACGGTCTCAGAAGCGGATGCAACTGAGACTTGTCCTCCGCCACCCGGATTGAGGTGAGTAACCGTGCCACCACGAGGACCTACTAAGTAGTGGGAATTGGGCATTCCAAATTGTGGAGAAAAGGGGATAAAATAAAATAATAATAATAATAATAATAAAAATTATAATAATAATAATAATAATAATAATAATAATAATAATTTTAAGGTTTACGTTGCACTCAAAATATTTTAGCCTATTTTTAAGATTCAAGCATTTTAGTTTCATAACAAAGTTCCATCAAATTGAATTGAGTAATATCTAATAAAATAAAATGTAAAAACCCTAAATATTTCAAGTTTAATACAATTTTGTTAAATATTACACAATTCAATTTAATGGAATTTTGTTATGAAATTTAAATGCGTAAATCTTAAAAATAGGCTAAAATATTTGATAACACTTTCTATGAAGCCCATATTTATAATGCATTGTAAAAGGCATTATAATGCATTAGTAATGCCTCATTATACACCTTATAATATGTTATACTTTCTCATAAATAATTGTAACCACAATTATTAAACATTATAAAACTTACATATTCATTGTTATACCTTAGAGTATAATGCATTATAACACATGCAACATCCAATTTTATCTGCAGAAGATTTAATGTATTATATATAGTTGTGATATACTGTGACGAGGAGGAGGGCGGGGCCAGGCCGTATTGCCCCAATCAGGCTACTCAGCCAAGGAGAGGGATAAGTGCAGAAGGATGCGGCAGTTCGAGAGAGAGAGAGCCACACGCAGCTGCTGTGTATGCATTTATGTTTTATGTCTTTTTGTTTAAGTTTAAATTAAAATATTACTTTGACTGTTCAGCCGGTTCCCGCCTCCTCCTTACCCATTTTAACCTTGTTACATTGGTGCCGAAACCTGGGAAGGAGGAGGGATGCGCTGTCATGGAGTCCTCGCCACTGCATGCGCCCAAAGGAGCATCCGCGGCAGTCTGCCGGGGGACGGAGGAGTTGCTGCCGGCCGCCTGGAGCAGTGAAGGAGTGATCAAGGACCAGGCGTCAACGTGTCTGGGAACCGGCGAGCAAGTTTTTTCTCTCTCTCCTCTCTCTCTCACTGTCGCTCTGCCTTGCCCTTTCACTCTCTTCTTTTTTTGTTTTTTGTTTTTCCCTCCCCTTGTCCCCCTCCACAGCTCTAGAGAGGCGGAGAAAAGCCTGCTGCCAGTCACATGGGTTAACCTCCTCATGGTCGCTATAATGTGGTTCTCGCGCTCGGTGGGGCGTGTGGTGAGCTGTGCGTGGATGCCTCGGAGAATAGCGTGAAGCCTCCACACACGCTACGTCTCCGCGGTAAGGCGCTCAACCAGCCACGTGATAAGATGCGTGGATTGACGGTCTCAGACACGGAGGCAACTGAGATTCGTCCTCCGCCACCCGGATTGAGTCACTACGCCACCACGAGGACTTAGAGGGCATTGGGAATTGGGCATTCCAAATTGGGGAGAAATAATTCCATCAGACAAAAAACATGACGTGACCAAGGACTTCACAACTTACTGTAAGAATTTTCTTATATCTAAAACTCAAATTTTCTCCCCCAAAATTGTAATTCTAGCAATTATCGAAAACGGAGTCTCGTTTTTGTTAGCATCAAATTAAATATGCCGTTTACTCCGAATACGCTCTATTGACCACAAAGATAAGACCATTCCAAACCAGACATCACTTCTGATATTTTGCATTAAGACTACTTTGGTAAGAAGCGTTGAGAAGGAGATACCAAGTACACTGTGGTTTCCACTCTCCTGGTCTAAATCATCTTCCTCCAGGATTCCTGAGGTTCCATGTCCAAACCGTTCAAGATCTCCACTGCTTTGACCCACAGGTGGTGGGAAGCCCCACCCAGAGGAGGAAGAGGAATGGCTCCCAGAGGATGATGTACAGCTGGTCGAGCCAATAGAATTTAACCGAAGGACAGGAACCCCACCTAGGATGTCCAAGAAAATCACATTTAAAGGGATAGTTCACCCAAAAATGAACATTCTGTTATCATTTACTCACCCTCATGTCGGTCCAAACCTGTATTTGTGGAACATAAAAGATGAATTTAGATTTTTGTTCTTTTAAATACAGTACAACTAGAGTTCATAGTAACCACATCTGACAAGCTCCAAAAAGGACGCACATTTATTTTATTTTCCACAGAAAAAAAAAAAAAACAGAAAAAAAAAAAAGCACAAAACACATCATTTTCATTTTTAGGTGAACTGTTCCTTTGAACAGGAGCTACTGTACTTAAAATGTGAAGTAAACCATCAGTTCTCATGCTGTCTAAGGGTTGGTTATGGTTAGTTTATTGATTACAGGTGTTTTACCTCGTCCGGTCAGAACACAGTTGATAGCTCGGTCATTAATGGCCATCTCGCTGGGCTGAATATCCATGAAGGGTTTGTGTCCGATTCCCATGAACACTCTCTCCTGCATACGGACGTCTATATGAACAACAACACAGATCTTTAGTACGCTGAACATCACGTCCCATTACAACAAACAATCTAGATAACCAGTAGACAGTTTTATGTGATTAATAGTTACATACTATGCTGTATCTTTCAAATCAAATCAAATCAAATCACTTTATTGTCACACAGCCATATACACAAGTGCAATGGTGTGTGAAATTCTTGGGTGCAGTTCCAATCAACATAGCAGTCGTGACAGTGATGAGACATATACCAATTTACCATAACATCAAATTAACACAACACAATTTAAGCATCTGTTATACACATAATTACACTCAACTTAAAACATCAAATTAACACAACACAATTTAAACATCTGTTATACACATAATTACACTCAACAATATACAAATAATAACATACACTGTACAGTATACAATACGCTGTTTTTGTTTTTGTTTTTTGTTTGTTTTTTGTTTTTTTACTATATAGATACACATTATTCAATAAAAATTAAAAATTTAAATATATATAAAAAAAGTATATATATATATATAGAATGTACAGTACTGTACTGTATTGACATTCAGGCTGTCGGTTGATAGTAAGTTGTTAAGAGAGAATATAATATAATAATAATATAATTTATGACAGTCCGGTGTGAGATATAAGAGTAAGGGTAATAAAGTGCAGTGCTGATGTATATTGATCGTGAGAGATCAAGAGTTCAGAAGTCTGATTGCTTGGGGGAAGAAGCTGTCATGAAGTTGGCTGGTGCGGGTCCTGATGCTGCGATACCGCCTACCTGATGGTAGCAGTGAGAACAGCCCATGGCTCGGGTGGCTGGAGTCTCTGATGATCCTCCGAGCTTTTTTCACACACCGCCTGGTATATATTTCCTGGAGGGAGGGAAGCTCACCTCCGATGATGTGTCTGGCAGTTCGCACCACCCTTTGCGGGCTTTGCGGTTGTGGGCGGTGCTATTGCCGTACCAGGCAGTGATGCAGCCAGTCAGGATGCTCTCTACAGTGCTGGTGTAGAACCGTGTGAGGATGTGGCGGTTCATTCCAAACTTCCTCAGCCGTCTCAGGAAGAAGAGGCGCTGATGAGCCTTCTTCACAACGACTTCAGTGTGGACGGACCATGTGAGTTCCTCAGTGATGTGGAGACCCAGGAACTTGCATATGCCTTAACATATTATATATATTATATATTAGGCCTGTATTTTAAATAATTTCACTACTTCGGTTTGAGCGAAACCTTCCAAGTTTTCTTTTTTGTTTTCCTACTTTCCATCCTGTAAGTCTTTTGCAATATCCCTTTAACTAACAAAAGCCAGTCCCTTAGTGACATCATAGGGGTATAATAATTTTGGATATTTAATTTAGTTATTATTTCTATTTGATATTCAATTTGTCATTTCAATGTAGGTTAGTTTTCATTCGTTTTCGCACTTTGTTAGTTTTAGTTTAGTTTTTGTTTTCTCAGTGTTTTCTAGTTTTAGTTGAGTTATTTTAGTTTTAGTATTTTATGTCTGCCATAGCTAAAGCATTTACTGATTTTATTTAAAATGTCTAACGTAATTAAATATCTCAGGGCAGTCTTGAGTCACCTCCTTCTAGTGGCATAGGTGGATTGTAAATGTTTAGAATTTTATAATATAGGGTGAAGATGGGTAAAGTGGGACAGTTAAGCTTGATCCCCATTGTATCCATATGTATTTCCTAACTGTTTTAAATGATTAAAAATAATGATTAAAATGGTCTTTGGGAAGTAAACAATTAACTTTTTGAGGCTTTAAATGGATGATTTTAAAATGGGATGCGAGTCATAAAAGCAATGGTAAAGAAAATGACAAATTTGAGGTAAATCTTTTCAAGGTTATAAAAAGTCAAAGTTGACTTAATGTTTGCAAATGTTACATATGGTGATTTATGGTGTGAAAGTGCATGAGAAAATGTAAAAATGAATTTTCTATAGAATAATTTCTCTGTCCCACTGCCTAAAAGAAAAATCAGGGATTTGGTCAAAAGAGGGTCTTCAAATGTTCTTCTTCCTAGTATTGAGTATCTAAGGTATGAGACATCCTAAGCTTTCTATAAAGGTATAATGTCAGGTTATGTGTCATTTGAATCATAATTAAAAGTGCCAAGAAAAGTAAAATGTTTCCAAAAGTGCTCCACTTTGCCTATATTCTGCCTATTGTGTATCGAAAACTCAAATTAATTCAAGTTCATTTTTATTTTAGTTAGTTTTGGAGTTATGAAAAAGTATTTCAATTAAGTTTCAATTAGTTTAGTTTTGTTTAGTCTTTAGTTCAGTTAGTTTAGTTTTTAGTTTTTTCCAAGCATTTCAGTTTTTATTTTTATTTTAGTTAATGAAAATGTTTTCAGTTAGTTTTCATTTTAGTTTCCGTTAATGATCATAACACTGCATCATCCTCCAGGAAGTGACATCATTTTTGGAGGGAGAACAACAGCACAAACATCAGTGAGTATTAGCAATGGATTGAATGAATTCTGTGATGTTTCGTTCTATTAGTTGATTTGCCTCATTCTAAAACATTTCATGTTGTTTGATAAAATTGCAGAAATCAGGATGATTTTGGTATGAAATTGTGAAAATTATTTTCAAGTTTATGAAAATTGTAGTAAATATTGCATAAAACAAGTATTTGTTTCATTTAAAAAAAATAAAAATTGTACATCTGATTTGCTGTTGTTAAATTGTATTATGTTTATCAGCATTTATATCGGCCATCCTGCTCTCTAGATATCGGTATCGGCCATTGAAAGACCCATTTCAGTCGACCACTTCTTCGCTAACAAATAAAAATACAACATAATCTTATTCCTTTTTTAAAGTTAGAGTTCAGAAGAAACAGCATAACTGGAACAGTATGGTGCAATTCTTTGTTATTTTTCTTAGGATTCCAATGGAAATCAAGAGTAGTGTTAACTGGAAAAGGGTCTGAAGAGCTATGAGTTGATAGAGAATAATAATTGCAGCTGTGTTATGTTGGGCACGCAAACAGTGCATGCTGTAATTCACCATTTCCTGTTATTTCTTATCACATTCAGACATCTTGCAGGGTTAATACATGTAACGCATAGAAAATTTTTGGCTCCTGATGATAGTTTCTTAGGTATTCTTGGTTTTATTTTCATAAACATAACGAAGAGATGACAGAGGCTGACACCATCCATCATAAATTCCATCCTCAGTATGATAAAGCGAGTTGGTGCTTATAGACACCGTACACTCTACAAACTTCTGGGAGTGATAACTACAAAGGGAGTGAATCTCCTAAAACGAGTCAATCTTGAAAGTGCAGTGGTTGACAGTGATAACCATGGTCGGGTCTAATGGTGCGCTGGGGGGCATTGCCCCACCTAAATGTTCCCTGTGTCCCCCAGTCAGATGGCAAAAAGACAGATAGTGGAATAAGCCGATACCAATAACTAAGGTGGTGTAAAAGGTCGATAACTGATAGTTCCAAAAAGCAACTATCGGCACAGATTAATCGGTAAAATGGATGTATCAGTCAACCTCTAATGCAGACACCTGAATCAATCCTTAAACATGGCAAAAGTGTGCTCAAGTGCACTGTGGGTCTGTTTGTGTACCCAGTAATATTGCTCTTCCTCATCATTTGAGCATCACTGGGTGAATTCTGCTGCCACTAAAAAATGTACACAAATGTTTCTTCTAATTAATCTGCTTTCCATGGGCAATTTAAACGCAATGTTACTTGTGCCAAATAGCGCTGATTTTGTGAATATGGCACATTCTATAATAAGCGTCACTGGACATAGAAAGTTTGCGCTAAACTGAATAACAATGACTTAATTTAAACACACCTGGCACAGCACAAAAGCAGCGTTTATTGTGTCTGGTTGGACTGTGATTGATTAGTGAATGTTTTTTTAATACTGCACACTAAAGTCGAGCAACTGTTTAGTGAATTGTTTGGTAGTGAATTTAGTTGCATGTGGTTGTCACTTCTGTGAATAGCTGAACTCTGTGCGTACAGAACGAGATTAAACTCTCAAGAGTGTAGGTGGCAATAGAGTAATAATATTTCATGATTTCACCATATGAAAACATCTGTTTACCTCTGTTGTGGACAGCTTGTTTCCACAGAATTCTTTGCAAGTCTTTGGTCCAGTTCTCCTTCACTTCTTGACTTTGTGCCTGAAGCACATACGTGTCCTGTGACTTCCTTCTTCGAAACCAGATCTCAAAACACAAACCGCTGTCACCAAAATTATGTGTCATACCGATGTCTGATGTCTGAGACAGGAGAAAAGAGATGGTAGACATAATCAGACAAACAGAAAACAAAAATCTAAAATTGTGCTGCATGTGATAACATTTAAATCAAATGGTTTTATTCAACTCCAAAATATTGTTTAATTTTTAAGACTAAGATCAAAGAGAAATGAAAACGTAGTCACTCAAAATTGATCGTATTCACTTCCTGAATACACCTTTCTGGTCTTGTTGTGAACGATTCATCAGTGCACATTTTTCCAAATAAAATTTTTGTCTTGGTAATCTTTACCAAAATTCCACGTTGTCACTTTTTTTTTTTTTACAGTAAAGGAAGAGCAGAAATACAGAAGCCCTGAACTGCAAGGTGATTCCTTTTTTAAAGTTAAGAGTTCAGAAGAAACAGCATAACAGGAACATTATGGTGCAATTCTTTGGAATCCTAAGAAAAAATAACAATGGAAAACAAGATTAGTTTTAACTGGAAAAGGATCTGAAGGGCTATGAGCGGATAAAGAGAATTAAAAAATGCAGCTGTTTTATGTTGGGCGCGAGCTGTGCATGCTGTAATTCACCATTTCCTGTTATTTCTTATCACATTCAACCATGGCATAACTTTACAGCAGGTTATAAATCTTGCAGGTTAATACGTGTAACGCATAGACAATTTTTTGGCTCCTGATGATAGTTAAAACACCTTTCACCGTATGAAAACATCTGTTTACCTCTGTTGTGAACGGAAAAACAAAATCACTAGGTAACATTTTTTTTTCCTTAAATGTCCAAAAAAAAATTTCTCTCTCTGAAAATTTCTGTCGATTAATATGTTTTTGTCTGAAATTGTTTTTCGCAGAAATGTATTTTTTGTTTGGATTTTTTTTTTCTCTGATTTTTTTTTCTTCTGAAAATTTCTTTTTTCCCCCTGAAATTTTTTTTTCTCTGAATTTTTTTTTTTCTGAATTTTTATTGTTACTTTGTTTCTCTCTAAAAAACTTTTTTTTTTTTTTCTTTGTTTTTTTTTGCATTTTTCACATGTAAATGCTGTAGTGTTCTCAAAGAAGCGCACAGGAGTCTCAGGACCATTTTTAAAGTAGTATTATTTTTGCAATTGTAAGGCCGATGCCCACGCCGTATTCGCAACATGGTTTAGGAGGTGACAAATGTGCTTTAGATGCATTCATGGAAGATTAAGGTTTGCCCCTTCCAAGTGATGTGCAGTTATAGTTGTAACTGCAGTTCTTCACACCACTGCACTACAGACCTGGACCTTCCTCTGGAGGAAGAAGAGGACGACCAGGAGGATGAGCAGAAGCAGGGCCAAGAGGGTGTTGCAGAAGCAAGGCACCTGCAGTATAATACTGATTTGGAAGCCCAACAGAACCATATTGCTTACACATTTGTAATTTATTTTTCTCCAAATATTTGGAGAGAAAGTGTTTATAGATTGCACTGAGATGCATTGCTATTTTATTTTATTTTAATAATCTTTTTTAATTGAAAATCTTTCTTTGTCCCATTTATTCACTTAATATTAGTGTTTAAAACTGCATCTTTCACTTTTTTGTCCTCCGCAATAGGACGAATAAGAGGGAAAATTTGATGAAGTTGCACTTAATGGAGTGGTTGAAAGCTCTCGTTAATTTACGAACATTTTTATGTACTACTTACTGTAGATAACGATGCTTTTGGGAAATGCGCCAAAGAGATTAAGTACTACTTAAGTGCTACTAACGTTTTACTTAGTGTTTCAGGAAACCCAGCCATTGTCAGTTGTCACCTTGTAAGAATAAGATTTCATGCTTACTGATAGTGGAACCTGGTGGCCAAGACTGGTACCACATGCTAATTGTTAGCCAGCAAAAAGACAAAAATCTCATGTTTTGCCTCTTGAGGATGAAAAACATATTTTTTAGAGAAAAAAAAAAAAGGGGGAAAAAAATGTCAAAGAGAAAAATAAATTCAGACAGAAAGAGAAAAGATTAAGAGAAATAAAATTAATACAATTTTGACCTATTCACTGCTGTTTCACACGTAGACGTTTACCTTGAATGATTGTTTGTAGATGTATGTGTCATTCCCGACATCAGTTCTCCTGGTCTTGCTGAAGAGTATGAGATCTTGGAAGAGAAAAATGTGACGGTAACATTTCTTCTTCCTGAAGGTCAACAGGAACTCATCCTGGCGAATGAGCTGCCCTTGTTCCTTCAGATTCACCTGTTAAGACATAAAACAAAACAATAAAGATGATTGCAGAGGCCATTAACACAGGACGAGTTTATTTGGGTTGTTTTTATAACTGATTTTGTTTGTTTTATGACGCTATGTCACATTTTTTGAACGCAAGAACATGTCCTGTGTAAGCGGCCCATTAGGCAGTATTTAGACTGTATTTGACAAACTAGAACTACTTTGGGGTGTAGTTAATAAAACTTAAATTAACCATGTCTTTCACTGTAAACCATGATTTTGTCATTACTGAAAAAATCAAGTTGTCTCAATTAAACATTACTTGAAATGTCAAGTTTTGGGCTAATATCTGTTCCTTGAACTGATCTTTCTTTAAAATCCACAGACTTAAGATTTGAAGTGTTAATAACTCAAATCTGAGTTAAGTCTACTTGCATCTATTTACCTTAACCCTTTAAGCTCTGAAGGTGTTTTTTTAAGATTTCCCATTTCAGTGGCATACCCAAAATTGAAGGCTTATATCTTGACAAAAAAAAAAAAAAAATAGAATTTTTTAATGATATAGATTATGATACATTGAGACTATCAGTCTAAGAAAACAATTGAGCCAAAAATGTACTCCCCCCCCCCCCCCCCTTATTTGACATTATATATCTCAGTGTATAAATAAGATAGCTCAGAAAAACTGCTTTTGTTTTGTTCCCAATCATTTCAACAGTACCTGAGAAAACCTTTGTGTTGAAATAATTTATCATAGTTTCCAAAAATGTTTCCAAGTGTCCAAAAGACTCTCCAAACAAATAAAGGTTTGCATAGCATGCAGACATGCAGACATGATTAGTAATGAGATTTCACAGAATGAGTTTCATTCTGTGTAATGGTTCTTGGATCTCACGCTCCTCACGACAGCCTCCGGCGAATTCCCCTGAGGAAGGACATTCTTTCTCAGGGACGGGGCATTATCTGGCACCCATGACCAGACCTCTGGAATCTCCATGTCTGGCCCTTGGATGGGACACAGAGGACTTAATTGGCCTACCGCCCGCAGTGTTAGACACAATCACTCAGGCTAGGGCTCCCTCTACGAGGCGCCTGTATGCCTTGAAGTGGTGTCTGTTCGCTAAGTGGTGTTCTTCCCGATGCGAAGACCCCCAGAGATGAGCAGTCAGATCGGTGCTTTCCTTCCTGCAGGAGAGGTTGTAGGGGTGGCTGTCCCCCTCCACCTTGAAGGTGTATGTAGCCGCTATTTCAGCTCATCACGATGCGGTAGATGGTAAGTACTTGGGGAAGCACGACTTGATCATCAGGTTCCTGAGAGGTGCTAGGAGGTTGAACCCCTCTAAACCGCGCCTCGTTCCCCCGTGGGACCTCTCTGTAGTCCTTCAGGGTCTACGGGGAGCTCCCTTTGAGTCCTTGGAGTCAGCTGAGCTTAAGGCACTCTCTTTGAAAACTGTCCTCCTGACTGCGCTCCCTTCCATCAAGAGGGTAGGGGACCTGCAAGCGTTCTCTGTCAGCGAATCATGCCAGGAGTTCAGTCCGGGTTACTTTCATGTGATCCTGAGACCCCGACCGGGCTATGTGCCCAAGGTTCCCACGACCCCTTTTAGGGATCAGGTGGTGAACCTGCAAGCGCTGCCCCAGGGGAAGGCAGACCAAGCCTTCACATTGCTGTGTCCGGTGCGAGCTTTATGCATCTATTTGGATCATACACAGAGCTTTAGAAGCTCTGAGCAGTTCTTTGTCTGCTTTGGGGGACAGCGGAAAGGAAGCGCTGTCTCCAAACAGAGGATCACCCACTGGGTCATTGACGCCATCGCTATGGCATCTCAAACTCAGGACATGCCACCCCCTGCGGGGTTACGAGCCCACTCTACCAGGAGTGTGGCGGCCTCCTGGGCTCTGGCCATTGGCGCCTCTTTGGCAGACATCTGCAGAACAGCAGGCTGGGCAACACCCAACACATTTGCGAGGTTCTACAATCTCCGGGTTGAGCCGGTCTCGTCCTGAGTAGTGGCAGGCACGAGCAGGTAAGTTCCGGGACAACTGGCTGGGTGTACCGCTTGCGCATAGCACCTTTCCCCTCCCTTGAGAGGAAGACATGCACTCTTGACTCCCAGTAGTGTTCACTGACTGTGATCCCTGGATGACTTTCCTCCTTAGCCCTGTGGCAGTTGAGTTTGCAGAGAAACTCGCTGCCAGTTCAGTAAGTGTGCTAATGAGACCCTGTACTGAGGTAGGTGCTCCGCATGTGCTGGTTCCCCTGAAGGCAACCCCATGTGATATTTTCTGCAAAATCGTTTCCCTGTCGGTAAACTGCTTCTTCCTTGGGCAGGAGCCCCTCTGCCCCTGGTCACCATGCTTTGTAGAAACTCCTCCCCCTTTGGGTAGGACCTACCATGGGACCTCTCCACATGACATACTTCCGTCAAGGCTCGGTAAAGACCATGTGACGTATTTCCACTCAAAATACCCCCCCCCCCCCTTCTCTGGGCGGGGTGTGGTCTCTGCAGTGTCTTCCCCTTGGGAGTCACACCCCCCTTATGTGGACACTTGCGTATCCCAGTCCGTTAACAAATTTTCACTCTTTTTGGGGAGAAAAAAAAAGAGGGAAAGGAGGCTTCGGCTGGGCTATCCTGTCCCTATTTGTTGGGCAGTCGACTTGTTCCTGAAGGACCATTCCTGAAGGAACACCATTACTAGTTTCATTGAGGGAATGAGTTTACTCTATCAATTGAGTAAAGTCAACTTATTAGGATTTTCAGTGTAGGTGAGATCCAAAATAAAGTCCGCATTTGTCTCAACATCTACAAGAAGATTTCAATTCACTCTTAAAACCGATATCATTATTTTTTGTACCAAATCACCCATTTACATTTATCATTCATAAATAATAAGTGTTTCTAAGATGATTTTTGTTTTGCAGGTTGTGGATTTTTGGTTTTGTCATTTCATGTCATGTATATTCTCCCTCTAAACTTAAATTTGACTTGATGTGGTGGTGGAGAAAGTGTAATAATTATCTTTTTTTTCTCTCCGCCCACTGAGTTTGTTTTTAAAGCATCTTAAAATAAGCATCTTAAACTTGTCTTAAAATAAAGGCAAATAAATATGAAGGTATTTTTCTTTGTAATTACAGACACTGTATGATGTGGGCTACACTCGCCTTCACTTCACACTTGACCAAACAGTTATATAAAAATGTCCTCTCTAGTTCAGCTAACATAATTTTTATTACACAAAATAATCCATGAAAGTTCATGTTCAAGTTGATAAAAACAATAAAAGGGCAAACTCAGTAGCTACACTGTAAAACACATTAAGTTACCTGAAAAGTGTTTTTAGAAAGTTACTTATAAGTAATCAGTAATCTGATTACCATTTTGAAGATTTGTAATTTGTAGTGAATTACTTTTTTTTGAGAAACTTTCCCAACACTGGTAGTGAAGACGTACAGCAATACAGTATACATTAATGTTTGAAACGCTTGTCATTCTGTCAGTACTGCATAATGTTTCTTATATTTTTTTTCACTAATTATGTTGGCTTGACTAAGTTTTTCCAAAATCCCTAAACCAAGATCAAAAATATCAATTGTACAGTATCTCCTCCTACAGCTTTAAAGCTACATCCACAAAACTCCACACAATCCAATACACTGTTCTGACTTAGTGTGCTATATATTTTCAAAATGATTGGACTCTTTTTTTACTGAGACCCTAAGAGGAGAGGGCGGGAATTTTTTTTCTGAAATAGTTTGTGATCCCTCGCAATAAGTTTTGCGATGCCTCGCAATAGGTTTGGCGTTCCCTCGCAATAAGTTTGCATTCTCTTGCAATAAGTTTTGCATTCCTTTGCAACAGTTTGCGTTCCCTACCAAAAAGTTTGGCATTCTCTTGCAATAGTTTGCGTTCCCTCGCAATAAGTTTGGCGTTCCCTTGCAATAAGTTTTGCATTCCCTCGCAATAAGTTTTGCATTCCCTCGCCATAAGTTTTGCGTTCCCTCGCAATAAGTTCACCATGGTTTTGCTAAAATAACCATATTTTAACTTTGATATTAGTAGTAAAACCATACTAATACAGGAAAACTGTGGTTTCCGTCAAAAAATAAAATTAAATAAATAAAAATGTAATAATAAAAATAATAAAAACGGTTAGCCTAAAACAATCATGGTTACTACGATATTACTATATCACTATAGAAAACCATAGTTAAACTATGGTATTTGCATTGTAAAACCATGAATTTTATTACCATAATTTTCGTTTTCCTGTATTATCACTATGGTATCACTATGATTATCATGGTTAAAATATAGTTACTGTAGTAAAAACATGGTAAATTTATTGCGAAGGCACGCAAAACTTATTGCAAGGGAACGCAAAACTATTGCGAAGGCATGCAAAACTATTTCAGAAAAAACATTCCCACCCTGTCCTCTTGGGGGCTCCGTAGTTTGCAAAACAATCGAAAATCCTAAAAATCCCAGAGGCTGTCACTGACTTAACGTTTAAACAGGTCAAGACTCTGTCAACCTGTATAACCTTAAAATATCAAACCTTTAAACTATTTCAAACTTTTAGGCAAGTTTCTGTCAAGCCAACATCAAAGTACCTATCTAGTTCCTAATAACAGGCTTCAAGTGGCCACTTTTTCACCACTTACTGTACACTTTATCCAGCATGTAGTTACTCCAACTAAAACTGATATGGAGCCCTCTCTGAAATAATGTAACCTCTGTAATCTCTCTCACTCACATCACACTCTTGAATGTCGTCCATGGCGAGCAGATTGTTGCCGTGCCGAAGCTGGAACTGTATGATCTCGAGTGCGGTCTGTATCTCCAATCGCTCGCGGCCCGTGTGTGATCCAGACTCACATTCATGCAGCATGTCCTGCAGCAGCAGACTGTATTTACTGATGCGCTGGACCGGTTTCAGAAGATACGATGACAGATCCATCTTATCACCCAACACCTGCTGTTTCTGCTGCATTTAAGCCAAAAACAACAATTATTAGAATTAATAAACACATTAAAACATCTGAAATGTACATATAGTGGACACATAAGTTACACATAGAAATGTCTGAATGTCATGCTCACCTTAAAGAACTCTTTGCCATGTTCAATGAGCATTTTCTCAGAGCGTGGTTTGTTCTTGCTGTATAAAGCGTACAGACCAAAGTTTTCTTTCTGAATGAGAGACACAAGGTTTTCGATCACTGGACACTCAAGTAGAACATGTAACAGATGCCATGACTGGCGATGATGGTATGTATGACGGTAAAGTGAATAGAAAATATGTCACATTACAGTAGGTAAGTCAAGTGTTCATGTGGTTTTGTTTCTTTATGTGATAAGAGTGGCTTTCTATTACTAGACTGCTAGTCAGGGGAGACGCCATATTTAATTTGAGGGTTTTGAGGGATGGATGCACAGTCTGTGAATACACTGAGTACCTAGACAATGTTTTTCAGCCAATGAAACATAGCATTTGTGGCATAATGTCAATTACCACAAAAATGTATTTCGACTCGTCCTCCCTTTTCTTAAAAAACTGCAACAATCTGTGTTACAGTGAGGCACTTACAATGGAAGTGAATGGAGACAATCTGTAAACATTAAAATACTCACTGTTTCAAAAGTATAGCCACAAGACGTAAACTGTATGTGTGTTAACATGATTTTACTGTGATAAAATCACTCTGTGTAAAGTTATATCCAATTTTACAACTTTGTTGCCATGACGTCGTAATGTCGTAAACCCTAAAATCCTAAAACTACCATAAAAAGGATGACTTTACAATGACTTTAACTTAACAGCTCAAATAATACATGAGTTTTAACAGAAGAATTAATGTAAGTGCTTTTACAAAATTATAATCGTCACATTTTTACCTTTTAACCCTCCAAATATTGGCCCCATTCACTTCCAATATAATTGTCTCACTGTAACCTCGAAATTATTTTTTGTGATCAACTAGGGGTGGGCGATATGACCAAAATTCAATATCATGGTAAAAGTAATTTTATATCATGGTAACGGTATATATTACAATATTGTTGGGGATTTTTTTCTTCGGAAAATTAAAACATTTAAAAAAAATTAAAATATCCATATGATGGGGTGGGCGATAAGCACAAAAATATATATAGATATTCTTAAAAGTTTTGGTTGATAAAGATATACATATAGGGCAGCTGTGGCTCAGGTGGTAGAGCAGGTTATCCACTAGTCACAGGGTTAGTGGTTCAATTCCTGGCCCATATGACTCTACATGCTGAAGTGTACTTGGGCAAGACACTGATACCAAGTTGCTCCCAATGGCAGGCTAGTACCTTGCATGGCAGCTCTGCTGTCATTTGTGTGTGAGTGAATGGGTGAATGAGACACAGTGTAAAGCACTTTGTAGAACTGCTAAGGTTAAAAGGTCCTATATAGGTGCAGAATATTTATATGAAGATACATAGGCATATAGCCTACATTTACATCTGTTCTGATGGAAATTGATGTCCAAAGTAGCCTAATGGTACACCTGTCATGTCCATTGCAATGAAAGTTTTTTTTTATTACAAATAATTTTTGATCTGTTTTATATTCTATGCATCATTTTTCAATCCAAGCAAAAAAAATAAAATAAATAATTGCACATAAGCATTTTTTTTAATTATGGAGCAAACTCCTCCATCAGGTATTTGTTTTGAATTTAGCATTCCATTGGACAATGCAGAACTTTTTGGCAACAATATAGCCTGCTACAGCTCGACCGATACCGATATTTTTCGTATTCTGTATTTTGCCGATACCGATAACTAAGAGGGTGGAAAAGGCCGATAACCGATTAATCGGCTGATAGTTTTTAAAATCGATTAACTGAATGTTTAAAAAAAAAAAATTTGTTTTTCCTTACTATGACGGGCACTGACATAGAGGAAACAAGAGCCAAAAAATGAATAAAATCAAATAAAAAATATGGATGAATATTGCAAATGATGACTGTTTTTATTTCACCTCTAGAGGCTGCTGTTATACTGTTAAACCAAGCTGTTCCAACTGTAGTATCCTTCAGTGCTGGCCACAGAAGAACATGGAGGATTAATAAAAATAAAAATATCGGCATAGATTTTTGTCAATAACCGATAGTTCTAAAATGCAACTATCAGCTTTGATAAAACCAATATATCGGTCTACCTCTATTACCTACTAGATATAAATGAACGGTTGACTAAGGTGTAATTTATTTAATAATTCCTGAGAGAATTTACTCAGTGCGATCGCTTCTCTATCCATGTTTGCAGAGCTACAGACAGCGTCAGCAACACTATAAAAAGCAGCTGGGCTTTTAGCGGCTTTTAGCTTTCCTCAACTGCCAGTGACGTTATGTTGCGTTCAATCGGGCCACTCAAACAAACAGATTGTAATTCCATTGGGAATTGTCATTACTGGCACAGAAATTACACACTTCAATTTTTCAATCTTGACTATAGTCTATAGTGTGAGGATAGACAGCCTGGTATCAGGCTTCTGCTCAAAGCTCTCACATGTTTTAAGAAGCAGCGTCCGACACAGAAGGGCTCCTTCAGACAGAGCTCCAATTCTTTCAGAAAGTGATGCTCATGGAAGTCTTGCAGTTTCTCCAGGTTTCCAAAGATGCTTCCTCTCTGTCCCCTGAGATCTTGAGGAACATCAGGACGCTCCAGCTCTGGGATGTAGTGCTCCACCACATACCCCAGCGCTCTTACATACTCTCTCTCCGTTTGGAGCAACTCCTCCATGATGCGCTGAAGTTTACTGTCAGGATAACAGAGAAAGATTTAATATATAACTCTCTTGCATTGTCGGACACACTGCAAAAAATAAATTCTTACTATTTTAGTCTTGATTTCTAGTCAAAATATCAAAACATCCTTAAAACAAGCTACATATACTTGTAATGAGATATTAAGTTTTGTTTTAAGAGAATATATCTTGAATTAAAGGAATATTCCAGGTTTAAGAGAAGTTAAGCTCAATCAACAGCATTTGTGACAATGTTGTTTACCACCAAAAATAATTTCGACTCGTCCCTCATTTTCTTTTAAAAAGCAAAAATCGAGGTTACAGTGAAACACTTTTTTGTGGAACAATTTTTGGAGGGTTTAAAAGCAGAAATGTGTAGCTTATAATTTCTTACATTAATTCTGTTAAAACTTGTGTATTATTTGAGCTTTAAAGTTTTCATGGTCGTTTTAGGGTTTACGACGTTAGGTCGTTGTAACAAAGTTGTAAAATTGGATACCACTTTTCACAGAAAAGTTTAATAAGTGATTTTTTCACACTAAAATAATGTTAACATGCATTCTGTTTATGTCTTATGGCTATACTTTTGAAACAGAAAGTATTTTAACTAGTGGTCGACCGATATGTTTTTTTGTTTTTTTTCCAGTGGCCAATACGATATCTAGAGAGCAGGATGGGTGATATAAATGCTGATAAATATAATACAATTTAATAACAGCAAATCAGATGTATACAAAATTTCTAAAGTGAAAAAAGACTTATATTATGCAATATTTACTCAGATTTAAATTAACTTGAAGAGAAAAAAACCTTTGACTATCGGTTGACAAATCAATTGTTAGATTTTGGAACAGATCCAAGGGAAAGTTAACACTTCTGTTAACCAGCCAAGCAGACGTGGTTATTGGCTGATACAAATCTTCAAATGGCCAAATATCGGCCGATTAATCGGCCTGGACGATTTATCAATCTATCACTAATTTTAACGTTATGCCAAAAATGCTGTCGATTGAGCTTATTGTACACCGAGCTTATTCTTACCCCACTTGCAAGAAGTTTTTCTTCTTTCTAGGGTAAATCTACCTAAATTCTCTGAAAACAAGACTTATTATCTAATTCAGTTTCAAACTTCTGAAGTAAATGTATCTTTTTTATTCATTTTTTACAATACAAAAATACTGATTAAGAAAATAGGCCTCATTCATGAAACACGAGCAGAACGACTTTTTATGTAAATTGTTCATAAAGCCGTTCTGATGTAAATTCTCAGATTCATGAAAGTTTTCATATTTTCAAAATGTTTGTTGGTACGAAAATATTTTTTTTCCCCCAACTCTGCTTATCGTTTTTCCAGCAGAAGTGCTTGATTTTTCTCAAAAAAATTAATGCCCTCTAACATGACTTGTTGGACAATTTTTTTGTTTGATAAGAGCTCTATAATTTAGGTTTCATATTTAAGTATAGGCATCAGTAATTACCACATTCAACTGATAACGTATGGTCCATGCTAATGCTGTTAAATCCATAAACAAACACATCTCGGGCATGTGCATATACAATACATGGAAAAAATAGAAAAAGCCTGCACATTGTCGTAGAACTTACAAATCTATAATATCATATAGCGTATTGGTCAAAGATCTTATTCAGGCATTCTATTAATTTCTCTGAAGATTCTTCCAGTTGCAAGTAAATCACTGTTACATCATAGTTTATCCGAGAAGTTTCACAAATGCTGGCGATCCGCTCAATTGAACCAGAGAAGCTTAAAGGTTGTGGACATCCTCCTCTCGTCGTGAACTGAACATTTTTTACACTCATGTCAAACCATTTTTATTGATTTTTACTGTTTGATTAAAAGAAGAGCCTCCGATGACAGCAAAAACATGCGATGACAGTAAGTCACATTCTTTGAGACACTATTGTGCTTGCTTAATCAAAATATTACAATGTGAATGCACTTTATTCATAAAAACGATTTCATTACTGTTCCACATAGATGTTAACTAGTGAGTCTGGTGCCTTCCTTATATGGCGTTTTCATGGGCGTGTATTATGTAAATTGTGAATGAATGTGCACATGTCCCCTCTTTACGAACGTTTGGAATTCACTAACATCATCCACAAGTTTTACTAACAAATCTGGGGAGTATGAAGCACTTGTGAATCCGGTGGAAAGTTTTCAGGAAGGTCCATTTTACATGCAAATTACTCTGAATTTACTCATATAGTTACAAATGTTTCATGAATGAGGTCCAGTTTTTTGTAGTGTAGGCAGTAGACCGCAAGGCAGCTCACTAGGTTTTGGAACAGAGCAATGTAAAGATGTTTTAACGCAACAACTACGTTTGACTCACAGTGCAGTACTACTGTTGTCCACTGTAAGGACAGGCCAAGAGGTCGACTCATCCTGCGATCTGCCTGAAGAAATCAAGGCCTTGTTGTCCCATTTGGTGTCACTGCATGTCTTCTTGTTTATCTCGCTTTGGCTCAGTCCAGAAGCGCTAGAACTGAAGCTGTCCTGGTGAGACAGTTTAGAGCTCTGTCCATCCCATGATGCTCTATCCGAATCACTGACTGGGCTTGAAGACCTCAGTGAGAAACCTTCTTGACAGGAATCTACAGATGTTCGGTCATTCAGATGGACCACAGGCTTGGCATTAGCTTTGGTTTTGCTCACTGAAACACGATTCCTGGTGGATAACGCGCAAGATCCCTCACTATGTGAGCGGACGAGGGTTTGATTACGTGGTAAGCAGTCATGCTCGTTGACACGGCCGGCTTTTCTGAGATCACTGTCGCTGTGAGAGTAAGTTTCAAGAGACTTCCCTAATTTCGCCGTTTGGCAATTGTGTGATGTGGAAACATTGCGACTGCTTTTGTTCAAGCACACTTGGGGTGGACTTTGTTCTTTGAGCTCTAATGATTGTTGAAGATCTTTTGAAGAACCTTGATGGACATAATGACCAGTCGGTGTGGTTTCTTTGTAAGAGCTTTCGGACATTGTTGGGTCTGAGTTTGGACTCCCTGAAAATTTATTCGCTTGTGTTCCTCTTGTCTCAGGTTGAAACTGGAGTTGCATCAATGTCTCATTATCGCTTTGCCCATCATGACTGTTTTGGTTTTTCATTTGACTGCCAGCAGGGTTTCTTTGGGGATCAATGTCCATGTCTAAACGGTTAGTGGTAATTCCGCTCTTGGATGGGCCTTCTAAGTGGGCTTCATCGTGCGCCTTGGTTTCCATTTTTGGAGATCCCAGGGGCATCTGATTTCTATAAGAGGTGTGCAGTATCTCTGAAAGTCTCTGTCTGATGTTTCGGCACTGAGCCCAGACTGCATTCCACATCCAGATCCCATCTGGGTGCCTCTCGAGAAGCGCGTTTCTCTTCTCTTCAAAGTGTTGGGGTGTGAAATCTCTGAATCGCTCTTCAAAAGCCTTCAATGAGCTCAAGCTGACACACATCGGAGAGTTCACGCTCTTTACAAGTTCTAAATACTCCATACACTCTTTAACCAGAGATGAGGCCTGGAAAGCAAAGAAAATGTACATCATTTCACCCTATTAAATCCAAATATGACTGTATCTTTTACTACATGATCATCTGGACTATTACTTTAGCTCGGTAAAATCAACATGACATCAAAATTGGCCTATTTACAGTATTTTCTTATTAGCTTTTAAATTTGAGTGTGAAAAATTGCAGGCAGCAGCCCAAAAATGCTCCAGAGTTAAAAAGGTTAACTTTACATTTTTGTTGTCTAACCTGTTCACAGAAAAGATATAGATCAAAGGATGTTTCCAGATCAGATTTACGTTCCTCAGCTTTCAAGAGAAAGCCAGCCATGTTGGTTTTGAAAACGGTAATGTGAAGACGAAAAGCGTCAGTTTCAGGAAAATGTGTTCCTTTGCTTTTTCTCTCCACTTCCTTTATCAACAACATCCCTTTTTCTTTTCTCTCCTGGAAAAAAAAATCTCATTAAACTTTACGCCTTATTATTTATTCATTAAGATTACAAATTTCCAGACCATAATTATTATCTATTAAAATCTGGTATTTTTATTACTTTTTTGATTAGTCACAAAAATCCATAATACACAATCTACAACGTAAGACTGATAACACATTCTCTCATTCTAAGAGGCATCCATGTTATGAACCATCAATCTATATTTACTCATTTACATATATTGGTTATAATATAGTTTAAAGGTGAAGAATGTAATTCTTTCAACGTTAAACTCGTATCCAAGTTTAATATGCAGAGACAACTATAAGTAAACCATTCAACTTTTTGGGGAGTTTGGGTTGGGACGATCTGTTTCAATGACCAATGGAAGACTGGTGACACTAAAGGTCCAGAAATTACACCATTCACAATTAGGTCTGGTTTGAGCTTGTTTAGTGGAATAAA
This sequence comes from Myxocyprinus asiaticus, assembly GCF_019703515.2. Taxonomy (NCBI): domain Eukaryota; kingdom Metazoa; phylum Chordata; class Actinopteri; order Cypriniformes; family Catostomidae; genus Myxocyprinus; species Myxocyprinus asiaticus. Next base: position 50,720,247 of record NC_059352.1, on the reverse strand, counting down.
TCTCTAAAGATTTGTTACCTTTGCTTGAATCAGAACAGACTGAATATCTTGTAGTCTCTGCTCTATTGTCGGAAGAGTTTTCTGTGTGTCATCTTTGTCTTTCTGCCAGGACTGTTCTTCTGTATCACACCACGTTTTGATCTGTGAACAACATTTGCAATAACTCATAACATGGGATATGCTGGATATATCGTATTTATCACAGCTCTCAGACATTAAATGGAGAGCATATTGAGACTTTTGGTTATTATCTGTGTTATAAACAAGCATTCTTTGATTTAAGTGATGTCATACAGTGTTGAGTGAGTCCTCTGTCTCTCTCAACAGCAGAATATGTTCGAGATGTTGCAGTGACTGGTTGGATTTCATCACCAGCGTATGAACAGCCTCTTCAACCTGGTTATACAGACATGTCACAGATTTCAAAGAGTCCCTGTAGAAGAAAGAGAGAGAGTCCTGTATTATTTCAGTAACATTTTGTGCACCATTTTGTAAGTTTTTTTGTAAGATAGTGTAGCTAAACATAAATAATTTATGTTTATGGGTATATGACAAATCATGTAATGTTTGTCAGCATCAAGATTTTAGTACAGCATGTATATGAAAGTACAGTATAAGGAAAAGTTTACATTTTCAAATGCTGTAACAGGTCATGCATCTCTTTTTAAGTTTTCATCGTTTTAAATGATCTTTTGCCTTCAGTACTTTATTTAAATACACAAATGAACCTTTGAGAGTGGATAGTTGACACATAATGATTAGAGGTAGACCAATATATCAGTTTTACCGATATATCGGTTTTACTGATTATTGGGTGGTGATAGTTGCTTTTTGAAAAATAGCCAATAATTTACTTAAATAGTCAAATTAATATTTAAGAGTGGGTAGTTGACACATAACGTGTTAATTAGAGGTAGACCAATATATCGGTTTAACCGATATATCGGTTTTACTGATTATTCTGTGGCAATAGTTGCTTTTTGAAAAATAGTCTATACTTTATTTAAATAGTCAATTGAATCTTTAAGATTGGGTAGTTGACACATAATGTGTAAGTTAGAGGCAGACCAATATATCGGTTTTACTGCTATATTGGTTTTACTGATTATTTGGTGGCGATAGTTGCTTTTTGAAAAATAGCCAATAATTTACTTAAATAGTCAAATTAATCTTTCAGAGTGGGTAGTTGACACAATGTGTAAATTAAAGCTAGACCAATATATAGGTTTAACCGATATATCAGTTTTAATGATTATTCTGTTGCAATAGTTGCTTTTTGAAAAATAGTATATATTGTACTTTATTTAAATAGGGTAGCTGACACATAATGTGTAAATTAGAGTTAGACCAATATATTGGTTTTACCGATTATTCGGTGGCGATTGTTGTGTTTTTAAATCAGTTATCAGCAACTATCTGCATAGATTTTTGCCGATAACTGATAGCTACAAAAAGAAATTATCGCAACCGATAGTTTTTCTTCATTAACAATCATGTGGGGATTCGCTGCATCTTGATCTTTTATCATTGACAATATGCATCCATATTTCTATCCTCACTTCACTGCATATTTTGTTTTTTTATTAAATCATCAAGTGTTCTAAATTCAAGCGAGAGCATGCAAAGAAAAATGCGACTATATGGAAACGTACCCCTTCAGCACATACATCGATTCTCCAGTTTCATATCTTGTGAATATTACTAAACATGATTTCTTATTAAACCTCATCTGGTGAATATATAGGCTATAAAAAACTTAATTTGGTAAATACTTAAATATAGAGCATTGTCACGGAGCAGAGTCTCTGTCATTTTAAAATAAGAGCCCCTTCTGTATTTTGGGCTTGTTTATAGTAAAAAGTCCTACATTCTGCACCAAATCCAAATATTTCTGGTTATTACTGGGATTTTGGTTGCACAATAAACTGCATCTGGGATTTCATTCATTTTGTAGCCTCTATGTCAGTGCACATCATATTAAGGAAAGACTAATAACTTTTTGAAAGTTTTTTACATTCTATAAATTAATTCTTAAAACTATCAAGCTTCTATACCACTTTAGTTATCGTTATCAGCAAAATCCACTATTGGTCAACCTCTAATGTCAATAGACCATTTTTTATACATCAAGATATTAGGTTGAAATTTATATGAATGTATAAGAGAATGTATATATTTTAAAAGATGTTACTGTTCACCATTTTTGAACACATTTAACCTCACTAGTTTTTTTGTTTGTAATGTTATTGTCATGTTTGGGTTCTCCAAGGGAGCTTAGTTTCTTTAAAGGCTCTAACCACTAGGTAAATAGGATTAACTTGGAACCAACAGGTGTCCAAATATCATGGGACCTGCTGAGGTGTCGGTTTAGACCCATCTCACATAATCAAATACTGTATGTCTCTAGAGCAGTGGTTCCAACCCTGATCCTGGAGCCCCCCCAACACTACACATTTTGGATATCTCTCTAATCAAACACACCTGATTCAACTCATCATCTCATTAGTGGAGACTCCAAGACCTGAACTGGGTGTGTCAGAAAAGGGAGTTCCCTTTCTGTCACTCACTCGACGTTGTGTCGATGTAGTGACACTAGAGGTCGATCTTGAGAGCCCGAGACACCTTCAGATCTTTGAGAAAAGGCCAATGATAATTGGAAAATAGAAGGATGCGTACTTTCCCGTCTCGATTTTACCTCGACACAGACCCTTCCTACGGTTCACGTTCGATGGTCGGTCATATCAGTACAAGGTCCTCCCCTTCAGCTTGTCCCTGTCCCCTCGCGTCTTCACGAAGGTTGTGGAGGCAGCCCTTTCCCGTTAAGGGAAGTGGGCATTCGCATACTCAATTACCTCGACGACTGGGTGATTATAGTGCTCTCTTGAGAGTTACTGTGTGCACACAGGGACCTGGTGCTCATGCACTTCAGCCATCTGGGGCTTCGGGTCAACTGGGAAAAGAGCAAGCTCTCCCTGGTTCAGAGCATCTCTTTTCTCGGCATGGAGTTAGACTAAGTTTCAATGATAGTGTGCCTCACATGCGAGCACACGCAGTCGGTGCTGAACTGCCTGAACTTATCCAGGTGGGAAATGTCGGTCCCACTGAAGTACTTTCAGAGGCTCCTAGGGCATATGGCATCCTCAGCGGCGGTCACGGTGCTCGGGTTGATGCATATGAGACCACTACAGCACTGGCTCCAGACCCGAGTCCCGAGGTATGCATGGCACCGCGGCACACATTACGTGGCTCTCACTTGCCGCCGCCTTTTCAACGCTTGGACAGACCTTGCATTCCTGCGGGCTGGAGTCCCAATACAGCAAGTGTCCAGGCACGTCGTGGTTATGACGGACGTCTCCAATACAGGCTGATGCGCCGTGTGCAACGGGCGTGCAGCCGCTGGCTCCTGGACAGGACCTCGCCTGCGTTGGCACATCAACTGCCTCAAGTTGCTGGCAGTACAGCTCGCCCTGCGGAGGCGTTGATCCAGGGCAAGCACGTGTTAGTCCAGACAGACAACACGATGACAGTGGCTTATATAAACCGCCAAGGCGGTTTACGCTCTCATCGCATGTCGCAACTCGCCCGTCACCTCCTCCTCTGGAGTCAGCGGTGAATCAGGTCGCTGTGGGCCACTCATATTCCTGGCAACCTCAACGCCACAGTAGATGCTCTGTCGCGGCAGGTGATGCTCAGGGGAGAGTGGAGACTCCACTCCCAAGTGGTCCAGCCTCCCGAGAATCCTCCCACTGCCCGCTATGGTATGACCTGATGGGAGCTCCCCTTGGTACAGACGTGCTGGCACACAGCTGGCCCTGGAGGCTGCGCAAATACGCGTTCCCCCCAGTGAGCCTTCTTGCACAGTTTCTGTGCAAGGTCAGGGAGGACGAGGAGCAGGTCATTCTCGTGGCTCCGTATTGGCCCATCCAGACCTGGTCCTCGGACCTCACGCCCCTCGCGACAGCACCTCCCTGGCAAATTCCCCTGAGGAAGGACCTTCTTTATCAGGGATGGGGCACCTTCTGGCACCCACGCCTAGACCTCTGGAATCTCTATGTCTGGTCCCTGGACGGGACGCGGAAGACCTAACTGGTCTACCGCCTGCAGTGGTTAACACGATCACTCAGGTCAGAGCTCCTTCTACAAGGCAGCTGTATTCCCTGAAGTGGCGTATCTTCACTAAGTGGTGTTCTTCCCGAAGCGAAGACCCCTAGAGGTGCGCAATCGGGTCAGTGCTTTCCTTCCTGCAAGAGAAGTTGGATGGGTGGCTGTCCCCCTCCACTCTCAAGGTCTATGTAGCTGCTATAGCAGCACACCACAATGCTGTTGTAGGTAAGTCTCTCAGTAAGCACGACCTGATCATCAGGTTCCTGAGAGGCACCAGGAGGTTGAACCCTCCTAGGCCGTGCCTCTTTCCCTCATGGGACCTCTCTGTGGTCCTTTTAGGCCTACGGAGAGCCCTGTTCGAGCCCCTAGAATCAGTCGAGTTAAAGGCCATCTCATTGAAGACCGCACTCCTGACCACGCTCACTTCCGTCAAGAGGGTTGGGGACCTGCAAGCATTCTCTGTCAGCGAAGAGTGCCTACAGTTCAGTCCGGAAAACTCACGTGATCCTGAGACCCCAACTGAGCTATGTGCCCAAGGTTCCCACGACCCCTTTTAGGGATCAGGTGGTAAGCCTGCAAGCGCTGCCCCTGGAGGAGGCAGACCCAGCCTTTTCGATGCTGTGTCCGGTACGTGCTTTGCGCATCTACTTGGATCGCACGCAGAGCTTTAGATGCTCTGAGCAGCTCTATGTCTGCTTCAGCAGACAATGGAAAGGGAACGCTGTCTCCAAACAGAGGTTTGCCCACTGGATTGTGGACGCCATCGCTTTGGCCTACCAGACCCAGTTCGTGCCCGCCCCTTTGCGTATTAGAGCACACTCCACAAGGAGTGTGGCATCTTCGTGGGCACTGGCCAATGGCACCTCTCTAGCAGACATCTGTAGAGCAGCGGGTTGGGCAACACCCAATATCTTCGCAAGATTTTACAATCTCCTGGTTGAGCCGGTTTCATCCCGTGTTCTTTCAGGTACAAACAGGTAAGTTTCATTACGCGGGACAGCTGGCCGGGTGTGTATAGTGCCATTCCCCTCCATGAGATGAAGCCATGTGCTCTTCTCTCCCATGCGTGTTCACGATCTGTGAACCCTGGATGTCCTTCCTCCTAGACCTCTGGCTCACGAGTTCAGCGGAGGAATTTGTAGTTGGACCAGTTCACGTAACACAGTTCAGCCATTGTGGCGTTTCGTATAGGGACCCCTAGTGTCACTACATCAACACAACGTCGAGTGAGTGACAGAAGGGGAACGTCTCGGTTACTGTCGTAACCTCCATTCCCTGATGGAGAGAACGAGACGTTGTGTCCCTCTTGCCACAGGCTGAACTACACCGCTGTAATGGCCAGGACCTTGTCTCGGATCCTCAGTGCAAAAACCTGAATGAATCCACATTCTAGCCTCCCTTTTATACCAATATGTTGGGGGGAGTGGCATGCAAATTCTACTCGCCAATTCTCGTTGGCCTTTTCTCAAAGATCTGAAGGTGTCTCGGGCTCTCAAGATCGACCCCTAGTGTCACTACATCGACACAACGTCTCGTTCCCACCATCAGGGAACGGAGGTTACGACAGTAACCGAGACAATATACAAAATGTGCAGTGTTGGGGGGCCTCCAGGAACAGGGTTGGGAACCACTGCTCTACAGTAAGCCTGCTAAGATTCAAATATAAGGTAAAATACCTGTAGTCTTCAGACTGAGCGAATCGAGACTCTTCCTTCCTCATTCTGGCGAGAATTGCCCCACCCTCTCTCTGGAGAGTGACCAATCGTGTGTCTTCAAGCACCATTTTCATGGAGCGCTGCTGCTCCTGGATGCAGGTCTTCACTTCCTGTACAACAGCATTTCAATCAAAATGATTTGAAAACCAAAGGCAAGAAATATCTAAGGACAATGCTTGCATGTTCTTTTAGGAAATATTTAGACTTATTTGATTGTGCTCTCAGCGACCAATAAGAGAGAGCTTAACGCATTTTTACCATGTTTTTAAATCCATTCTACAGATTTCTGCAGATTTCCCCCAAATCAGTGCAGAAAATGCCAGAAAAGTCAGCAGAATTTAATTGACGGCCTGAATGTTCGCAATTCACATTCAGAAACTCAAGTTGTACCACTGTTATTTTTGTTAACTGAAATAAAAAATTAAAAACTAACATGGTTTGAAAAAACTGAAACTAAACAAATACTTTTTCATTTAGGGTTAGGTTAGGGTTAGAACCTAACCTAACCTAACCTAACCTAACCTAACCTATCCTAAACTAACCCTAACTCCAAAAAATACAAATACTTTTTTTGGTTGTAGTTTTTAATACATAGTATATTATAAAATTTGAAACATTTAAAATCTGCCTTCATTGGACACGAAAATGCTACTTGATAGCGCTATCACAAGACTGCCCTGAAAAACTTAATGTTAGGCATATTTAAATGACATCAGCAAGCACTTTAGCTTTGGCAGCCAAAATACTAAAACTAAAATAGTCAAAGAGTGCAAATAAATAAAAAATAACCCTGAATGTTGTACCTTTACCGTGTCCATTTTTTTAACATCAAGTCTTCTGATTGCTGTTTGTAGTAATGAAGATGCAGCTTGTAGATCGAGTTCAAAGAGGGACAATTTCTGAAACACAAATAGTATAATCAACTCCATACCTTGAAGGCAGGACCTCTGCAGATTATTCAGATCAAGTCATTTTATTTGTATGGCACTTTTCACAATACACATCATTTCATATCTGTAATGTCTTTAACAGCAAGCCAAAGGTGACTGTGGCAAGAAAAAACAACTACATATCTTAAATATGAGTCAAGATGTGGTAACTGAGTAAATTAAGTGAAGCAAATTTTCAATATGTTAGTAAAGCAATTTAAAAAAAAGTTGGGTAGCTCAGCGAGTATCAACGCTCACTACTCTCCCTGGACTCGTGAGTTCTAATCCAGGGCATGCTGAGTGACTCTAGCCAGGACTCCTAAGCAACCAAATTGGCCCGGTTGCTAGGGTGGGTAGAGTCACATGGGTTAACCTCCTCGTGGTCGCTATAATGTGGTTCTCACTCTCAGTGGGGCGCGTGGTGAGTTGTGCATGGATGCCGCGGAGAATAGCGTGAAGCCTCCACATGCGCTATGTCTCCGCGGTAACACGCTCAACAAGCCACGTGATAAGATGCATGGAGGCAACTGAGATTCGTCCTCTGCCACCCAGATTGAGTCACTACGCCACCACGAGGACTTAGAGCGCATTGGGAATTGGGCAATCCAAATTGGGGAGAAAAGGGGAGAAAATCAAAGAAAAAAAATGTGTTAATTGTGGGCCTTTTATCACTTTATTGATAGCAGATATTAACCACGAGAGAGATTTACCACAATTAAATGATTTGGAATAATAAAGACATTAATCAAAAGTGCAACATTTTTGTGAATAATTGTGACTTCTGTTACAATGTGTCTACCTGGTGAAATTGTAGCCAGTCACTGTGACTGTAGGGAAGGGTTCCCCCAAGGTCAGAGGTCAAGTGATGTGCATCAACCGTCTTATGAAGAGCTTTCAGTGATGTCACGACATCTATCTGAGAAAAAAAAGAAATGACATTGTAAAGATGTGAACATTAGGCTTATGAATCTAGTTTACAAACTAGGAAACATCCCTGCACACATCTTCATTGCATTTAATATTGCACGCAACCCTCTAATGTATCTTTCACACAACTTTACACACTTTACAATGAATGCAATAATGACTTTACAGTCGAGTGTGAAACAAAAACAAAACATAGCTTGAGGAACAATTGCGGAAAGCAATATATTTTACTGTATTACTGTCATATACTCTATAGGCATACCTTTGTTTTGGACATTGTTTTAAGTCAAAAGGACCATTCAGTAAATTATAGTTTTAAGTGGATTTTGAATTACTTTACCATAAAAAGGTTTGTATCAGTCGCAGGTCTGACTCACAACAGTTATACATTAATAGCCTTCAACATAAATATATTTATAACAAATACAACTCATACTAAATTGAACACAAGTACATTTATATATACAGAAAGAAAATGTGCTTGTCCAATTTATGTTCTCAATTAATTGGCACTAAATGTTCATTGATAAAAACTTTAATGAAAGGGTTTGATCAGTGACCCTGACCTTTATTGCTTGTTTATCTGGGCAAGCTAAGGAAGATACTAGTTATCATGTCCTAACATAAAAACTTAATGTATCCAAATCTGTGTAGTAATTTTTTATATGTATGCATATGTAGCTACTAAATACAACTAATAAAACTAGAAACACACTATTTTATATAAATGAGTAGAAAACAGTGTTAAATAGCAGCAATCAACTAAATATTTCGCCTCATGAAAGACACAACGCCACTCCCCAATGATACATACACTGTAAGTGAATCGGTGAATTGTTTATTTTTACCAGTTCATTTACATGTTAAATGTTTATTCTATTTGTTCGTATGTGAGGTTGAAATACAACTGATAAAACTAGAAAACACACAATTTTATTTAATTGAGTCGAACACATAATTATAAACAGCAGCAATTAGCCTAATTAAATATTTCATTTCAAGTGAATTGGTTGCTGGTTTTTGGAGCTGGTTCATTTACTATCATCCGAACGAATTGATCCACTAAAATTAGTTGGACTTCTCAACGCTACAAGTGAATCAGTGAATCGTTCATTTTAACCAGTTCATTTATGTGAACTGTCCAAACAAATGATTCACCAATCTAACCAGGAGAGCACGTAGGTGAACACTTTTATTCGGTTTGTTCGGCTGTGAGGAGGTCGAAATACAACTGAAAAAACTAGAAAACACAATTTTATTTAACTGAGTCAAAAACATAGTTATAAACAGCAGCAAATAGCCTAACTAAATATTTCATTTCAATAATAATTAAGAATAATTTTATTTATATAGCACTTTTTAGCAATTAAGCACAAAGTGCTTCACAAAACGTAAAATCAAAAAGAACGCACAGTAAAGCACAACATAAAGAAAACATCAAGTGAATTGGTTGTTGGTTCATGAAACTGTTTAATTTACAACCATTCAAACGAATCGATTCTCTAAAATGAGTTAGACTTCTCAATGCTCCAAGTGAATAGGTGAATAAGATCATTTTAACAGGTTAATTTACATGAACTGTCCAAATGAACTGATTCACCAATCTTACCAGAAGAACACACAGGTCAGGTGAACACGTTTATTCGGTTTATATGGCTGTGAGGAGGTCGAAATACAACTAAAACTAGAAAACACACAATTCTGCATAACTGAGTCGAAAACATAGTTATAAACAGCAGTAATTTGCCTAACTAAATATTTCATTTCAAGTGAATTGGTTGCTGGAGCTGATTCATTTACTACCGTCCGAACGAATCGGTTCACTAAAATGAACTGGACTTCCCAACTTTACAAGTGAATCAGTGAATCGTTCATTTTAACCGGTCCAAATGAGCCGATTCACTTAAATGTTTTGGATTTCTAAAGAGAGACAGTGCGAGCGTGTTTAATTCCTTCGGTTGCTCGACTGCATGTGCAATACAATTCGACAAAAAAGTGATGTAGCATTTACTCGGTGTAAAACGTATCTTGCTACTGGAAAAGCTACACTTCTGGGAAAACAGCTGAACTCAGAACAAACAGATATCATTAAATGTGTGTTTTGCAGACCAGTGTGAAATTCAACACCCCTTTTGACTGATTACAGTGTTTTCCCCTGAAGGTGTAATTGCCGGTGAAAATGAGAGTGTTTGGGTGTGTTAATTACCTGCAGCCCGGGATGCCTCTCCGGTCGAGGATTTACATCTTTATCAACAAGCATTAAGATAGTGTGCACTGCATGAAGAGCCTGCTCCTATATTACACACACAGCAGAGACAGGCTAGTGTGGGAATAATGGGAATAATCTTTTCATTTTAATTAGTAACATAGTGATCTTGGGATGAAGTGAACAAGTCCAGTGAACAACTCCAGAAATATGTGCATATGAAGGATTTGAAAGATCTGAAATATGTTTGTGTTGTTGTTAGTGATATTTATTTTTTCTTGGCTGGTTCTCACCTGAACCATGAGCAGAGACTGATAGAACACAGAGGGCAGAGGGCACTTCCTGCTGTCAATCACAACGGTCAGTCCCAGCTCTCGTACCTCCATCCTTCATAAACACACTCCTTATTTAACATCATATATGTGCTGAATTGGTTAAAAAGATTCATAATAAAATGCTCAAGAGTAAATTGCCATATTTGGTCACATTTTGCACAAGGCCGATTAGATTTGGCCAAACAGCTGGTTCAACACCTACAACAGCTCTGAGGGTAAAATGCAGTGTTGTAGTACTCGAGACCAGACTCGGTCTTGAGTCCGAGTCCAAGACCATATTTTCATGGTCTTGGTCTTGTCATGGACTCATGAGCAATTTGACTCGGTCTTGTCTCAAACTTGAAGAAGTGTGGACTCGGACTTAACCCCGAGTCCAGTTGAGTCCCTTTTCAAAAAATCTACAGTGAAAGCTTCGACTTATCTGACGAACATTTTTGACTGATAATATCAGAGATCTTGACGTCGTGTCTCGTATATGTAAACATTGCTAAACGGATGTCTTTGACCGCTGCATTACGTATCGCTGTGTTTTTGGCGTCTCGTGCAGGAGCGCCATAATGTTTTTTTAAAGTCCTTTTGTCAACTTAAAAAGAACATCAACTGTTAAAAACAAGTCTTGAGACACCTGTGTTATACTCTTTTTCCTGATAGCACACGTACAACACCCAGACGTCTATTTGATGTGTGTGTTTACATCTGGAAGACATCTATTTTACGTTGTTTGCTCATCTGCAATACGTCTATAAGACGCATGTCAATAAGTATGTCTCAGATGTCAATAAGACATTCCGCAAATGAGATGTTTATGATTTAGAATGATTATAAATCTGATCTTTTTAAGATGTTTAGCAGATGTTAGATGATTTCCAGATGAAAAGATCTAAAACAGACCTCTTGGAGACGTATGTGTGCTATCTGGGTTTGTTGCACTGCGTTGGTCTGAACGGCCTCTAGTCTTTTAGAAATGATTTAGCCATTAGTTACATGAATGCTACACATACTGATGAAAATGTAAAAATACTTCTCTCAATGTCATCAGAATTTAATGTTTTCTGAAAAAAAAAAAAAAAGGATTTCTGTGCGTACCCCGAAATGAAAACTTGCAGGCAAAAGTCAGCAGAAATGCTCACTTGACTTGTTATCAAATGTTTATATCACTATGTCATATTTAATACATTATTGTTTGGTTTTTAGGCCCATTTTAGTTATAGTACAGTTATACTGTATTTTTTAAAGCAGAAATGTTAAAATAACAAATTAGGTTTGTATATGCACCTATTAGTTCTTTAAACTATTTAATACATTCATAAAAAACTCTTGTCTTAGACTCAGCCTTTACTGGTCTCGGTCTCGACTCGGACTCGACTCGGACTTGGTCCTCTCCAGTCTTAGTCTTGACTCGAATTCGACCTACTCTAGTCTCGGACTGGACTTGGACTTGGATGAGCTGGTCTCGACTACAACACTGGTAAAATGTGTTGAAGAGATCCATTCTACTCTTTGAGTGTACACTAATGGCTGAAAATAAAATATTTCCAGGCCATGTCAATAAACTTATTTACAAGAATTGTAACAAACTGCTTTTTATGGGTAAACCGCTGTGTCTAAGAGTATACAGTGTGGTCCAAAACTCTGAGACCATATTGAAAATCTGTGATTTTTTTTTCCCCTCCTTCATTTAATCATGTAAATAAACAGAATGTTTTAAGATTTTGAAAAAAATTTGAAACAAAGAAAAGTTATTGTGTAAAATAAGGATGAAATGTTTAAAAGTTTACCATTTCTCAGTCACTAATGAAATTTCTGACATTGCAAAAGGTCATGTTTCTTTGCTTTCTTTGAAACACACAATAAACATGTTTAATTATACTGGATCACACGATCATCAGGTTTGTTCATGCCATGCTCTTATTAAAATAAAAGTGACACTAAATATGTCTATGTTTAGAGACATACCTAATACTTAGAATTCTGAAATTTAGGGTTAGGGCTAGGGTTAGTTAGGGTCAACTTTTACTCAAATTTTTATGCTGATAATATTATTTGTAATGAATGTATAAATGAATATATTAGAAAATAATGCAAAATATAAGCATGTTCTCTAGTGGTCTCAGTGTAAAATTATTATTATTATTTTTTATCATATGGGATGGTGTATATATAATAATTTATGGACATATTTGTCAAATAAAAAGTCTCAGATTGTTGTACCCTACTGTACATGTACATACACTCAAAGTGGATAATCCACTGATACTGGATATACTGTAAATTATACTGCCACTTTCTGCCCTCTTGTGGTGACTGAGCACAGTTTTTTTATTAGTTACCTGGGTATTGAGTGCAGGTAGAGCAGCAGTCTACAAAGACCCAAAGGAGAGAGTTCTGAGGATGCCCAGCATTTTCTGCCCCCATACACCTCAACCACAGCTCGGCCAGCTCTGTCACGACTGCCTGGTGATGATAAAACAACAGAGTTAAAACTAGCAGCAGTTAACACACTGCTCATATTTTGTGTGTGTGTTTGAGATAATGTGTGTGGAGGAAAAGCCACAAAATTAGATTAGAAGAGAAATCAGAGCTTTACTGTTTCCTGACATAAATATTTACTGTACATTTTTAAGTATTGTGCAGTACAGTGGTGGTACTTTTGATATATACCATGGTACACTGACACCTAGTGGCTTGGGTGCAGCATCATTTAAAATCACTAGTTTTCAGTTTTAGATGTTATTGTAGAAATGTAGTATTCACAGTCAGCCATGATTACTTTTAATCAATGAGTGAAAGTGTCAAATAGCAGGACGGTTACTGAGAATAAGCGAGTAGTATTTGACTGGTCATGTGATTCTAACATGGCCACCCCCATGTGCGGACCCTCTCCATGTAGAATAAAACAGCTTTAATAAGGTTACTGATATGACTGGAGTCTTCATTTGAATGTGAGTGCTCATGATTTCCTACATATACTGTATATGTATTGCAAGCAGGGGTGTAGATTCCAGGGGGGATGGGGGAGGTAACCCCCCAATATTTATACTATGATCAATGGAAACATGTAAATTCTTCACACTGTAACCCCCCAGTGTTCAAGATAAATCTACGCCCTTGATTGCAAAATTACCATCAATGTCTTTAGGAGTTAAACTTTTCTAATGAGTGCACCTTTAACTTAGGACTGGCATTCCTTACAAAGACCTAGAGTTCTGAAAATCTTGCTGCAAATTTGCAGCAAATTCAGCACTCATTTTCACATGCAAATGAGCTTTGCGGCAAACTCTTCTTTGTCGCCAATGGTTTGCTGCAGGTTCATAACCTCTACTGGTGAAGAGCTGCAAACTTCTGGCAAACATTTGTGGCAAATCGCAAGCTCGGTTGCATGTGAAAATAACAAGTGGGACATTTGCGGCAAGTTTGTCAGAACTCTAGATTTTTTTGTAAGGGATGTCATGAATCCCTGAGGGCTTGTGCACCCTTGGTTGAGAAAACCCAGCATTATGCCACACAACCAAGTGCAACATACAGTATATGTACAGTGCATTAAACAAGCACCATCATTTATCTATTAATGGTAAAAAAGTGTTGAGTAAAATCAGACACAATTTAAAGCATCAGACTTACCTGGCAGACAGATAATGCCCAGCTGGAGAAGACTTTTGACTGTGGGGTCCTGAGAGAGTAATCCATTCTCACACTGACCCATCAAGAGCTGATCACAGTCAGATGTCTGGAGCTCGACTGCATTAACAACAGGAGGTAGCAGAGTAACAGCTTTTCCAGATGAGCAAGCTTCATAAAAAAAAAAAAAAAAGAGCAACTATAGTGTCAATACTGTTTGGTGAATACTTAATTTGAGCATGACCCAAAATCTAGTTATTTGTATGTGTCACATGCTCTTCAGCTAGATGGAGCTGTTGAGATATCCTTTAGAAAATCTACAGGACTAAAGCAGTGGCCCTTCTCTTCCCATTTAGAAAGACATCAGAAAGCTCCCCCTTTAAAATGGGGGAGGATGTAGTTATTTTTGTCTCTTGCTCTGGCACTTGGTCACCATGAATGCTTCATTCTGTTCTGCTCAAGAGAGAGATCAATGAATGAGCCCAGATATTCCCCATGTGGAACGCTGTGCGCACTGCTGACCTTTGGCCTGTGTCACTCTTTTAAGATGACCTTTTTTAGATGGGTGTATTTTCTGAGAAGAAGGATTCTCATCACTAACTGCATCTAGACAAGGGGTCGGAAACCTATAGCTCGCGAGCCACAAGTGGCTCTTTGTTAAAAATCAAGTGGCTTGCCGGGTGTCTCACCATTCACCAACACATGATTGTTTAAAACATTCTAGAGATAATTTTCCTGCAGAAAGTGTGGGTGCGATTGCAAAGTTTGAAGTCAATGACACTGTTGATTCCTCTCTCCCGAATTTGTCATACAGCCTACTCCTGGTGAACAAGGTTTGAAATTAACACCCGGCAAATACAGATTTTTCATGCGCAGTGGCGGGTAATTTTGCTGATATACCAGCCACTGTGGAGGGCGACCTGTAAGATGTCTCGGAGTGATATATGACAAGAAATTAGACACAAAGACCTGCGTTTGAAGAAACATGTGTGATTATATTTTGAAGAACCAAATGCAGGTGTTTCATGCACGGGTAATTTTGCAACAGGCAGGTGACCTGTAAGACATCTCGGAGTGACACATGATGTTAGACACAAGACACGAGCTTGAAAAAACTTTATTATATTTTATTATATAAAAACAGACAAAAGAAAAGCCGTCATTGCTCGTGTCTGATGCGCTGTTTGTTCAGAGGTGAGCAGCAGGGCCCTGTCTCGTGGAACACACACATGTAAAGAGTTATCACTCCTTTGATGATCTCTAATCATCTCAGGAGGTGCTGTGAGTTTAGTTCGCTTTATTTCCACGGAGCAGTTCACTCTTACGCATTGTGAATGCAACTCTGCAGGTTGAGTAATATATATCTTTCTATTAAAGAAACAAAGACGAAAGTGATAAAATCATAAAATAATACAAGACACCTTGAACCTAAAATTGAGTTACAATACAAACACAAATTCGATAGGCAGCATTATTTTGGGAACACAAGGGAATTTATTAGCTTTTTTATTATGATTATTATTATTATCTTTACATTTATAATTGTGTTTCTGTAGGCTATTAGTAATTTTTCACCTGTTGTCATTGACGGATGCTTGTGTGATGACAAATGGGACGGTTGGAGACGGTAAATGTTTGGATTTGGGGAAGTGGTTATATAAGATTTTTTGATCACTTCAGTATTTTAATTGCTTTTTTCGTTTAGCTTAAAGTGCAATTTGAATTTATAAATGTCTTTTGTTTAAGTTTTTCGTGTTTTAATAAATTAATTACATTTTTATAGCAAAATCAATAAAGCAAAAACATTCACTGACCCTCGGCAGGGGGTTGACGATATAATCGGATATCGCAATATTTTTGAAGGCAATTATCATTAAAATATTTTTTTATATTTCCTATAAGGAAGTGAACTTTTTCATGAACAAATGTAAAATGAAGTAATTTTATGGAGACCCGCACAAACACGTGTACTCAATTCCATATTGCAACATGTTACTTTTAATTGTTACATATTTGTTTGTTTTTGTGATTTTGAGTATGCGAAAACTAAACATTAAAAAATTGGTTCCCGACCCTGGTCTAGACAAACAAAGCCTCATAACTATGGAAAATGGCTTGATTTTTCATCAGTCATGTTTGAACATGTTTCTGATTGAAGGATAAGGAGTCCTGTTAGCCTGACATCATTTTGCTTCAGATGTTCTTTCAAGAACAAAGCGAGATTTGGGTTAAAATCTGTACGCAATTAGTTAAAGGAATAGTTCACCAAAAATAAAAAGTTGCTCACCCTTATGTTGTTCCAGACCTGTATGACTTTCTTTCTTTCATAGAACATACAAGTAGATGTTAGGCAGAATGACAGCCTCAGTCACCTTTTACTTACATTCTGCCTAACATCTCCCCACAGAAAGAATTGTTGGAATATTTTGTCTTATTGTCTTCCTCAAGATGCCTATAACGCTTCAGAAAACAGATCATAACCACAAATAAATGTCATGTTAGGAGCCTGATTTCATGATAAACGTGACTGTAATGAAATTTTAGCAAATCATTACGTTGCTCAAGATCCAAGGTAAAATGTCCACTATTTGGCGCTAAAAGCGAGTTAAATGGTCTTCCAAAAAGATGAGATTTTTAAAGTTAATACTCTATTGTCTTAAAAACCTACTTCCCTACCCTAAACTTTGAACCCAAACCTAACCGATAGTGTCAGAAAAAGCAAATGTGAGACGAAAAATGCAACCATGTCATTTTGTGGTGCTTCCATTACACTCTTGACTGACGTGTCAACTCGTGTGGTCTTCAGGACTCATACCCAGGACCTTTGCATCGCAAGTGCAACGCTCTATCAGTTGAGCTACCGCACAATTTGATTATGCTTGTATCCATTTGTAATTATAGTTGATGTTAAAATGTATTGCCCTAGAAGTCATCCGCTTTAATAAAAGTGTTTAGATGTCATAAACTAGCATTGTGTGAAGAACAAAGTGAAAAGAGTTTATGAACTAATGATCTACCATTTTACTTGTGATTTGTATGAAAGTGAGCAAAAGTCATTGTTGTAGCGCCTTTAGGGTTAATTTCACCAGGGACTGCTGAAATATAGTATATAACGAGCCATGTAAAAATTAATTTGCAAAAATGTTGGTATAGTAACGTGATTCAATGAGACCAGGTTGCATGTTTGTATTTGCAGAGTTCTAACCACACTCACCCTTTCTCGCTTCTTGTCGCCTGTTTAATTTGGGGGATACCAAATTAGTCGTGTGCTTTATTGCTTGAATGACAGTCAAGGTGGGGATGATCTCTGGACAGACATCACTGTGGCTTCTGTTAGATGGTCTGTGCAGACACTCTCTTGTTGTTTCAGAGACAGAAGATGAAGAGCGTGATTTACACCTGCTTTTACCTGGTACTTTCAACACTTGCACAGGTGAACCTGGGCCTCTTTCACACTGTATGCCACCACAGAGGTTTCTGCAATCCAAAGGACTATTCTCATTTTGGAACAGGATCTGACTGCATTGGGACTGAAATAGAGGAAGTGTTTGTTCAGGGATCTGTGGATGCTGAATTGGATTGAATCTCCGCAAACACAGATTAGCATCTTGTCTGTTACCACTATGGTCAGGTAAAGCCCTGAGTCCCATTTTGGGTAAGTGTTGTGTTTTTACATGCTTTTGGCCACTAGTCCGTATCTGAAACTGATCTTGTCTAATACAGTCATTCAGACAATATTGTCTTTTGTCAGGAAACACCTTAGTTCCCAGTACAGTCTGATGAAGATCATGTTGCCCAGCAAGGAATGACTTGTGTTGTTGTCTTGCTTGGACCATGTTCGGGCTCAGCTGTGTCATATGTTGGTCAAGAGACTCTGTGTTTTCTATTGAAATACGGTCATGATATGTGTTCTGACTCAGCTGGGTTGAGTTCTGACAGAGTTTTGTCTCTGAATTCTTAAAGGATTGTATTGGGTTTCTGTCTGTTTGGCTTGGTGTCTGGCCAAATGTGCAACTCGAAAGTTTAAGTCCGAGGCCAAGTCCATTTTCCTCACTACTTGGCTCAGTGTCCGCTATGCATGGCCTAGTTTCATCCAAGGGAGGAAGCATACTTGTTCTCTCAAAATTCACAGGGTTTCGGAGAGCTGCCATGTACGACTGCCGATACCTGCATTTGAATTCTGGTTTGTTTTGCATGCCCTTTGAGAGTAGCTTGTTTGGCAAGCAAGGGTTGCAGTTCTCAACTGGAACTCTAAAGTTCTCACCACACAAGTTGGCGTTGTTTTTTGGTGCTGACTGAGCTGTACTGACTAGCTTGAAGCTCAGTGATTTTGCAGGCATCGCTTTTTGGTTTAGGCCCAAAGTCTCTTTGTCCTTGGTGAACTCCAACAGATCCACATATTCTCCTTCTTGCTCTCGGTTATGCCTGCTGTCCCAGGTATTGGGAGAGACCCAACCAACCGGTTTTCCAGAAAAACTGCTGATTGGGTGTCCTTGATCAACCTTGACCAATCTGGAGCCACCTTCAACAAGCTGAACAGACACAGCCATCCCATCTTTTGCTGGAAGAATCCTAGTTTCCATCTCAAGTGGTAAGAATTCTGCAGGTATCTGTGGCTGAGTTTTGTTCCTCAACATCTCAGTTTGAAGTTCGTCGACACTAAGAGTTGCAGTTGAGCATGCCTGTGTTTCAGACCAGATATTTGTTTTGGGTGTGTCAAGGAATTCTGGGTTGGCAACTTCACCCCAAGGTACCTTCACAACCCCCTGGTCAGAAGAAAGCACACATTGACCTAGAGGTTTACCATGACGGCCCTCGTTGATTTCTTTTAACCAAGATTCAGTGAAGATGCAAGGGTAGGACGTTTCGGATACAGGTATCCCCTCGACTGCAGGACCTTCAAGCACCCTGGAGCTGAGATTCTCCTGTAACAGGAGGTCATCCTGTACAAGGAGGCTTTTGAGGACAATTCGGGCTGACTGATCTCCAAAAGGTTCCACCTGCAGGTAGAAATCTCCAGGTCGGAGTAGTAAAGGGTTGATGGGGGCGAGCTGGATCACCACACGGTCTCTCAGGCACAGCGGCCAGCCTTCACAGCGGAACAGGACATCAGAGTATGCAGCCTATTTGGAGAGAGAAGGAGCTAGTTGATTAGCTGGCCGACTGGATTGGACTGACAGACTTTATGACCACTAAATCCTAAATGGCTTGGATTTTTCTATTAAGTTAACTTTATTGATGCCTTTTAGTGTCTTGCATGCAAACATTCTTGAATCGCCTTCAGAAAAACCTGCCTCGGAAGGCCTTTGTTCTCTCTGAAGATAAAACAAAGCAATCTTGTGCTGAGTGGACAGGAACAAGCAGCATGCAGGGTCTGTGCCATAAAAATCCACATGGATGGAAAGACTGCACAGGAAACTGCTTTGATCTTACATCAGTGAACCTTTACCTTTTAAAAGGATAGTTCAAAGAGAAATAAAACTTTTGTCATGATTTACTCACCCATATCGTTCCAAATACCATAACAGTAGTCCATACGACATTTGCACTATATTCCAAGTCATTTGATAGCTTTGCGTGAGAAACAGACAGAAATTTAAGATGTTATTCAAAAAAATATTTCTCTCTGCTGCAGCTATCAGATCTCGTTCACAATCAAATATGACACATGAAGATGTGTCATGCTAGGTTTGACGTCAATGATGCTGAATGGAAATGTGTGTCATGTGGAGCCAGATCACATGAAAAAAAAAAACGTGCTCCTTACACGTATCATGGCAGTTCTGAGGTGAAATGTCCACTGAGTGGCACTAAAAGTGAGTTAAATTTCCTTCCAAACAGATGAGGTTTTTAAGGTTAATACTTTAACGAAAACCTGCCTCCCTACCCTAAACCTAACCGATAGTGTCAGAAAAAGCAAATGTTAGATGAAGAACGCCATTGCTGAACCAACCACATGTGCTTCTATGACACTTTTGGATCATGTGTCCACTCGCATACTCTTCAGGAATCGTTCCCCGGTCCTTTGCATCACAAGTGCAATACTCTATCAGTTGAGCTACCATGCAATTTGATCATGCTCAAACAAGCTTGTAAATGTAGTTGGTAATGGAAACATTAAAATATATCAGTTTACAAGTCATGCACTATAGTAAAAGAGTTTAGATGTCATAAGATTGCATTGTCTGAGGAACAGGGCAAAAGTAAGTGTTTCTGAATTGATAATCTGTTTTAACAGTTTTACTCCTGTTTTGTGTGAAAGGAAATGTAAGTTGTTGTAGTGCCTCTAATGTACATTTCATCAGGAAACTGCCACGATATGTACAACAAGCAATGAAAAATCATTCAGCAAAAATGCAGGTATAGTAACATGTTTCCATGAGTCCAGGTAGGTCATGTGTGGGTGAGTAAATGATGAATGCATGATCCTTTTTTTGGGGGGGGGGGGGGGGGGGGGATTCCTTAAATGATAAATATATTCACTTAATAAGTAGACCATTGGAAGTTTTCAGTAGTTTTTCACTGTGCTGTTCTTGAATTTTAAATCTCTTGCACTGTGATTATTGTGTAGTACTCACACACGCAGCTTGTTGCACAGTCTCTAGGATGTGTTTGGCTGGGATGAGGAAGTTCAGCAGGCACTGTAGTGCATCTCCATGGTAACGCTCCTCAATGGTGCGAAAGAGTTGGCTGAGAACGGTAGGAGCGGTAGCCTCAAACGGCGGAAAAAGAGATGACAGAGTGCTCTGAATGGACCAGTCCAGGGAGGAAGGGTTCTGAGACAGAGAGAGAGAAACAGAGAGGGAGAGAGATTTATTTGTGAGATATTTGAGACCTTTTTTGGTCTGCAACTAATTTTTTAGTTTCCAAAATTCTGACCCCACACCCCCACCCACATTACAGAATAAAGCTATACACTTTAGGATCTCACAAAAAGAATAGTTTCTTCCTGTTCTTCTAGACGCTCAGACTTTTTGTGTTGATGCCGAAATTTGCATCACAAACCCTGTGTGTGAGATGTAGCAGCACTCTGAAAACTGAAGTGAACTTTGGGCATCCAGATGTATTTTTCAAACCTGAACTACTTTAACTTTAAAAGTTGCACAAAATGCAGCTTAAGTATACTGCATTTTGTGTGTGTGTGATGCTGCGTCTATGCTTACTGTGCTGATGACAAAAATTTCATGGAATACCAAAGCATACTTTGGCATTTAGCCGCATTTCGCGTCAAAGAAACGTTTTTCAGCTTCGAGATCGAGCCCCCTATGTTTTGCTCCACTTTGTTGTGATCTTTCTAGCTGTTTTAAAATGCAAAAACATGTCCTGTGTGAACAGCCCCTTATAGTTGAAAACGTGCATTTTATCACCACTATTATATCCAAATGGGATCGGTATTTGGTCTTAATGCAAGGGCGCTTAATCTGGCTTTGCACAAATATCTGCAAGCAGACTGTACCAGCAGTTTTAGGGCACTTAATTGGCAACACTTCTGCATATTCACCTTTTGTGGCAGCTGGCTCGTTAAAGGGGAGTTCACCTTTGTGTCCGTTGTAACCTACAGTACATTTCAGGTGACATTTCAAGCATAAAGGAAGCTGCATATTTATTCTTATAAATACATTTATAAAAAAAAAACGTAAAAAGTCCATGTGGGGTTGAGAATCTCTAAGTTAGTCGTGTATTCATTGTATGAGACACATCCAGGATTACCTATAAGGATACATGATACTACAACCATTGTGTATAAGGCCCAAATGCTTTGTTAAAAGAAGTCAAATGAGGCTGTTGTCAATTGCCAGTGGCAAAACCTTTTCATGACTTCAACCCATCCTAAATCTCAACCGTTACAAAGCCAGACAAAGAGACAATGAAGCTTGTGTGATATTAAGGTTTCACAGCCTTGTTCTCATCAAATCCATCCTGACGTGTTTCTATTCTGTTGTCCACCATGTGAAGTCAGTGTGGGCTCTCAAAAGTGTGAGTTTGTCCAAGATACACCTCGTTTGATAAGCTGTACCTCATGCAGGGAGGTTTGTATCATTAACAGACTAGTGAAACGAGAGAACAAAGAAAACACACAGTCTGAGAGGGATTAAACGTGTTTAGGTACAGAGCATGTGTCTGTAATATAAAAACATTCATTGATTACTGTGATATACATATGAATGTCTGACTCACATTTGCTCTCCCAAATATTTATCATGCATATTTCTCAGCCAGTCTGCCTTAATGAGGATACTGGGTTCAAGTTTCAAGTGTCTGACCTGGAATCATTTAAATAAGTGAAATCTGTTCTTCTCCAATCTAAATGCTCTTAGTTGAACCTTAAACAGAGAAAATCTGTTGCAGAATTGTTGGCCGTCCACTGCTGGTTTGAGGTTATGATTTTTAAACAGCATGTTTGAAACAATTTATTTATGCAACCCAGTACAATCATTAACCATGGAAGAAATGTATACTTTAGGCATGATATGTAGGGATAGTTCAGTGTTCACTCAATAATTTACTCCATCTGAAACACAATAGGAATTATATATAGCAGAATGTCCAAGCTGTTTTTTCCATATATATAGAAAATGAACGGAGATGGTTTTAAAGAGCGATTTTCAGTGAAAAACAATTTAAATGTCAGTCTTTTCAAGACTTGGGTATAATGCACAAGTCATAGGACCACTTTTTATGATACTTTAATGGTGCTTTTTATTTTTATTTTTTTGTCCTTTTGGCACTTTCGGTCACATCCGCTTTCATTGTATGGATAAGAGCAGCTCTAATAAACATCTCCTTTTGTGTTCCGCAGAAGAACAAAAGTCATAGGGGGTTTGGAACAACATGAGGGTGAGTAAATATTGACAGAATGGTCTTTTTTTTTTTGGTGAACTATTCTTTTAAACTTTTAGCTGAACAAACGTATTAGTGTCTTCCTGTAAAAGATGATTACAGGACCTCAGTGTGATCTCACACAGGAAGTTTATGTCTGCTTGGGAAAGAAAAACATACAAAGATAAATCCCCTCCTTTATGAAAAAAAAATGCCAAGTGTTTATTATGTAACCATGTGTCTAGGCTGACAGTATTTATAATAAGTGGTGTTTGTAAGTACACTTTTAATATTGCTCATAATTCAATACTAAGTATTAAACTTTGCCATGTACCGTGTGTGCTTCAGACATGATTCATTCCTCAAATCATGTGTTTTTAGTTTTTTTTTTTTTTTTTTTTTTTTTTAGGGATGTGTTGTTACTTTACTAAGAGATCACACACTCACCATTTACACCAGTAAACTTTCAGTTTAAGCTATAATGTGACAGTCACTGTATGATACAGACATCAGATGTCTGTGTGGCCGTGTTCTCATCCCTTTGGATAAAAGCGTCTGCTAAATGACTAGATGATGTTGATGATCTCCTGTCTGGATTTATCTGCACTAGACTTGCTCGAGTAATAAATACTTATTGTAATCTTATCTTTAATACTGAACATGGACTTAAACAATATTAGAACAACATAGCTATCCACCATACAGATGTGAACTGAGAGTGTGAATTTGAACTAAATTTGAAATTGGGTGGCAAACGTGATGCACAAATATATTTCAAACTGGAATATAAGGAAATAGACTATTCAAGTGTAGTTTTAATAATACAGTTTTTTTATTTTCGGTACAAATTACCCATGTCTAAAATGCAAGTTAAACTCAATCGACAGCATTTGTGGCATAATGTTGATTACCACAAAACATTTATTTGACTCGTCCCTCCTTTTCTTTGAAAAAAAAAAGAAGCAAAAATCATGGTTACAGAGAGGCACTTACAACTTGGAAGTGAATGGGGCCAATTTTTGGAGGGTTTAAAGTCAGAAATGTGAAGCTTATAATTTTATAAAAGCACTTACATTAATTCTTCTGTTAAAACGTGTGTATTATTTGAGACGTAAAGTTGTTTATATCATTGTTTTACTGTTCTAGGCGTTTATTTGTCACCAATGTTACGTCACCATGGCAACAAAGTTGTAAAATTGGCTATAACTTTCCACAGATGTGGTTAGTAAGTGATTTAATCACACTAAAATCATGTTAATAAACATCTTGTTTATGTCTTGTGTCTATACTTTTGAAACAGTGAGTATTCTAATGTTTACGGATTGGCCCCATTCACTTCCATTGTAAGTGCTTCACTTTTTTTTTTAAATATATATATATATATATTTTTATTTTATTTTTTTTGCTGATCAGCATAATGCCACAAATTCTGTCAATTGAGCTTAGATTCTATTGAACCCAGAATATTCCTAAGAAAGTTATCTCGTCTTGGACTAATGATTTTTTTTATTATTATTTAAGCAGTTTTGTGACTGTTTAAATAATTTCCTTTTCTATCAGGAAGACACGCAGACTTGAGTGAAGTTTTAGATTACATTTATTTGATTCATATAAAACAGAAATGCAATGTCTCTCTTTGGCATAAGCCCGTCTGGCGGTCTGAAGAAGTTGTACTCGGAACCATCAGATCTTGCCGGAGATAGGAGGCAGGGGCGAGGTGCCTACCCCCATGCAGGACGGGACTCAACTTGTGATGGTGGGGTGGTGGAGGTTGCAGTGTTAGCACACTGAAACAGCAATGTGATGCATGTGACTTATAAAGCGATGGCTTACATGTGATTGGCTAGGAGTTACCTAGCTAATGGTGCGATGATGTACAGCTGCTAGTCTTCCCGCTAGAACTACGCTGCGCTTACATTTATTGTCATTCCATTTTTGTTAAAGCAAAATGAATAGTCCCGCCCCAAATTGACGCCATTGGTTGAGCCTATGTTGATGTTTCGAGCTGGTCAGACTGATGAAATAAATCCGCTGTGTTCACACTTTTCAGGAAATCATCCTACAAATGGCTTCATGAAGTTTCTGCATATTAAGCTGGGATAGGAGAACGTCAGTTTCAAATTCAGATCTTGCCCAACTTTGTAGGACGGGGCCATGCACGATAGGTTTAATGGTTAATAATTGCAGAAAGACACAATAGTCTCTAAGTTTAATTGTTAACTGAAGTGGTTTGTCTGGCACGAGCAAGCATCTCGTCCAGGGTGGTCCTGTTTGAGCACATGTGGAACCTCTCCGGTCATTTGGCTGACTTTCCCATCCGATCCTTTTCGTCTTCAGTAAACACTCATTCTGCCGGTCCAGATCGCTCTCTCATTCATGGCTCCGGGCCTGTTGTTCCATTTACCCCCCGTCCTTTCCCGTTACACATCCACACCTTGCTGTTCCAAACACATCCGAGTCAAACTTCATTTAACAAATCCTCAGGATCCCAAGTCTTGGGCCTGGCATTGTTCCTCCAGTCTGGAATTTGCATTCAAAAGACTGTCAACTACATTTCCCAGTGTTTTTATATAAAACATCCAGTCTGGCCTTAGACTCAGCTCTTGGCTGAACTTTTTAAAGTTAATTAAAGGCTTATTTTATATCTGAAAATGTTAGGAAACTCACTCTTTCCAGAGCAAATAATGTTTAACAGATGCTCTGTGGTATTCTCAACTTTACTTCATTCATAGCAGCGCAGTTTTAATGCTAAAACTCTCATATCTCCTGCAAAACACATTTTCATTTGGCAATGCATAAGTCTCCCTATAATTATAATAAACTTCAATCTAATGTTTGAAGCACACCAAAGATTGTTGTCATTAATTCAGAGGCTTTTGCGGATGATTTCATAAACACTCAGTGTTTAGAAACTCGCACACACCCAATAAATAACAAATTTTGTCAGTCATACATTAAATCTGGGTGTTTGCTGTATATCCTCCTGAGACCCGAGCATGACTGCTGTGTGCATTTTCCATTTCCCTTTTTGATTTGTAACTAGTAGCACCTAATAAACATGCAATAGAAGAAAAAATTCTAGAGCAAATAATTTTCCTAAAAATGTATTTCCTCATATGTGGACAGCGGGACTAAGTTGTGAAATTTTAAATAATACCAAGCTATAGAAAGTCAGATATTTTTCATCAAATTGTTTATTATGTTTCCAGGAGTGTTGATTATTTATGTTTACAGACATTAAATCAGAAATTAGCATAATTAATTCTGATTCAATGTAATGTCCAGCATCATCCAATCACTGCCAACCATGTTAAAATAAAATGATACATTATAAATTCTGAATCTGTGTACTGATTATCATTGTCTCATGTCTGTCAAACATGTTGAGTGATCCAAACATCATCTGCAGCCTGAAACTGAACTTTTGATCAGATTTTAGGAGTGAATGCACTTAACTGCATAGAGAGTTATAGGATGCTCCCTTGCTCCCTATTTAGTGAATGACTTAACCTCCAGTGTGCTGTCTGTCTGCACTGGTCTCAGAACAGTTTGAAATGCACCTTATTTTCATCCTAACTCCATATAAAGCCTCTGAAAGCAAGATTTTTCCAGCTTTTGGATAAACTCTTTTATTCTGCGATAATGCACAGTAAATATACTGTATGAATGCATTTACTAATGTTAATGAATAGAACCATATTGTACAGTGATAACAAAATAAATTATAACAACATTTATTAAAAAAAAGTAAGCGAAATGACCCACAGATATGTTAATGTTGAAAGTTATTCAAAATAACTATCATGTTTTGTTTTTTTTACTTTTGATGGAAATAATGTCCCAGAATCCACGTATGTGGACATCATGTGTATCTGCGCACTAATGCGTGAAAAATAAATGCATTTTTTAAAGTGGCATACCAAATGAAACTAGAGACACAACCCAAACAGGTTTCAGTGAAAAAACGTAGAGGTTTCTTACCAGAGGCACTTTTGTTGGCTCTGTACCCATAGAAGCACTTCACGGAAATCGACATCATGTTGTTGTGTCACGTGACTCGGTGCAACAGATGTTTAACTCTTAAATGACAGTCTAGTGTTGTGAACAGTACTTGGTCAGTTTAAATCAATTGAAATTATGCGTTGAGTATTGCGAAGCCCAGATACGCATGTGAATGCAGGTTCGCATGAGCATGTGTAACAATACTCTTTAATAGAGCTTATCAGTGACTGATTTTTTCAGTGGCCTTGGCTACAGTCCAGAAGTAAGCCCTTATTTGCCTTTTATTTCAATAGGACAAAATACAACACTGTGAACCAGGGGTGTTATGCACCTTTATTTTTTTGAGGGGGCACCACTGGTGGTCCTGACTCACTTGGTAAAATAGACAAGATAAGACAAGACCAAAGAAAATACTAAGATGTGTTAGTCAAGTGGTACAGTTTAGTCAAGCATGCAACATATTTACAGTTTATGTGTACAGTCCGTGCGTACTGTACTGATGATGGAATCTGTGAGCGAATTGTAGCAGCATGCGGAAAACTGAAGTATATTTGGACCTTTATCCTTCCAGGTGGGCCTACAAATTAACCTCATGACTGTTGCTGTGATGATGACAGAAACTCCTTTTGTTGGTGGATCTCGATTCAGGACTGTGGGTAGTAGATAGGAATGCACCAATCCGATACCTGTATCGGTATCGGCTCCCATACTGAAGCTTTTAGATGAATTGGGTATCAGTCCAACGAGCCCGATCCAAATCCAATACTGTGTGTTAGTCATGTTCATTACTATCAAGCTCCAAAAATGACATAAAAGGACCATAAAAACACCATTAAAGCAGTTCATATGACTCGTGCATTTTATTCAAAGCCACTTGAACACGTGCGATAGTTCTGTGAATCACAAAAAGCTGTGTTTAATAAGTAAATATATAGTATGCACAGCGCCAGCGTGTTAGTGAATGGTGCTGTTCTGTTGACACAAACTCATGCACAGGCTGGTGATGCACTCGCCACTATTTTTAGCCTTCACAGCGGTGCGCAATATTTGAGCGCTACTCAAGAACAACATTTCAGATGTAGATGCTCAATAGTTCGGTTCACTTATAATATGCATTTAGAATGGCACCGGAGGAGTATTTTACCAGAATCTGAATAAGAAGTGAATTAAACTACTGTGAACTTGTCTACAAACAGACACATACAGGACTTCCTGGAGAGTTCAGAATGTCAAAATAAAAGCGTGAGGGTTTAAAAAGAGCACGATTTAAATATATTACTGTTGTATTTAAAATTAAAATTAAAAGTCAATAATAATAATATTAATAACAATTTATTATTATTATTATTATTATTATTATTATTGTCATCATTAGTATTTGTTTACAATTTATAACAATATTTCAAATTGAATGGGTTCCAAAAAATAACTGTGTGAATGAAAATTGGACTGATGTCTTACAACTAAATTGAACAATAAAGAGATCTGAATCCTTTAAAGTCCAGATGCAAGTTGAAACATTTTTGGGGAAAAAAAGAAGAAAAAAAAAGGCCAAAAATAAAACACTGGTTTCTTTTCTACATAAGACTTGAAGACTGGAATTACTGTTAATTTTGCTGCTACATTATCCAGTGGACTAGTTAATAATAAAGTGTTTCTTAATAAGATATACATTTATTTTGAAATAATGTGTAGTTAGAGGTTTGTGTTTCTTTACATATTAAAGAGTACTCCAATTAGTTCCACACAATAATGTAAAGATATTCTAAACTGATTATGAAATAAAAAAAGAAGGAAGGTTATTTCTTTTCTTAAATGTAAGAAATATGATATAGTGTTTCTTCAAGAAACACACCTTTCTCTGAAATTTGGGAAGATATGGGGTGGACATGTTTTTTTTTTTTAGTGTTGGCTCAAGTAAGAGCAAGGGAGTCATTATACTGGTAAATAAATATCTACAATTCAAATGTCTCAAACAGATTAAAGATAAATTAGGAAGAGTCATTATTGTTTTAGCTGAAATTCAGGGGCAAAGTTTGATTTTGGCTAATATTTACACACCTAACGCTGATGATCAGGGCTTTTTTATAGATCTTGAAGGGATGTTGCAAACCACTGGCACCCCTCATGATATAATATTGGGAGGAGACTTTAATCTTTCGATGGACTCAGTCCTTGATCATAGTGAAGCAAAAGTGTGTAAGCCCCCTAGAGCGACATTGACGCTTCACAGGATGTGTAAAAATCTGGGTCTTATAGATATTTGGAGACTTTTGAACCCATCTGGTAGGAACTATAAATTTTTTTCATCAGTCCATAAGATTTATTCCAGAATACATTTTTTTTTTTTATATCCAAATCCCTTATTTCATCTGTTGTTGATTGCTCAATTGGAAACATTTTAGTCTCAGATCACGCCCTGGTGAGTTTAGAAGTGTTGCCACATATAGAGAAAAAGAAATCATATAGTTGGCGCCTTAATGTGTCCCTTTTGCAAAATCCTGAATTCCAACAAATGTTAAAGACTGAAATCAATGTTTATATGGACTGTGGGCGTGGCTTGGGAGGCACTTAAGGCGGTTCTTAGGGGTCGGATCATACAGTACACCTCATTCATCAAAAAATCCAAAGCACGAGAACTCGTGGAGTTGCAAGGAAAAAATGCCGAAGCAGAGCTGAAGCACCGAATGTTGTCTGATGGCATCAGAGAATTGACTCAATTGAAATACAGATATAATACTATTTTGTCACGGAAAGTGGAGTTTTGGTTATTCAGGGCAAGATAGTCATACTTTGAGTCAGGGGACAAAGCAGGAAAACATTTGGCTAGATATATAAAGCAGAGAGAGTCTTTTTCTACCATTCCCTCAGTGAAATCTGCTGGTGGTGAAATATTTACCTCGATATTAATAACACTTTTAAAGAATTCTATTTTGATCTTTATAGTTCGACGTCTTCGTCTACTGATAAAGATATTAGAAACTTTGTTGAACCATTAGATCTCCCTAAACTGACGACTGAGCAAAAAAATTCTCTTGATTCTGAGATAACCTTGGAGGAGCTTGGCGAGGTTATTAAGGCCCTACCTACTGGCAAGACTCCGGGGCCTGACGGCTTTGCTGCTAAGTTCTTCAAATCTTATGCTACAGAACTGGCTCCACTTTTGTTAGAAGTTTATACTGAATCATTAAAGAATGGAAAGCTTCCGCCAACCATGACACAAGCCCGGATCAGTCTGATTCTTAAAAAGGACAAAGATCCAAGCAAGTGTAAAAGTTACCGTTCAATTTCCCTGACCCAGTTAGATGTAAAAATTTTGTCAAAGATTCTGGCTAATCGATTAAGTAAAGTTATGACATCTCTTACACATATAGATCAGGTGGGGTTTATTCGAGGCCGTAGCTCTTCTGATAACATTAGGCGTCTCATCAATATCATGTGGTCAGTAGCGAATGATTAATCTCCGGTCGCTGCCATCTCACTTGACGCCGAAAAGGCATTTGATATGGTAGAATGGGATTATCTTTTTAAGGTTTTGGAAATATACGGGATCGGGAGTACATTTATTGGTTGGATTAAGTTACTTTATAGACACCCAGTAGCAGCGGTACAAACAAATGGATTAATTTCAGATTATTTTACTCTGGATAGGGGCACCCGGCAGGGTTGCCCTCTTTCCCCATTATTGTTCTGTCTTGCCCTGGAACCATTAGCAGACGCGATAAGAAAGGAGGATGATTTTCCAGGGGTGGTGGCGGGTGGTGTGGCACATAAGCTTCTGCTTTACGCAGATATTTTATTATTTGTCTCTGACCCCAGTAGATCTATGCCTTGCCTCCACAGAATTATGAACTCCTTTTCTAAGTTTTCAGGATATAGAGTCAACTGGTCTAAATCCGAAGCTTTGGCTCTGACAGCGGTACTGTCCAGTAACGGCTTTCTAGCCGGGTGCTTTCCAGTGGCCCAAACAGGGCATTAAGTATTTGGGTATTTTATTTCCAGCAAATTTGTGTGATTTAGTTAGAGTTAATTTTGACCCCTTAATAAAATGGTTTTCAAGCGATGTGGGCAGGTGGGATTCATTACATTTATATATGATTGGGAAGGTTAATGTTATTAAAATGAATTGTACTCCAAAATTCAATTACTTACTGCAGTCTCTCCCTGTAGATGTCCCCCTCTCTTATTTCAAGCAATTTGATAGCAGAGCAAAGTCCTTCATTTGGAATGGTAAGCGTCCCAGGTTAAATTTCAATAAGTTACATAGGCCAATTGACAAAGGTGGGTTAGGCCTACCCAAGATTTTGTTTTATTATTATGCATTCGGTCTTAGATATTTGGCTCATTGGTCGCTTCCACCTGAGAGAGCCCCTCCCTGGTTATATATTGAAAAGGAAGTTCTTGCCCCTATCTCGCCACTGCAAAGCCTTTCGATCAAACTAGCCGGAGAGGTTAGGTCGCACCCAGTTATTTTGCATTTGCACTTGATATGGACAAAAGTGTCCAGAGTGTTTAATTCTGATATTTATTTAAATGTAGCCTCGAGCATATGGCTGAACCTTAAACTATGTATTAATAAGTCCCCTTTCTGTTGGTCGGATTGGATTGTGGGGGGATTAATGCACACAGTGACCTATATGATGGTGGAGTATTGAGACCTTTTGAAAATTTGGTTCAACATTTTGGCATTCTCAGATCTCAGTTTTATAGGTGTTTACAGCTGCGCCACCTACTCTGCACTGTTTTTGGGAGTGGCACGCAACCCCCCCAATTGTGCTTGCTGCTTTTGGGAAGGGTCATGAGGCATCAGTGTATTACTCCCTGCTAATTCAGAGTCTGGGGGACAGAACTTTGAATTCTCTCAAAAAATTATGGGAGAAAGATCTAAACTTAACATTGGAGGAGGGGGTGTGGGCTAGGATCCTAAAAAATGTCAAGTCTGCATCTAGAGATGCAAGGGTTCGCCTTATGCAATTTAAGATTTTACATCGATTTTATTGGACCCCCTCCAGATTGTATAGGCTTGGTCTTAAAGACACACCCACCTGCTGGCGATGTCAATCAGAGGTTGGAGACATAACTCGTGTTTTTTGGGGGTGTGTTGAGATCCAGGAGTTTTGGTTGAAAGTTCAGAGTTTCATATGTGATGTATTGGGCACTCGGCTTTCTCTTTGCCCCAGACTCTGTATTTTGGGCGATGGGGTGGTCATCGACGTTGAGAATCGGCACATAAAGAGTTGGGTCCTAACGAGCGTCATGATCGCCAGACAGGTTATTTTAAGGGGTTGGAGGTCGGTTGGAGCACCCTCATTTCATGAGTGGTGCTCGGAGATGGGGAGGGTTGTGGCCTTTGAGGAAGGGATCTATAGAAGGCTGGGAAATCTGGGGTTATTTGATAGGAAATGGGGCAGATATTTGGTGTTTTTGGAAGGCTTTTTAGGAGAGGTAGTGGAGAGGGATCTATAGGTTTAAATATGTGTGTGCAATTTGATTTTTTTTTTTTATATATATATATATGCTTTTATTTATTGAGTGTGCATGTTTTTTTTTTTTTTTTTTTTTTATATTTATGACCACTGGGGTGAGTGTTTGTGTCGGGTGGGGGTGTTTCTGGGGGAAGGGTTTAATTGTATAATTTGATTCCGCATTTTCTGTGATGTTTATGTAATTTGTAATTTGGAACAATTTACTGCCGTTGCCTAATTAACATGTAATCATGTAATCCATAAAAAAGTAACTGTAGTCTGATTTTGAGTATTTTAAAATGTAATTTAATCCAATTACAAGTACTTGATTTTCATAATCTGATTACGTAATCCAGATTACATGTAATCCGTTACTACCCAGCACTGTCGGTCTACCTCTAGTGGGTAGAGTATTACAGTACTTCACAGAGGATTCAGCAATTACTGTTAGCAAGAAGTTTTAAAAATTACGTTGAAATCACTCTTATAGCTTCTACAAAAGCATACATTAGTGGCATTGTTTAACAACCTTGGATCTCTTGTACATCTGTTGTGAAAAGTTATTGTTAAAAATCTATTTCGTGAGGGAACGTTTGGTATTTTTAAGCCTTACTGTTGTGGTCTGTTGCATTAAAATATATGAGAAATATAACAGAATTGCAAATAGTAAGGCACCATACAGTGTCTAAAAACATGTCTGCTATGCTCAAAGGATATGTCTTGACTTGCGCATTTGGCACAGGACAAAAGAGGCACTCACAGCCTTTAAACCCTCTTTTGAAGCTCTGTAATCACTTCAGAAGAGCACAAAGAATGCAAAAATTGTAAAAGTGGTTGAAGTTAAAAAGTCGATCTGCTCTCTTGAGATAAACACTAATTTAACCTGAACAAGAATCTTCGTCATCTGTAAGCCTCCTAAAGTCTCTCGTTTCAGCTGTCAAAATCCAGCAACTTCTCAGCATGTCTCTCCTCCTCCTCCTTTCCTCTTTTCTTCAGGACACTGTTGTCTTTGTCTCAATGCCACTGTAGTTTAACTCTTCACAGAGGGAGTTTGGCACAATGTTCTGCATTCACAGTGCAAAAGAGCATTCTCAAACCACTGTCCACCCACATCACACAAACATCTAGAACATCTCAGTGGTGACTTCTTTATTTATTCTATTTAAATAGAGTGTTTCTGTTGCTCAACTGGTATGCATAAATGTAAAATGTGACATAAAGATTCTTCAAGGGCTGCCTTACATCATATGTTTTCCAAATTGTGCAAGAATTTAGAGCGTTTTTGAAAGTCTACATTTTTGGGGAGGGAAACGCTGTTCTAGTGTGCATAAGAGCCATAAACATACTTAAACAATGAGCTGTCAAATGGAGATGTATGTGTGTGGACATCGCCTTAAATTTAGCAAAGATCCCTTGCTTAACCTTGTGCGATTGTATTTTGGTTTCTTTATATGCAACACATAATTTAAATAATAAAAACCGACTGAATACTGTTCACAAGACTCTAGACTGTCATTTAAGAGTTAAACTTCTGCCGCACCGAGTCACGTGACACAACAACATGATGTTGATTTCCTTGAAGTGCTCCTACGAACGCAGCGCCAACAAAAGTGTGTCTGGTAAGAAACCTCTACTGTTTTTCATTGAAACCTGTTTGGTTGTAAAGAGTACTGTCTCTAGTTTCGTTTGATATGCCGTTTTAAAAAATCAGTTCATTTTTCTCATGTCAGCACACTGATAAACATGATGTCCACATACAAGGATTTTGGGACATTATTCCATCAAAAGTAGAAAAAAAAAACATGTTAGTTATTTTGAATAACTTTCAACATTAACACATCTGTGGGTCATTTTGCTTCATTTTAATATACATTTTGTTATGTTTTATTTTGTTATCATTGTGCAATACGGTTTTGTTTATTAACATTAGTAAATGCATTCCTGTATTTACTGTGTATTATCACATTGAGAATCAATGGGTTCATCCAAAAGCTGAAAAATGTTGGTTTTGGAGGCTTTATATGGAGTTAGAAGGAAAATGATGTGCATTTAAAACTGTTCTGAGACCAGTGCAGACAGACAGCACACTGGAGGTTAAGTCATTCACTAAATAGGGAGCAAGGGAGCATCCTATAGCTCTCTATGCAGCTAAGTGCATTCACTCCTAAAATCTGATCAAAAGTTCAGTTTCAGGCTGCAGATGATGTTTGGATCACTCAACATGTTTGACAGACATGAGACAATGATAATCAGTACATAGATTCAGAATTTATAATGTATCGTTTTATTTTAACATGGTTGACAGTGATTGGATGATGCTGGACATTACTTTGAATCAGAATTAATTATGATAATTTCTGATGTAATGTCTGTAACGTCTCAAAAACATGAATAACCAACACTCCTGGAAACTATTTGATGAAAAAAATCTGACTTTTTTTATTTTATTTCTCAACATAGTCTCGCTGTCCACATATGAGGACATCAATTTTTAAGAATACTATTTGCTCTAGAAATTTTTGATTTTCTTTTGCTTGTTTATTAGGTGCTACTAGTCACAAATCAAATAGGGAAATGATAGAGTCCTAAAGTTGGCTATATGGTTCTTTGGGGATTGAAAAAGCTATTGAAGTTTAATTATGAGTTCTTCAGATCAGTGTTTTGGTTTCTGGATTCTTTAAAGCACCAGGACAGATATGGTTTTTGAATGAACTAGAGACTAAAAAGTTCTTAGTAGAACTTAAAAAGTACTTCATGCTAGATCTTTTGGTACGTACCCAAGTCCATTTGATGTAAGAGTTTGGTTTGGTTGGTGTGAAAGCTCTTACAGTAATCATGCTTTTACATCCAGAACATGTTAAATCTTTACAGTCATATATCACCTTTGACATTTGCAAGTCTTGTGAACACATCTGTCTCGCCAACTTATTTGACAGCTTGTATGTTTTATTGACTCTCTCCGCTGTATGCCCTGCAGATGAAGCAACAACTCTGCGGTTTCTCACTGAGTTCCAAGACTGCAAAACTGACTCCAAATAATCCTGAATACCATATTTCATTGGATTTTGATTGGAGGTCATGGGACTTGTTTCCAAAATAAATATTAACAACTCAAAACACACAAAAGACATGCTCAGATCACTTAGAGTTCCCTACAGTGAATTCTTGGAACACTGTGTCAGCTACAGTATGGCAGAGAGGAGGGCAGAATTAACGGCCTTAGGGGCCGTTCACATTAGAAAATAACAGATGGAGCGCAACGGAAATATGCAGAAGGTGCATTTATAGACTCATTAACACCCATAGACCTTTGCTAATTTATAAACAGTAAGTGCAACCTAAGGGGTCGTTCACATGGGCATGTGTTTTTGCATTCAAGCAGGAGGTCTTGCAACTTGTTTTTAATATGACACACCACTTTAAAAACATATAATAAACTGGGAGACATGAAACAATGGCCAAAGATGTCTATGTAACTCATTTGTACATAGATCAACAATCAAAAAATAGTGCACATGTAACACAACAACTCGTCCTGTTTGAATGCCTAATATACCCTAAGAGGTATATTCACACAGGATGTTCTTGCATTTAAAAACGGCCATATGGGGCACAACGAAATAGAACAAAAGGCAGGGGTCTCGAAAAATGTTTTTAAAAGTTGAATTGTTTATAGTTTGACACAGCACCTTAAAACACAGTGCTCCTGGCAAAAGACTGTGAAAGAAACAATTAGCAATGACCGAAAGACTTGTGTCTGACACATGTGTATTGACCAACAATCAAAATACAATGCAGACGGAACGCAATATAACATTTTTGGCTATTTGGGGCTCACAGCAGTGGTTATAGGAGCACAAATGAGACGTTTGTATTTGATGTCTTACAGAAATCATATTTCACTTTGTGATTCTTTTGAAAATATTTCGAACTGTGGTATTAGGGCAACAAAATTAACTATACAGTCACAGTCCTGAGAATGAGAGCTTTCATTTGATATATAATTTGTCCATTTAGGTGCTATGTGAAGGACTTTTATTTTCATGTAAATATTTCTACCCCATTCCCTCTAGGGAGCGCTAATTTTCAACGCGAATGTTTTGAAGCTTTATTTTGTTATTTTAAGTAACATAAATGCAGAAGCAATGGTTATCACTGAAAATTTCAGATTCTAAGCTTTCAAATGATATGTCATATGATACTTTAACTTTTTTTTTGTGTTTGTTTTTTCTCCCCTTTTCTCCCCAATGTGGAATGCCCAATTCCCAATGCACTCTAAGTCCTCGTGGTGGCGTAGTGACTCGCCTCAATCCGGGTGGTGGAGGACGAATCTCAGTTGCCTCCGTGCCTGAGACCGTCAATCCACGCATCTTATCACGTGGCTTGTTGAGCGCGTTACCATGAGGAGGTTACCCCATGTGACTCTACCCTCCCTAGTGAACGGGCCAATTTGGTTGCTTAGGAGACCCGGCTGGAGTCACTCAGCACAGCCTGGATTCGAACTCACGACAACAGAGGTGGTAGTCAGCGTCAATACTTGCTGAGCTACCCAGGCCCCTGAGACTTTAACGTTTTAAGCATAAACTTTTTCATGATATAGCACATTTAAAGGGTAATAATGCTGTGCTCATGCAGCGAGACACTGAAAAAACTGAAAAAAACAGATGTGGTGCAAATTTTGAAAGCATCTGTACATAGAACAACAATTAAAAAATAGTGCAGATGGAGTGCAAAAATACATCCTGTATAAACAAGCCATAAAGCGATAGATCACCCAAATATGAAAATTCTGCCATCATTTACTCAATGTCATTCCAAACCCATATGAATTTCTTTCTTCCACTGAATACAAATGGACATGTCTGAAATGAGTTGAATCCATACAATGAAAGTCATTGTGCCTGATATCTACTTCAGTTCCACGGAAGAAAGAAAGTCATATGCGTTTGTAACAACGAAAGTTGAAAAGAATTTTCATATTTGGATGAAACATCCCTTTTTGAACCTTTAGGTCACTGGAACATCAACTGACTGTGAACATCTGGATGAAGGACAACATGCTAATAGAAAGCAGAAGTTCTCTTTGTTTGCTCTTCAGGATGTCAGAGGGGTCAAAAGCTGGCGAGAAACAATCCACGATGCATCATAATCCTGGAAAATGTGTTGATATTTGTCTCTTGATTTATTTGAGGTAAAAAGCCATAAAAATATTTCAGCCACCAGTACTTGCAAGAATTTTACGACATGTCAGACACGGTGTGGTTACCCTCAGTAAAGTGTTGTGTTAGCCTTGCAGTTTTACAAGAAAGATCTTTCCTAAATTTCCCTCATTCACTCGTTTCTTTACTTTTCTATGCTTAATACTTCACAGCCGACAGTGTTTCAACAGCTGTAACCCAACATCTTTAGTATGCCAAAACAAATCTGAAAATCAACACTAGAGCTCTCTTTCAAAGCCCAGTGAGCTACATTTTTAGATACCTTCTCATGGCCAAATTCTAATTCACCAAGATGGCAGACGAAGTGTGAGAAAATAAAAATATGTAATAGAATAACAAAAAGTATTGTTAAAATAGTTAAATCTATCTAAAAAAGGACTATTTTACCAAATATTTGTGTGTACTATGTATTTTAATGCTTAGAGGAACATGTTGTGATCTTAGCAAACATGCTAACACCAAACTCGAGAGTCGAGTCTCATGTGCGGTTCATAGGCTATTTGTAGTTGCTGCCTATGTAGGGCGTTCTAAATTCATAACTTGTGAGGTTACATTTGAATTAGGATACTGCCTTAGCAGCCATTCAGACCAAATGCGTTCTTGCGTTAAACTTAGAAGCAGTGCGACGAATTAAACAGAACAAAGTTGTCTTGAGAGGCATTTTTAAACATTGAAGAACTTTTTAACTTGACATGGCATCGAGAAAACTAGGCGCTGAAAAAACAAAATGTGATACGCAGCACAGTGGACAAATATGTCCATATGGTGCATGTTTACATAGAAAAACGATTGAAAAACAGTGCAGACGGATGCAAAAGCACATTTGGTGTGAACAGGCAAGCTGCTTGTGTAGGCAGTAGACAGCAAGGCAGCTCACAAGTTTTTGGAACAGAACAACACTCACGTAAAACATCCAATATGCCCGATGACACGAGAGAAATTGCGTCTTTAGCTTAGCAACATGTTAATCCTAAACTCTATAGAAGCAAGTCGAATTTTCAGTGCGCTTCACATGAGGAGCGAACAGAAATGCTGCCTATATAGAGCATTCCAAAGTATACTTCGGTTTTGATGCAAACACTTAGCATATGCTTACGGTCGAACACTCAGCCTTTTAAATTATACCAAAGTCTTTTTAGCAAGTCAGTCCACTGGCAGCCATCTTTGTAACTAGGGGCGGGGGATATGACCAAAATCTTATATCATGATTTGAGTCATTTCATATCACGATTGCGAAATATGTCATGATATAGAAAAAGTTTTCTGGAAAATCAATAAAAATTGGTTTAGATATTAAATAACCATATTGTAATGCCTATTTTTGGAACTTCAGTAAGTGAATTAAATACTTAATAAATTAAAACTACTTCCTCTTTATTTGGAACAAGTCAAACAATGTCAAAGTAAATAAATAAAAATATATATCGTCATATCGCCCAGCCCTGTTTGGAACTCTCTCGGGCAGCTATATTTCTATGTAAACAAGCAGCATACAAGTGCACTTGAACGAGGAAAGACCGAAATCTCCAAAACGGTTGGTCAAGATTACGATCAAAGAACATATTTCAAATCAGGATTAAAATCTGACAACACTGGTATCATAAATTGTTTCTTTAGCTCAGTTTGCACAAAAAAATGCAATCTTCCTGGCTTGTATAGCTAATGCGCATGAGCGTTCTCGACTTGATTGACAGGTGATGTCTGTATCTAAAAGGTGATTGGCTCTTTTACCTGTAAGGTGGGACTTCCTTTCTACATCTATGCTGATGCCTAATGTTCACATCTAACCAAAGTATACTTTGGGCTTCAGTCACTTATGAGGTTACATTTTGGTAAGGATACTGCCTTAGAAGTCAGCGACCTGTGTAGGCAGCTCACTAGGTTTTAGATCACCCAAACAATGACGTAAAACACCAGTTTTATCTGGTCTGGCTGAATCATATGAGAATTCCCATGCTGTTTTTGGACAGGGTAAAAAAAGCAGTTTTCTGGAGAACCAGCAGTTTTAAAGAAACTCTTTGCTATTTTTAACAATAAACCAACTTCTGTGTGGACGTGTAGTTTGAAAGCTAGCATTACAGAAGGCCTGTATGTGTGCCTTATGTGGTGAGGTGTGCATTTGAGTGTGTTGTGTTAATGTGTGTACTTGTGTGAGTGTTTCCAAGGTCTGCTAGAGGTCGTAACAGGCTCGAACACAGCATGAGTGTTGTTTGTGTGTATGAATGTGAGAGTTTGCTCTAATGGTGTTTTTCTCCAGTGAACGCAGCTGTTAACTGGTCAGTTTGGTCGCTGTGTAGGAATACATGTGTGCAGGTGTGCAGCCCTCACAAAAACATATCCACCATTTCTCACAAGAAGTCCTGAAACTTCTATGTGCATATTCTAACATTGCAGCAGGACAACCAATGTACACTTTGTTGAAAATGCACAAACAAGAAAGCTTGTTCAGGTTTTGTCAAGCAGCAATGGCAATTCACCGGCAAAATTCACTCTATATTGCTCTTGAGGTCAAAACCTGAACTATAGTATCATACAGCAGAGAGTTTGACCTGTTGACCTATTGGGTGTCCAGATGGAGAATTGCAGTTATCACACTTACCGACTTACAAATTTGTAATCTGCCTTCGAAACTGTAATAGCTTGAACTATTTGCGAAACCATCTATTTACATTATCAGATAAAAAACCGAGCAACTACAAAACAGTATGTTTGATTGATTGACTTTCTACTGAGTTACGATACTGCTTTAATACATGAGATCCATGTAACAATATTTATTTATTTATTTATTTATTTATGTGTGCATTCATATTTCCTACTGTTCAATTAATGAAGAAGCAGGTCGTGTAAATAAAAACAAAATCTGAAATTGGTTTTAATCGCAATCCAATTGTGGCATATGTATATTGCTATGTTTATTGTGTTGTGAGGTAGTTGGCCCTACTTTTAATAATGTTCACTTTAACAACCTGGACAAAATATCTGATCTAAAGATTTTGTACACTTTTTGTTTTTCTACTTTACGACTGGGGGACAGCTTTTTAAACTTGTAAAATGTTATTTATGCTAATGTTATTTATATTAATTTAATGTTATAGTTGAAGTACAGTATGCAATTTCTGCGACACAAGCGCCACTGAACGGAATTGCAAAAATAAACCTTTTCAAAACAGCTTTCCGAAAACGCCCTCGTCTGCTGCTGTTCAAACAGTCAGATAGTCCTGCCTAAACGGGTCACTCAAAACAAACACAGGAATTGTGATAGCATTACAGTGACAAAGTTTACAGTTAAATTAGATGAATCAAGTAAAAGCTGATGTTAAAGTACTTTCTTACTATAAGCAATTTCTAGATAAAATTTCTCGAAAACTGTAAACTTTGTCACTGTAACGCTATCAAAATTCCTGTGTTTGTTTTGAGTGACCTGTTTAGACCTGCCCCCACAACGTTACTCAACCAATGGCATCAGTTGGGGGCGGGTCTAAACGGGTCACTCAAAACAAACAGGAATTTTGATAGCGTTACAGTGACAAAGTTTACAGTTTTTGAGAAATTTTATCTAGAAATTGCTTACTTATAGTATGAAAGTACTTTAACACTGAAAAAGTTACATCAGCTTTTACGTAATTAATCTAATTTAAAGGATCATGACAATATCAAACAAATCATTTGCTTTTTGAAATTCACTGAATTTTGCTTTCATTGGTGCGGCAAATTCTTAAGTGCAATCAATCTTAAAGGAAGGTTCCGGGTTAAGTGTGATTTTATCACACTAAAATCATATTAACATATATAATGTTTACATTTTTTTACTCTATTTTTAATGAGTGTTCAGGCCTATTTTAATGTTTATGGATTGATCCCATTCACTTCCATTATAAGTGTCTCACTGTAACCTCGATTCTTGCTTTTTTGTAAATTAAGGAGGGACGAGTCTAAATAATAATTTATGAAATCAACATTATGCCACAAATGCTGATGATTGAGCTGAACTTATATTGAACCTGGAAAATGTCTTTAATATTATATTTGACTGCCATAATATCAAACAATGCATAAAGCTGCAGA
Organism: Myxocyprinus asiaticus; assembly: GCF_019703515.2. Lineage (NCBI taxonomy): Eukaryota > Metazoa > Chordata > Actinopteri > Cypriniformes > Catostomidae > Myxocyprinus > Myxocyprinus asiaticus. The sequence continues at coordinate 50,678,839 of NC_059352.1, read as the reverse complement.
ATATAGTGGTTACATTTGGCAAGTAATTGTCTGTCTGTTTTTAGAGATGAAGACCACAAATAACAGAAAAATGCCACATGAGAGAGCACAATGGTGGAAAGACGTGTATATAAATGTAAGTGCAGCTTAGTTCTAGCAGGAAGACTAGCAGCTGTACATCATCGCACCATTAGCTAGGTAACTCCTAGCCAACCACATGTAAGCCATCATTTTATAAGTCTGCTCACAATCTATCACATTGCTGTTTCAGTGTGCTAACACTGCAACCTCCACCACCCCACCACCACCAGTTGAGTCCCGTCCTGCACGGGGGTAGGCTCCTCGCCCCTGCCTCCTATCTCCGGCAGGATCTGATGGTTCCAAGTACAACTTCTTCAGACCGACAGATGGGGCTTATGCCAAAGAGAGACATTGCATTTCTGTTTTATATTCATCAAATAAATGTAATCTAAGACTTTACTCAAGTCTGCATGTCTTCCTGATCCTATCTGAGGGAGTGTAGTGGAGTCTGCAGTAATTTCTGCTTTGCATATTTAGATTCCAGTTGGCATAAACTCTGAATCCACAAACATTCCTCAGAACATCCCTCTCTTCTACTCTACCCGACACGGAGTAAATCATTTTATACCAGAGATATAAAACACACCTGCCCAACTCAAGCAAAACAAAACATAAAGCTTGTGTAGGCTGTACAACTCGCAGCCAAACATCATCAGTCATTCAGAGATGTATAACAAACGAAATGCTATAGAAAGAAACCTGAATATACTCTAGAAAAGATGAGTAGATCTAGCACAACAGAGGTTTTAAGATTTTGAAAAATGTAAGTTAAGTATGTTAACATGACTAATGTACTAAATCGGAACCCCCTTACTGGTCTGTTTCCCAACTGTACTTCAGTAGCCTTGTTATCAGTAGTTCAGCAGGTCACTGGTGCAACATCACAAACGGTGTGTAGAAACTCAAATAAAAAAGTCTTATTTACCATCTTGACGACAGTGTTCCAGCTACTGAGCTGTCATCCTCAAATCTGTGATCCCTAACAAAGGAAACTCCAAATCTAGTTCTGGAAATGCAATGGCACCATTCCCAAGATTTCTCACATCCAAAGGTGATTCCATGCTATCTGGTTTGGGGAGGGTAGTAGACCTGGACTACAGTGGATTACAGCCATTGTGCAGCAAGTCATTACAAGTTTGTACAAGAGCAGAATGCCTGCTGAAAACGGCAAAGTCTGTCGTCAGCTCGCTGCAGTGTTTTGACGGTAAAGTGATTTTTTTCAGGGAGGGAGGGAAAGTAAAGGGTCGGAGGAGAGTAGGAGGTCTTTCTTTTAGAGGAAATCCCCCGAAGGCTTTTCATACTTCTCTCAGTGGCAAATCATGAGCGTCCCTTCTCTCTCTCTCTCTCTCTCACACACACTCACACACTTGGTCAAACAAAGAGACCACTAAAGCCTCCCTAAATTCTTTCATTTCCTTTGTACAGTTCAGTTTCTGTTCATTTAAACAAATCAGTCAGAGACAGAAAGAGCACATTAATTATTTCTCTTTGATGCCGAACTCTTGAAATGTGTAGCTCACTCTCTCTCTCTTTCTCAGACACACACAAACACATGAATATTATTTACAGACTTTTTCAAGAGGAAACTGTGGAATGAAAAAACATTGCAGGTTTCTATGCCAAAGCAGGAATGTAAATGACACAGTCGGGGAGGGAACGTTTTTTTTTTTTTTTTTACTTTCACCACAGTGGCTGGTGAATGGTCAGTTTTACCAGCCTTTTTAAAAATGTTATACTTTATATTATATTTGTTATTTTATTTTTATTTTTGTTTAACTACAGTCAAGCTACTTTTTTGAAAAAGTAGTTAGCTATACTACAAGCTACTGACATTTAAAATGAAAATAGTTTTAGATATATAACAATAGGATGATATAAATAAATTAGAATATAGTGCTAAACAGCAGCAATACACTTAATATTTAACTTTAAAAAAAAGGCAAGGTTCACAACACGATATAGCTCGTAGCTCGTTACTGGAAAAACTACACTATTGTGAAAATCGCCACTGAAAAATGTAGTTAAGAAGAACTCATAAATGTAAAATAGAACTAACAGCTTTTCTTTCTTTCTTTCTTTCTTTCGTACTTTTGTTCGCTCTTTTGTTCGTTCTTTTGTTCATTCTTTCTTTCATTCTTTTGTTTGTTCTTTGGTGCGTAGTTTCTTTCGTCAGTACTTTCGTTCTTTCTTTCTGTCGTTCTTTCATAATTTTGTTCGTACTTTCGTTCAAACTTTCTTTTGTTCTTTTGATCTTTTGTACTTTTTTAGTTCTTTTATTATTTCTTGTGTTCGTACTTTTGTTCGTTCTTTCGTACTTTTATTCATTCTGTAATTTCGTTCGTACTTTTGTTTGTACTTTTCTTTGCACTTTTGTACTTTCGTTCTTTTGTACTTTTGCTTGTACTTTTGTTTGTTCTTTCACACTTTTGTTTGCTATTTCATACTTTTGTTTGTCCTTTCATTCAAACCTTCTTTCATACTTTTGTACTTTCGTTAGTTTTTCGTACTTTTGTTCTTTCCTTCTTTCGTACATTCGTTGTTACACACTTTTTGTTTTTGTACTTTTAATTCTTTCTTTTGTTCTTTCGTACTTTTTCGTTTGTACCTTTGTTCTTTTGTACATTCTTTCCTTAGTGCTTTTGTACTTTCTTTCATTCTTACTTTCGTTCGTTCTTTTGTTCTTTCGTACTTTTGTTCTTTTCTACTTTCGTACTTTTGTTCTTTTGTACTTTCATTCGTACTTTTGTTTGTACTTTCATATTTTTGATCTTTTGTACTTTATTTCTTTCTGTTGTTCTTTCATACTTTCTGTCATACTTTCATTCAAACTTTCTTTCGTACTTTTGTACTTTAGTTCGTTTTTCATACTTTCGTTCTTTTGTACTTTCTTTCGTACTGTTGTTTTTACACACTTTTGTTCATTTGAACTATTAATTCTTTCTTTTATTCTTTCATACTTTCTTTCATTTGTACTTTTTCATTTGTACATTCTTTCCTTAGTTTTTGTACTTTCTTCCATTTGTAATTTCATACTTTCGTTCTTTCATACATTCTTTTGTTCTGTCTTTCATATAGGATGTTCTATTATATCTAGAATATAATTCTATTTATAAATATATTTGTATTAATTAATGCTATATTAATAAATGCCATTTTATATTGAACTAATTCTGTGAGAGTTGTACTGTGAGCAGTCATATGGTGTAATTACCACACGCAAAAGCCTCCTTTTCAAGGGCGTGTCCAACGTATTTGTGTGTGTAGTTATTTGCTATATTTCCTTAGTAAATCATTTGCAATATGCCCACAACATGCACACACGATCTGATAGATTGCACAAGCAAATTAATACCCTAAGTAAATCATGCCCTTTGTGTACAGGAGAATATGACTGATTCTGGCCTGACCACAGTCCCTTTTTAAGGTAAGTCAGTCCAGTCCAGTAAAGACAAGTATGATTTCACCAATTAATCAGTAGCCATATACAAAGACTCTCAGACTCACTCTTACTCACCCACTCTATTTTTATTAATTTATGGGGTTAGCATCACTGTTAAAAGCCACCCATTTGACTGTGGGAGATAAGATTGATGTACAAAAAATTAGCAAAGAGTGAAAGATTTGAGAGTATTTTGTTGGAAAAGAAGGACAGCGAATGCACTTTTTGTGTGTGTGTGTGTGTGTGTTTTATCATCTGATTTTTTTTTATCTGATGTACATATATAAAAGAGTCTGAACTCCAGACGTCTGATCAAAGCCAGACTTAAACACAGACCCATGTGAAACACAGATGTCTGGAGATATAGGAGGGGTTCACAAAAACTACAACATTAAAGAGAAGCAAAGACAACTGGTCTTTGACATTGTCTGAAGAAAATTTGAGTGGTGTTGCTGTGTGGTTATTAGGGTGTTCTGACACTAGGGTGTGAGTAATTATTGAGTGGACAGTTTAGAAAAGAAAAAGCAGCTAAATAAAACTTGACTGGGGATGGGATGAGTGGAGAGAAACAGGAAGGAGAAAATGGAAAGGAATGACTGACGGCTGCTGTAGGATGTAGGATTCAGCTGGATTTAAAAACACAAGACTCTTAATCCAACAAAAGCCCTCAAGCCACTAGACCTGAAGGGGTCTCACACCCTCCATCTGGGAGTCACCATGCCCTGATCTCATTCACCCACACACAGGAATTCTCTCTATTTATTTAGAAAGTGTAAATGCTTAAAGGATCCTCTCTTTATAAACAAAAGCAACATTCTCTCTATTTTAACCTCGTGTGACCCCGCGTACACGAGTGGATGTTTATAACAGTACGGGCAAGGAGGCGGCGGGAACATAAACTTTAATGATTTAAATGAACTTAAAACAACATAAAATATAAGGACACAGACACACATGCTATGCAGCCACGTGCGTCTCTCTCTCTTGAACCGGCGTCTCCAGCTGCCCCTTATCTCGCTCTCCCACTGATCAGCTGATTCAGCACCCCGGCCACACCCTCCTCCTCGTCACACTCCTCCCTCGCCCGATTCAAGCCGGGGCGCAACCAGTCTGACTAACTCCCCCCATCACCGGGGGGGGTGGGGTGTGATGCTGCCCTTCCGGCCGTTCTGTCAGCCAGTGGCCCACCCTGCCTTCTGTGAACCTGGGGGGAGAGACAAGGGGAGGCATGGGGAGAGGGAAAGGGCAATCGGAGACACACAGAGAGAGAGAGAAGAGAGAGAACTTGCTCGCCGGCTCCCAGACGCGCTGTCGCCTGGTCCTCAACCGCTCCTCCGCCCTCTGGTAGATGTCAGCTTTCTCCTCCCCCAGCGGACAGCAGCGAGTCCTTTGGCCCCTGGCGGACGGAACCGCTCCTCCCCTTCTCGGCAAACAGCCGTGGTTCCTCCAGCTCACGGCAGCCTGCAGCGACCCCTCCGTCCCCAGGCAGACGGCCGCGGCTGCTCCCCTGGTGGATGGCAGCGGCGAGGACTCCGTGACAGTGCATCCCTCCACTTTGCCGGGTTTCCTCACCACTGTAACAGTATAAGGACGGGCAAGGAGGAGGCGGGAACTGGCTGAACAGTAAACATAAACTTTAATGATTTAAATGAACTTAAAACAACATAAAAAATAAGGACGCAGACACACATGCAACGTGGCCGCGTGCGTCTCTCTCTCTCTCTCGAACTGCCGTCTTCAGCTGCCCCTTATCTCGCTCTCCCGCTGATCAGCTGATTCAGCGCCAGCCATGCTCCATCACGTCCCGGCCACACCCTCCTCCTCATCACAATGTTGTATTTTGGCTTTGCTAAACGCAACGCATAATTTAATTTAATTTAAACTGACTGATCTCAGTTCAGGAGACTCTGTGCTGTCAGTAAAGTTGAAATTTCGATGAAAGTATGAGTTATGTGACAAAACAACATGGCGCCGATCACAGCAGAGTTTGTCTTTGGGAGAAACAGCAATAAAACTACATCTGGTAAGAAAACTAATTAGGTTTTTACATTGAACCCTGTTTAAGTCAAAAGATTAGAGTCTCTAGTTTCCTCTGATATGCCATTTTTAAAATTTGAGCAATTTATCTCAAAACGGAATGCTGTTAAACACAATGTACACTAATGTGTACTTTAGTGCATTTGTTTCCTCAGAAATCATATTTACTGTGCATTATCACACTGAGAATCAATGGATGCATCCAAAAGCTGAAAAATGTTGCTTTCAGAGGCTTTATATGGAAATAAGGTGCATTTTGAACTGTTCTGAGATCATTGCAGACAGACAGCACACTGGAGGTTAAGTCATTCACTAAATAGGGAGCAAGGGAGCATCCTATATCTCTCTATGCAGTTAAGTGCATTCACTCCTAAAATCTGATCAAAAGTTCAGTTTCAGGCTGCAGATGATGTTTGGATCACTCAACATGTTTGACAGACATGGGACAATGATAATCAGTACATAGATTCAGAATTTATAATGTATCATTTTATTTTAACATGGTTGACAGTGATTGGATGATGCTGGACATTACTTTGAATCAGAATTAATTATGCTAATTTCTGATGTCAACGTCTCAAAAACATGAATAATCAACACTCCTGGAAACATAATAAACTATTTGATGAAAAAAATCTTACTTTCTATAGCTTGGTATTATTTAAAATGTCACAAATTAGTCCTGCTGTCCACATATGAGGACATACATTTATAGGAAAACTATTTGCTCTAGAAATTATTATTATTATTATTATTATTATTTCCATGTTTATTAGGTGCTACTAGTTTCAAATTGAAAAGGGGAATGGAAAATGCACACAGCAGTCACGCTTGGGTCTCAGGAGGATAATTATAAATATAATATACCTAACCGATAGTGTCAGAAAAAGCAAATGTGAGATGACAAACAAAACCACGTCATTTTGTGGTTCTTCTATGACACTTTCTCTGTCGAAGCATTTAATGGATATGAATGTGTAAGATCTGTTTTAAGGGAGTAAAAGAGCCATGTCAGCATGGAAATATGGTGTCTATTTTGACACACACACACACACACACACACATCTAGAAAATATAAGCTTTCATCTCAGTCTAAAAGACATCAGCCACACTCAACACATTAAATACAATCTTAATAGAGGTATGCCAAATTGATTCATTCTTTACAGATGGAAAAAGTGAGCTAACAGAGGAACACATTATCTCTGGTTGTAGCCTGAAGTGCACATCTGGAGTATAGACATCTGTGGACGATTTGAGTTCATGATTGTATGAGGATGTGTAAACTTTGTGACTTTTGAATGAGGAATATTCTCTATTTCAATAAGACAAAAGACGTGAATGAATGTTTCTCATTCTGATGTTTGATGTGAACATTAACTGAAGCTCCTGAACCGTATCTGCATGATTTTATGCACTGTTGCCACATGATTGGCTGATTAGATAATCGCATGTATAAGTAGGTGTACATGTGTTCACAATAAAGTGCTTAGTGAGTGTATGTGTTTACATGAGATTAGAAATCATCAAATTTAACTATTTTAATTCTACAAATGAATCTATCCATGTTGCAGTGAGACATTTACAATGGAAGTCAATGGGGTCAATCCATAAACATTAAAATACTCTCTGTTTCAAAAGTATAGACATAAGACATAAACCATATGTGTGTTTACATGATTTCACTGTGATTAAATCACTTACTAACTGCATCTGTGGAAAGTTATACCCAATTTTACAACTTCATTGCCATGATGACGTAATGCAGCCGTAAACCCTAAAACAACCATAAAAATGAAGATTTAAACAACTTTACAGCTCAAAAAATACTTAAGGTCTAATAGAACAATTAATATAAATGCTTTTATACATTTCTCCCTTTATCCTTTAAGCTCGGATGGGCCTTGAAAAATTAATCGTCAAAATATTAACAACTACAGTCTTGGCCAACACAAAATATGTATCGTTTGAAAGTTTTGAAGCTCTACTTTATAATGCATGTAGGCATTATGACCAAAACTGATCAAATGCTTTAAAATTTGCAGACAAATCAGAAGTGTTTTGTTTTGATAATTTATTAATAATTTTGCACTGTACATTTTATTGTAATCAGTAAAAACATAAAGCTCATCAAATAGCCATGTGTCATATGTTGTTGGAAAGCTCTCAAAGTGTAGAATACAACCAGCATATTTGTTTTACTCACAGATAAAAATATAGTAAGTAATAGCTAAGTATATGTCTTTGACAATTATGTTGGTGTTGCTTATATGCTGCGTTTTTGCTTATAACTTCACGAAAAATAAACAGAACATAAAATATGTCCATTACTTAGAGGAGGTGATTATCTTTCAAACAAGCCCACGCACAAGATAATCGGATGCATAGATCATTAGATAATCCACATGAAGCACAATGTTACATATGTCCACCAGGAGATGGTGCTAAATACATGACACAGACTCAATGATGACTCAAATGACACAGAATGAAACTCATTCTGTGTAATCTCATTACTAAAACCATGTATGCATGCTATGCAAACCTTTAGTTATTGTTGTGTTTGCATGTGTAATTAGTATGTACAATTATTATGTTTTAATTGTTTGGCGAGGCTTTTGGACACATTGAGATGTTTTTGGACACTATGATACATTATTTTTGTAATGCTATAACTTTTTATTGCTTTGTTGTACCAACACAACATTTTTCTCAGATACAGTTGACATGATTGGGAGCAGTTTTTCGGAGCCACCTTATTTACACCCAGAGATATATAATGTCAGATAAGAAAAATAATAATTTTTGGCTTCATTTTTTTTTTTTTTTTCTTAGGCTTAGAGTCTCAGAATTTATCATTTCTTATCATAATTTAGTTGAAAAAAAAAAGTGGTAATCAACATTATACAACAAATGCGTCAATTGAGCTTAACTTGTATTGAACCTGGAAAATACCTGTAATGCCACTGTTCATTATATTTATATACCATGGTATTACTACCGTGGTAGTGTCCAAATAAACATTGTATTACTATATTGGTCATTCCATTGTATACTTTGGAACTGGGCATGGGTGGAGAACACAAACACATAACCTGAATAATTTGTGTGTGTGCGTGTGTGTGTTTGTGTGTGTGTGTGTGTGTGTAAGACACACATCATTTAAATATAGTATGGACCAGACACCCTAATCATAAATAGTACACCTAAACACAGCATGTATTTCCCTCATAATACTGCACATTTCTGCACCACTGCTAAACCTAATACTGTCATTAAAATGCCTTTTCTTATTCTCTTCTTTCTTTTTCTCTGTTTAATTTAGAGAAAACCCAGTTCCCCTTTGTAATACTGAAGGTATGCATACATTCACTATTCAGTACACACACACACACACGTGCGTGCACGTGATGGAGAGGACCTCTAATTCGATTTGGCATTTTAAATCATTGCAGATGAGTCTCAGGATATACAGAGACAATGTGTGTAGCTAACTTGTGATTGTGTGTGTTAGAGAGAAAGTGATAATGCGTTTCTTATGAATGTCTGTATAGAAACTGGATAGTCACATGCGAGAATGGCCAAAGGATACAGTTAAAAGACAGACAGACCCGTTAGTGCTGTGTCCAGACTTATATAGTTGTTCACCTTTGAGTGAGAGCCATTTTTGGTTTCTTGAAAGGGCCATATCATAAATAATCTTTTCCTTTATCTTTTGAGACAAAAGATCTTGCTGTACTATGAACACAAACTGTAACTCTCAGAACTCAAAACATCAATTCAAATGTGTTAAATTTTTCCTGTAGTGCAACTGATAGCACGCCATGCGACCAGCCTTCAAGAGATGGGTTCTGGTCCTGTGGAAACCTATTTTCCCTCTAAGAGTACATGTTTACTCCACTGACAGTTAAGTTTAGAGTTGGGGTTTGATTTAGAGCATATGGTTAATAAAATATGCATTCTTGTTTACTGTATTACATCGTTTACAATAAAAAATAAGCTCTCTTATGGCGCCACCTTGTGGATATTTCACCCGTAAACCGATCAACAACACTTTCAGCTTCAGCCACTGGGGGCAGTGATTTGAATTTCAGTAAGCGCAGGCCGATTTCATCTGAGTTGTACAGTTTGATCAGTCTGACCACAGTATGATCTTGAGTAAAAGCCAAGACAGACTATGCAACATTAACTGTCTTTTAAGTCAGACTGTACGATTGACATCTTAGCTAATGATGATACCACATAAATAAAGATAAAACTGATGTTTTAGTGGCTGGACAAAAGATAGTATGATTGTTACTTGAAGGGAAAGCTAAATAATGAGATATGTATGTTGCATATCATACAGACAAGCTATAAACATTTTTAACTAAACGTTTCTCCCTCTGTTTTGCTCTCTTGAGCCAAAAGTATACTTTGGTTTTGACGTGGGCGCTTAGCGCATGCGTACTAGCCTTTCGAAGTATACTCCATTAGACTGTGTGCGCATACACTGGCAGTTAGCGCATGTGCGCCACGACTGCTATGAGATACTGGACTATTTATCTTCAAGAGTTTAGACCAATAAAGATGTCTTTATATTCCTTCAGACTCGAATTATAAGATGCAGGTATCCTCCAGAACTCTTCACACATGCGCTCTTGACGTGCACATCCACTGTTGTTGTTTTCACCTTCGTCTCCTGTTGTTTACCAGCAATTACACCTTCTTCTAGCACTTCATGACAGCAACGGCTCAACCGTGAGTGTAAATTATTCCAAGAGCATACTGCGCAGAGTATGTGTGGTTAGAAGAATCGAGCTGCACACGTTCAGTGCTCGAGCACTTTGCTAATGATGAAATTTGCGTCACGTGTCCTGTACGCAGACGCCTAGCATTTGTGTCTGACCGTATGCTTAATTTTTTCGAAATCGTGATTAACACATTTACCGTTAATACAACATAAGCACATGTTGGGAAGAGCGAACCTTTGTAATATTTCCACTCGGAGTCATTACACTCATGCACACTTTACAACAGACACACACCAGAGCCCTTCTACCAAGGGGAACCTACAAGCTTAGCATAAAATAGCATATTGCAGAGTTCCCATAGACATTCTATGGGCGGTACTGTCGTAACACGCTAGTTTACCGTTACGCTCTCTCCTATGATGGAGCCGCGGAGGTTGTTATCTCAGTAAATAAAATAATTTCTGCACACACACACACAACAGTGCTTTCATGATAAAATGATGGAGAAAGGACCACTTAATGCTATTTGATGTTCAAAACAAGCCCAGAAGGGACTAGTGATAAAAATCAAGTATTTTTCAGCTTAAGTAAGGCGCATTTTAATTATCACAGAAGCACGTCAAGTCTTAACTATCACCAAAACGCAAAATTTGAGGTTTTTGTTTGCAAGCACTTTTCATGTGAAGTTTAAAGTGGCGCTGGTGTTGATGCCCTGACGCGAATAATGAACGCAGCTTCAAGATTGCTGTAGGAAAGTGGATAGTCACAGTCTACCGGCAGATATATATTGTGGAGGATGAGAATTTAAGAGATTTAATGCCCATTGCAATGAATATGTGACCTATGTGGGGACTAATTCTTTCAATTAGTCAAACTCCCAATTAGACTTGGGGGAACATTTAATGTTACTTGAATTGGTGATATTGTAGTGCATTTTTATCTTTATACTGTGGAAGGCTGTGGAGGGGCAGTGGTGGCTCAGCAGTTAAGGCTCTGGGTTACTGATCAGAAGGTGAGGGGTTCAAGCCCCAGTACTGCCAAGATGCCACTGTTGGGCCCTTGAGCAAGGCCCTTGACCCAATCTGCTCCAGGGGTGCTGTATCATGGCTGACCCTGCACTCTGAACCCATGTGAAAAAAATAATTTCACCGTATATGTGCAAATGTGTGATAAATAAATATAATAAAAAAAGGCTTTGTTTGGAAAATGTTACTTTTTGTTTCTTGCCTAAGATAGAAATAAATGCATTTTGACAGGAAAAGAAGTATATATGGTGTCAAATGTCAGCACTTTCAAAATCTGTGATTAATCGCTATTAACTACAAAAAGTTATGCGATTAATCACGATTAAATATTTTAATCGACTGACAGCACTACTTAACGCACACTTATGTCATCAGTTGCTCTGCTCCTGATGCTCAGAACGTTTGCTGTATGACGAAAGAAATATTTTATGTTTCCGAAATTTGTCTCAGAGGGCAAAATCACAGCCAAATTTGTACAGGGTCTCATTTCTCCGCCACTAGCATCACCAAACAAAATTGCCAAAATAATCACTGTTTTAAAACAATTTTTTGGAATACTCCCTCCATCTTCCATTGGTAGGAAAAAAATATAGTCCCGCACCAAACTTACACCACTGAGTCAATGAGTGCATTTACATGCATATTCTTACACAATTATGCGTAATAATGCGAAAACTTGTTAGATCATGTAAACGCCTTAAATGGCATTTATTTATATATAAATAACCTGGGGATTTCAAGTCTCATGTAATCGCAGGATTCTTCTGGAATGTTTTAATAGCACCACAGAGTCACAGTGTTACACTTTTAGGTTGAAATCAACCTACACATGGCTTACTTATAGTTGACTCTACATATTAAGCTGGGATTCGAGAAAGAATTTTAACACTGTAGAAATTACATACATCAGCTTTAACAGGTGAAACTGGGACATATTGACATTTTTTAAGGAATTGACACACCTCGTGAAACCAGGACGTCTGGTCACCCAATATTTATGTTACACTCCTCCATAGTTCCATTTGGGCTTTTTATGTCAAAGGACGACAACACATTAACCCTGTTAAATCAAACCAGGAATAAACAGCTCTTTCGCTTTAAGAGACAATGTTGCATTGTTCTGCTCTTTGTCTGTTTTAATGGCTTTCATATGCGGTACAGAGCAGCTGGAACTCATTATGAGTGTAAGACATTTCTAGACACTGTACACAGAGGTGATGGGCTTATGGTCATGAGGCATGCAGGAGGAAGTGTAGTGAATCTGGGTGAAAGGACATCCTGTCAAACATGCATACGCATAATAAAAAGGATTTACATGCATTTGCATGCCATTACTACCTGCACATGCTCTGTGATTTTACTAAAGGTCAGAGAGGAAACAGTGCCCTCTACCGGCTGATGAAAACCTGCAGTATTTCAGAAGAACAAAATGGTCCTTCATTTTAGGAAGTAGGATAGATACTATAAATCCTGTACAACAGAAGAAATAATGATAAGAGTAAAATGTGGTAAAGTGCATGAAAGCTTGTGCTGTTTCTTTCGGTGTGTAGAACCTACAACTCTGCAGATCCTTCAGAAGAATCTCAAAGTTTTTTTTTATTATTTTCAACAAGATACCTGATCATGATTCAGTTTCAGCACAGATTGTTTTATCTGTCACAATGTAACGCAGCTGTTACTGAATGATGAAGCCATTCAAAAATATATTGAACCCAACTGCAAACCCGCAGCTCACGTGTGAATACAACAAAGTGCTGTTACTCGTTTCTCATGTGAATAGGACATTTACGTAGGAGTTTTAAAGACACAGCAGCAAAAAACAACCTGGTTAAGGGTCAAAGTGAGGGTGGTTAGTCATGAAAACAGTTGACTAATGCTATAAGTTGACCTCATGGAAATAAAAATGACTGTGTAAAGGCCGGGCGTTAAGCAAACACACCTATTTTCCTGAGTCTCTTTGTTTGTGAGAAGATTAGATTGTTTACACAGCTAGAATGTTATCAGCCATTAGTCTAGGAGCTATATAGACATTATCTCTCTCTCTCTCTCACTCCATTTGCTCTAATGCTGAGCCATCACATTTATGTGACCAGCATAAGTGCTTTGTAGAACAGGTGATTCCCTCTAAAACTGTGAGTTGTATTTAAAGCTTAAGTGTGTATCTTTGTTGGTGTTAAACTACTTCTTTATCCCAGCTTAATATGCAGAGACAACTAATCAAGCCATTTCACAGTAAACACTGTGTCTTTGTGGCACTATAAATGTTTGTTTTGAGCGATCCATCTAGACCTTCTCCTTTCATGATAGCCACTAGTTTTCAGATAACATGTACATGCAGAGATATTTTGTAACTATTTTTCAGTGTTTGGGTTGTGACATGCTGTAGGTTATCACAGAAAATAATTTGTCCATTAGTTTGTAAAAACAAAGAAAAATTCAAAATGATTAATAACTACAGTCTTGACCAACACAAAATAGGTATTGTTTGAAAGCTTAGAAGCTCTACTTTCCAATGCATGTAGGCATTATGACCAAAACTGAACAAGTGCTTTGAAATTTGCTGATAAATCAGAAGTGTTCAGTTTTGATCATTTATTAATAATTTTGCACTATACATATGTGAGATCATGCTATTTATACATAACATGCTATCTGGCTAAAAACATGTTAGCTTTCCTAGAGCAGATGACTTAATTGGAAATGATGTAGTATGTTGTCCAGCATCATGGAACGCTAAACCAATCGCATTAGGATTCAGATCGCTGCAACCAGACGTGGAAGTCATCCAAATATGGGCAGAGAGGATCGTTCACTATTATTACATATGACCACCAGGAGATGGTGCCAAGTATTTGACACAGGCTCAATGATGGCTCAAATGGCACAGAATGGAACTGAATGAGATCTCGTTACCCATGCCTGCATGTTTTGGAGTGAGAGTATTCCTTTAGTCATTGTTGTATTTTCATGTGTAATTAGTTTTTATGTACAGTTATTATGTTTAATTTGTTTAGAGAGGCTTTTGGACACTTGGAGATGTTTTGGGACACTATGAAAAATGATTTTTGTAATGCTGTAACTTTTGATTGCTTAGTCATATCAAAATAAAATTTTACTCAGTTACAGGTGACATGATTGAGAATTAAACAAAAGCACTTTTTCGGAGCTACCTTATTTACGCCCAGAGATATATAATGTAAAATAAGAAAAATAAGAAAAAACGTAAATTTTTGGCTCAAGTATTTTTGTGATTTTTCAGCAGTTTCTCAGGCTGAGAGTTTCATAATTTATCAAAATCTATATCATACAAATTTTTAAAAAGTTTTCTTTAAAATGATACCAAACAATTGACCCTCTTTTTTTTTTTTTTTTTGTAGAGTTATAAGCTTTTAATTTTAGCCATTTAACTAGTGTAATAAAATTTCTTACAAGCCCTTTTTTGTTCAAAGATATGATCCAATTTGTCAACTCCTGTCATGAGTATGTAAAGCCTGCAAATGCTGTAACATGGAATACGTCCAAGGAAAAGGACTTTTTATGCCATGAAAAACCCAAATAAATAAATTACATTAGGTTTCCATCCAAGTTGCGCAATTAATTTTTGCAAAAACTGAATATTGCAAAAGACTTTGTGGATAAAACGGTTTCAGTTGTCACCTCTGGTGAAATCTGCACAAAATCTAAGGATATAGATATAAATATGTAGAGTGAAGAATAATTGCATTCAAGGGTTTTTGGTAAAACATTTTTTACATCCGACATTTCTTATGTGATATCCTAAATATTTGCATAAAAATACCTGAATGAAAACCTAGATTAGAAACCTGAAATGTCAATTTGCCTAAAACCGTGTTCCCACCATTAAAAGGACAATATAAACAACATTATAGCTCAAATAATTTCCAATATTGTATTATATTATGTAGGATTAATAAAGCACATTAACAAAAATTCAAGCTGAATATTTCCGGTGTTTAAACCCCCCGGAACGCTTGTTCCATAGACTTCTATTGTAAGTGCATTTCAGTGTTGAAATTATAGTCTCTGGTAATAAATAACATGCAATGTTATGGACAGTGCTGTCCATAAAGTTTAACTTGTATTGAACCTGAACATTTCTTTAATATTTTTATGTGCACAAATTGCATATAAAAGATTTAGGCTATACAAACATCAGACTGTACTTAGTACTCCATAACGAAGTGTTGCAACAAGGTCTCTCTCCTCAGACATGAATTATACAATAATAGAGTCAGTATTTAGTCTAGGATTGTAATACCATAGACTGATGATAACATTCATTATTGCCCTGGCCTCTTAAGGCAACAGACAGATCAACATAACTTCCTGTACAGTCACAAACATACGTGACATGAACCAAGACAAGTCTGATAACAATGACATCACGTCTGGCACTCTGAGTGTGGGCGCGTCACTGAGACTTATCAGGGAACCAGAGATTAAACTCAACCTTAACTTCCAGAAACAAGGAAAAATGTCACTCATATTTGTTTTTCCCTGCTGAAAAACAAAAACAAAAAACAAAAACAGCTTAAACCAGCCTATGTTTAGCTTAGTGGTTAGCTGGTCTCCCAGACATACTGGTTAGGCTAATCTGTTTTGATGGTTTTAAATCGAGCAAAATGTTCATAATTAGTATATTACATTCAATACTTCATTGTAACAACACAAAATATACTAGTTCAATCTAACGAACCCTTTCAAACCTGGGTCCTTTCCAATGAACATCACTTTTTCTCTGGTGATGAAGTGATCAAATTGATATTTTATAATCTTTTTGGAAACATGATTTTTTGGAAACAAAATATCTGAGCTGGTCACTAAAAGGCTTTTATCTGTCTTTTATCTTCCAACAATGGGATTGAAAATCAATTCCAGCTCTACAATTTTATATTTATAATTTTTTTTAATTTATTAATTTTTTGAAAATAATTTAATTTCTTAAATGATTTAATAATTTATGTAAAATTTTCTGAAGATACTGCAAAAAAAAAAGAAAAAAAAGAAGAAAATAATAATAAAAATAATAAAATAAGTTATCCAGAGAGATGTTGCCCTTCACTACTGTTGTAAAGCCATCTTTCTAAAAGTTGAACAACACACATTTTAATTGCACTTAATTTTTTTCCAGTTTCATTTGAATTTTTAGTTAAAATATAACATCCTTAAATAAGAAACGATTACTTGAGAAGCAGAATGACTTGAGATGTTAAGTTTTGTTTCAGAGAAATTTTGGACAAAATTCAGTGAGGTTTATGCTTAAAACAAGAAAAAAATATCTATTTGCTAATGGAATAAGAGCAGGAGCATCATGCACTTATTTATTTATATATTTATATATATATTTATTTTTGAGGGGGCACCAAGGTCAGCTTAAAATTGTAAATAATGTAAATAAAGATTTTTGCCACAGATATTCAATAATCATTTCATTATATTATCGTAAGGTAAAAATTTGTTTTTGGAATTTCAAATGATCCATTCAAAATCCTCTTGGCTCAAAAATCTAAGGGGGCATGTGCCTCCTCTGTCTGAATGGGCATGATGCCCCTGAATAAGAGAAATTATCTTTTCCTGATGAATACATTTTTTTTCTTACCCCATTGGCAAATTGATTTTGTTATCTTGTAATAAGTATAAACTACTTCATTTTGTCAGATTTCTCAGAACACAAGCCAATATATCTTATATCATGCTTCTGAAGTAAATGTATCTTCTTTTAAGAGTGTTTAAATATCTTTACGGGAAAACGAATAAAACATTTCAGAACCGTTGTCAATTTTTTTCTTTTTTTATCATCATTAAAGGCTTTATTTAGCATAGAAATAAGACACAGCCATATTTTTTGTGTCCCTGGAACATAGTTATGGCATGAAAGGTTTAAAATGGACTATTTTACCAAATCCTAGCGAGCTTCCTTGCTGTCTACTGCCTATATAGGCAGCTACCTTCTATTGCAGCATGCTAACTAAAATGTAACCTCATAAGCAACTGATTTGGAACACTCTAAATAGGCAGCAACTCTGTGCGTCATATAAATCGTGCTCCTCACATGAAGCGCATGAGAGACTCACTCGACTTGACAATTGATTCCTATACAATTTGGTGTTAGCATGTTGCTAAGCTAATGCCACAATACTCTAAGCATAAAATGCATAGCACACACAAATATTGGGTAAAACAATCAATTTTGAATTAGATTGAAAAAAATGTATCAGTTCCTGTCGGTATTGCATGAATTATATGTCTGGTGTGAACGGCTCTCTTGAGGTCATTTCACAGCATCTCTATTGGGTTAAGGTCTGGGCATTTCCAAAGGGTAGATTTGGGATGATGTTTTCATGTTGCTATGCGATACCCTTTTTCAGCCATACGTAGTCCTGCGTGTTCTTCTCAAACAATTCAACCTTAGGGCGTGTTCACACTTGGCAGGTTTGGTTAGATTAAAACGAACTCTGGTGTGATTGCTGTGTTAGTGAACAAGTGTGAATGCTGCCACCTGAACCTTGGTGCGCACCAAACAAGCGGACCGAGACCACCTGAGTAGTGGGTCTCGGTCCGCTTCCAAACGAACTCTGTTGCGGTTCGATTGATATATGAACGCAGCCTGGATCAAAGACATCTAAACGGACCAAAAACAGGAAGTAATTAGCCTAATACTCATTTTATTAGCTCTTCATTTGTTCTCAGCTGGTAAAAAATACCACCATATATACATATGTAAATCTAACGAGTGCATTTTGCCCAGCAGCCAACATTGTTTTGGATGTTCAGCACGTTCCATCAAAAAATATACATCATAAAAGCTGTCCAATCAGGTTGTGACATTTTCCTGATGCCTTTTTTTTCATATCTTTAGGTTCGGTGTTAAAAAAGTCAGTGTGAACGCTAATTGAACCAGGACTAAATGTATCATTTTCTTTTTTGGTCCGGACCAAGAGGACTGAACTACAAGTGTGAACACACCCTTAGTTTCATAAGTCCACAAAACATGCTACCAGTAGTGTTGTGGAGTGTCAAGGTGGTCTTAGGAAAACTTCAGGCACACAGCAATGTTGGAAAGCAGCGGCTTCCTTCATTGTGTCCTGCCATGGACACCATACCTGTTTAATGTTTTCCATATAGTAGATTCATGAACAGAGATGTTAACCAGTTCCAATGATTCCTTCACGTCTTTATCTGTCACTCTAGGGTTCTTTTTTACCTCATTGAGCATTCTGCGGTGTGCCCTTTGAGTCATCCTGGCTGGACGGCCACTTCTAGGGAGAGTAGCCACAGTACTAAATCATCTCCATTTATAGACAATTTGTCAAACTGTGGACAGATGAACATCTAAGCTCTTCGACATAACTTTGTAACCCTTTCCAGCTTTATGCAAAGCAACAGTTCTTGATCGGATGTCTTCTGAGATCTCTTTTTTGTGAGGCATGGTCCACGTCAGCAGATGCTTCTTGTGAATAGCAAACTCAAAATGTTTGAGTGCTTTTTATAAGACAAAGTAGCTCTAACCCACACCTCCAATCTCATTACAATTACTGGATGCCAGGTTTGCCAACTCCTGACTCTAACTAGCTTTTGTTGACGTCATTATCCAAGGGGTTCACATACTTTTTCCAACCTACACTGTGAATGTTTGAATGATGTATTCAACATGTACAAAAACAATATAATAATTTATTTGCCTTAAAAATGCTGCCTACAAAGGCAGATCAATAGGTTTGTCTGCATCCTGTTACTTCACGTCTCTTGTGCACCCTAATAATACACCCTTAAATCGATACGAGTTATCTGAAAAGCTCAGAAAATCTTTTGTTGTGTGTTGTTTTATATGCTGTTAATAAATGTCTGCGAGTGAATCATGCTAATAAATCTAGAACTAAATCATTTTTTGTTGAATACAGTGACATGAACTAAATGGAACGGATCCAGAACAAACAATCTCACTGGGAGAATGAATTGACATCATGCAACATTATTGTGCGTGAATGCTGCAGATGGTGTTACATAAACCTGTGCTTTTCATTTTCAAAAGACTATTCAACTAGCATTGTGCTCTGTTAGAAAGACAGCATTATTCTCTGAAAGAATTAAAAATAGTAATCCGTCTGGTTTTACTGAACTGAAAAATACAGTTCAGCCGGGTACAATATAAAAATATTAAATAAAGAAATAAACTTATTAAATCAGGAGAACTACTGTAGCTGTTTAGCACACTCTGTTGTCTGTCAGATGAATTACAGTCTGATTTGAATCCAAGACAAACACAATCCTGGCAGGAAATACTGTATATTTATTCACATACTAAAGATAGCTACTCAAGAGAGGTGCTATTGCACTTCAGTGTCACAGTGACCCAAACTAACCTGGTAAATAATTAAAAACCTCCATACAGTAATATAGTGATATTTGTAGGACTAACACAAATGGGAAAAGGGTATTTTCTTATAGCAACAAATCTTACACATGCTGTTAAAAGACTAATTAGTCAATTATTTTCTATCAAAACTGTCATATTTCACTACCACTTGAGTTCACTTTGTGGCAGATAAAATTAAGAAACACACAAACATACTTCAACACAATTGTACATTTTCATTAATAGACAAAATAAAAATAAAAGCACACTTACACTCACCTTAAGCAGTTTTCTGGACTCTAGTGTTGCTCACTTACTGTGATCTGTGATCTCTCTAATGGCATGTGTCTGAACATGATGGATAGGTGACAGAACTGAGCCATGTGCTGCTGCCAACAGGTGTATGTGTATGCGTGCGCACGTGTGTGTGTGTGTGTGTGTGAGAGAGAGAGAGAGAGAGAGAGAGATCACACTGACTGGAGGATTACTGATTTAATCTTTTTCTTTTGTTTCTATTTTGTTGAACTATTTCTGAAAGAATTTGAAGTCCATGGATCACTATTTATGCTGTAAAAATGCAGATGATTTTGCAAATATTTTTCTTTTTTTTTTTCAAAGTTGGAGAGTTTATAACTACAGAAGTATTAAAGATATCTTAATATCCTTTTATATTCTGTCTCAGAACACACTTTCCCTTTTTATCTTCATTTTTAAGGCCCTACATGGTGAAATCCCAGAGATATGGGGCCCTCAATGTGGGTCACTGCTTCAATTTGCTCAAAATGACAATTTTCACCTATGATTTTGACGCAAAACTACAGGTAAAAAAAAATTAATAACCTGAGAAAGGTGTCAGTGTCATTATTTTATTTTTTACACAGAGATAGGTAGGTCTATTACTAAAATCAGTTGACTTCAGCACCTCTTGTTGCATTATACAGTTGCGGCAAAAATATTGGCAGCCTTGGTAAATATGAGCAAAAATGCTGTGAAAAATATGTCTTTATTGTTTATCCTTTTGATCTTTCATTCAAAATATTCACATAAAATCTATCCTTCAATTGAAGTAAACTAATTGAAAAGGGGGAAAATCTCATAATTAAATAAATATTTATCTCCAAAACACGTTGGCCACAATTATTGGTACCCCTAGAAATTCTTATGAGTGAAATATATCTGAAGTATATTCCCATTCATATTTTACATTTTTTTGTGCACCTGGGTGTCAAGGAACATGAAATTGTTCAGCCATGACTTCCTGTTTCACAGGGGTATAAATATGAGGTAACACAGGCCAAATTCCATTAATCATCAATCACAGTGGGTTAGACTACAGAATATGATGTGTGGCAAAAGGTTGTTAAGCTTCAAATAATGAGAAGTGGCTATAAGATAACAGCTAAAGCATTGAAAATACCCATTTCCACCATCACACCCAAAAACATATTCGCTCATATCTTATATAAGACTATAAATTATTAAATTAATCAAAATTCTTTTGATAATTCTTTTGTCAGATTTTTTAAAAAAAATTATTTTTTTTTGATCCATTGACATATAATGCAATGAGGTGTTGAAGTCAACTGATTTTAGTAACAGACCTACCTATCTCTGTGTAAAAATAAAATAATGACACTGACACCTTTCTAAGAACAATTTGTTTACTTGTATTTTTGCTCCAAAATTACTAAACTGTAGTTAGTTATTGGTATAACTACAGTTATATAGTTACAGTATAACTACTGTAGAATCATTATAGATATAGATAATACTGTACCAGTTAGTGTAGAAACAAAAACTGGATAAAAAATTATGGTATTTTGGTCAAAACTTCAGTTTCCGGGGGCCTGGGTAGCTCAGCAAGTAAAGACGCTGACTACCATCCCTGGAGTCGCAAGTTCGAATCCAGGGTGTGCTGAGTGACTCCAGTCAGGCTTCCTAAGCAACCAGTTGGCCCCAGTTGCTAGGGTGGGTAGAGTCACATTGGGTTAACCTCCTCA
Organism: Myxocyprinus asiaticus; assembly: GCF_019703515.2. Classification (NCBI taxonomy): domain Eukaryota; kingdom Metazoa; phylum Chordata; class Actinopteri; order Cypriniformes; family Catostomidae; genus Myxocyprinus; species Myxocyprinus asiaticus. The sequence goes on along the minus strand of NC_059352.1, from coordinate 50,657,168 downwards.
TTGTCGCTATAATGTGGTTATCGCTCTCGGTGGGGTGCGTGGTGAGTTGTGCATGGATGCCACAGAGAACAGCGTGAAGCCTCCACATGTGCTAGGTCTCCGTGGTAACGCACTCAACAAGTCACGTGATAAGATGCGCAGATTGACGGTCTCAGACACGGAGGCAACTGAGATTCGTCCTCCGCCACCCGGATTGAGGAGAGTCACTACGCCACCACGAGGACTTAGAGCACATTGGGAATTGGGCATTCCAAATTGGGGAGAAAATGGGAGAAAAAAAAACCTTCAGTTACCAAATTATTATTATTTTTATTCTTTTTTTACTATTTAGCTATTTATGGTATTATTTACATTGTAAAAAAAAAATTATGTAAAATTTACGATAAATTACCGGCAGCTGTGGTTGCCAAACATTTACCGTAAAAATATAGCGACCATGTTTCAGGCTTTATGGGATGTAATTTTGATGCTTGTATATTTTACGGTTCATTACTGTTTATATTATTAAATTATATAAATTTGATACACTAATATTCTGGAACTGCATGTATTGTATTGTTACAATGTATTGTTAATCACTTTAGTCATTAGTAAGTTCATCAATAGTGGCCCTTTCAGGAGCAATGACCAATAAACATGTAGAGACACAAACACAAAACACCATCAGGGTAACACATAAAAATTAAAATAATACAATAAACATTAACTAATCTACATAAAATATAACACAGAACACCCCAAAGTATATAACTGATATTAAAAATAAGAAGAAACCAAACTATTCCTATAAAATATAATTAAATGTGAGGAATCCAAAGGGAATTATGGAAATGCCCTGTTATTGTTTTTTTACAGACATTTTAACAATAAGACAGACAGACAGACAGACAAAGTAAAAATCCCATTATTTTTTTCCATAGATGAATGGATTTTCAATGATAACTTATACGACTTCAAAGACAGACCTACCGTGAGCTACGAGGTTGTTCATCAATGGTATATGCTTCCGTTGAAGCCATCCGTCTGCGTTATCTCAACTTCATTGTTTAAAAATTGTGTTTGATAGCGGAATTCATGGTAAACAACTACATTACCCATGGTACATCAGAGAAAAATCAACCAATCAGAGAACCACGGCCAACAAAACCCACGAAACCTGCCTCGGAGTGACCGTGCGCACCCATGACTGTGAATGATGTACTCGTGTCGGTCTCCCTTCACTCTTAAACTACTTATATATTTATGCATATTGGGATATTTAGCAATAACCATAAAATATATTGTTTCTATACTTATAATCAACAACCTAATATCAATAGTTTTATACTGTATATTCCCATAGTTTTTTATTCAATGACATCATTCCCAATGCTTCATGGGATTGTAGTTTGTGCACTCAGGAAATATGGTAAGTATACAATCTTGTATCTTTGTCTTTATGTCTGATTTTCAAATACTTCTTTGCCTCAACTCTTTTATGAAGGATTTTAAAGAGACTACAAAACTTTTTGCAATCCAGTAGATGGAGCCTGTGAGCTGTACAATAGAATTAAGGCATCAAGCTCTTATTAAGCAGCATAAACCATAACTCATATCCATTTATATGAGAGAGTTTTGCTACTGCATGTGTCACACATGAATGAATGAAAATGCAGTTTGATGTGAATGAAGTGATTTTTTTTTTTCATACATGGGTGTTGAATTTGTAATGTGTGAATGAAAGGAGAGACCCTGTGCTATGACTCTAGACTTTGGACATAATTTGTACAAAAAACAGGAATGGAAAGTTTGCGGCCGCTTATAGCTTTGTTTATTTGCATGTGCTGTCTGCCCTGCTTAAGCGTCCAAATCACTAAAGGAATTATGTGCAAATGGACCCTCAAAAAATGAGTGCTGAATGCAATTTGCTGGTTGCAATCAGATCGCATTTGTGTGTTAGGTTGTGGAGGATGCACTAGCGCACTTTACTGGGATTGTATATGCAGAGGTTTGCGCTGAAATACTCCACGCTAAAATGGCACAACTGTTTAGTGAATGTGCCCGAGTTCTCAAGCATGTTGTGCATGAGACTCAGCCTAATTCAGGCTCCCTCTGGGTTTGTGTGGCTCGTTTAGTTCAGTGTCAACTTATCGGAAGTTCTAGAAAAGAAAAAAAAAGCCAAGTGTCCTCCTTAGAATAAATATAGCTGCTTGAAGATCACAGGCTGAACACTGCGGCAGAGTCACACTGAGGTGCTGTGTGGCAATTCTCCACCTGTCTGCTGGATGGAGAGGAGAGGAATTTGGGTCAGAGAGCCATCGGAGAGCACACACACACACACACACACACACACACACACACACACACACACACATACAGAGAGAGATTCTTAAAACCGCACTGCAGATAGGCAGAAAGTGAGGTGACCTGTTTGCCTTGTTCATCACGGGATGGGGTCTAATTCTTATGGGTCACTGACAAATAAGGCTGTCCAAGGTGTTAAAATTATACATATTTTAAAAATCATGTTTAAAACACTTGTGTCATGTTCTCAGAAATGTAATCTTTGTGTCCAGTTTGGTTTCGTACTTTTTTGAAAAACTTTCAATTGTCATGCGGTGTAACCATCAAGTAAAAGGTATTATAATAGTTTCTTTGAAACTTTAATACATGAGAGTATAAACAACTTAATCATTAATTTCCAAAAAGTTTTCAAACACATTTTCCAAGGTAAAACATATTTTTGAGTCACTAATATCAAGGAGTTTTCTCAGGGTTGCACCACATGACTTGAACAAAATGAACGCTTAGTCTTGAGGGTCTAAAGGTTTCCACTCTGTTTTATGGTTTTATGGTCAACAATGGCTACCATCATGTTGGTTTCACCCAATGAGTTTGATCTGGTGGACAAAAGCGTTTTTAAAAGGCTATGAACACAATTGTTTCACTGTTTATTTTTTTTTTTATATATATATAACATTACAAGATTATTCTGCACTACTCATGCCAACATTTTTTTTTTTTTTTTATGATTTATTTTATTGGATTTTTCAGGAACTTCAGCTTTTAATGAGACTTTGACTTTTTTTACTATCTCTGGACACCACATGACATTTTTTACTTTAAGCCCCAGAAAACATATAAATATGACTTTGAACTCAGAAACTGAAAATATGCTCATCATAGAAGAGATTTATTCAAGTAAATGGTTTGTGTGAATTACAGTTTTTAATGTATTTTTAATTTAATAGATCTGGACAAAAATGAGCATCACTTCGTTGACCCTTAGGACACATGGCCATAATATGCACCTCTGAAAAGAATCCACATTATGATCATGAAAAAGGTTTTTTTCTAGATTGCTCGCCCACTGTCACAGACACATATTTTCTACTCCAATAACTGAATATAAAGGAAGTTTGGGCTGTTTCTGTGAAGGATGACTGCTTGAGGGAGAATAAAGTCAGATGTGGGATTGTTTTGGTAAGTGTCATGCAATCTGGAAAGTGCATTGGCTTTACCATTCTTGTTGCCAGGGCGATAAGTAACCGAGAAATAAAATCTAGTGTAGAACAGGACTCGCCTCGCTTGTCTTGGATTGAGGTGTTTAGCTGACTTGATATACTCCAAGTTCTTATGGTCAGTTAGGACCTGGAAGGGATGTTGCGCACCCTCCAGTCAATGGCGCCATTCCTCAAGTGCAGCCTTGATGGAGAATAGTTCCTTATTTCCATCATCATAATTCTGCTCAGATGGTGTTAGTCTGCAGGAATAAAAAGCACAAGGGTGAAGTTTACCTGGTGTACCATGTCGTTGAGATAGGATTGCCCCGATACCCAAATCAGATGCATCCACCTCCACGATGAAGGGCCAGGTGAGATCAGGATGTTTCAGAATGGGGGCATTAGTGAAACATTTTTTAAGACAATCAAAGGCCTGGGCAGCTGACTCGGTCCACAGGAGTTTCTTGGGTTTTCCTTTCAACAGAGAGGTCAGAAGTGAGGCAGCTGAACTGAAGTTTCGGATAAAACGACGATAGAAATTGGCAAAGCCTAGAAATCTTTGAAGTTCTTTAACATTATGAGGTGTGGGCCAGTTGATCACAGCTTCCACCTTGGAGTTGTCTATTGAAACCCTTTGTGGGCTTAGTACATATCCCAGGAATGAGACTGTGGACACATGGAATGCATATTTCTCCAGTTTGGAATACAGATGGTTTTGTTACAGTCTTTGAAGCACCAGACAAACATGATGGATGTGTTCCCTCTCTGAGGGAGAGTAAATCAGAATATCATCAATATACACCAGGACAAAGATGTTAATCGTGTATCTTAGTACTTCATTTATGAAAGATTGGAAAACTGAAGACAAGTTGGCTAATCCATACGGCATCACCCGATATTCATAGTGCCATGAGTTAGTAACAAAGGTGGTTTTCCATTCATCCCCCTCTCTGATCCGAACCAAGTTGTAAGCGCTACAATGATCGAGCTTAGAAAAAATCTTAGCTTCTCTAATCTGTTCTAATGAAGAGGGGACCAAGGGGAGAGGATACCGGTTCTTAATACTGATGGAATTTAACCCTCTGTAATCAATACAGGGTCGAAGACCTCCATCCTTCTTTTTGAAAAACCTGGCTGCTGCTGTAGAAGTGGATAGTCTGATGAACCCCAGATCCAAGGCCTAATTAACATACTCCTCCATAGCTTTGCTTTCAGGTTGAGACAATGGGTAGATTCTACTCTTAGGTGGTGTGGTACCAGGAAGTAAATCGATGGCACAATCCCAAGGGCGATGAGGAGGTAATTCTGTGGTTTTATGTTTGCTGAATATTTCAGACAGGTCTTAGTAACAGAAGGGTATGGATGGGTTTGGGTTTACCTCGGGGCTTTCGACCAACATTGAGTGACATGTCAGAGGAGGAAGGGGTTTGATGCATCGGGAATTGGGCATTCCAAATTGGGGAGAAAAGGGGAGAAAATAATAATAAAATAAAAACATTTATATATATATATTCTATTATAGGCCAAGTTATACATAAAATTGCACAAATCCAGCCCCCCCCCCCCCCCTCCATTATTTATGCCATGATCAATGGAAACATGGGTAAATGCTTCACGCTGCTCCAATGTTCAAGCCAAATCTACACCCTTGCACAAATCTGAGTTGATTTTGATTGACTTTTATGGGTAATAGGTTAAACACCTAATAATAAAAAATAAAAAAAAATTAAGCATATCAATTTTTTTTGAGTGTTTATTCACAGTCTAATTATTCAGATGAAGATCTCTATAAGTGCATTTATTAAATTTAAATGCACTTATAGAGCCTGAAAATAAAATGCCCCTTGATGGAATAGTTGATTTCTGAACACTGGCACAAACATCAGTGAGTATTAGCAATGAATTTGATGAATGTTTTGTGCTGTTAGTTGGTTTGTGTCACTCCATATCATTCCATCCTGTTTGATTAAATTACAGAAATCAGTATGATAATATCAATATTCAGACATATGATGGGGACATGAGACGATTGTTCCACTATTTGCATTCTCGCACAGTTATATCTATTGTTTTCTAACAGACATTTCCACCGTTCAGGTCCAGCATGAGGAATTACTCTGAGCCCAAACTCTAAGTAGGTCATGATGTCTGTACTGCTGATGTTCACTGCAGAAACAGAGACTCTCTGATCTTCTGTTGTCTCATAATAAAAACAGCTGAGGCTGAAGTTTCCTCCTCTGCTCTCCTGTCTTCAGAGGCAACTTTCTGTAAAAGGACATCAGTGATGAATCACATCCTTAAGTTATATAGCTCCTTATATTTTCATTGTTTTTTAAAATGTTTGATAAGATAACACTATATTGCTCATATTTAGGGTTAGTACTGTGTTCTGTGATTCAATATGTTATCAACTTTTGGTTGCATCATGGTCTTATGAGCCATTTCTAGAGTACAAACTTGAGGAGAGTCTCTTGATTTGAGCAGCTCTTAAAAATATGTAAAAATCAAGTACACTATTCCTAATTCCCCTGGCTTTGCGGTTTGTTGTAATTATTAGCGATTTTATTCGCTGATCAGCGTTTTGCAGCACGATTTGGTTTGTTTACCTCTCGAAGACATCGGTGTTGCATGCGTTTGCCCTCTTTTCAAGGGTGGATGTTTTGCTCCAAGCACAAGACCAGGAAAGTTGTTTGGTTCATGCAAGTAATGCGCATATGCTTATTGGTCTCATTTAAATATATATACAACTTTTATTTTAAAACGTATTAATTTGATTTGGAATTAACATAAGTGCTGTAAAGTATTGCTCATTGTTAGTTCATGTTAACTAATGTTAACAAATACAACTTTATTGTAAAGTGTTACCTATTATATTATTTGTATATTATAAAGTAGTGTATTAAAATTCCTGTTTATGTTACTGCACAGAAAAATAATAATACTACTAATAATAATAATGATAAGAATGTATGCTGCGTCTTCAGCATAAACCTCACTACATTTTGTTCAATTTAAAATTAAAACAAGACAAAAAAGTAATAAATAAATACATTTGCCAGTGGGGTAAAGAAAATACAGTTATATATGTTTTATAAAAAACATCTATAACTCTTCTCAGGTAAATGTATCTTGTTTTAAGGATGTTTGCATATTTTTACTGAAAAATAAGACAAAAATACTGATAAAGAAAGTAAGTGTACAGTGCTTTATGACTAAGTACTTACCATGTAAGTAATGTATGCATGTACAGTTTCACACTGTTATTGTATTACAATACAAATTAAGTATTGAAGTATCTAACAATTGTGAAATTGACACTGTAATGTAATATAAGCATTGTCAACTGATTCAGACTGGGGTTTGATGCTGATGGCCTGGATTTACAAGTAGAAGATTTCTATTGGTAGTGACAGGGTTAAAAATAAGCCTGGATGCCCTATAGCCTGAGGACATTTTAGTCTTATATACAGTATATATATATCTGATGCTTCTGATAAAAATGTAGGACTTCTTTTGAATCTGACAAGGTTTCAAGGTCTTACAGTTTTATGTTTTTATGTGCAGATGGTGTGTTGACATTTGTGCTCCATATACAGTTCATAACAATAAACACTAAATAACAATCTCCCCATTTACATTTTGTTTTAGGATAGAGACAATGTCAGGTACAGTAGTAAGGAAAGTAATACATGAGAGCTTTTGCAGAAAAATCACTGTGCAAAATTTGCTTTTATGCGATTTGTGCATTTCTAACTATTTATTATGTACTTTTAATTATTCATAGATATCAATGCATCTGTTTTCTCAGAGTGCTAGTTTCAACTTTATCTCATATGTTTATTCTAAAATTCCATTGGAAAAATGAAAATAGACACAAATGCCTTAATTGTTGTCATACATTAAGAGTATAGATGATAGACCTACGAAATGAATGTGGATAATTTGATCTTGAAAGAATTTGATGAGAAATTTTTGAGTTCATATATTGAGATCTCTGACCTGGCAAATCTAAGCACAGTTTGAGACATTGTTGAGATCTCTTTTAAATCTCAAGAGGAGACGTGTGAGATTACTGTCGTTGTTTTCTCTGGAACCAACTTTGAATCTTTATGCTGGTTAGTGCTAGTTTGATGCTGATATACTGTAGCTGGTGGACCAGCATGCCGTTCTAAAAGCTCTCATGTAGCTCTCAAATCTCATTCACATTCACACACATTTAAAGGGATAGTTTTTCCAAAAATGATAATTCTCTCATCATTTACTCACCCTCATGCCATCCCAGATGTGTATGACTTTCTTTTTTCTGCAGAACACAAATGAAGATTTTTAGAAGAACATTTCAGCTCTGTAGGTCCATACAATGCAAGTGAATGGTGACCAGAACTTTGAAGCTCAAAAAAAGAACATAAAGGTAGCATAAACATAATCCATACGATTCCAGTGGTTCAATTAAAGTGATATGATAGGTGCAGAGGAGGACAATATCAATATTTAAATTATTTGTTACTATAAATTCTCCTCCTTGCCCAGTAGGTGACGATATGCACGAAGACTGTGAATTGGTAAAAACAAAAGAAGAAGAATGTGAAAGTGAAAATGGAGATTTATAGTAAAAAATGACTTAAATTTTGATCTGTTTCTAACCCACACCTATCATATCGCTTCTGAAGACATGGATTAAACCACTGGAGTCATACGGATTAATTTTATACTGCCTTTATGTGGTTTTTGGTGCTTCAGAGTTCTGGTCACTAATCGCTTGCATTGTATGGACCTTCAGAGCTAAGATATTCTTCTGAAAATCTTAATTTGTGTTCAGCAGAAGAAAGAAAGTCATACACATGTGGGATGGCATGAGGGGGAGTCAATGATATGAGAACTTTCATTTTTGGGTGAACTATCCCCTTAAACACGGCGCCTCAAGATGTGCCGTGGCAATTTTGAAGTTAATGATGTCATATACAGTATTATTGGTTCTTGCATATTTTGTCATTGAGCGCATTTACATGTATGACCTTACTTAATAAGCCGACAACGTCTGTGGTCATGTAAATGCCTGAAGTGGTTTTCTTTTATCTTGGTAAAGTCGTAAACTGTTTTAGCATAAACCGATTGGCACACATAGATTTTTGCACATTACCCTGATTTTGCGGTGCATGTAAACACCTTCACCTGCGTTCTTACCGTCTTATCCAATGTGTACAAGTGTTGTGCGCATGAATGTTTACGTTTTGATGTCAAAAGTGGAGAATGACCCAATGATTTCAAATCTCATGTAAACGTGGTTTTCTTGCATTGTTAGATATTTTTCAGCATATTGTTGTGCATGTAAACACACTCACTGACATCAAACCTGTCTAACTTCATTGTAATATTTGTGTACTGAATTGTGATTTCTTGCATCTATTTAACCATAAAGGCACGTTTAGACTGACAAGATTTACATATTAATTCTTGTGCGCAGCTGAAAGAAATCAAGACCTGCACTACTGTCATGACAATGTCAAGCGCTCTAATACGGCATTTCATTTATGCAGAACAAAAGCATAAGACCTAAACTTACATTAACCTTTAAAAAAGCAAATCTGGTTAAAAATGGTTTGCTGTAGTGGCTCTATAAAATAAAGAGTCTTAATATGAAATTAAACCAACAGTCTCTAGGGGAATATACTGTATATCGTTTTTCAGTGCTCTCCCTCTCTCTTTCCCTTCATCTGCCTTTCATGCACCACGTGTTTGTATGATGAGAGGAGCATGTAAGGTAACGCATAACAATTAGTTAATGGAACATGGAGAGAACAGAACAGTTCTCATCTGCTCAAAAATCTCCTCGCATAATCTGCTTTTTAAAAAGCCTCAGTTAATCCTGCAGTGGCTTGGCAAGAGGCAGCAGCACCGGCCGACCTGCTGTCAATCAATTAAATGTATAGAGTCAGAGAGGACACAGGTCATGCCATTTACAGGATTTACTGTAACCAGACAAGAGGGTCAGGAATCAACTTCCCCAAGGGCTGCAGTGTTTGGTTTTGGGGGAGCTGTGCCCACTGACAGCATTTGTTATTCATCTGATCACCTGATGCATGCCCCCCCAAAAAAACGGATGTTGTATGGAACATATTTCAGCTTTTTCTTTTTGCTATATGAAGGTCACATTAAAACTGACTTTAGTTTTTACCAGGCCTCCATAATTTATTTGTGCTACTTTGAAAATGCCTTTTATGTATGGATTTGACTGTTTTAGACTCGTCCCTGACCCAGACATTCAATATTAAACTATGAAAATACATTATAAAAATACAAATGATTAAATGTTTAAAACTATGATCATTGAGTGAAATAAACATAAACCATTTCAATATTTGTTGTGTAAAAATTATTTCTATCAAATTTTCAAAAATTATGATCATTTCCCACCACACAAAACAATTTTGCCCATCATTAAGTTTTTTTAAAAGTTAGTGTGCTTGTTTTTTTTTTTGTTTTTTTTTTCAATTTGGAATGCCCAATTCCCAATGCGCTCTAAGTCCTCGTGGTGGCGTAGTGACTCGCCTCAATCCGGGTGGCGGAGGATGAATCTCAGTTGCCTCCACGTCTGAGACGTCAATCTGCGCATCTTATCACGTGGCTTGTTGAGCGCGTTACTGCGGAGACGTAGCACGTGTGGAGGCTCACACTATTCTCCGCGGCATCCACGCACAACTCTCCACTCACCCCACCGAGAGCGAGAACCACATTATAGTGACCACGAGGAGGTTACCCCATGTGACTCTACCCTCCCTAGCAACCGGGCCAATTTGGTTGCTTAGGAGACCTGGATGGAGTCACTCAGCACACCCTGAATTCAAACTCATGAACTCCAGTGGTGGTAGTCAGCCTCTTTACTTGCTGAGTTACCCAGGCCCCTGAAATATGTTTTCTTTGTATTGAGCCAAGAGGTGAGTGTGTGACGTTACGATCTTCTGTTGGTCATGAGTCCTCTTGTCGTACGAATTCATGGTTCAGAGTTCACCAAGCTTGAACTTTGGTACAAAATTTCTTCAAATGAGAAATTTCCGGTCTCCCGTGTTTGTATGCATTTGAATGGGAGTGAATGGAGTGTGAAATGTAGTGTGACCACCCCTTAAATATTATTGTTTTTGTGGTGTATTATTTACTTACACCAGAAGTCCTGCCACGTGACAGCATATCCTGGTCTGTTGCATTATACGGAAAAAATTAGCATGCTCAAAGCCTATTGTGACCGGCCCTTAACATGTTCAAAAGATGTAACGCAATTAATCATGCCCCCTGTGTACGTGAATTCCGTAATAAAAGTATGGATTTTCCTACCAAACAAGCCGCAGGTGGGTGGAGAGATCTTCCATTGTTTATAACGTATGTGAGACGGTTGTAGAGGTGATGTCAGCCATCAAAATCACTGATTTTTTCCAAGCTTGAAGTACATTTGTTTTTACGAGCCGCATCAATAGGTGGCAGCGCTCCTCAACAAACCTCAAAAGAACTTCTCAGTGAGGAAGCACAACAGGTGGACGAAACACAACAGAATACAGGAATCTTGAGATGTGATTTTCAAAGTTTCCACTACATTTAACTTGACAGAGCATCCTAAAAATGCTGCATTTATGATGATGAATACCAGTGACACACTCCAAACACGCCCGTCTGAGGCATGCACATGTAAATAGAACGACAGTAAAAATAGCGCAGACGGAATGCAATAACGCGTACTGTGAGAACTGGACACATTAGCCCTATTCGGACGGGATTAGTTTTATATGGGGACGTGGGGTAATATAATAATTTCCAGAGCTTCTCAGTCATTTTTAATCCCGTGCGAATCGGTTATGTTAGTAATTTTTCAGGACTTTTTCCAGACTGGGCGTTCCCGCGCAGGTAAAAATTACAGTGTGTTTTACCTACTATAAAACAGCCTGTAAAAATAACCGCTGGTGATATCAATCCCGTGCGAATTGACATGTTAGTTAAAAGCCCGTAAATCTGCACTTTCCAGCCCTTGAGCCCTTAAAATATCGCTGTTTCTTAAGTTATCAGAGTTGTTGAAGTGGATGTTAGCCAAGAAAAAATGTCAGAAAAATGAAAAATATGTGATAATATTATTTTTTATGTGTGTATTTAGCATATATAAAATATTAGCTATGAAATTAGCCTGAGAAAGATAAAAGAGTCAGCCATTTAATGTAAAAAAATCCCATCAGTGTCATTTCCAGCACAGAATTCTATTAAACACAATACAGAATTTGAGATGCGCTGAAAATGACACAAAAATGACTTAAATCTCTTGTGATGCATGTACATACACTAGTAGACAAATTAAATAAACTAGTGAGAGTGTAAAAAAAGTTTTAACAGGATTTTCTAGGAATTCACAGGTTCAAGAAACACCTAAACGACCTTCTAGCTACGCAATCTCGGTTTTATGCGTCACTGGGTTCCGAAGTGTGTAATAGTGCAATTCATAACACAACACAAGTATGTGTTGCATTCTCAGCGTTACCACAGGGGGCACTATATCCATTTTATGAGGAGTTTTCTCTATTCAAGTCATGGCAGATCAACAGTTTGAAGATAATATTGTTGACCAAGTAGATTTAATTCAATATATTTATAGCAACTTACCTGAATAATAACACATCCAGTTTAATAGCACAAACTTCTGAAGGTAACTCTATCGCTCCCCTTGAGTACTGAGGTTTGTGACTGCCACGGTAATGTATTACTCATGTCAAAATATAGGGATGTCCCGATACCGACAATGGTATCAGAATCGGGTCCGACACCACACTCCTGTACTCTCGTAAAAATGCTCCAATACCAAAAACTGATGCCACCTGACGCATGAATGTCATTACTTAAACATTCACTGTACAAATAAAAATCACGTTATGTCCTAGTGAGATTATTAAACCACGAAAGCTGCGATTTAATGAGATAAATATATAGTTTGCATGTGATGCGCGCTTCAAATGTGAGTGCTTGTGAATGTTTGGAGCTGGTGTTGTTGACATAAAGACACAAAGTGTTCAAACCTTTTAGAGATCCTTGACTCATACACGGAAAACACCATCATAAGCATCACACATCTGTTTGTAGCAGATGACAGCGAGCAGAGCGCTAATTCACTTTGTAGCACGCAGCACATACAGACTACACATTTATTTAATTAAATAGCAGCCTTTTGCTGTTTAATAATCACAGTGGGTCACGTAGCGACCGGCATTTCCAGATTAAGAAGCTACCATCATAACAACACAGAAACACTTCAAAATAAAAGTTCCACCAAATAAAACCTTAATTTAAAGGGAACAATTTATGACAGAAATATATCACTACTGTATACTGTAGTTATGTAATATTCTTTGTAATACTACTACTAGTACTATCAATAATAAATCAGTAGTAATTGTATTATATTTAAGCAATATCTCACATCTGTGATGCTGTTACGCAGCACTTTATTTGACAGAAATATCTCCATTGTTGCATTTCGGATTGTGCTGTGATGCTCTGTTTAAAAGCACTTTATCTGATAAAAATAATAAAATATTATGTTGAAAATAAATTTTTATATTTTCATTTGATTAACATTTTAATTAATTCATTTATTTAAGCACCATGTTGATATGGAATTCAGAAAAAATAAAAAGGTATCAGACTCTGTAAAAAAAAAAAAAAAAAAGTATCGTACTCGTTCTCAAAAAAATGGTTTCGGGATCGTTCGAATCAAAATCATTAGAAAATGTACACAAGCATCTCCTGATTTGACTGCCTGATTGCAGTGATCAGTTATAACGTAGTGTTAATTGTGGCAGACAAATAGCGCTGAGTTTTGCGAATAAAGCGCAATCTACAGAATAATAAGTCTAATTTGAGTAAAATGGAGGCGAGTTTGCGTTGAAAAGAATGACAGTGACGTTTAGTGCCTGGTTAAACTAGATTGCATGTGGTTAGTGAATAAGATTGAGGTTTTGTGCTAAAATATCGTATGCAAAAGTGGTGCAACTGTTTTGTGAATTCACCCGTGTGTGTGTGTGTGTGTGTGTGTGTGTGTGTGTGTGTGTGTTTGAGAGAGAGAGAAAGACAGACTGAAGGAAAGTCAGATGAGTGGAATGGAAAAATGACATGTGGCCATTCAGGCTGAATGCTAGAGTGTGATTTCTGTGTGTTTAAAGTCCTGTGTGTGCTTGTATGTGTGCAAATGTGTGTGCATACCATGTGGTGTGTGTGTGTGTGTGTGTGCAGTTTGCTTCGGGCTGAGCAAATTTCTCCCTCTGTAGCTGATGTGGGTTTTAAATAGCAGCTCTGGTGGTTTTAAACCAACATCAGAGAATCCACCACAGAAACAGGCAGTGCTTCATAAAAACTCAACCACATACACAAAATAATGTGCTAATGAGACTTCTTACATGGTTCTCTGGAATATTTTATTGTGACTGATCAATTGCGGCATTCTGAAATATGCTGTTTTTGTATAATGACTTTTAAACTGCATAATTGTTTGTGGTTCCAGGCAACTGATTTCCTACATAGTTGTGTTATGTCTCTCATATAACTCCGCGCTCGTTCTTTGCACAGAATAAAATTATTTCAACTCAAATCAATATTTCATATCCATTTATTTATGATAGATGCTATTTACACCTCAAATTAAATACTAATAGTGACATCACAGTAGTGTGTTTATTGTTTTTATTTAGAGTCCCACAGGCACCCTTCACCAACCCCTAATCCTAATCTTCCCTTGCAAAAATTAACCATGGTTTTCTACGTTAACCATAGTATTCCCATGGTACTTTGTAGTAAAATCATTGTAACCACAAAATTACACATGGTTACTATATTAGCACCCTATTGCTGAATTAACACTATTGTTATTTGCATCAGAACTATGATGGGAAAACCCGCCGTTACAGACGTGTCAGGGTTGTGTGTGTTTGTTTATGTTTTTCATGTCTTTTATTTTGAAAGTTTAGTTCCTGTTCCTGTTTCATATCATGTGGTTCCCTGGTCAGGTGATTTCATGTTTCCCTCCATGTGCTTGTGTCTTGCTTTCATTGGTTTATTGTCTTGTTACCTTGTTATCAGTTCTGTCTTGTCATTGGTTATCATTGTCATGTTTCTCCCTTGCCCATGTATTAAGCCTCATGTTTGCCATTGTCCATGGACAGGTATTGTGAATGTGACATTGTAGGATTGTTCATGTCATGTCAAGTTTAGTCAAGTCAAATCAAGTTATCAAGTTCATGTTTTTGTATTTTGTTCACGTTTGGAGTTACAGGTTCTGGATTTCACAATTGATAATAAACTGTACTTGGGTTCATCACACATCATCGTCTTCATCGTCTTTGTCATTGCCAGCGACAGGGTTACAAGACGTGACATCTCTTCGTTACGGACGTGACGGTTGTGAAAGCAGCACTTACATCATGAGAGGAAACCATCCAAAATGTTTTGAAATCTGCAGACTTAGACCTCTGAGATATATTATATTGCATTATAATACCCATCAAGGCCGCATGATGAATTGAAATAAGATTGAAATCGCCATTTTTCCATGGTATGGTTGACATTTTCGTGGAATTGTCCAACTGCTATTTACACCTGGTGCAAATAGTCACTCTGTTTATTTATTATAAGTAGCTTTGTAATAAGCCGGATAATGTAGAGTCAGCAGGTCATTATCACAAAATAAACCCCCTTAGTATGAAAAAAAGACTCCGCTTTGTGTCCTAATCATCCTGGAAATTATCTCCACATTTTTTTTTTAAAACACGTTATTTTGTGAAGGAGGAAACATTAATTCCATATATTATGATTTTAAAGTTGACATGAACTTTTGTTCAGTGTTGAAATATTTTCTCCATCCTATCCCACTTTCGAACAATCAACACTGGAAAATAATAAGCAGTATCTTTTTCATTTATTTGTACTTTTTCAGTAAAAATATCTAAACATACTGTGGCAGATCCCTGCCTTCCCTATGGAGGAGGAAGCGGGAGCCGGTTGAACAGTTCACGGAAGACTTTAATTAGACACACAACATAAAACTGCTTTTCAGCGCCAGGTGTCCATCCTTACGGCCCGGCCACGCCCTCGCCTCGTCACACATACTTAAAACAAGATACATTTACTTAAGAAGCAAAGTGACAAAAGATATTAAGACTTTTAGCGAGAAATCTGGTCCCACTTTATATTAGGTGTCTTTAACTACTATTTAATAACATTAAAATACATACAATACAATGTATTTATTGTGTAACTACATGTTGTTCTGAAAAATTCTCACAAGATTCACATTTGCTGCTACTGAGTTTGAAGTATGGGTTTAGGTCTAGGAGTAGGGTTTAGATTAGGATTAGGATTAAGTTAACAGTTTAACTACAGATGTAATTAAATGCAGGTACTTTAAATGTAAGTACAATGGAACAACATGTATGTACATAATAAGTGCACTGTATGAAATGTAGTTCATAGTAGTGCATAGTAGTTAAGACACCTAATATAAAGTGGGTCCAGAAATATATTATATTATTTTACTTCTCAAGTAAATGTATCATCTTGTTTTAACCCTTGTGTTGTGTTCATTTGCGCTAACACCTTTTTTGTTTTTGTTAATAAATCTCTCATATTGCATATATTATCCCAAGCTATTACATAAGATCTTTTTGTCAACTTTTTTTTTAGTAATCATAACAGGTTTTGTACTTCTTTTTTGAACATATTTCATATATATATACTGTATATATATATATATATATATATATATATATGGATTCATTGAACTGAGCTCATACCGGGCCAGTGGGGGGCACTCACTGCGGAAGAAATAATAATTACGTAATAAATTAATAACCACTTGCTTGATCTAAACAAAATAGGTGTCATTTTAAAGTTTAGAATCTGGACTTTACAATGCATATAGCATATACCAATCCTTCAATGATGCTTTTTAATTTGCTGACTAATTAGAATGGTTTTGTTCTTATATAAGCACATTTTTTTATCACAACAATTATGTTCAGAGTTGGTAAAAACATAAAAAAGATGAGATAGTCATGTGTTATATATCGTTGGAAAAGTCTCATTTAGCAAAATGCAATTTTGTTTCACTGAGAGGCCAAACTGCAGTGAGTTTTAGAGTATGAAATTCCCACTGACATATAATAAATATAATAAACAGGAGTGTCTTTTTGTCACATTTTTCCTTTTTACTTCCTAAAACATACATAGACAATGACATGTCGTAACTTACAGCTGAATGTCCCGATTCAAACGAGACCAAACACAACATAATATGATGAATAGATCTTAAAATGTTACTCAAAGAGTGCGCATGGAAAGATGATGCACAAAAGGGCGCTCAACACACGTTGTCTGCATGTGTGTGTGTGTGTGTGTGTGTGTGTGTGTGTGTGTGTGTGTGCGTGCGAGTCCAACATGTCAACATCACTCTCGACCAATGGCGTGAGTTTGGGGTGGAGGGAGCGTTTGGGAAACCTTTATTGAAACATTAATTATTTTTGCAATACCGTTTGATGCCACTAGTGGTGCAGCAGCTTTTGCTAAGTGTAAACTAAATTATGCTACAATAGAGCACAGTAGTCTGGTTCTGAAACTAAAAATTAATTTTCTTTATGGGCGAATTGATTTTTAATGATAACTTAAAAGAATTAAAACTTAAAACTTTAAAGACAGACCTACCGTGAGCTCTGAGGTTGTTAATCGATGGTATATGCTTCTGTTGAAGCCATCAGTCCACATTATTTCATCTTAATTTTGAACAAAATCCTGTTTAAAATTGGAATTCCTTGTGAAGAACTACACTACCCATAATCCTAAAGAGAGATCCACCAATCAGAGAATTGCGGTAAACAAAGCGCACCTAAAGAGTTCTGCAGCTCCGCCCACACACGTCGCACTGTAAATGACGCAATCGAGTCGCTCTCCCTACACTCTCTAACTACTTTAAATACATTGGTTCTATACTTATAATTAACAACTTTAAATCAATAGTTTTATATTTTTCCATCGTTTTTAATTCGATTACGTCATTCGCATTGCTTCATGGGATTGTAGTTCATTCCCTCATTGAAAACGTTAAGTACACAATCTTTGATCTTTGTCTTTTTGTCCAATTTTCAAATGCATTTAGATTAAAATCAAAGTTTTTAATGTTGTGATTCACCTTTTTGCTGGTTGGAACTCTTTTATGAAGGATTTTATAAAATCCCTTTGGAAAAAAAATGTTTGGGAAAAATACTTCTGGAACCAAGATGGCTGAAAAAGTGTGCGGGCACTCTTACATAGGGATGCATCATGGGATAGTGTTACAAAACTGATATCATGATGACACTTGATATTTCACATTGAGAGCAATGAGCATTTGTTTGTATGCATGAAAGAAAGACAGAAAGACCTCGTTTTGGCATTGACAAATTTTCCGAATATCTGTTTCTGCTGACAGAGTCTGGGAGCGTCTCTTCCATCTTTATCTCATATTGCATCGCTGTAAATGGTGCCAGCTCCCACACATACCTTTCTGTACGAATCTTATACACACTTCCCATACACCCCCACACACTAACTCATATACAGTGCTGGGTGGATTACTTGTTAAATGTAATCAGGTACTGATTACAAATTAGATGACAAAAAATTCAATCAGTAACGTAATATCATAGATTACATGGTAGATTACATTTTGGGTAATCTAATCCAATTACTTTTGGATTACTTTCAACCTAATTCTGTTTTATTTGATGTCACATGCATTTGATTAGGATAATCATTTTAGCATAAAAGTACAAAGAGGAATTAAATGTATTCCATTCTATATTATATAGCTGAGGTGCAGTGTTGTAATGTAAAGGAGCACATGCTCAAAATGTTCATCTCTGAGTCTATTGCTAATATTGATTATTATCATCTCCCAATGATTATGTAACAGATTACATGTAATCCGTTACTACCCAGCACTGCTCATATATACACTCATTTAGTAATAACTTCTCAGTGCAAGGTTATGTGATTTTTCTAAAAGGTCTAGTGTCTTCAGTGTCATGCATTAATCATTAGACAGGTTGTCATTTAACTGTCACTCAACACAACTGAAGCCAGTCATCTCCATATAATATCCCTGAAATCATATCCCAGTGATATGCCAATCTAATAATGTCTGGAGGTGTGACAAGATATCTGAGTGCTCAAATACTCCTACGTGAAAACCTTTTCTTGGTGTTGAGTGTGTGTTCGGTGTATGTGAAAGCGTGTGAATCGCCGAGGTTGAAAAGTTGTAAAAGTGCATCTTTGGAGGTGATAATTTATGAGAAAAGCACAGGGACATTTTAAGAGCAGTTCTGAGAGCAGTTCCACATGCTCGTGAAAATGTGTGGACAGAGTCATTTACAGCTGCGTGGTTTCAGAAAGAGGACA
Source organism: Myxocyprinus asiaticus (assembly GCF_019703515.2). Taxonomy (NCBI): domain Eukaryota; kingdom Metazoa; phylum Chordata; class Actinopteri; order Cypriniformes; family Catostomidae; genus Myxocyprinus; species Myxocyprinus asiaticus. The sequence continues at coordinate 50,638,236 of NC_059352.1, read as the reverse complement.
CCATGAACGATTTGGTTGGTCTCACAAGTAGCTGGTAAAAAAAACCAATGTAAAATTATGAATTTAATGTTATTGCACAATAATAAATGGTAAAGTTTTGAGTGTTCTTTTATATGCACGAAGATCTATGTGTTGGTTTACCACCAACTTAGACAAGGAAGGTGACAGTCTAACTGGAATTTATGTATAGCTATAGGATGCTCCCTTGCTCCCTATTTAGTGAATGACTGAACCACCAGTGTGCGGTCTACACTGGTCTCAGAACAGTTCGAAATGCACCTTATTTTCATCCTAACTCCATATAAAGCCTCTGAAAGCAAAAAAGTTTTTCAATATGATAATGCACAGTGAATATAGGATTTATAAGGAAAGAAATGTGCTAAAGTACACATTAGTGTACATTGTGTTTAGCAGCGTGGCGTTTCGCGATAAATAACTACATTTTTAAAAACGGCATGTCGAATGAAACTAGAGACTCTAATCTTTTGACTCAAACAGGTTTCAATGTAAAAACGTAATTAGGTTTCTTAACAGATGTAGTTTTGTTCCCATTTCTCCCAAAGACAAACTCCGTTGTGATCGGCACCATGTTGTTTTGTCACATGACTCAAGAAAGTTCAACTTTACTGACAGCACAGAGTCTCCTGAACTGAGATCAGTCAGTTTAAATGAATTTAAAGTATGCGTTGCATATAGCGAAGTCCAAATACAATGTCCATGCATGTGTACGCAGGGTCGCACGAGGTATACAAAACGTAATCGGCTGATAAATGTGACAATAATTTTAGCTACAATATACTATTTTTATATATTTCCCACCTCTACCCTTAAACCTAATTCAAAGTAGGTTAATGCTGTCAACTCCATTAAACAAATGTGAAAACATTAAACATTGAATTAGCCTCATTGATTATAAATACAATATATATATATATATATATATATATATATATATATATATATATATATATATATATATATATATGTTTTTTTCTCTCTTCTCCACAAAATTATTCATTTTGAATGGATATTAAAAATGTGCCACTTCACATATTTTTTATTGTAATGACTGCAATTACAGCAAAATTTCACATAAAAGAAACAAATCAAACCAAAAGCAATGTAAACGTACATTAAGGTGAATCTCTCAAAAACATACCAGGGTCACATTTTACCCCAAAATCAAAAGGAAAAAATAGAAATTGTATTATCTATATCTAAAATATTTTCTAAAAACTCTAGAACCATTAAGATTTTATTTTATTTATTTATTTATTTATTTTATTTATTTATTTTTTTTTGCATTGTTAAATGTTTTTTATAACAATTAAACAGATCATTACATTATAACGGCTGTGGAGTGTTTTTTTGTAATTCCCATTATTCTCAAAACTGTAATACAGTATTTTTTTATTTTATTTTTTATTACAGTAAACGTTACTATAATAGAATATGCTTTACTTTAATTAGCATAAATTAAAGGCAGTTCAGTGAATACTACCATGATGTATAAATACTTTACATTTTAAATAACCTTTTTTCCCACACATGACAATAATGTAAATGAAAACTCGCTTTGCGGTTTAGAGAATTTGGGGGGAAATGTGCTTAACTATCATAAAAACAATGTCACAGTGCCAAAAATGGCACTTAAAATTGCCTCATTTTGTTTATTCTACAAAACTTTCTTTTGATTTTGTAGAAATCTGAAGAAAATGTAAATTTTGGGTGCTGTCAGTAAGTGTAAGAAGTTAGTTTTAGACCATTTTAGCTGTTTAAAGGGATTATGATTGAATTTGGTGGAGGGCAGCTGTTCCTGTATGAATGTGGATGTTCTGTATCACTGGCAGTCATGTGTCTCACAACCATCTGCCCATCAGATGCCACGTCACATGAGCTCAACGTGTGCTTTTGACATCTCTGTTCATCTCTCTCTATTTGATCCTGAGTTTTATTTATTCAAGAGTGATGAGAGGGAATATTAGGTTGTACCAGATATGCAATTAAAAGAGTAAACAAACACAGAATATGTCTTTTCATGAATATGTCACATTGAAGATTTACATGATGGCCACACTGATACATAAGGGATAATGTCGAGTCAGCCAGTCATGATCGCCAATATACGTTCATTTTCAATTGAAAGATTTTAACAAAATTTTTACCTGAATATACAACCGTAAATTAGATTTGAGAGCTGCTGTGGAGGAGAAGATTATCAGTGAACAACAACATCAATTTGGGTATGTTCCTCATGCAACGCAATCATATGACTTCAGAAGACTTGGAATATAGTGCACCGGTTGTATTTACTACTTTTATGGCACTTTTTTTTAGATTGAGAGTATATATCTTCAGCCACTTTCATTGTATGGAGAACAGAAGCTCAGACATTCTGCCTAATATCTCCTTTTGTGTTCCAAAGAAGAAAGTTATTTGGGTTTGGAATAACATGAGGGTGAATAAATGATGACTAAACTTTGTTTTTGGGTGAACTACCCCTTTAAATAGGATTCCTGATTGGTTTGATGTATACATTACCTCATTTGACTAACTGTGGGAATTTTAGAATGACTTCCAAAAGCTCATGTACATGTACGGACAGATACACTACATATACATTACTGTAAATATCTCCTTAATTTTTATCCAAGAAGAGGTGAATATGTTGTTCAGTTCACTTCAGGAGAATTTTATCAAGTTGAGGAGTCTGGGTTCAGTTTGGGTAAGGGTTTGGTTCAGGGTAAAGTCGATGTTTAGGTTAAATGTTAATGTTAGAGGTAAGATCAAAGCTAAGATTTGGACTGGATCAAGCTTGTTCTGCAAAGTGGGCCATCAAAAGGATAAGCATGACAAAAATATTAATTTGTCAGATTTTAATCCAAAACTATTAGCTGTAGACTGTCAGAACAGTTTCCTAATATCAGCTTTAGGTTAAGAGCTTTACCAAAGAGCTCCATGACAACAGAACAGGGCCAGTTGGTTTTATTTTATCGCAATATCACATTTAGATACCTAAAGTTTGTCAAGACAAACATTTATGTTGGCTCGACAAAGCCTTTGTCTGAAAGTTGTAAAAATATTGATAAACAGTCAAGTAGACCATCAGATAAAACATTCAGATAGATAAATATATTGATAGATTGACTGATTTGTATTGTAACCTAAAGCCATGATATGGCAAGCCTTGTTTATTCCGTTGGCCCATTTAAACATTCTGTCAGTGTAAGTCTATTGGATATTTTATTTTATTTTTTAAATAAAGTCCCCGTATACAAAAGTCATATGACGTATCATTTGAAAGCTTAGAATCTGAACTTTTCAGAGATAACCATCACTTCTGCATTTATGTTACTTAAAATAACAAAATAAGGCCTCAAATCATTCGCGTTGAAAATCAGCGCCCCCTAGAGGTAATGGAGTAGAAATATTTATAGAGAATAAAAGTCATTCAAATAGCACCTAAATAGACAAGTCATATATCAAATGAAAGCTCTCGTTATCAGGACTGTGACTGTACAGTTAATTTTGTTGCCCAATCCCACAGTTCATAGATTTTTAAAAGAATCACAGAGTAAAATATGATTTCTGTTAGTCATCAAATACAAACGTCTCATTATGCTCCGATAACTGCTGCTGTGAGCCCCAAATAGCCAAAATCTTTATATCTGCTTTTACCTTAGGCAGCTTTCTAAAGAATTAGCCATTTTTATACTTGTCTGTGAGTTTGCTTGGCTGAATAATCCAATGTTATATCTTAGATGTCCAGAACAAAATATGGATGGCATATTTGCTGGAAAAGCATTCAAAACAAATCATCAGAAAAATGTTTTCGACTATTGATGATAAAATTATAATTATATATTATGGCAAAGGGGAGGATCTCAGCTTTTTTAATGACACCTAGATTGAGCTTCTAGTCCACTCAGAGGCCGAGATATTCGATAAAATAACGAGGGTGGTGCTTGAACTGAAAATTAGACTGAATGTCTATGGACGAGCACATCTGTAAGGGCTAAAATGTGTTAGAGCGCCACCTACATTTCAGATATGTATATTGTGATGGAATATGATAGTTGAAATATTTTTTCTAGTGCTTTCTGCCATCTAGTGGAATAAAATTAGACTTTTCAAAATGAGGTAGTGTGAACAGAACCAGAATTACATGTTTACAAAGTTAGAACAACAACAAATCAAAAAAAGTTTTTTAAATTTTTTTATTTATTTTTTATGTTATTTGGGGGGGGTGGGGGTGGTCTCGGAAAACTGAGACAATTTTTTTTGCAATTAGTCCACAGTATGTGTGAATGGTGAGCTTTTAAATTTGAGTGTAAAAATTGCGGTTAAGTGAACATAGAGGTGAATTTTACATAATCCTTCTGCTTTGGTTTGAGCAGATGCAGGGTTTTTTTTGCACTATGCACTTCTAAAATGTTTTATTATTATTATTATATTTTTTTTTTGTTTGTTTTTGTTTTTATTCCAGGTATTTCTTAATCTCTAGATGTTTCAAACAAAACATGTTTCTTAGGAATATTGTTTTAATTTTGGATCAATTAATTTCCATCCTGTTAGTCTTTTGTAATATCTCTTTAAATAGCAAAAGCCAGTTCCTAATCACATCATCCTCCAGGAAGTGACATCATTTTTGAGGGAAAACGCCAGCACAAACATCAGTAAGTATTAGTAATGGATTTGATGAATGTTATGATGTTTTGTGCTAGTAGTTGGTTTGTTTCACTCTAAAATATTACATCCTGTTTGATCAAATAAAAAATAAAAAATCAGTATGAGAGGTTCAAGATTTCAAAAGGTGGTTAATAAAAAGATCAAAATAAACGTGAATTTGACCCTCTCATGTAAGATAACTGTCAATCCATCATTTAGCCATGGCTAACTTTAGCTCTTTATTTCCATCGTGTTCATTTTCTTGCCATTGTGCAAACAATTAAGTGATATTTAATAAAAGTTGAAGTGCCTGACCCTGACCAGAGCATATTTCTGAAAGTCTGCTTTACCCTTTTATAGACTATAACTTCAATAAATTACAACACAAGCATATTCATTTTTAAAAGTTAACCGTTCAAGTGATTCAGCATAACAGGAATGACCCAGTGGTGTGGAGACATTTTGAAGTACACGTCAGCACTACTCTCAGGCTTCTCAAACTGATGCAGATTTCTATTTGTTAGTGCACTTGGTTTAGACACCTACATTTACCAAGTTCAACTGCATCCAAATACATAATGCATCACTTCACTCACCTCCTCAGATCACACCAGACGTATTATTTCCAACATCTGCTCCCAGAAGACATCAGCATGTGTCACAGTATCCCACATGTCTTTTCACAGGTAAATAAGAGATGATAATGTGTAATTTTCAGAGGCTGTGTGATATTCAGATATAAATATAAAAAAAAACAGTGGGTAAAATCAAGACTTACTAATTATGTCAGGATAAGGGTGCAGTGTTTTGTACTGTGTGTAACAGTCCGTTTAATTAATGTTTGACATCTAAGAACCTCTAAAAGCTCCACGTGTTCTCCGTACTGTCATATTGTTCCTCTTGTTCTTTCTGGTTGTGTTAGTCTCACGTAGCCAGACTTTCAGTGTACAGTCTGGCTCACATTAGTCTCAGCATCAGACTGACCGTCCACAATAAGTGTACTAATCATGCACATAAGTATGCATATCACACACAAAGCTGGAAAACTCTTTATCAATCCAAGAAGTGCTAATCCGATTGGCTGGTTTGATGGAACTGTGATTAAAAGCAAACAGGACTATTTATCAGTCTGCCTGGAAATAGAGTTGTGTTCACAAGGTTCCAGGTTAATACGAGCGCTTTTAAGGGTGAAATAATCACTGGATTTGGACTAAATATTTTTATTCTAAGTCCATCCAGGATTATGCATTCTTGCAAATGACTGTGTGCAATCTGTGGGAGTGCTGTCTGAGACTGTGGTTCTATTTACACACACATGAGACATTTGTTTAAATCATACATAAACCTGTTTATATCATACATAAATTATGACAGCCAGTCTTGCATTTCTCTCTGCTGATACATGATATTTAGTGTAAACAGATCATAAATTAAGGACATCCCAAGTGCAATCAATACAGTATATAGATATACAGTATATGTTGTTCCTCATAATACAACATTTGTATTTTTTACAAAAAGTTCAGTATTATTGTGAGAATCACTGTACAAAGTGAATACAAACCGTTGTATGATTATATATAAGCCATATAGACTATATCAAGGACTGTTTGTTGGTGACGTCACTGTTCCGAACATTTCCTGCTTGTCAAAACAAGACTATTTAGCAGAGACGGACCACTTCTATTAAAATGAAATTAGAACACCCAGCGGCAGCCAACGGTCAACGGAAAAAATACAGCCTCATCACCGCTGCCTTTAAACACCGAGCACGCCTCTCCTTGGGAGACCGGTCTCTATCTGCTGGTGTCTTCGCTGGTCCAGGAATGGAGCGGTGGGGTCCGGTGCAAGTTAGATGCGACGCCGGGGATTGGAGCATGTGTCACGGCTGGGCCGCTCGAGTGAAGCCGGCGCCACACGCACCTCGGACCAACACAATTGTACTGCTTATTTGAAATATGTTCTTTTATCGTAATCTTGACCAACCGTTTTGGAGATTTCGGTTTTTCCCCATTCAAGTAGATAGGAGCTGCACTTTCATGCTGCTTGTTTACATAAAAAAATAGCTGCCCAAACTGCCCAAGAGCGTTTTCAAAACGGACACTGAGTGGACTGACTGACCTTGAAAAAGAGACTTTGTTGAAAGGATCCTTTGTTTTTGTTTACATTCTTGAAATGGTCTATACCAGTGGTTCTCAACCTTTTTGACTCCAGGGTCCCCTACTGTCTATGACAATATTTGAAGGCCCCCTCGCCCGAAACTAGACATGTCTGATTAAAATAATTAATCATGTATAATTTTTGATTCTAGAAGTTTCAGAAAGAGTCTGTTTATAATTTGTAGGCATACATCTTAAAGTATTTTTTAGCATTTTTATTTAAGATGAATTATTTTATTAATTATTTTAATATTTCTTATTTTAAATACATTTTAAGTCAACTTGAGGCCCCCTAGTGGGTCCCGGCCTCCTGGTTGACCACTGATCTACACAATATCTCTATGTGCCCAGTTTGAAATTGTGAAGGTGTGAATAAGATTTGAGAGCTTTGGCAGAGTCCAAGATTTTCTGTAAATAACAACTTAAATTCACATTTTTTCACTTACATTTTTTTTTTTTTTCACATCTAAAAAAAGTAATTTTTCACAATATTTTACCATAAAATTGCATGTATTGTCTTGTTAAATATAATATAATATTTTACCGTATATTTCAAAGGGGTCATGACATGAGGAATCAAATTTTCCTTGATCTATTGACATATAAGAGGTCATTGTACTATAAAAACATACTGCAAGTTTCAGAACTCAAAACTTCCCCCTGTAAAAAGAGCATTTATTGAAACCAAGCTGCCAAAATGACTCGT